>NC_035109.1:151140345-151800345 GCF_002204515.2 Aedes aegypti
AGTGTACGATTTGACAGATAACTGTGGATTATTCTAACAATGTATGTTGAACAATTAAAGTTTTAAATTTTACGATCAAGCCTTCATGCCAAACACTGTCAAATGCATTTTCTATGTCTAGAGGAGCAAGATCAGTAGAATAGCCTTCAGATTTGTTGGAACGGATCAAATTTGTTACACGTAAAAGTTGATCAGTGGTCGAATGTCCATGTCGGAATCTGAACTGTTAATGGGCAAATGCTGAATTCCATCATCGCCAGGAGTTTTCATATTTTTGATTATTTTTATAATAGTTCTCACTTTTCCCAAATAAGTCTCTCAGGAATTTTCAAAAACGTTCTCTTGATTGAGAATATTTTCGAAGTCCTGAGTAACTTGATTTTCAATTGGACTAGTAAGACCTGAATCGAAATTGTGCGCGCTTTCAAACTGCATAGAAAGTTTTTGAGCTTTTTTGCAATTAATTAGTAATATTTTTTTTCCTCTTTCAATGCCGGTATTGGCGTCTGAGGTTTTTATCAAAATTTTAGTTAATTTCCAAAAGGGCTTAGAGCTAAGGTTCAATTGAGAAATCTTTTTTTTAAATTTATTGTTTCCTAATTGTTCAAAACGTTTCTTGATTCCTTTCTGCAAATCCTGCCATAGAATTTTCATTGCAGCATCGCGAGTGCGTTGAAATTATCTTCTCCTCACGTTTTTGAAGCGAATCAAGAGTTTAAGATCATCTTCTATAATCACAGATTCAAATTTTATTTATTTATTTGGAATTGTAATGCTCCTGGTTTCACCAATGGAATTTGTCAAAGTTTCAAGAGCATTGTCAATGTCAAGTTTTGTTTGTAAATGAATATCAACATAAAGATCAGAGTCAATAAATGTTTCATATATACAGTATCGGACATATAAAATGCACCAAAGCCGTTTTCTCATACAAAATAGTCAACTTCAGAGAGCTATATCTCCGCAGTTTCTCAAAAGATTATTTTCATTTTTTTCTGTAACGAACTACAAATTATCTCAATTTTTGAAAGCTATTGAAAAAGTCATGTGAAAACTATTGATTCAAAAGTTACAGATAGGTTGATTTTTGACATAAAAAATGCACCAAGACACAAAGTGATGTAGCTTAGCTTAGCTTAGCTTAGCTTAGACTGACTACACATATCAATGGTTGCTAATCCGTGATTGACCGAAGTCAGTGAAAATGCACAAAGAATCAACTAGAAGATCGGCTGGGATTGGCCATAATCTTCTTCGGTGTGCATAATTCAGTGCCTCTATTTATACATGGTCAATAACGGCGCCAGCCACGTCCTTGCAGTCAGGTGGGATTGGGGGGAGGAATGTTAGTGTGTAACCTTTGCTATTTGGAGACCGTGTTTGCCTCTGCATCTCCACAAAGGTTACTGGGAGGGATGTTTGTTAATGAGAAGGATCGTTGGGTCACAAGATTCACTTTGATAAGCGATTTAACCATGATAAATAATTATTGGTGAGATATAAACATGCTTATTTGTAAATATAATATTTTCATTTAATATGAACAATTTCTATGTAGAGAAAAATTATGCCGACACTTGACGTGACGAACCTTTCAAAGTTTGTTGAATAAAGTGAACCTTTCGCAAGTCTACACTCGTAGTGTCGAACCATTTAATTTTTTTTATTACAAAAATAAAGGTAAAAGGAAATATGTGTTTTGAAAAAAAAAAAAATAGACATAAACAATTTATTATTCAGAGCTTATGTCGACACTCACAGTGACGAACTTTTCATAGTTTGTTGAAAAATCATATTTACGTCTCACCGTTGTAAAGATTAAAGGTGCAGTCATACATATTTTATAGATTAGAAATAGTAGCATGAAAAGAGCTCACCAATTGATCCGTCATCCTTGAGCAGCAACAATCCACTTTCAGCTTTACTCGTTTGCCCGGCTATATAAAAGCACTCAAAGAAAATAGACGCGCGACCCTGCTCGGGCTTTCTTGACGCTCTGCCCAGGAGCAAGCGTCAACGTCGAAAGATCGAAAAGAACTAATCGAACGCGGCACTTTTTCACTTTACTCGACCGACGCGCGACATGTTTGATCCTGCCCTCATCGCCGGCCCCCGCAGGAGCAAGCGTCAAGGTCGAAGGATCAAACACAACTCTGCACCAAGACACAAAGTGATGTAGCAGACAAACTATGCGTCGTATCATTTCGGTGTCTTCAGCGCAATTGGTCCTTATCACTCAATGAACAAATGCGCTGAAGACACCTAAATGATACGACGCACAGTTTGTCTGCTACATCACTTTGTGTCTTGGTGCATTTTTTATGTCAAAATTCAACCTATTTGTAAATTTTGAATCTATAGTTTTCACATGACTTTTTCAAAAATTGAGATAATTTGTAGTTCGTCACAGAAAAAAAAAAATAAAAGAATCGGTTGAGAAACGGCGGAGATATAGCTCTCTGAAGTTGACCATTTTGTATGGGAAAACGGCTTTGGTGCATTTTATATGTCCGATACTGTATTCCAGTCGGCTCGAAAACAATTGAATGTGGAGCTGATAGGATTGAGAATCGCTTCATGGGATATTTGAAATGTAACAGGGACATGAGCAGAATCAAAGCTATCAGGGTATAGAATTGAGAAATATCCTGAAGAGCACTCATCAAATAAAATTCTGCCATTGGAATGTACTTTGAGAATTATTCCATGACCGATGGTTGGCATTAAAGTCACCAATGACAAAAAAAATTAACATATTGCGAGCCAATTTCCGTAAGTCAGTTTGGAGCAAATTAACTTGCTGTCCAGAGCATTGAAAAGGCAAATAGTCAGCTATGAAAGTATATTTACCTAGTTGTGTTTCAACAGAAACACCTAAAGTTTCAAAAACTTTAGTTTCAAATGACGAAAACAGTTGATGTTTTATACGCCTATGAATGATGATTGCAAATCCCCCACATGTCCCATCAAGTCGATCATTACGATAAACAAAAAAGTTAGGACCGTAATCCGGGGTAACATTGATCAGCGGGGTAAAATTGATCGCAATGACCTTCTTCGTATAAAGCTCGAATCAAGATTTATTGATGAAATATTTTCAATGCACGAGTGGTGATTGTCTTTCTTCTATTCATGAGCTAACAAACAATGAGGTTTTTGCGAAAATTAAGTTGTGTTCATGTGTAAATTTTCTAATTTTTGGAAACAATGATTTTCTTGATTATGCATGACACCATCAAAGAATCATGTCTCACATGAGTTCTGAAAACGTTATGAGCAAGAAAAATGCGGTTGTTACTAAAAATGACATCGCCGAAAACGATTCCGTTGTCAAAACTTTCATAAATATGTTCAAAATAGCATAATTCACAAATTACTGCAAAGCGTGCAAAATTTCCTTAGGAAATTGCATACCTTTAGGCGTATTCTACAATCCAAGGTGTTTTTAATTTTGAAATAACTTAAAAGGTAAATGACTTGTAAGAGTTTGGCCTACATATTCGGCTTCAGGGACCACGATTTTAGTAAGTAATGATATTTTCAATATTACCGATCGATGTTTTCATGCGTGATCAATGTTACCCCATATCAGCTAAATAAAAAAATCACTTAAAACATTTTTTTAAACATGCTTTAAACTTTCAGAAAACAAAATACAGTACATAGACACGAGCAATGGGTGCCAGTACTTGTTTTAAAAATATAAATATTCAAAAAAAAATGATCAATGTTACCCCGGATTACGGGACTTTTTTCAGTTTGGATCCAGGTTTCAGTAATAACTGCTATATGCACGTTATTAGCCGTAAGAAAATTAAACAGCTCGTCCTCTTTACCATTCGAAGAACGAGCATTCCAATTTAAAATATGTAAATTATTATTTATTGGATCCATTAGAAAAACGTAATCCAATAACAATTTGATTTGTAAATTTTACACCAACTTGGACTGCTTCAGTCATAGTGGTGGCTTTGAACATTGCATCAATCATAAGATTCAATTGTTCAGTTAGAAAATTAAAATCAGAGGCAGACATATCTCTTGAAGTGGGTACATCTGATGATTTCCCATTAGAATTTTCGGTAGACGAAGAAGCGGAGTAGGAGTTACCTGTGGCGGTAGGGTTTTTTTTTTTCATTTGATTTGAAACAAGTAGAATGGGTACTCATAGTACGAATAGGGGAGGAGTTCAAATTACCTGCTAAGATATCGGCAAAGGATTTTCCGATTGAAAGATTCGAACGGCTACCCGATGGATTAAAATTAGTTTGTGAATGAGCATGATTATGATCTTCCTGGTGGGTATGATTCCTAATCAAGCGATCGTTAACTGAAAAATGAGCATTGTTAGATACTCTACCAGGGAAATTCCGGAAACGACCGTTATCGTAACGGACGTTACTATTCATCTGCCTGGCACGAGCCTCAATGATTCTCCTTAGCGAAGGACAATTCCAGAAATTGGACTTATGATTGTTCCCGCAATTTGAGCATATGAACTTGGTGGTATCTTCCTTCACTGGATAGACGTCCTTGGCGTGAGAAGAACCTCCGCAAGTCTTGCATTTAGCATCCATGCAACAATTGTTTGTACCATGACCCCACTTTTGACACCGACGGCACTGAGTGGGGTTCCGGTAATTTCCTCCAGGTTTCTGGAAATGTTCCCATGTCACACGGACATCGAACATAAATTTGCTTTTTTCTAAAGCTTTAATATTATTTAGTTCTTTTTTGTTAAAGTGTACTAAATAATATTCTTGAGAAAGCCCTTTCCGAACAATGCCAGATTGTGTTCTCTTCTTCATAATGATTACTTGGACTAGGTAAAATCCAAGTAAATCATTTATTCCATTTTTGATCTCTTCAGGTGACTTATAGTCACTTGAGAGACCTTTCAAGACGACTTTGAACAAACGTTCAGTTTTGTCGTCATAAGTTAAAAATGTGTGCTTCTTCTGTTCAAGATGTTTGAAAAGAAGTTCGCGATCTTTAAGAGTGTCTGGCAAAACGCGACAGTCTCCTTTCTTTGCGATTTGGAAGGAAATTGATTCCCCTAATGGAGTTCAAGATCTCCGGCGGCACTCTTTGCTTCCTCACTAGAATCAAAAAGGCTGCTTCGATTCAGTGTTCGGAAAATTTGTCTAGAGCATCGAACTGATTGCTCATTTCGATGCAATTATCAACATTATCCATTTAATCCTTGGAAAAAAGTTCGCATTCCGGAGAAATGTCCTTTCATCCATTCTTGTCACGTTTAGTGACAGTTTTGAATCCCACTTTTTTGGAAGGAAGTTGTGAATTCAAAGATTCACCCTTCCTTTTGTTTGTGGTTGCAACCATGTTTAGTGAATAAACGAAAGAAGACGAGACCTCCTAAGAGGTGTTTTCCTAAGACGGTGTCCAAGAAGGATTACCACCGCTAGCCTTCGCCAACGGGTCCAACGAAAAATCTAAGGCAAGGGTCTAAACAAGGATCGTAAAGGGATCAATAGTAGAAAAAATAGTACTGAAAAGTACTGTTTTAGTAGCACTGAAAAGTACTGTTTTATTGCTTTAGGTAGTTTTCAAAAAATTTCCAAGAGCAGAGAAAATTCGTGTACGCACTAGAAGCATTAACACACGTTGGCGTCTTTTATAAAAATCGTTCTTTGCATGATTGAGACAGATAAGATTTTTTATCTGTGTAATGTTTTCACAACTTAACTTTTAATATTCCTATATAATCTAATACCTCTTTATTTTAACCCTTTTTTTCTTCTGTCGGGTGTGGGATCACTGCGTCCATTTGTTAGGACTATTGTGATAACCTTGAATTTTAAACCTTGAAGTAACGTTCAAGGTCGCACGTAAGTTGTCAAGATTAGAGGGATTCCAATAAATTGGTCAAATGAAGTCAAGTAGGGTAGTCTACTTGACGATTATCGGCAATTGGAATCAAAAGCCAAATCCACAGTATTTTTATATCAGCTTCTCGCTGACGAGATTTTCGAGACTGAACAAATTTAGCCCGAAGCATCGAAGCAGTTGTTATGGGAAAGGCTTCCGATAATAGTCAGATGTTTGAAGCGTTGTAAAAATGCTTCCAAAAAGCTTTAACCAAATCTGTCAGTGTGAATTGATAGAGGACTGAGCAGCGCATAGAGAGAGGTTAATAGACTAACACGTAATTTGTCTGCTTATGTCTATGTCAGAGAAAATTACAAAAGAAGCGCGGCATCGAGTTACACTGCCGAAAATACGTAAATTCATGCTATCATGCTAGATAAAAAATACTTCCAATATTTACATGGAGAATATTTAAACCAATTGGCAAATTCCATTTAGAATTGCCATTTGCCCGATAATATTCGATTAAGATAAAATTTTAGACATCTTTTTGGTACGGTAGAATAGAATCACTGTGACTGTTTTTGGTATGGTACAAAAGATCGATTTTACTCAAGAATACCTTCTGAAAATGGGTCTGGAATTTTTGCTTATTTGAACAATTCGGATTCCAAAACTGTTGATTTTAGAGCAAAATATTCCATGGATAAGATGAAATGCACAAAGTTGTTTTTTTAAATTTTTTATCATGAAGAGGTACAAAAATAAAAATTCAATTTGTAATTACATATTATATCATATAACTAGGTAAACTCAATTCACCTAAAACAAATCTGAACAGCGAAAACAAATAAAATGTAATTTGTAATAATAATTTAATTGAGTTCAACCTAATTTGGATGATAGTGCTTCCTAACACAAAACGCCTAGATGTAATAACATGGTCATAAGTATGATTCATTACCTGCAAAATTGAACCCACATCCTGGTTGCACAACTCCTCCGTTGGGATAAAAATCTGCCGTACCAATTGGTTCCAAAAAACCCAGGTATCCACCACTGGTATGAATCACTTCCACGTACTGTGCATCGTCTCTAAACACTCTACTGTTCTGGTCCCAAAAGGAAACCAACGGATATGCAGGATCCAACGCCACAATCGTAGAGATTCTTCCTCCTCCGACAGCTTTACCGCTTATTCCCGCGACGTGAGCCCCCAAACTGTGTCCTACCACGTACACGTCCTCTAATGCTAGACCCTTGTTCATCTTCAAGTTCAGCAGCATACGAGCAACAGTTTTCCCCACTTCAGTCGTGCAATAAGCAGCAGCAATGTAGTTCAACTTCCCAGCACAACTTGACCAATCCACAACGATCACATTGTAGTCCCAATTCTTCAGATAAGTCCGCCGAACTTCCACATTGAACGGTGAATCCCGATTATTTAACCACCCGTGGACAACAACTCGCGTAGGTCGCGAAGAATTGAACACAGCATCATTAACGTTCTCCAGTTCACTTAATCGATACGTAGATCCAGTGGCGTTGCACCGCGAATAGAAGACAAATAACACATCCGTTTGCTTGGAACCCTTAGCGTGCGATTGTGCTTCCACCACGGATCGATGAACCCAAGTCATTTCCCACGAACTATTGGGGATTTCAATCCATTCAGCAAGCTCTTCGGTAGCATTGAAGCGGATTATCGGAGATGCACACACTGGTCCCAGCAGCATGAGAAGATACATCCAAGAATTCCGGTGCAACATTTTTTTCGGCATCCAACAGCACTAGGGTTGAACTGAGTACAGAATGACAGCAGTCCAGCAATTGGGCGGCAATTATAAATACCCTTCATCTCAGATACGGAAGGTGAAGTTCAGCGTGATAAGATAAGAGCACCCAGTGAGTAATTTGGAAATTCGGTGATGACGGGATAAGAATTCATTCATTGACTGCATGACGTGCACTGATTCAGTTTATTAAGGGACAACTCAAGTAATACTCCATCTTGCAATTGTATACCGTGATGCATTTGAAATTTCCTACAGAAAATTCTTGAAAGGAAAGCATAAATTCGATCATCTCATATATTTATCCTTATCATGATGGTGGATTTTGGTTTTGAACTACCCTTAAGCATAACCGGAAGAAGAAGGGTTTTTGATTAGCTTTTATCACTGCTACGAATTAACATTGACTTTGAACTTTATAATCTATTGATTAGTCTAACACAGTTCTACGAACTCTTGGAATGTATGATAAGAGCGAACTACTAATAGTTTTCAACTTGGGAATTCACCCGTATCCACCAAGTAAGCGTACAGAAGTTGAAAATATTGCCTTTTCGAAAATGTCCATAAATATGTTTATTTCGAAAAATTAACAAATTACTGTGACGAATGCAGAATTTTCTTAGGAAATTGCCTACCATTCGGCGTAGTCCACGGTTAATGTTTTTTGTTAATGATTTGTAAGAGTTTGACCTTCACATTTGGCTTAAGGAACCATGATTTTAGTAAGTAACGTCATTTTCAATATAACCGATCATTGTTTACATGGGGATAATGTTACCCCATTAGGCGCAGAGCTAGCTATTTGGGCACTACCATGATTCATTTCCTCATGGTTTTTCTTTTCTCAGCCGAAGTGTTTGAAGCTTTTCAATAAGAAGCACTTCAATACGACGCATATAGTATCCAAATATGAGCTCAACCGCTTTTAAAAGGTCTCACTGCCTAAGTGAATTCAAAGTTCCAAGTATCCGGCTCTTAATCGGCTAAATCGGCTGGTTTAACGCAACTTAATGGAATACCGAACAGAAATTCACGATTTTTGGACCTGGTGCTAGGCAACGATGAAGCAAGATACTCCTGTAACGTAACCGAAGCGATAGAATCTCTCATCGATCTTGACGTTGACCATCCAGCCTTGGACGTAGTTTTGAATCTTCCTGATTCGATAACATTTGAAGATTGTAGTGACAATTCTCAGATGTATGACTTTCGCCGAGCTGATTACGCTGGAATTCATGCTGCTATTTCTCGTATTGATTGGCAGCCCATCGATGACGCTAATAATATTGACGATGCCGTGACATATTTTAATCACGTAGTTCAGGATATTATTGCCCAATACGTTCCTCTGTGCCGTCCAAAACCCAAACCTCCATGGTCCAACAGCCATTTACGCCAGCTAAAAAGAAATAGAGCAAAATCACAACGTCACTACTGCCGCAATCGTTCGCAGTTTACGAAGCAGGAATTTAATCGCGCCAGCAATGCCTATCGTACTTATAACCGTCTGCTGTATCGTCGATATGTAGTTCGTACGCAAACATCACTTCGGAGAAATCCAAAACGATTCTGGTCGTTTGTCAATTCCAAGCGAAAGGAAGTTGGTTTACCTCGATCAGTACACCTCGATGGACAAACTGCAACTTCAGAACAAGAGAAATGTTTTCTATTCGCGCAACATTTTCAAAAAACGTTTCACGACTCCACCGCCACACCTTACCAAATAGCTGCTGCTATTGAATATACTCCCAGAGATGTTTTCGACTTCCGCTCTTTTACTATCGATGAACAAACTGTCCAAACAGCCTTCAGAAAACTGAAAATGTCACATGCGCCTGGACCGGATGGAATTCCGTCTTGCATTTTAAAGAATTGCTCCCATTCGCTGGCCACTCCTTTGGCCAAGTTATTTTCCCGATCACTGCAGGAAGGCATGTTTCCTGATGAATGGAAAGTTTCCAGCATGTTTCCTGTCTATAAAAAAGGCGATAAGAAAGATGTGCATAACTACAGAGGCATCACATCTTTATGCTCCTGCTCCAAATTATTCGAGATTCTCATAAACGATGCTTTGTTCAATTCTTGTAAATCTTTTATTTCAACTGCTCAGCATGGATTTTTTCCGAAGCGATCGGTTACTACAAACCTAACGGAATTTGTTTCTCTCTGCCTCCGTACTCTGGATTCCGGTGGGCAAATTGATACAATCTATACGGATCTAAAAGCAGCGTTTGACCGAGTGGATTACGGCATTCTGCTAGCTAAGCTTGATAAACTTGGAGTTTCTCATTCCTTAGTTCGTTGGTTTGAGTCATATCTAACAAACCGCTTGTTATACGTGTGTAACGACTTTTTACTGATCAGCTGGGAGATTCCATAGGAATCCCAACCGAAAATACAAGTGACAGCATTTTTGAGTACTAGCTCTCAAGAAAGGGGGAGATTGCGACACTCGCGTTACGTAATTTATGGCTCCATTCGAAATTCTCTGAAATCCCAAATCAGGTAGCGTAACGGAATGAGCATGAGTGCTTGCTATGTGAGATGGCTCACACCCAAGCGATATGGACCGCAATAGGGATTGCAGCACCTGCTCTGGAGAAAAAAAAAAGAATCTCTGGATCGCGTTACACGTGGCGGAGTTTGATTGGCCACTTTTTGTTCACAACAGGATCATCCGATGCATCAGACGATAATCCGTTAACTTGGGAATCGTTTGCTGGGCCTAGATGGGGCAGTTTTGGGTGGAAGCCATCAATCAGTTTTGGAAAGCCAAGTAAGGTAGACCCTAGTGAAAGCAAATCGTCGCAGAAGTTGATAGATACACTGTAGGAGATCAGTAGACGGTTTGATTAGCTATTCTGCCCTTCTACGCCTACTTGTCCCATGTTCTATGTAAACCTTATGGACTGCGGGACAAATATGCGTAGAACGGCAGTATTCAGTTTGAAAGTTTAAGGTGAGAAGATAATCTTGATGGCCGGATTATAGTTTATGAAACCAAATTGTGTAGTTTTCAGAATTTATACACCGTATGCGAAAGTTCACCAAATTTTGATCTGTGCTCAGTGAAAAAAAAGCCTAGGTAAGCGAAATCGTGAAGTTATTTAGTAGCTGAAATCCTAATAGCGTTGGTGGGTAGCTTTCCCTTCGACGAAGGGTTTTTTCTTTGGTTCAGAATACCCCTAAGTGCACCCCGAACGCTCACCTCGCGCGCTCAGCTATTAGCCGACGCCGTTCATCAAACTAGCTCCACTGCAACATCGACTGCCGTCGCTCTTGACCGGCACTGCTCATCGAGTCGCAAGGGTCACGCGATAGGAGAGCTTACGCAACAAGTTGTCGCTTCTCAAGGAGGCACGTGACACCACCGTTTAGGAAATTGTATCTTCGGGTGCAGCTAATCCGTCGCATGACGATCCAAGGTGCAACACGACATCATCGACGGCGTACATCGTCAGAACAAAAGTTGTAAAACCGTAAGTCTTTGATTAGGAACTTTGAGCTCAAAGTAGGGCCCTCACCCCCCCCTTTATAATTGTAACAATACTGTAGAAATCACGCTATGGCCATGAATAGAAAATTATTACTTGCTCGACTAAATTGATTGGTATTTACACCCGTTTTACTTTAATTTTTTTATTCGGATATCCTTTTCTTCTACTTCAAATTTCGTTGGTGTTTCGGTTTGGATGGTCAGATAAGACCGAGTGTTTGAGCCACTTTTAAAACTCGCCCGTAGACAGAGTCTCCTAGCCGGACCTGTGAATAGCGCCAGCAGTCTCTCTAACCCGGGAGTGGCGCTTAAACTGCTGTACGTTGTGTGCACAACATTAGCGTTACACGTGAAAATTAGATCATCGCAATCTGAGAGCTTCACAAATTCATCTGGAGTACCCCAGGGCAGTAATCTTGGACCGCTTCTGTTCCTGCTGTTCATCAACGAACTCTCTCAGCTGCTACCTCCTGGATGTCGGTTGTTCTATGCAGATGACGTTAAAATCTACATGTCGATGATCAGACAGCACTGCGGACTGCAAATTGCTACAATCACGGGTGAACATAATGGCAAATTGGTGCTTTTCAAACTTTCTGACACTCAGCGTCAACAAATGCAATGTCATTTCATTCCACCGCAGACATAAGCCCATCATTTTCGATTACCGGATTTGTGATACAGTTCTCAACCGAGTGGATCAGGTTAAAGATTTGGGCATCACTCTTGACCAGGAAATGAATTTCAAGCCACACTACAATGACGTGATCGCGAAGGCAAACCGGCAGCTTGGATTTATTTTCAAGCTTTCTGATGACTTCCGCGACCCTTTATGTTTAAAAGCACTGTTTTGCTCGTTAGTCCGTTCCATTTTGGAATTCAGCGTTGTTGTCTGGTGTCCGTACCAAAGTTGTTGGATCGCAAGATTGGAGTCAGTACAACGCAGATTCCTTCGGTACGCACTTCGACATCTTCCCTGGCGAGATCCTCTAAACCTTCCTGCCTACGAGGATCGCTGTCGGTTGCTGGGAATCGAAACGTTGGAGCAGAGAAGACGTAGAGCGCAAGCTGTTTTTGCGGCTAAGCTGATCGTTGGTGATATCGACTCTCCGGAGTTACTAAGGCAATTTAATATATATGCACCTGAACGAGGAATAAGACAACGCAACTTTCTTCAGCTCGTGCCTCGCAATCGTTTGTATGGCATGAATGAACCTCTTCGTGCTTCTGCTGATGCGCTCAACAAAGCCTTTACTGCTTTTGATTTTAATTTGCCTTTGATTAGTTTTATCCGTAAATTGTAATTGAGCTAGATTTTTATGTTTTTTTTTTTTCATTAAGACAAACAGATGTCAGATGAATAACAACTTCAATAAATAAATAAATAAATAAATAAACGCATGAAATCTTTTCTTAAACATGTAGCTTTCGGAACACAAAAAGACTACAGTTACGAGCGATTAGTTGCAGTACGTGTTTGAAAAATATGAAACTTGTAACATTTGCATTTTCAAATGAGTTGAAACGAAAATCAAAAAAAAAATTATCATGTCAGATCTAATCATATAATGATGATGATGATACCACATGATACCCATGTGTAGGGTAACTGGGGGCAAAATGCGCCCTCTAAGGAAGGTAGCGTTTTTAGCTATGAAGAACATTATTATAAGCTCTCTTTTAATTATTATCTCATAGACAAACATGTTTTCTATCAAATAGCAGAAACAGACATCCATTTTCTTTTTTCTTGAGTTAATAAATCAATTTTTATAAAATGCTTGCTTATCTGCATTTTTATTTTTTGCAGGGTAAAACGCGTTGCATACATAAGGGAGTTTGATCAGATGTTATTGTTCGATTATAGTATGCATGCTGATTCAAAAAATGTGCATTTGTAAGGTTCAAATTGGCACGTAACTACCCAAGAAACAATTGTAGGCGAGTAATAAACATGCCTGCTTATCTAAAGCTTTACAGCAGCCGTGGTAGTTGAACAAAAGTATAAGTTGTACAAAGTGATGATCAAATGTTGCATATATTGTTAGCAGCACTTTTGTTCCCATGATAGTGCATTTTAATAGCAAGTAGAACCAAAGTTGAAGCAACGTTGGTTGATAATTTAGTATGGTTGTCTAACAGCCTCTTTATAATAATTGAAGATGTGCTGTTTCTCAAGATCCAGACTCTGTTGTTCCATATGCAACAAACATTTGAATAACAAGCTTTTACAATTTTTAGCAACACTTATTTCGTCACTTTCTCAACAATACTTAAATGGGACAAAACGGCAGTGAAAATATGTTTGCTTTGGAAAGCTTTGAATTCAACTTTTCAACAATTAGTAATATAAAAGCTCTTAAACATAGTTGTAGGTACATCGTTGTTCAAAACTTGTAGAAGTGTGGTAGTAACTATTATTACCGACTAAGATTAAAATTCTCATTCACAAGCATTGTTCAACTTCCCAAGAAACAAGTTGAGAAAAGTTTCTGAGAGTTGTTTTATTGGTTGTTTAATAATTGTCTT
The DNA here is from genome assembly GCF_002204515.2 of Aedes aegypti. Lineage (NCBI taxonomy): Eukaryota > Metazoa > Arthropoda > Insecta > Diptera > Culicidae > Aedes > Aedes aegypti. The sequence continues at coordinate 151,153,996 of NC_035109.1, forward strand.
GATAAAAAGAAAACTATTATTCAATCTTTATTCGCCCAGAAATGGAGAATCTATTCAATAATAAACCATTTGATTAACGTAATATAGTACTTGCTTATTCAATTACTTTACCTTGGCTGTTAAACACTAATAACATCATAAATAGACTCTTCAATGTGTACTCAACAAGTAAACCACCAGTTATCCATCGATTATTCAGGAATGCTTGTTCAGCGTTTGTCTAACAGGGACTTATAATGAGTAATAACTAAATTGTTGAAGAAAAGCTGAAGAAGTCCTTATTGCTTATGATCACCGTCATTCCAAAAGTAGCCGTTGTGCAGTGTTAATTCAAAGCATGTTTTGATAAGGTGATTATTCATCTGTTATTAAACTATAATAAAACTGATTGCTTGAATAAGTCTTACGTTTGAGACCATTTACAAACAATGTTCAACATTGATGTTTACATACACCGCAAGCAAGCAAAATACTTAGACAATGTTTAAACAACATATGTACGATAATTTGTTCGATTATCTTATTATATCTTTAAATACTGCTCTTTATCTGCTGTTCTACATAACCTTGGTTAGAGCAGTGAAGAAGCATGCGCCTGTAAATCGGAAGGTCCTGAGTTCGAGCCTCGACATCCCAAGAATGTTTGATTATTAGAAATTTAATAATGAAGTGCCAAATTCCTGGGCATCCAGATATGAGTATTTGATGAAGTGCGCAAATAACTACCAATGTTATGCTGTTTCCATTATAAAATAAATGTTGAAGAAACATCGAACAAACCTTTTTTTGTCCCTTTATACAATTAATTCTATAAATAAATGTGATGTCTAATTCAGTTGAACAAAACAATTAAAAAGACTGTGTTCAGCATGTGTTGTTGTTGAACTAATGCTGAACAAAGTCTACTATTTTGTACACTTGTTACCATGAGTAATAATGGCATCTACAACTTTTCTTCGACAATTTATAAATAACACGTCATGAAATCCTGTCAAAAAAAAACGCCTAATAAGCATCTCTGGATGTTCGCTGTATACCTGGTGGATTAAATGTTGAATAAACATTATAAAGTCTACTTATAATGTTACTACTGTTTAACAGCCGAGGTAAGGTCATTGAATAAACATGTACTAAAATACGTTAATAAAATGGTTGTTGTTGAATAGATTCTCCATTTCTGGATGAAAGAGGCTTGAATAATAGTTTAATGTTAACTAAGTCAATCATTAATCAACTAACAGCTTAATAAAAAAGTTCCGAGAAACTTTTACAGCTTGGCATTACGTTTGCTGGAGTGGCCGTTTTGCTCCACGAGTCGATTAAAGTTTAAGTCCTTCAATAGGCTTTTTAAGGATAAATTCAACACTTTTTTCGCATGGAATACGAACTATGGGAGTGCACAAGTCGATTCATGAATATAGTTTCAAAAGTTTTGTTGTTTATCGGCCTGGCAAATGGCCTAGAAAATAACATAAAATTGCAACAAAAACAGCGAAATACCTTTTTTTTTGCTTTTTTACGATTTTTTGCCAGAAAAATACTTAAAAATATATATAGAAAAGCATTTTAATACATTTTCCATTATCTTAGGTGAAAAACAGCGTCCCAAAGCACGTAGTTCGGTGGTCCGTTTACTCCAACGGTGCATTTTACACCCAGTTCCCCTACTAATCAAGCATGCCAGTGGTACAGGCAAGATATTTGTTCTGGAATTAGTGATTACTTTCTTGAAGACGGGATGCAAAGAATCATGCTTTTGGGAACTGAATCATGAAATAGAACAAGCACTGCGTTCCGTTTACCATGACTTTTTATTCACGTATATGGGAAAGGATTTTTTTTGCGTGCACGTTTCGATCGATGAACGGTATCAGAAGGCCGGCTCCAAAGGCACGTTCCCCACCAGTTGGGAGATTTGTGCCATCGCCATATTTGAGCCTATTTCATCATCTACCCGATGGGAGAGGAAAGGGAAGGGAAAGATGGGAGGAAATAGGAGTGGGGTCCTTTGAAGAGGGAAGATCGCATAAGCGAAATGAGAGCATGCAGCTCCATACCACAATGGGTTCGAACAGCGCCCTAAAAAGGGCACTGCAAAACGCATGAGCGTAGAGAGCCTATAGCTCATTACCACAGCGGGTTAAGAATAACAGAATGTCCTGAAGATTCAGGCTTCTGAATTCAGTTTCACTTAATAAGTGTTTACCAAGTAATTGGAATCGCATTTGCGAAAAAACTGGACAGTTACATATCAGGTGATACGAAGTTCCATAATCGGAGTCACAACTATCACACACAAATGAGTCAGCACGCTGAATATTTGCCATGTGATAGTTGAGTCGGCAGTGGCCTGTCAACGCTCTGACCAAGAGACTGCAATTCTGCTTTGACAGATTTGTTAAATACTTTGCCACCCTTGGAGATGGCTCAGTAATGTACAATTTTGTTTGACGACATGACTTCAAACTATTCCAATATTGCTTGTGCTGAGTTGCCGCCCAAGAGTTTATCTGAAGCTTCACCCAGCACTTCGAAATTGGAATAGCCGGCTCAGGGCCAATGAAGTCATGCGATGCTCCATCGCGAACTAGCTCATCAGCCAATTCATTTCCAGCGATGGAAGAATGGCCTGGTACCCATACAAGGTTTACAGAGTTGACTGAATTCAGTTCCACAATTTGAGTTCGACATGCGATAACAAGCTTCGACCTTGAGTTGGCCGAAGCGAGAGCTTTTATAGCAGCCTGACTATCTGAACAGAAGTATATGACTTTACCCATTACGCGCTGTTGAAGTGCTGATTGCACTCCACACATAAGAGCAAATATTTCCGCCTGAAAAACGGTGCAGTTTCTACCAAGTGAGTAAAACTGATTCAGCCTTAGCTCACGAGAATATACTCCTGCACCAGCTCTACCTTCAAGAAGGGAGCCATCAGTGTAACATACTATATTGTTTGATATACTTCTTTCTAAATAGCCAGACGTCCACTCTTCCCGTGAAGGGAATTGTGTGGTAAATGTCCTGTAAGGAAAGTTACAAGCAATTGTGAGATCACTTGGAGCAAGGAAAATTTTGTCCCAATTCACTAAAAGTGGAAACAACGAAGTGTGTGTAGATCTACGATTCACTGGACTTTTCTCCAGTAGATCTAGTACCCATAAACGGTAAGAGCAAGAAAATGCTTCTTGTTTAAGATATATGTGTAGTGGCGCAACGTCGAAAATGGCCTCAAGCGCTGCTGTGGGAGTTGTAGAGAACGCACCAGACATCGCCATCAAGCACATCCTTTGGAGATGGCCAAATGTTGATTGGATTGTTCTCACTTCGCCCTTTTGCCACCACACAAGACATCCATATGCCAATATTGGTCGAACAACTGTTGTGTAAATCCATTTGATATATTTGGTTTTGAGGCCCCAAGTTTTACCAAAGGTTCGCCGGCATTGACCGAAGGCCATGCAAGCTTTTTTGACTCTGAAATCAATGTGAGCTGTCCATAAAAGTTTGGAATCTAGAATGACTCCGACATACTTGACCTGATCAGTCACATTAATCTCAGTGCCAAAAAGACGTAAAGGTCGAATTCCATCGCGGTTTCGTCTTTCCGTAAAAAGAACAATAGATGTTTTATTCGGGTTAACCGAAAGGCCATATTGGCGACACCAACTCTCGACTACCTGAAGAGCACTTTGCATCAGGTCGAATAGGGTGCTTATGCACATACCAACTATCAGAGCTAGATAGTCGTCGGCAAATCCATAAGTTGGAAAACCGCAATTATTTAGTTGCCTCAATAGCGTATCTGCTACGAGATTCCACAAAAGTGGTGACAAGACTCCCCCTTGGGGGCATCCGCAAACACTCAATTTTCGAATCGCTGCTTGACGCAATGTCGAGAAGAGATGTCGGTTTTTGAGCGTTTGATGAATCCACTTGGTAATCATTGTAGGTAGCCCATTTTTTCGTGCGGCTTCCAATATGGCATCGAAAGACACGTTATCAAAGGCACCCTCAATATCCAAGAAAACACCCAAGCAGGATTGCTTCTGAGCGAATGCTTTCTCGATATCGATATACTGTGGAGGGCGCCCTGGTACCCCACAGGCTCCGTTAGCGGTTAGGTTTTATTTAGACCCCCCTAACCATTCATTCCTAGGCACGGTACGCATCACATCATAAATTAGGGGTCACTGTGCACGTTTCGATCGATGAACGGTACTTCTCCGATATAACCGATGTCATAACCTATCGTGGCGCTGACATTGACTTCAACCACTGCCTGGTGATGGTGAAACTGCACCCAAAACTATCCGTCATCAACGATGTACGGTACCGACGCCCGTCTCGGTACAATCTAGTGCGACTGAAACAATCAGATGCCGCCAATGCGTACGCGCAGCATCTTGAAGCAGCATTGCCGGATGAGGGCGAGCTCAATAGGGCGAGAGTAGAAGAATGCAGCGCGGGCTGCAATGCTGCAACATGGTACGCGACAAAACGTGGAACGATATAGACTAAAGCGGAAACAGCAAAACCGCCCTTTCCTAGACAAAAAGCATCGCTGGAAGACGTGGAATGTCAACAGATTGAGTTGCTGTACCGTTCTCAAGAAACGTGGAAATTCTATCAGAAGCTCAACACATCCCGCAAAGGCTTCATGCTGCGAGCTGAAATGTTTCGGAATAAGGATGGGAGCATCTTCACGGACGGAGCCGAGGTGATTGAAAGGTGGAATCGATACTATGATAAACACCTGAATGGCGCGGAGAACACAGGCACAGAAGAACAGGACAGCGAAGGCTATGGCTACGTCAGCACAGCGGACAGTGGAAACCAACCAGTTCCCACGATGAGGGAAGTTAGGAATGACATTCAACAGCTCTAAAACATCGAGGCCGCTGGCAAGAATGGTATTAGAGCCGAACTCAGCAAGATGGACCCGGACAGGTTGGCCATTTATATGCATCGGCTGATAGTCAGAATCTGGGAAACGCCCGGAAATGCCCTATCTACAGGAAGCATAAGCATATACATAGATGACTGTTCAATTCGTTGTTGCTACTCCGTGATTGACTAGAACAATCAAAGTTGCACAGAGATTTAATGAATGGGACTTGGGATTAGGTTACCATTCTCAATGTGCACAAATCGAGAGCTCCAATTTTAAAAGAGGATAACGGCGCCGGTCACGTTCTTACGGTCATCGGGGAAGGGAAGAAATGTTAGTGTGACTACCGTTGTTACTAGATACCGTGATCACCTCTGCATCTCCACGGTTGTCATGGAAAGGATAGTGTGTTAGTGGGTAAGGTAGAGATCTGGGAATCACCAATTTTTGGAGATTCGATCCATGATATAATCACGCCTAACCGGATTCACAAAATTAAAATAATTCGATTATCGCATTGTACGCCGAACAAGTGTTCATCGCTCGTCCTCGCAAGAGCAAGCGACGCGATCAATAGATCAAACACTACTAAGCTATCGCGGCACTTTTTTGCTACGACGCGAACACGGCGTGCGACATGTTTGATCCTGCCCCCATTGCCCGCCCCCGCGGGAGCAAGCGTCAAGGTCGAAGGATCAAACACTACTAACGAACCGATCACATTTTTACTAGTTCACTACCGACGCGCGACATGTTTGATCCTGCCCTCATCGCTCGCCCCCGCAGGAGCAAGCATCAAAGTCGAAGGATCAAACACTACTTTATATGCTATCTACAAGAAGGGCGACAAACTGGAATGTGAAAATTATCGTGCAATCACTAAACGCCAACTAAAAGTGATATCTCAGATTCTCTTCCGTTGTCTATCACCTATAGCAAACGAGTTCGTGGGAAGTTATCAAGCAGGTTTCAATGACGACCGCTCGACAACGGACCAGATCTTTTCCGGTCAGCAAATCCTCCAGAAATGCCGTGAGTACCATGTCCCTACGCACCATCTGTTCATCGATTTCAAGGCGGCATGCAACAGTATTGACCGTGTAGAGCTATTAAAGATCATAGACGAGAACAGATTTCCTGGAAAGATTACACGATTGATTAGAGCAACGAAGGACGGTGTGTAAAACTGCGTGAAGATCTCGGGCGAACACTCCAGTTCGTTCGAGTCTCGGTGAGGACTACGACAGGGTGAAAGTCCTTTCGTGCCGGTTGTTCAATATTGCGTTTGAAGGTGTTATGCAGAGAGCCGGGCTTAACAGTCGAGGCACGATTTTCACTAGATTTGTTTGCTTCGTGGACGACATGGATATTATTGGGAGAAAATTTGAAACAGTGGCAGATTTGTTCACCCGCCTGAAACGCGAAGCAACAAGAGTCGGGCTAATGGTGAATGCGTCGAAAACAAAGTACATGCTGGTAGGTGGAACTGAGCGCGACAGAGTCCATCTAGGAGGCAGTGTCACGATAGACGGAGATACCTTTGAGGTGGTGAACGAGTTCATCTACCTTGGATCCTTGCTGACGGCTGACAACAATGTTAGTCGGGAAATACGAAGGCGCATCATCAGTGGAAGTCGTGCCTATTATGGGCTCCATAAGAAACTGTGGTAAAAAAAAACACTCGCACCAAATGCACGATGTACAAAACGCTCATAAGACCGGTAGTCCTCTACGGCCATGAGACGTGGACTACGCTCGAGGAGGACCTGCAAGTACTTGGAGTCTTCGAACGTCGAGTGCTTAGGACGATCTTTGACGGTGTGCAGGAGAACGGTGTGTGGCGGCGAAGGATGAACCACGAGCTCGCTTGGCTCTACGGCGAACCCAGTATCCTGAAGGTGGCTAAAGCTGGAAGGATACGCTGGGCAGGGCATGTGGCAATAATGCCGGATAACAGCCCTGTAAAGATGGTGATCGCCACGAATCCGGTCGAAACAAGAAGGAGTGGGGCGCAGCGAGCTAGGTGGATTGACAAGGTGCACCAGGACCTAGAGAGCGTGGGTATCAGAAGGCCGACTCCAAAGGCACGTTCCTCACCAGTTGGGAGATTTGTGCCGAGTAGAGAGCGTGGAACGAAATCGAGGATAGAGAGAAGCGGCCATGAACCGAAGGTTTGCGAAATATTATTGACAAGGTTTTATCAAGCTAATTGAAGTGAAACTAAATAAATAAATAAATAAATAAATAAATAAATAATAACGATAAATCATCCCCGAACATTCGATAGCAATAGTTTCCCCCAGGTTTGGAGCATGTTCATAGTTGTTTTTATCATGTACTGCAATCCCCTCGATCTAATCAGAATTGTAGCAGTATACGATAAGCAGGCTCCCATGATGTTCTGCAAATCGTAATTGTTACATAAAGCTATAAATGAGAGATTCACACAATTTTCTCAGAATTCAATCCCTGATTGTAGACCGTTCAGTTTCAAACAACTTTGCCATAAAACTTTTGTTGTAACTCTTAAATTAACCGATTTTGAGCTTTTTTCCTATGTTGACATAGAGTGGGGCAAAGAAAACTGATGTTCTGGCTTCAGCGTTTACAATTCTAATACCGTAAATTCGGGTGAAATTGATCAGTAGGGTGAAATTGATCATTGTGTCACTCGATTTTATTTCTTCCTAATGGAGCACAAATATCAATGTAACCTGCAGTGAATGAACGTTGTTTGTCGTTGTATGTCCAAATTGTGTGTTGTGAAGTTTTTTGCGTTCAAAAATGTTTATTTATATGAAAATAATGTAAAATTTCAAAATCTTGCACGGTGCAGTGTTGACAAACATCAATAAACTTCTAGTTCTAGACAAGGATTTGGACATGGTATAATCCTGAAAGTTTGTGAGGATACTAAAGATATATCCCCAAACTAGATTTCATAACCAAAACTCATACCAATTCGTTGATTTGGTTGAAATAATTGAATTTCTGTAATATATCAAGAAATTCCTTTGGAAATTGCATACATTTAGGCGATTTCTGCGTTATTCTTGAAATTGAAACATTCATTATTTCTATAAATATTGTATTGTTAAGAATTTGGCAAGCATATTCGGATTCAGGGAGCTCAAATTTATTATGTAAAGTTGTTTTGAAAACTAACAATAATGGCATTGATAAGTGATCAATTTCACCCCGAAATGAGATCACCCGGTTTTTTATTTTAGACATTTTTTTTAGCACTAAAATTACATTTGTTAGAAAATTTCGATACTTGAGTCAATGAGGCTCACCTTCATACTTGTTTTCCTGCATTCAGTTGTTTGACATTGTCAACATTATAGAAATCAGACAAGAAAAACCTTGAAAAGTGATCAATTTCACCCGAAATTACGGTATCTCATCAAAGTAGTCTATGAAACACTTTTAGACATTTGAAAAATGCGTACTTTAGTGATTGGAGAAACTCGCTATTTTTTTACATTTGTGAGTAATTGTTGGTTTTCCTGCAAAAACACGTCAACTTTGATTGTGAATATCTCTGATTGTGGCAAACATTAAAATAAATCTTTTGACGGCATTAAAAAGACAACATTAAATTGTATATTATATAAATAAATTACAAATGTGTTTTTTTTTTTGTAACTCAAGTTTTATAATCAGAGTTCTTTAAAAATTGACGTTCTACAACTTTGCACTAGAGTAGGGAAAGTGTACCAGTTACGGCCTTTATGGTTTCCTATTTGGCCATATTGGACGGATTTCACGCCAACTCGACACGCGATTGGCAGCACCCCTTCAGAATTCAATGAAACTTTCTGGATGTCAAAAGTATGTGAAACTAAGATACTTTGCATATTTTGTATTTTCAAAATCGATCTAGACTAACATTTGAAAAGGGTCAAAGTTTTTTTTTACTTTTTTTTTAAACCCGTATAACTCAAAAACGGTAAGACCTACAAAAAAGTGTTGTATGGGTGACTGTCGTGAAATTTCCTGAACGGCCATTTCAGATTTTGATCATCCTTAAGCAAAAAGTTTCGTAATTAAATATACTAAAAGTCGTCCATACATTGCAAATTGGGCATATTTTAGGGAAAAAAGTTTTTCTAACAACGAATTTTTTAAGTCCAAATTTTTTTTTTGATTTTTTTATTTCGCTTTAAATAGTCTAGTATGCTCATATTTTGAAGTGATAAATGAGTTTTAATTACAAAATATATCATATTTGTTTTATTGGGAGTAGTTAAAAGAAATAAAACGGAATTAAACAAAGTTTTTTTTTAAATTAAATACAATTGATCTCGCACCAAACCGCTTATGAGAAAATGAACTCCCTCTAACAATCCGATGGGTTTTTAATGGTTGGAAAAATATCACAATAATATTTTATTTCTTATTTGGTCAAAGCCAATCTTAACAGGTGTCTGGAAAGGTTCAATATTATGCTTATAAAAAAAGTCGTGGTTTTTTTTTATCATGCATCATTATTTTTATTATTGCTATATATCCTAAAACGTAGTATCTGCACATGAATATTTACATTATTTTTGGGCTTTACTGAATAAATTGAATATTTTTGGTTCATCCTTTGAATTGGTATACCGTTTGGCTGCAATTTGTGTATCACTAATAGACATAAAACAATGATATTTTTGGGTACCAGGGACAGTTTTAACCTTATCAAACAATTCCATCAATTCCTCTGACATTTTAACATACTGGTCATTAGGTATATAACAGAAACTTAATTTGGTGATACATGTATCAGTTTGTTTCACTGCCCAGTCGAATAGTTCTCGCGGAGTTGCGATTGTGTTTCCATAGTCTTTTGCAAGACTTGCTCTTTTTGCCATTCGCTTGAGAGTGCCACCAATAGCGGCAAAGGCCCCTTTGCCGTGGGATGTGGCAAAAAAGTGCCATTCTGCTTCCAATCCATATATTTTCTTGAAATTACATAAGCTGGCAAATTTTTTTTTATTTTTAGAAAGAGCTGCAGCTCCATCTGACATAAAAATAACTTTTGAGAAATTTATTTTTTGTTTAACAAAATTTATCAATTTTGAAATAAATAGCTGAACTGCTACTGTATCATGGGTCAACACTTCTGATATTATAATTAAACTAACGTTTTCCAATTTATTATCTTTTTTACCATAAAATCTCGAATGGGTGTATCGTTGCTTGGGAATCATTCCAGTGATATCCTTGAGCAGCGTTTTGAATGATAAAACTATAATTTTCAGAAAAGTCGCTAATTATCAGTATTTCACCTTGTTTTAAGGAGTTTTTTTGTTTCGTAGAAAAGAAGACTGTTCTTTGCAAATAAAATCATGAGTTATTAGATTATCAACTTTCTCCACGAAATACGTAACAAATTCTTCAACAGGCTTTATTATAGTTTCTAAATTACAGCGATCGGTGGTGAGCCATTGCTGAAAAACTACATCTTCTTTGTCGCTTTCCTCTAAAAGCGAGATTAGTTCTCCTGTAATATTTTCTTTGGAATTACACTTTTCACATTCTCGAAAAAAACAATCAGTCGTTCTTGCTAAAACATCGCATAACAGTTTTTCACAAATTTCTGCCTAAGAGACAATTCCTAAACTGTTAAGCATTAATTTGACATTTTCGTGGAATGTGCACACACATACATTGTGAATTCCTGTGCTATCGAGAAGCCTACAATGTTTAGGCCTCAACATAGTAAATAAAGTAAAACCAATTTCTACATTTTGGCATCTTTCTTCAAAAATCATATACGCCTTTTTAAGAGACATCATCAATAGACGCTTTTGAACTTGTTCTTTACTACCATTTCGGTACTCAGAAACGAAGTCTTTTTCTCCTGGCATAGGCTTACTAATATCATCACTATCAAAGAAATCAATAACAACCTGTTTATCTGTTTCACTAATTCCATGCCCACTTCGAGCCCTTGGTGTACATAGAATGCCCTGTTCATTCACAAGTTGTTTCACTTGTTTTACCATGTAAATTGGTACCTCGAACTCCTCGACAATTTTGTTGATCGACCACGACTTAGGAAGAACCGATAATATTTTCAACTGGTCATTTCTGTCAATACCAGTTGAGTTGAATTTTTCTTTCAACTGATTGATGATTTCCTCGAATGCCTCCACCTTGTCGACGTCCATTGCATCCATGCCTAGTATGTCATGACGTACAGCTTTGGTGATCTCCACTGACTTTTTAATTCGATAGTCCAAGCTCCTCATGTTTCTCGACGAGATTGGGGATAAATTCAAAGTTTCAATAATACTGTTGAATTTTTCCACGTTGTAGGGGCCTAGTAATTCATCCGCTGATGGGACGGATGGCAAAGATGAACAGGACGGGACTGCTTCTGAAATATACAATAATGTCGAATTAATATATTGATATGGGTTCTATGTAAACAATCATTGTCGTTTAATGTGCTGCAAAGTAAATTTATCTTACCTAGCATTTCATTGGAGGCCTGACCGCTTGTTGGTGGTTGTGGATTTTGATTCACTAAGCGACATGACTCACAAATATGCATAGTTTCATCAAGCTGATGACCATATCCCATAGCACGTATGTGTTCGATCATTGTTGGTGACAAGTTTCGCAACTGGCTACGCCTGCACTTAGGATTGTTTATACCGGCGCAACATCTCGAAATTTTAATGCGCGATAAATCTTGTTGATCCATCTTTAACTTCTTTTCACAAATGACTTAGATAAAATGAAAAGAGTTTTATTGACATCAAGCTTAAATAGTTATATGCGTAGGTAGAACGACAATTATAAGTTAAATACCTATCTTTCTATACACTCACGCGGTGATTGTTGAGTAACTCAGGTCGTTAACGGACATTTTAGGTAGATAACAATACAAACATTATTTCTTATTCATCTGGCTTGTAACGCAGGTACGTTTAGTAGTATTTTCTAGAAGAAAATTTAATGGGGTATGGATCAGGTTGTTCCTTTTCAATGTTTGCAATCTTTGGAACCATAAAAATCCGTCGGATTGTTAGACGGAGTTGATTTTCTTATAGGCAGAGGCGAAATCCATAGATTGCCTTCATTTAAAAAACATAATCACTGCATAATTCCGTTTTTTAACTATTCTCAATAAAAAAAATATTTCTGATTCAAACTCATTTATCACTTGAAAACACGATCATATTTGACGGTTTAGAACAAAATATTTGAAAAAAATTCAGTTTTGGACTTGAAAAAATCGTTGTTAGAAAAACTTTTTTCCCTTAGATATGCCCAATTTGCAATGTATGGACGACTTTTAGTAAATTTAATGACGAAACTTTTTGCTTAAGGATGATCAAAATCTGAAATGGCCTTTTTTTTAAATCGACTCTTAAGTTTTGAATCATATTTTTTTCAGTGTAGAAAATGTGTTTTTATTTTTTCAAATTTTTTTTCTAAAACGTCAGGAAATTTCACGACAGCCCCCCACACAACACTTTTTTGTAGGTCTTACCGTTTTCGAGTTATACGGGTTTATAAAAAAAGCAAAAAAAAACTTTGGGACTTAAAAAATTCGATGTTAGAAAAACTTTTTTCCTCAAAATATGCCCAATTTGCAATGTATGGACGACCTTTAGTAAATTTAATTACGAATCTTTTTGCTTAAGGATGATCAAAATCTGAAATGGCCGTTTTCTTAAATCGAATTTAAAGTTTTGAATATTTTTTTTTTTTCAGTGTAGAAAATGTGTTTTTATTTTTTCAATATTTTTCTCTAAAACGTCAGGAAATTTCACGACAGTCCCCCATACAACACTTTTTTGTAGGTCTTGCCGTTTTCGAGTTATACGCTGCCGTGAATCGCAAGTCAGTCCCATCTGCATTTTTGTCAAAATTGAGTTGAGTTCAGTTTTCAACGTCTCTTCCAATGCTCTTTCAGCTACACTAATGAAATAATATAATTTGTTCGGAAAAAATAGGAAAAAACAGCAAGTCAAATTGTCCCATAATGAAAAGTAACCGCATATCAGTCTCACTACAGACTTTCACACCGTGGAACACAAAAATGTAACTTGTTTTGATCATCTTTATATTTTTCTCAGAAAGATATCGTAATGAAAAGCAAGTTGTGAAAGTTTCATTAAGATTGCAACATGTTCCAATCCTCTAGATTTTTTTAAATATTCGTATGGAAAACGAGTTTTAAAACTTCACAGACCATTTTCTCAATGCCTACTTTTTACAGATGGGACTGACTTGCGATTCACGGCAGTACGGGTTTATAAAAAAAGTAAAAACAAAAACGTTGACCCTTTCCAAATGTTAGTCTAGATCGATTTTGAAAAAACAAAGTATGTAAAGTATTTTAGTTTCACATACTTTTGACTGCCAGAAAGTTTCATTGAATTCTGAAGGGAAATGTTGATAACTTTCACATTTTAAATCTTTTTGAATGCTTTAACATTAAGGTGTATCTTAAATCTAACTACTACAACACACAAAATTGGGATTAGAGTAATTAAATATGGCGAAATAGGGAACCGCTATGTCCATAACTGGTACACCTACCGTATATAGGATTATTTTTGCAAATAAGTATGCTGATTAAGGGTCGTCCATAAACCATGTGGACATTTTTTCATTATCAGACCACCCTCCCCCTCGTGGTCTTTTGTCCATACCAAAAATTTCAAATTTGTATGGACCGTGGTCATTGGCCAGACAAAATAGGCCTATCTGTCAAGATAAGTAATATATTAGAGTTTGAAGGTATTTACTCGCCTTACAAGTGGTTTTAGTATTTTATTTTTTATTTTGTAAATGTACAGTGAAGTGTGGAAGTTCTATTAGCAGTTTTTTTCTTACTGAATAAAAGACTACGTTTTAAAAAACAATCTTTATTGTCAATAATTTCATTTTCATGCTCTAATAAAACATACACGCACTAAAAATCTTCAAAATATTTCTATTGCCATATCTATTTTATATATTTATTTATTTATATTTGTAAAACTTGGAAAAACGCAAATTTTCATGCAAAAATTTCACTGCATCTTTCTGCGTAAAACTGCTCTCTGGACCACTGTGTATTGCTGCAGACGCAATACGCAAAACTTCATTTCTTGTTCTCGGATTATTCTTATTTGTCTGTGGATCTATGAATCAAACTTTACCAAACTAATGAGCAATTAAGTTGATTGCTATTGTTGTTGTCATTACTTATAATTATATCGATTACATTTAGTTTGGTAAACCCTTCTCCCATGAACAAGCACATTCCCGGTAGTACCCAGCATCCTTCAAACCAACTATCCTGGACATCCCCAAGCCTGAAATTACATCGCGTGCTCTAAATGACGCCACGATAGGTGGTCTGGTTCAGCTACTGAAGCAAATCGCTTTCGATTGACACCTCGATCGTCGTTGTCAAACCCAAAGCTGATGACGATGCAATTCCGATGACACGCAATCGTCAAAGAATTTTAAGTCAGTCGATATGCCGTAGGCGCCATCGAAGCTTGCTTATCGGATGGCCTCCCAGAAGGGGCAAAACTTCAACTCGCTTCGAACACGTCTGACGAAGTCGTCGTTGATGGACTACAGTGTAGCCTTGCGTGACCTTGTTTCCTCTTGAGGAGCTTGCAATCTTCCTTGGACCTTGAATATTATCTGCGAGCACAATACGCTCGCATTTGGCCACCAACCATCACCATAAGCCTAAAGCAGTTTTTGTTAATGGTGCTGCTGCTGTTGTTTCCATTGCAAGTTATCAGCCCAAGCAGCTCTCACAGAGCTTATTGTAAGCAAAAGCGATGGCGTTTTTCCATATTTAATTAATGTGGAATGTGTCACTACAAGACGGAAGCAGTGCAGTCAGTGGCTGGCGGATTTGAGTCGTTGGGCAGCTAAACGATGGGAGGTGGAAGTGTGTGAATATGCGTGTATTTGCTTTTTGGGGGAGGACAGTGGTCACCAAACTGATTCAAGTTTGAAATTATTTATGGAAAAGGTTCACTAGAGTGGTTAAGAAAAACGCTTTACTCCACACCACTCATAAAATTCTGAGTGTCCTCACAAAGCTCATTTGGATTAAAACTGAGACTGCACAAGCCCTTCAAAGTTTGTTTGGGAACTACTATGGAAAATTAAAACAATTTATTCAATCAGTGATAGTGTTTACCCATGTGCTTTTGAAAGTTAGATACAGTTTTCAACTACAACTTTGACGAAGACCGTTTCCAAACCAGATGATTTAGTATGTAGATATTGATTTTTGTATGATTTGCAAATCTTCGGCTCAAATAATTGATACTTGTTTAATTAATTATGATCGTTTACGGCTAACCAGTCGAGTGGAAGTTTAACAACTACCGAAAAACTCAACATTACATATACTTTTCAATTGGATTAAATAGACAATTTGATGTGAAATTTACGAAAAAGTTACACGTCTTCTTGGTGAGAATCGAATTCATGACTCCCTGTTGTCTACAGTATGGCCCATAAAAAAATGCGAAAATTATTTGAACGTGAATATAGCATCCGCAAGCGTTATTTTCATTGTTTTTGATAGTGAATGTAATTTTTGTTTATTGTAGTATATTCTGATACAACTTCGCTATCCAGGACAATTTTTGTCATATTTTTCTTACTGTTCTAAATAATGTAATAAAGCAAATAAGTTCAAAGGGTTTTTCCGCCCAAAGCTAGAAACAGCGTCTGATTGTCGTATACTCTGGTGATAAGCTTTCCACCTCCAAAAATCACACTTTTTTGTTGAAAATTTAAGTTTGTTTGGTATCAGAGGATGGAGGAGTTCTAAGAGATCGTGTTCCTCGTGATCACAATAAAATATTTTGCCAGGTTCATAGTTTTGAGGGCATTTGCATCTTATAGGTTTGATATGCCTTTATTTTTTGTTAAAGTTGAATAAAAAATAAATACGGAGGCCTATAACAGATTTTTGAGGATAAAATTTGTTCCTTCGATTAGATACAACTTATATCAATACTAGCTCATAGGTTTTGAGCAAAACGGAGCCGCTTATCACACTTATATGAAGGTTCAATCAAAGCTCTCCAAAATGAGCCGTTTTTTCGAAAACATGTTTAAGTCTCCAATTACCCAGGTATGAACCGGTTCTATCATTTGATATGGGCGTGTGCTGGAGAAAAGGCCTGTGAAGAATCTCACGCCATCGTTGATGTTTTAGAAGGTTTCATCACACAGATATTGAACTCGACGTCCGCATGATAAAATTTGAAGGTATGCTTCCAATTCCTCTGTGGTAAGGTGAAAGTTACAGATAAAAATTATGTCCAAAGCGAAAAACTGAGTTTAAATAGATTAAACAATACAAGTAATGAATAATATTTATGTTTCATTCATATTTTCTATGTAAAAATTACCATAAAACATGATATGACAATTTTCGCATTTTTTTATGGGCCATACTGTAGATAACGTACCCTTTACCCCTACGCCACGAGAGGACTCATGAACGCAGAAGTTCACCTAAATACGAGTTCAGCTCAATAACCAAGTGGTCCTCTTTCTAAACAATTAGATGCCTATCCAAACACAACCTTTTCTATTTAAATCAATTCGCCCATTGCACGGTGACGTCATGTTCGAAAACAACATGTTCATGTGCTGAAAACACTGTTCATGTTGACAGGTACTGGCACCATTGTTTTCAAGTTTTGTTGAAGAGCGAAAGAAAGAGAATTTCGCCGTGAAATGCCTAATGCCTAGCCCGAGAGCGCATTATTTATTAGGTATTCTTTGCTCACGCTAAACTTGTCACGCTCAGAAATGAGTGCCGAGTACACAAAATCAGCCTCTCTTCATGCAGCACAGATTCTGTGCAAAGGGGGCTGTACACAGTTTTGTGCAAACGGTGGTAAACAAACCGAATGAGTGAAATGCGCAAAGAAGAGGAACGCTTGGAATGCGGAATTTGCTTCCATTATTGTTTTGCTTCTGAAAACATTAAAAAAACACATTCAAATTTTCAAGTTTTCAGAGATTTTTTCATTCGAATAGCCGAAGCGGAAGCAAATGGAGAAAAAACTTCCACATTTGCGACCATCTTTCGGCTTTTCGCCTGAAAAAATCACAGAAAACTCCCCATCTTACCAACGGCCAACTGTTTGCTGCCGCGCGGGAGAGATTGACAGTTCCATTTCCATCGATCCCCGCACAGCCGAAGGCCAACACATCGGTTACACACAGCATGAGTGCGACTTACACAGAATTTTCACTCAGCCAGAGAGTCCTGCATTGGTTGCCTCATTCTGTGTAGTTTTTACACATGCGCTGCGTTGAGCAGGCTTAGCGTGCTTGCTTTGATCGTGCTTCATACTCAAATGAGAGCGAACTCTGCAATGCTTGTTAGGTATTTAAATACCACACACTACTCACCAACGACGTGCTGGCGGAGATTTCTATAGTGCGGTCTTCCAACGGATCGCGACGTACTCAAACGACCGGTTACGGAACATGAGTCCGTTGCTCGATAAATACCACGTGATTATTGAGCTGAAATTGAATTCAAGTTAACACTTCAGTCGTCGCGGTTTATTAATAAAAATTGATCCTCGTTGATTCGAACCTGGGAGGGACACAGATACTACACAAGAAATTTGATACAAAGTTTTTCCAAACTGCAAGATAACTCTGGTTTGGCAACGACAATCAAGGCAGGCTTGGTTAAAATTGCTAATTTTCATTTGTTGTGTACATTCGATCTTTCTGGACAAACATTTAATAAGGGCCACAGTTCTCTATGCATTAAATTTTCATTTTTAGAGAAACAGTAAAAAGATGCGTATTCGAATACATCATATTCAATAGGGCGATATTCTAAGCTGAAAAAGCAAAAGGCGGCTCTTTTTCAGTGGTAGTAAAAACGAAATCCTTAAGCAAAAAAAGCACAATTTAACATGAAATAAACACAAAATGTTATGTATTCACATTACGTTTGATTTCTAATCACTACTTTTTCGATCCAGATTCCAGTTTGACAAATTTCGACTACCATTCTTCCACGCGCTTGTGTTGGAAGATTGAGAAATTTGAGAATACAGCGTAGCGCTTTCAATGAGTGGAATACAAACATCTGTGTCGCCGCTTGGCGGCCAGTGAGAGAAACTGAATGTACGAAAGGTTGCTGTCTGTACTTGTTGCCGCTGGCGCCAATTGTTAGCGTTTGAGAACGAAATAAACAGTCGTTACCCTATTAGAATAAAGGATACACACGTGACGTTACTTTTGAATGTGCATGAATTGAATCTCATTCGATTTTTGTTACCTTTGATGAAATGCAAAATTATGTTTTGATTAATTACGTGCTTTTGTCATGTTTGTCCATTATTTAAGATCCGGGCTCACAGTGACAGTTCGTGACAGCACAATCTCGGCTCACTTTGACGTTGAGAAATTTTGTATCGGTTTCTCCCTCCCAGATGTGGACCATCATTCTGTTCGAAATGACCTTTTCAAAAAGTTTACTGATGGAGGAAAGCAACCTAATTGAACGATAGCTAGAACCTTCTGCAGGATTTTTATCTGGTTTTAAAATTGGTACAACCTTAGCATTTTTCCATTTCCCTTAATGCTTATCTCTGACAGATACGCGTATTTCGACTACCACTTGCAGTCTTCTTCAGTGACAGTTACCCGTATCCACAGTCGATACGAGTAACTGACACTGAAGAACACTGCTAATGGTAGTCGATATACGCGTATCTGTCTAAGATAAGCATTAAGGGCCGGAATTAAAAGTTACAAGGTACTCCATCTACTTTTAAGATTCTCTATTGAGATTCTGCTCAGAGCATTCGAATACGCGTATTTTAAGTGATTTCGCGGCATTTTACGGAAGTTTCTAAATTTCGCGACGATGTTCAAATTTCGCGGATTTCGTGGTTTCCGCGAAATCATGAATTTCCATTGTCCCTACTAATAACGTTATCCGTACTGCTCGGGAGACATAATTGTCACACGTCCAAGGCTCTTCGACAATTTCAACTACATCCCCATCAAGCACTGCCTCAGCCACAACCAGTGAATCAAATTGTCATCAAAACAGACGAAAAACAAACAACAAAGAAAGCTCGCTCACAACCGTTTGTCACAGTTTGTCGGATAGGGATACAATCAAAAGCAAAATTATCATGACAATCACATGGCGATGAATTATTGCAACCTTTTCAATTCACGATTGATCAGTTATTTTAAACACAAAACTAAATTTGTTTTATGGATGTTGTTCGATAATGTGTCAATGTTTACCAACACGGAAAAAGATCTCGAAAATTGCAATGCGAAGCCCAGAAAATCGCTGCGCACGTGGTGATCGATCATTGTCATATTCTGTTCAAGTGGTGACAAACTGATGTTGCGGAATAAAATTGTTGCAACAAGAATAGGAGATGACAATGTCTTTGTTGGTACGTGTGGGGTGACAATTGATTCACTGGCAACAACACAACTGAACCTGCTTCTTTCTCTTCATGCAACCATGTACGTTTGGGCAGATCAAATGGCATCACAAGCTTATCTCAGTTGTCTGTCTTCAAGATAGTGAAAGCCCGCTCAACTGCGCTGCGATCGATTCCAATAAAGTCATCGCCTGCAAAAGTATATACAACAGAATGTAATGGTGACTAGTAAATTTCGAAAAGCATTTTCTATAATTCATATAATATCACAAACGAAATTTACACCTCATATTCAATCTATACACTTAATTGTATATATCAGCTTTCCCAGTTAATGTTAAAATATTTCCTGCCAAACATAGATTTGCGTCACTGAGTCAAACGCAACCTTGAAATCAATATACAGATGACATTGAATTCAATAAAAACAAAGTACATGGTAGCAACTAAAGTAAGACAAGTACTAGGATTCCCAGTGATGTTGAAACTATGGTAGTACTTATTGGGGATTTGTGTGAAGTTGTTGAAGACGATGCTAATCTTGGAACACATTTGACATATGAGAATGATGCTCTACGTGTAGTCAAAACCCTGTTGTGGCCAAGAATACAGAATACGTTAATTGTAACGTAAAGTACTGAGGACAATACTCTGTGGAAAACTAGACGTATACATCAAGAGTAGTACCATATGTATAAAGAAGCAAATATTATTAAGCAAAATAAATACGACAGACTTCAGTAAGCTGGTCACTAAGTGTAAAAGTCGAAAAATAGGCTGTGAATAAATAATACTCAGAATTGGATGTTTCACTTTTATCGAATATAACATCAACATTATATTGATTTTTTATTTTGATTTCATTCAATTGAACTATACTTACTGGTTTAAGACACATGAAAACATACTCAAACCGCTCTGGTTAGTTAAGTCAGTTGCAAATATTTATGATTATGACAACTTTAATAATTATATACTAGTTAAAAACAGTTTGGCCATCTTTTTGAGCGATTTTTTTTTGGTTTTTTCGGTGCTATTGTGAAATTTTTATATAAATTATATTGACATTTTAAGTCAAAAACTTCAAATCAAGATTTCTTGAGATTCTGCCTAGAGATTTTTTTTTTCAAATTGGTCCAGAGGTGCAGAATGACCTCAGGAATCGAGCCCTGATGTCAGATTTGATGGACAATTTTTTAACATAATAACGGTCTGTCGGGGCAGCTATGAAAGTATATTTACTAAACTGTGTTTCAACAGAAACACCTAAAGTTTCAAAAACCTTAG
The DNA here is from genome assembly GCF_002204515.2 of Aedes aegypti. Classification (NCBI taxonomy): domain Eukaryota; kingdom Metazoa; phylum Arthropoda; class Insecta; order Diptera; family Culicidae; genus Aedes; species Aedes aegypti. Next base: position 151,174,597 of record NC_035109.1, read on the forward strand.
TTTCAAATGATGAAAACAGTTGATGTTTTATACGCCTATGAATGATGATTGCAACTCCCCCACATGCCCCATCAAGTCGATCGTTACGATAAACAAAAAAGTTAGGATCTCTTTTGAGTTTAGATCCAGGTTTTAAATAAGTTTCGGTAATAACTGCTATATGAATGTGATAGTTCTCAAAACTGATATCTGCCGAAAGCAGGTATGCCGTGTTGTCAGTAAGGTTGGCAACCTAATGAAATATTTAAAATTATAGTGAAATTTTATAACAATTTCAAATTTAATTAGGGTAGATTGCCAATTATTGCACACCTGCAAAAATTCGAGAAATATTACTCTGATGGACATTAATTGAAACCTCAATATTAATGCCAAACTCTATTGAATACTGCATTCCAACTACCAGCAGTTTGTTTCTCATTAAAAGTTCAAAATCATGTACTTAAAGCGAAATTAAACTATTGTGTGCAGCGCTATTCAAGTAGCAACTGAATTGTTATGTCATGAGTCAAATAATTCCCGCAATAAAAAGCTTCTACTGAAGTCAAATCTGAATGGATTTCATTTTTTTTCAACGAAAATGGTGATATATGTTATGGTTTCATGATACGAGGTGAACTCTTTAGAAAAACTTAGTTTTTATTTAAAAATAAAGCGCTCAAGAATTGGCGCACCGGCATCAGCAGTAGCCTAATTTATTGGCTATGGAGTAAACGCCGCGAGATATGCAATGCCCATTGTTACAGAATATAAACAAAACTGACAGAACAAAATGCAATTTTATACTCCTACTGGCTTTTTGTTTGATAAACCATTATTTCATCGAATTATCATGCAAACTCGTCGTAATTCGTTGAATTTATTGTTTAGAATGTTACATCACGCAGTCTTCAATTACACTAGCGAATCAACTTCACGCAAAAAGCAAAATTAAAGATGTGTGCAATAATTGGGCTCAAAGTGTGCAATAATAGGATGCGGATGTTTTTGAAGTGTGCAATAATTGGGTTTTGGCATGGGTTCATTAATGTGGGAAAAAGCCAATCAAATCAATTGGAAAGCGCAAAAATCGATGGAAAACCGGCTTTTTGGCTGATTTTGAGCGAAATTCCGTTAAACTTTAAGGCAAAGTAGGCCGTCATTGAAATTTGTACGCGTCGTTGATGATTGTTGCTAATTCATCTGACGATTCCGAATCAAAGAAAATCAGTTAGTTTTGCACTGACACAGCTGAAAAAGTATCAGCATACTTTATGCATGTTAGCGCGTATAGTGATACTTTTTCAAGTCAATATAAACTATCAAGACTGAGTTTTATCACTTTGAAATGCAAGCTGAAAAGTCATCATTGTTGCCAAAACGAATGACGGGCTACTTAGCCTTAAGGGATTCTGACATATTTGACAAACAAGTTACTGATGCTACTTCTTTAACCAGGCAATAATTGACAATTTACCCTATTTCAAACAACGTAGGGTTAAAAGACGATGTAGAAGAATAAAATTTAGTCAGTTAGAATAGAATATTCGATAAATAAAGTTTGTTGAGTTCATTGCCGTGAAGTCGCGAAGCCGCAAATCAGTCTCATCTGCATTTTCGTCAACATTGAGTTGAGTTCAGTTTTCAACATATCTTCCATTGCTCTTTCAGCTGTCTCAATGATAATATGATTTGTTCAGAAAAATAGGAAAAAAACAGCAAGTCAAACTGTCTCATAATGAAAAGTAATCGTATATCAATCCCACTACAGATTTTCGCACCATGTAGTATATAAATTAATCGTGTTTTGATCATCTTTATTGTTTTCTTGGATAGATATTGTAATGAAAAGCAAATTGTGACAGTGTCATTGAGATTTAAACATGTTCCAATCCTCTATAATTTAATCGTCTATACGGTTTCTCGTATTATGAAAAGGGGAGGAGTTTAAATTACTTGCTACAATATCGGCATATGAGTTTCCTTGAGTAGATCCATCTATATAAATAAAAATGGAATGGTGTTTGTATGTCACGAAATGGCTCAAGAACGGACCAACGGATTTACATGAATCTTTCACAGTTGAATTCGTCAAGGACTCCGAAGTGTTTGTGTGCAGGAAAAGTTTAGGAAAGTATTCGGAGTAGTCAGGAAAACGGGAGAAAACTCATCTGCAATTTTCTATGGGGTCCATGTCATGTCCATCATGACGTTTAACAACAGCCTACTTGATGGCAAGACGAAGTTTGCCGGGACCACTAGTTCGAAATAAAAAGATTCGAACGGCTACCCGACGGAACAAAATTAGTTTGTGAATGAACATGATTATGATCTACCTGATGGGTGTGATTCTTAATCAAGCTGATTAACTGGTCTTTGACTGAAAAATAAACATTGTTCGATACTATTCCAGGAGAATTCCGGAAACGAAAACATTTCCGTTAATCTGCTTGGCACAAGCCTCGACGACTCGCGTATGTGAAGGGCAATCAAAAAAGTTAGAATTATGGTGGCCCCCGCAATTTGCGCATACAAACTTCGTGGTATCTCAAATCATGCATTTAGCATCCATGTGACAATGTTTTGTACCATTATTCCACTTTTGACACTGACTGAATGGGATCCTGGAAATTTCCACCAGGTTTCTGGAATTATTCCCATGCCACACGGCCATCGAAAATAAGTCTTGCTTTTTCCAGAGCTCCAATATTATTTACACCACTTTTTTTAAAGTGAACTAGGAAATACTATTCTTGAAAAACCCCTTTCCGAATAATGCCAGATTGGGTTCTCTTTTTCATAATGAATACTTGGACTGCGGAATATACAAGAAAAGTAATTTACGCAACATAGTGCAGGATGAAGATTTTTACAGCACGAGTCGTACGATTATCCAATGAGGCTTGCCGAGTGCTGTAAAAATTGAGATCTGCACCGAGTTGCGTAGAATATTTTTTTGCAATTTCGTAAAAGGTTAATTGAGGAATAATTTTATAACTTTTTATCATCAATCAGCACATGGTCGTCCGTAGTCCGTAGTGTTTGAGAAATTCTGATCATAGTAGGTTGTTCTGAGAAAATTGTCACAATTTTGCAAGCCACTGTCCGGATAGCATCATTATTCGAAACAATAAGCGATTCCGATTCTGATGATCCGAATGATATTGAGTCGGAAGTGGCCTCCTACCGGCGAAATCCAATCTAGAATTTTTGAAACCACCGTCACCAACAGATTTAACAGGATACTGCTTTCGTCGATCGTCCGCTTATCTACTGGCAGATTCTGAGATAGATATTTACAGGGGCTAGGTAAAATGATTGAGATAAGCGAAATTTAGCCTAAATTCAAATGCTCAGAACTTTATGGAAAATTAATGAAATTAGATGTATCCAGAAGCAGTCGACGGAAAATTTGGTAAACTGTGGTAAGAATTTGATTTAATATTATGATATTGGTTTCTAGAAAACTAACACGTAAAACACCAGATAAACAATCAGTTTGAAGGTGACCTAAATCGCTTATGTGTAGGGGCCCCATGATCAATGTTTTTAGTGATTAGAGTAACCTAAATAACTATTCAAAATTCATTCTCGATAACTCGGTTCAATTTTGTAATTCAGACGGATCTACCTAAATGAGCTGGGCCCATAATTGTATCTGGAATTGATTAAGAGGTGTTTTACAGACCATTTTGGTAAAATATCCGATTTATATTTCAAATATATTTTGAAAAACAGTTACCATCTTCAGGACATGGTTTGTACACAATCAAGACTGATAGTAGATCTCATTTAAGAGGTTTAGTCTCTATTTTAATGAAAATCTCTAGGACTGACTTGCGATTCACGGCAGGATAGGTCTTGGCAATATCTATTTTAGACCAATTGTATATAAAGTCACCTTTTTTATTTTGCTTGCTTCAAGGGGTCCCAGAAATATCTTCAAAAAATATTACGCGATTTTTCGTAAGGTTCTTCAGGAATTTATTTTCAAAGTACTCGAGGAAAAACACAAGGAATTCTTCGAATAATTTATACAAAGATCTTTTTACGTATACTTCTGGAATCTCCTGTAGAAATGTATCTGTTGATTCCATCACCAAATTGTTCCAAGAAATCCATGAGCACTACAGCGCTTTTCTTGACTATTTTGATTTCCTCAGTTGTATCTAAAGAAGATCTTCCAAAGATTCCTACAGGAGTAATCTTAAGAAAAATAAAACATTCTAAAGTTCTTACTTACTTTCTTACTTGATGGGCTACAATCCGCTGCGTTGAATCTACGCCGAATGGATAATTCTTCTCCACTGGGCTCGGTCCTGAGCCAATCGCTTCCAGTCGCCCTGAACGTTAAGTGCCCTTAAGTCCTCTTCAACTGCAAAAAGCCAACGTGTGCGCGGCCTACCACGAAGCCGACGGCCTCGTCCGGGTTCTCTACTGAATATTATTTTTGCTTGTCGTTCTTCCGGCATTCGTACCACGTGACCAGCCCAACGCAGCCTGCCGTGTTTTATGAGCTTGATAATATCCACTTCTTTATATACTTGGTACTACTCATGATTCATGCGACGCCGCCAGATGCCATTTTCTTGTTTACCGCCGAGTATTGTTCGCAGCACTTTACGCTCAAAAACTCCAAACGCTTTCCGGTCGACCTCTTTTAACGTCCAGGATTCATGGCCGTATAGAGCAACCGGAAGGATAAGAGTCTTATATAGCGCGAATTTTGTTTTCGTCTGCAGGCTACGGGACTTAAGCACGCCCGCTCTCCTTATAGCTCCTTCGAGAGCAATGTTGAACAAAAGATTCGAAAGCGCATCTCCTCGCTTCAATCCATCTAAGGTTACGAAGGAGGTTGAAGTCTCATCCGCAACCCGCACACTTGATTTCGATCCATCCAACGTTGCACGAATCAGTCTAATCAGTTTCGCCGGAAAACCGTGTTCTACCATTATCTGCCATAACTCATTTCTCTTTACTGAATCGTACGCCGCCTTGAAATCAATGAACAGATGATGTGTCTGCAAGTTGTATTCCCGGAACTTATCAAGGATTTGTCGCAAGGTAAACATTTGATCCGTCGTTGATCGGCCCTCACGAAAACCAGCTTGGTATTCGCCGACGAAGGACTCCTCCAGCGGTCTCAATCTGTTGAACAGAACACGTGACATTATTTTGTACGCCGAATTGAGGAGCGTTATTCCTCGGTAATTGGCGCACTCCAATCTGTGGCCCTTCTTATACAGAGGGCAGATGAGGCCCTCCAGCCAGCTAGTAGGCAATTCTTCTTCCTCCCATATCCTTAACAGAGTACGGTGCAGCATTTCGTACAGCTGCTCACTACCGTGCTTGAAAAGTTCGGCCGTTCGGCCGGGAGCTCGTCTTTTCCAGCAGCCTTACAGTTCTTCAACTCCTTAATCGCTCTTCTAACCTCATCTAGCGTCGGGGGCTCCACAGCTTGTCCATCGTTGCTGATGATTAATCTGTTCTCAGACGCGCTCGTGTCCTCTCCATTCAACAATTGCTCGAAGTGTTCTTTCCACCTGGCAGCCACCAAGATTTTGTCTGTCAGCAAGTTACCTTCGCGGTCATTGCACATGACGGGAGACGGCGCAGTTTTTCTCCGTACGCCATTGACAGTTTCGTAAAATCTCCGCATATCGTTTTGTTCGATGCTGTTTTGCGCCTCAGTAATGATGTCTTCTTCATACTGCCTTTTCTTTCTGCGGTGAATTCTGGCACTCCTCATCAAACCAACCGTTTCTGGGTCGTCTCTGAGCAGTACCTATCACATCTCGCGCTGCTGTGCTCATCGCACCATGGATAGACTCCCACAGATTGTTGAGGTTTTCGCCTACGTTGTATCCCCTTATCCGCTCATCAAGCTTCCGGCGGTACTCGTCTGCTACACCTTCTGTTGATAAGCGCTGGATATTGAAACGCAACGGTCGCTGTGTTCTTGTGTTCGCCACGGTAGACAACCGTGCACGAATTTTACTAACAACGAGATAGTGATCAGAGTCGATGTTTGGGCCTCTAAAGGTCCTCACATCGATGACATCCGAGAAATGCCGACCGTCCACCAAAACGTGGTCTATTTGGTTGCAGAGCTCGCCATTTGGGTGCATCCAGGTGTGCTTTCGGATGTCTTTGCGTGCAAAGTAGGTGCTGCTGATGGCCATCCCTCTAGCTGCAGCAAAAGTTATTAGCCTTAGGCCGTTGTCATTGGTGGCGGAGTGAAGGCTCTCCGTACCAATTATAGGGCGGAAAAAATCCTCTCTTCCGACCTGAGCGTTGGCATCCCCGATAACAACTTTTACGTCATGTTTTGGGCACTCTCCGTAGGTCTTGTCGAGACAATCATAAAACGCATCCTTCGTGTCGTCGGGTTTATCGTTTGTCGGCGCATAGATGTTGATCAGACTGTAGTTGAAGAATTTGCCCCGTATCCTCAATACGCAGATTCGTTCATTGATCGGTTTCCACCGCATAACACGCTTCATCTGCTTCCCGATCACTATGAATCCGACGCCATGCTCTGCCTTATCGCTGCCACTATGGTAGATGTTGTATTTGAAAGCTGTGTTGGCGACGGGATCCACCGCCCTGAATTCACGTTCTCCAGTTCTAGGCCATCTTACTTCCTGAATAGCAGCCACGCTCACTCCAACCTTCTGCAATTCACGAGCCAAAAGGCTCACTCGTCCGGGTTCATTTAACGTCCTGACATTCCAGGTACCGAGTTTCCAATCATAGTCCTTATTTCGTTGCCAGGTCGATTGCCGAAAATATCGTTCGTTATTTCTCCTTTCTCCATTTTTCGTGGTAGGTAAGAAATTCGATATGCTACCTTACCAGGGTCGCGATACCTACATCACGATGGTGGGGCTGCCACCTTAGGTGTAGCTGACGTGATACAGCATTTCATACTCAGCCGCTGGATGCCAGAACAGACGCTGTTTGAGCCGCACCTCCTTGGTGGACAGACGCTCGAGACGCACCTCCTCACTCTAGCTGATGTCAGAAGGACAACAGTGCCCAGGCTGCACTACCAGCTAAGTACGCAACCCTTAGCTGGCGGTCTTTGTCATCATTTGACCCGTGGAAGCGTGAGGTAGGGACTTGTGAGGACCAGAGCTATGTTGGACGCTCCTTCCTAGTTGTCGGCTCACCATTTCACAGCCCGTTCTTAAAGAAATTCATTTGGGGATTTTCCGGTAAGATCTACGAGAATTCCTATGCCAGTTCTCCAGTTATCCTTTCGGGAATTATATGGATTCCTTCAGGCATTCATCCAAATTTTTCCTGGGAGTTGCTTCTTAAATTCCTCATAGGATTACCGAGAATATACAATTAACACTCTTCCAGGAATTCATGTTCAAATTGAACCTGGGATTCCTCATGAAGTTCATTTAGAAATTTCTACAAAGATTTCTTCCACATTTCATGCGAAATTACTCCTGCAGTTCTTCCAAAAAGCTAAGAAGACACGGCTTCTTCAAATGGTTTTTTTTTTTTTTTATTTAATTTTTTTATTAGTATTATTCCAAACATTACATTCATTTCTTATATCTAGGTGTTCTGTGTTATTTGACAACACTATCATCCTAATTTGGTAAAACAAATTTAAGATTTTATTAACATTTTGTTAACAACATATTACATTTCATTTGCCGTAGCAGTTCAGTTTTTTTTACAGGTGAGTTGATTTCACCTGCTTATAAGAGAAAAAAAATGTTTTTAATATACTTAACCTAACGTAACCTAAACATATAACGCATTAATCGTGGCAATAGAAGATTGTAACGATTTTTGCCTGAAATTATTAATGATTGTATTTGACATTTGTTCCAATGTTTCAACATTGGATATTCTATGTAACTCATTGGTACTATACCAGGGAGGAAGCCTCAGAATCATTTTCAAAATTTTATTTTGAATTCTCTGCAGAGCTTTCTTCCTGGTATTACAACAGCTTGTCCATATTGGTACAGCATACAACATGGCTGGCCTGAAAATTTGTTTGAATATCAACAGCTTGTTCTTAAGACAAAGTTTTGATTTTCTATTAATAAGGGGATAGAGACATTTTACATATTTATTACATTTGGCTTGAATGCCCTCAATGTGATTTTTGAAAGTTAAATTCTTATCTAGCATGAGCCCTAGATACTTAACTTCATCTGACCAATTTATTGGAACCCCTCTCATCGTGACAACATGTCTACTTGAAGGTTTCAAATAAAGAGCTTTTGGTTTATGTGGGAATATTATTAGTTGAGTTTTGGAAGCATTAGGAGAAATCTTCCATTTTTGCAAGTATGAAGAAAAAATATCCAAACTTTTTTGCAATCGACTACAGATGACACGCAGGCTTCGTCCTTTGGCGGAGAGGCCTGTGTCATCCGCAAACAAAGATTTTTGACATCCCTGAGGTAGCTCAGGTAAGTCAGATGTGAAAATATTGTATAATATTGGTCCCAAAATGCTGCCTTGAGGAACACCAGCTCTTACAGGAAGTCTTTCAGATCTGGAGTTCTGATAATTAACCTGAAGTGTACGATTTGACAGATAACTTTGAATTATTCTAACAATGTATGTTGGAAAATTAATGTTTTTTAATTTTACAATCAAACCTTCATGCCAAACACTGTCGAATGCTTTTTCTATGTCTAGAAGAGCAAGACCAGTAGAATAGCCTTCAGATTTGTTGGAACGGATCAAATTTGTTACACGTAAAAGTTGATGAGTGGTCGAATGTCCATGGCGGAATCCGAACTGTTCATTGGCAAAAATTGAATTTTCATTGATGTGGGCCATCATTCTGTTCAAAATAACCTTTTCAAAAAGTTTACTGATGGAGGAAAGCAAACTGATTGGACGATAGCTAGAAGCTTCTGCAGGATTTTTGTCTGGTTTTAAAATTGGAACAACCTTAGCATTTTTCCATTTGTCAGGAAAATATGCTAATTGAAAACATTTGTTAAATATATCAACTAAAAATGATAAGCTACTTTCTGGAAGTTTCTTGATGAGGATGTAGAAAATTCTATCATCGCCAGGAGCTTTCATGTTTTTGAATTTTTTAATAATAGTTCTCACTTCTTCCAAATCAGTCTCCCAGGCATTTTCGAAAACGTTCTCTTGATTGAGAATATTTTCGAACTCCTGAGTAACTTCATTTTCAATTGGACTAGTAAGTCCTAAATTAAAATTGTGCGCACTTTCAAACTGCATAGCAAGTTTTTGAGCTTTTTCGCAATTAGTTAGTAATAATTTGTTTTCCTCTTTCAATGCCGGTATTGGCTTCTGAGGTTTTTTCAAGATTTTCGATAATTTCCAAAAGGGCTTAGAGCCAGGGTCCAATTGAGAAATTTTATTTTCAAAATTTTTGTTTCTTAATTGATTTCTTTCTGCAAATCCTGCCATATAACTTTCATAGCAGGATCGCGAATGCGTTGAAATTGCCTTCTCCTCACGTTTTTAAGACGGATCAAGAGTTTAAGATCATCGTCTATAATCACGGATTCAAATTTTACTTCACATTTTGGAATTGCAATGCTCCTGGCTTCAACAATGGAATTTGTTAAAGTTTCAAGAGCATTGTCAATATCAAGTTTAGTTTCCAAAGAAATATTAACATCAAGATTAGAGTCAACATACGTTTTATATATATTCCAGTCTGCTCGTAAATAATTGAAAGTGGAGCTGATAGGATTGAGAATCGCTTCTTGGGATATTTGAAATGTAACAGGGACATGATCAGAATCAAAATCAGCATGAGTAATCAGTTGGCTACAAAGATGACTAGAGTCGGTTAAGACCAAATCAATCGTAGATGGATTTCTAGAAGAGGAAAAACATGTAGGGCTATCAGGGTATTGAATTGAGAAATATCCTGAAGAGCACTCATCAAATAAAATTCTGCCGTTGGAATTACTTTGAGAATTATTCCATGACCGATGTTTGGCATTAAAGTCACCAATGACAAAAAATTTTGACTTATTGCGAGTCAATTTACGCAAGTCAGTTTGGAGCAAATTAACTTGCTGCCCAGAGCATTGAAAAGGCAAATAGGCAGCTATGAAAGTATATTTACCAAACTGTGTTTCAACAGAAACACCTAAAGTTTCAAAAACTTTAGTTTCAAATGATGAAAACAGTTGATGTTTTATACGCCTATGAATGATGATTGCAACTCCCCCACATGCCCCATCAAGTCGATCATTACGATAAACAAAAAAGTTAGGATCTCTTTTGAGTTTAGATCCAGGTTTTAAATACGTTTCGGTAATAACTGCTATATGCACGTTATTAGCTGTAAGAAAATTAAACAGCTCGTCCTCTTTACCATTCAGAGAACGAGCATTCCAATTTAAAATATTTAAATTATTATTTGGATCCATTAGAAAAACGTAATCCAATAACAATTTTATTTGTAAATTTTACACCTACTTGGACTGCTTCAGTCATAGTGGTGGCTTTGAACATTGCATCAATCATTAGATTCAATTGTTCAGTTAGAAAATTAAAATCAGAGGCAGACATGTCATGTGATTTCCCATTGGAATTTTCGGTAGACGAAGAAGCGGAGTTACCTGTGGCGGTAGGGTTTTTTCCATTTGATTTGAAACTAGTAGAATGGGTACCCATGGATCGAACAGGGGAGGAGTTCGAATTTCCTGCTACGATATCGGCAAAGGATTTACCGTGGGTAGATACATTCGAAATAGAAAGATTCGAACGGCTACCCGACGGATTAAAATTAGTTTGTGACTGAGCATGATTATGATCTTCCTGATGGGTATGATTCATGATCAAGCGATCGTTAACTGAAAAATGAGCATTGTTCGATACTCTACCAGGCAAATTCCGGAAACGACCGTTATCGTAACGGATATTATCTTTCATCTGCCTGGCACGAGCCTCAATGACCTTTTTGCGTGAAGGACAATTCCAAAAATTGGACTTATGGTTAGCCCCGCAATTACAACATATGAATTTGGTGGTATCTTCCTTCACTGGACAGACGTCTTTGGCGTGAGAAGAACCTCCGCAAATCATGCATTTAGCATCCATGCGACAATTTTTTGTACCATGACCCCACTTTTGGCACCGACGGCACTGAGTGGGGTTCTGGTAATTTCCTCCAGGTTTCTGGAAATGTTCCCATGTCACACGGACATCAAACAAAAGTTTTGCTTTTTCTAAAGCTTTAATATTATTTAGTTCTTTTTTGTTAAAGTGAACTAAATAAAATTCTTGAGAAAGCCCTTTCCGAACAATGCCAGATTGGGTTCTCTTTTTCATATTGATTACTTGGACTGGGGAAAATCCAAGCAAATCATTTATTCCATTTTTGATCTCTTCAGGTGATTTATAGTCACTTGAGAGACCTTTCAAGACAACTTTGAACAAACGTTCAGTTTTGTCGTCATAAGTAAAAAATTTGTGCTTCTTCTCTTCAAGATGTTTGAGAAGAAGCTCACGATCTTTAAGAGTTTCCGGCAAAACGCGACAGTCTCCTTTCTTTGCGATTTGGAAGGAAACCTTGATTCCCCTAATGGAGTTCAAGATCTCCTGCCTAAATCCCCCAAATTCGGAACAACTGACCACGATAGGCGGCACTCTTTGCTTCCTCACTTGAATCAAAGAACCTGGTCTAGAGGCTGCTTCGATTTGGTGTTCGGAAAATTTGTCTAGAGCATCGAACTGATTGCTCATTTCGATACAATTATTCATTTCACCCTTGGAAGAAACTTCGCATTCCGGAGAAGCGTCCTTTCTTCCATTCTTGCCACGTGTAGTGACAGTTTTAAAACCCACTTTTTTGGAAGGAAGTAGTGAATTCAGAGATTCACCCTTCCTTTTGTTTGTTGTTGATACCATGTTTAATTAATAAACGAAAGAAGACGTGACCTTCGAAAGGTTTTTTCCCAAGACGGTGTCCAAGAAGGATTACCACCGCTAGCTTTCGCCAACGGGTCCAACGAAAAATCGAAGGCACGGGTCCAAACAAGGATCGTAAAGGGATCAATAGTAGAAAAAATAGTACTGAAAAGTACTGTTTTAGTAGCACTGAAAAGTACCGTTTTTAATTTTAGCACTGAAAAGTACTGTTTTTGTAGCACTGAAAAGTACTGTTTTATTGCTTTAGGTAGTTTTTAAGAAAACTTCCAAGAGCAGAGAGAATTCGTGTACGCACAGCACGAAGGTACGATGCGCACTGATCTTCAAATGGTTGTCTGAGGTTCCACACTACAGTTATAAGTACAATAAATATTCTATGTTACAAAATCTTTCGAGACATCCTCAAGAGTTCTTTCAGAGAACTTAATGGGAGTTCATCAAGGGTTACTGTTGAGGCCACCAGCAAGCCGCCGGAGTGTTTTCATACACCACACAGGCGGACGATCATGCCTCATGCCGGCAGCCTCACAAACACACCACAACACTACACACTCACCACATTTTCACCTGGATCCATCTAGAAATACCTAAAAGTAGAAAAAGAACATTAAAGCTATTGAAATCATACTTTTCTTTATGCCTTCAGAACACACTAGAACTACCTATTGTTTTTGTTTTGCTTTTGATTGTCTAGATTACACTTTGCTTTCGCAAACACGCTAATAATAAGTAGGGCAACAATAGAGTATCAAACCAATGGAAAATTCCACACGCTTATTGTAAACGAGCAGTATACACCGTGTCCAGTATATTCTCATACAAATTCGAGATAACATTACTTTGCGCTTGTCTAACTGACTTCATTGGTGATAATATTTTTTGAAAGTGGTTATAATACTGATTCACTATAGGAAATATTTTGGAAATATTTCAATTATAATCTTATTTTATCAACTTAGGAATTTACGAAAAATATTTCCAGCGGCACGCTCATAGGCAGAGCCCAATTTCAATCTGCAGTTATCGCACATATATTAATCAAATTTTATCAATATTTATCTATTCAAAACACAATATGATTAACTTAAAGTTTCTGAAACTTTTTTGTGAATGCTCTGATTTTCACTTTGTTAACCAGACCAATATGAACAAAAATTCATTTTAAGTGTAAAACACGACTTCAATGGACATTTCATCACTCATCATAGCAATTATTTTTTTCTTATTCATAAAACAAGATATTCTACGTTAGTATAATACTACCAGACTACAATGAAGTACTACAACATTGGATTATCCTACATTCAGTAAAGTTATACCAAAGAAAAGAAAAAGTGTATGAGAATATATTGGACACGGTGTAAATACCTCCCAGTTGGCAAAGGTCAAGTCAGTCTGAAATAAATCGTCAATTCAATTGTGAAAATTATTTCTTCCCCTAGTTCGTTACCGCTCGAACAGTTACTTCCAAACAAATCGAGTTTCATCAGATGTTACTTTGAGATTTCCTTCTGAAATACCTCCCGGATTTTTGAAAAGTTTAACCAATAATTTCTGAAAAAAAATTCCTTGAACTCTTTCTGAAAATATTTCTGGGAAAATGACTGCGGAAATTCTTCGAACACATCTTTGGTAAATTTCTCTATACTTTCTAGAATAATTCCTGAAGGAATCTAAGCAACAATCACTAGAATTACTCCTGAAGGAATTCTCTGGTTAAAATGTGAACGATAATTTTGAAGGAAATTATAGAAAATCCCTGGAGAAAATAATAGTTGAAATCTCAAAGAAGTTGTAAACGAGAATCTTGATGGAAGTTTTAAGAAAAATGATTTGAATTTTTGAAGGTCTAAAACGAAATCCTTAGGAAGCCCGTAAAAATCACAGAACTCCTGAAGAAAGCATTGTGGTTCATTTGGTAACTTGTTTAAGCAAATCTTGGACAAATTAATCGATCTTAGGCATTCCTTTCATCAATAATTTCAAAATCAATCCCGACTCAAAAACACAAAATTGAGGAAATGTCCAAACTTCCTTAGAATACCTAATTAAAGCTGATTCATTGCTTTTCAGCGCTTCTTCGCCAGCTAATATTTTCACTTCCATGTCAATTCAAAAGAAGTCTTCTAGATAATTTTCAGTAAACTAATGTGTTTATGAACAAGAATGAAAAAACGATGAACTGTAGGCTCAACAATTGACATTCTTGTCATCAAACTACTACAACTACCTATCAACATAAGTTCCATCACTTCAGTCATAATTCTACAAAAGCTATTTGCTCAATGTTTATTTCAACAGTCGGTTTCACATTGGCGTCTTACATTTAGGAGGCGTTTACCTTAATTTGAAGGGCCCCTAAATCGAACTCCACACCGGGCCTTAAAAAACCCTTGCTACGCCACTGGATATACCGGATTTTACAAGGTCATGTCCAAATGACATTTTTTCTGTTGCTTGTATTTTTGTGGGGTGTAAAGTTGTATAATATACATATATTATATGTTTGCAATTTTCATAGAAACTAGAACTAATAGGAAGTTTAATGATGGTGGACGCATTGAGATTCGTTGAAAATTTTCAGAAATGTGACCATTTCCGTGAAACTGATTCCGGGAAATATGATCAGTCATGTTAGTATTACCAATCATGTAAATATTATTCGTAGCTTTATCCAAGTGGCACCAATCTTCAAAATAATGCTTCCAGCAGCATATTTAGAACCATTAGATGCACTGACTACTCCATAGGGTTCCAAGTGCCTTAGGGGAAGTGGTTAATTAGGAACATATCTGGAGCTATATCAATATGGGCATCAAACTTCAATATTTTCAAGGGGTATGCTTCTGAAAGCATATTCAGCATCAGCAGCTGCCATGATCACTCTGTAGTAGGTTCCAGGTGCCCTGGGGAAATTGTTCAGTTAGAAACAAGTCTGGAGTCATATCAATATGGGTATCAAATTTCAAGATTTTCGAACATTATGCTCCCGGGAGCATGTCCTATTCGGAAGCATCTTTTTCTAAAATCTTGATATTTGATATCCATATTGATGTAATTCCGGACATGTTCTGAATTGACCACATTTCTCGGGTATGAATCTATGACAAAAGGTCGAAGGACAAAAGGTCGAATGACAAAAGGTCGAATGACAGAAGGTCGAATGGACAAAAGGTCGAAGGGACAAAAGGTCGAAGGGACAAAAGGTCGAATGGACAAAAGGTCGAATGACCAAAAAGGTCGGATGGACAACAATTTAGGAAGAACAAAAGGCTATTTATATAAAAAAGCAAGTTATCACAAGCGCTACAGCTCAAATAGACGTGACGAATACGCGCATATTTTCAGAAAGACCATACTGAGGGAGGTTCAATTTCAGCTGGTCAACGATCTTTTCGGGGTGAAATTTTGTTAGACTTTTCAGGTCGTAGTGCATCCAGAGTTACTGTGTACGTGCTGTAGCCTTATGTGCAAGAGCCACGTTCCTTTCATGCTCACCCGTGCACTGTACATTTTGAGACCTACGTTGGTGTTCCTCGCTTTATTTAGGGTAATTTCTCAATGCGTCTCATGCGCTTCGTCACATGCGTTAGCGTTACGGTTACGGTATACTTCGTAGATTGGATACTAGCAACATTCATGTTTCTTTTTAATAATCTCATCCTGACTACTTTCAGGAACAAGACAGGGGAGTATACCTTGTCCAAATCATAAACAATAATACTAAAATCATGAATATCACTATTCCCGGCCACGCCCATCTTTACCGTAACTTGGGATAGGGGAAGGAAATGATGATGTAGCACTTACTTAATGAGAGGCCACCGACTCAGCGACACCCTCATAAGTGCGACGGAGTTAGAGGTTGGGGAAGGTATATTGTCAGGATTCCAATACATCCAATACCTTGTTCACAGCTGTCACTGGCAGACAAAACATCGCTGTCTCTGTGCCTCCTTAATCGAATCGCTATTTGCACGTCGCCTAAGTTACGATGTGACTTAAGTGCACAACTCAGCTCTTCTTCCTATGTAATTTCGTCCAGATTCTTTCAGTATTTCCTTCAGTACAATCTCCGGGCATCAAGTTATTGGCTTTTAAATGTCGAACTCTTGTTTTGTGAACATTGAGAATGGTTAACTAATCCCAATCCCCTTTAATTCAATCTCTGTGCAACTTCGATTGTTCTGGTCATTCACGGAGTGCAACTACCAAGCGGTCATTCATGCCTATTCATGCTAATACTCATGATCAAATTTTGATCTTCTTCTTTCTGGCGTTACGTCCCAACTGGGACAAAGCCTGCATCTCAGATTAGTGTTTTTATGAGCACTTCCACAGTTATTAACTGAGAGCTTTCTTTGCCGATTGACCATTTTTGCATGTGTATATCGTGTGGTAGGTACGAAGATACTCTATGCCCTGGGAATCGAGAAAATTTCCTTTACGAAAAGATCCTCGACCAGTGGGATTCGAACCCACGACCCTCAGCATGGTCATGCTGAATAGCTGCGCGTTTACCGCTACGGCTATCTGGGCCCCCAATATTTTTTTTTCAAATTTTGATCTACTAACGTTAATTAACGTGCATAATGTTGTCTGGCAGCTTTTGTCAGACATTTTATTTTAAATTCATCACACATTTTCCTAAATGTACTGTCATCCCCCGTCACACTGCCATTCTGCCGACACTTTCGCTTGGTGATCGGTGATATTATCCAGTAATCGCCAAGCTCTTTCTGTGACAATTTTTTATGGGTATACCCTTCAGCTTGGTGGCTTTGAATAAGACTAGGCTCATTTGATATTTGTGCCTCGTATTAGTTCATTCGCTTCACCATTTTTGATTTCAACTTTTCTTTGGTAGCCTTTTTCAATTTTTCTTTCCTATCTGTCTTCCTTTCCACTCGTATCCAAGGGTTGCTATTGCTGTGTACCCTTTGATTCATATCGCAGACTCCGAACTGAAGATATATAAGTATATCCAGGGTAAATTAGGAACTAGGTTTATTATATGATTCTTTTATAGAGATCTAACTACGAATAACATTAAAACGTATTTGTCAGAACTACTTAGCCGAAACTACAACTACGATTTAAAAAGGTTGGAATATGACTTCAAAGATGTAGTGAAATTTCTTTAATTGAATGCTCAAAAAATAAAACCCTTTACGTATTGAGACTACCTAGTTATTACAAATCTTCACCCAATACCAAATGAATACCAAATCAAACTTCAAAGCGTGCTGATTTTTCAGTTGGAGAAACACTGGCATTACATATTTGGGCTTTATTTTGTTAATTTAGTTTAAATAAATTATTTAGCAGGTTCGCATCTTTGGCTGTCGTCGCACTCTTCTACTCTTCAACACAAAGTCAGTTCGACTATTCTAGTCTGGGATTCCCCGAACTATGTTGAGCAACTATAGAAAGTCAATCAATCAGTGGCATACCACATGTAATTCTGAATCCAGTGCAATGTACTTAATTGAGAACAAAATGACTGATTCATATATGGTTGCCGCCACTAGCAACTGTACAGGGAAAATGATTTATTAATTTGTTAAATGCGTCGAAGCTGCGACTCAGTCAATCCATTCCCCATCATTGTAGGAGTAGATACGCAGCAATCACACGGACTTGTTGATGGTTGTGGTGCAGTAGCTTTTTTTAGCAGTAATTAAAACCTTGGTGTTGCATATTTATGACAAGACAACGTGCAGATAAACCCATCGCCAAGCAGAAGTAGGATGCCCCCAGACCAGTCAGAAGCGATAAAATTCCCGCGGAAGATGCCGGCCGGACGGATTGGCTTGAGGTGTTTGTCATTCGGAATGTTCTAATTCAGAAACTAGATTGGGAAGTGCGAAAAAACGGCGCGCGGTCTGAAAAAGGCGGTTCAGTGTTTATCACGCGGTTGACGAGGCAAGTGTTCTGCAGAAATCAACAGTGGTTGATAAGTGGCTTATTTGTTATATTTGGGTACTAATTGATCTCAGTGTAGTGAAGATTGTGAACTAGGAAATTGTTATGAAGAAGTGTCACGTGAAGGCGTGGATTGTGTTTATTGTGAGCAATTGGCTGAAGGTAGCGATTGGAGATAATGCTTTTATAGATGATCCTCCTGATGACTATTACAAGCGGACTTCCTTGGACGGTAATTATTTGCTTGAAAATGCTGCGAACATTCTTGAACATGTGAACACAATTAAGTTCTTGAAATGCATACGGATTTCAGGCCGAAATAGAAGTAGCGGGAACGCTTATCTATTATGCAATATCAAACTGAGGGTCGTGGGCTCGAATCCCACCGGTCGATGATCTTTTCGAGTCGAAAATCTTCACGGCTTCCTAAAGCAAAGAAAATTCTCGTATTTGCCACACGATACTCACATATAAAAACTATGTCAATTGACAAAACTATGCATTAATAACTGCTGACGTGCTCATAAGAAACTAGCTGTGAAGCAGGCTGTTTCCCAGATAATACGATACAAAAAGGCAAGATTGAGATGTAGAGGAAGGGGTGGTAAAATGAACACCTTAAGGGTATTATCTTGTTTCTGATAGAAAAACGAGAAATACATATAGCTCTATTACACAAGATCAAAAATAGGGATGTTTTTACAGCAGTAACACGAATTAAGACTTAAATAGCTAAATTTTCACATATTTTTATCGCTAGCAAAAAAAACTATTGAAATGTTCATTTTACATACACTTTGTGGGTAAATTAAACAGTAGTTGGTGGTAAATTTAACATCATGCAAAAAACGTGAGCAAAACTAATACTTTTTAAAATTTTCATTGCATTCCCGAAAATATATCTATAAATGAGTGTAACCATTCAAAAAGAAATCAAAAAGTTTCACATATGACATATGACATATCACAATGATATTCACATCACTGTAAAGCCTCAAAACATCCGAGCTAAAAGTTACGTCAGCCCTGATTTCCAAACGTGGTTTTCTAAGATCTTCGTGTTCGTTGATAATTTCACTTCAATTGACCCGTATCAACCCGAACTCTCTGATTTATGCTATAAATCGTTCGTGCGTGATAAAAAATTGTTGAATTTTTTTTTCCGGCAAAAGGCTCGGTGTTCATTTCACCGCCATTTTACCACCATACATTCCCCTATGCATTTCATTTGCGGCCTTACGTCCTAAATGGGACAAGCTTGCTCCTGAACCAAACGTTCTATGAAAATGTTTACAGAAATGAATTGTGAGCTTTATCGGATAATTGACCCTTTTTTAATATCATGTGACAAGCAAGCAGATATGGTGGGGACCTAAATCAGTACAAGCAAAAAATCCGTACACTTCATACAAATAGTAGGCATTTTGTATGAATTGGACGGGTTTAGATTCAATTCTTAGGTGTACGGACTTCGATCCCACATGGTACTTAATACTGAGTAAGATCAAGAGTAAATGATCATCTTGCTATGGTTATTTGAATCCTCGAGAAATCTATACAAATGAATATGGAATGGTGTTTGTATGTCACGAAATGGCTTGGGAACGGATTAAAAGGTTGACGTAAGTTTTTAACAGTTACAATTGACAAGGGATGTGACGTGATAGTGCGAGGAAAACTTTTGAGAAATTTTCCGGAATAATCGGGAAAACAGGAGAAGACTAATGTATCATTTGGTATGGACCAATGCTCGAGTTCACTCGTTGACGTTTGAAAGGTGCCATGTTATTTATGTGACCATGGCAACTAGTGAACATGGCACCGCTCAAACGTCAATTTAGTGAACTCGTGCATTGGTCCATATCGAAATAGAGTTTATTCATTCACAAGCTTTGGAATGAAGTTAATATCCTTAATATTTCGAGATTAAAATTTCAAACAAATCACAAAACTTGAACAAAATTCAACTCAGAAAGAGTGATTTTGATTTTGGACACAGCTAGAACGAACGTCACGATGGGGACTCCATCCCATTATCCCGAACGCCACTACCCCGAATGAGCCATTACCCCGAACAGTATGACATACAGTGCAGTATCTTGTTTTGCGTGCAAAAAAAGTTGACCGTACCGTTATAAAGATTTTACCATTGATGTATGCGTTTCTAATACAAACTGGTAATTAATGGTGCGTTAAATTCGTTTATCATATGTTTCCCTTCTTTCATATGTCAGCTATTCTTTCGAAATATTTTGTCGAAACTATCTTCTTTTTCTTTTTTCTGAGATAGTGCCTGTTTATCAGCTCAGTAAACACTTTCGCAGTTCAAGGGTTCATTTAAAAATTTCATAACGCAAAAAAATTGCCGTTTTTGTATGGAAATTCTAAAAAAATGTGTATGGACTGTAACATATTAAGAACAACCGTTTACAGCATTTTTTTTGTTATTTTCAGCGTTTAATAAAATAAGCCTTTTATTGACTAAGAGCTTCCCTTGTCAACTTAACACCCTTGTACGTACATGTGCATAGAGGCACAGTGATGTCAAGGGAATTTTCAATGCAAATCCATAATCCTCAATATAGTCTTGCTGAACAGCTGTGTCCTCACCGGTTTTTGGATTTCTTGGGGGTGTTCATGTTTCAATATTATTTTTTAACAAAGATTTTTTTTTCTTATGGATATAGGTTGTGCCATACCATAACGTTGTTACAGTGATTATTTACGTCATAGCTGCAAGAATTTTACTAGAAATTTGCCCTTCTTTTTTAAATAGGCTGTTCTTCTATGTTTTCGCTGGTTAAGCATGTCAATAATATTTTCATATAGAACAGATTTTTTTAAGCAGGGTAACCTGAAGTCATTCATTGAAGTTACTTGATACTATTTTTTTATATCTCGTTTATTTGGCAAGCTCAGGCGCCGTAGGGCATAACAGAGCCAAAATCTTTTCATTTTTTTTACATTATTTACATTTTGAAATTTGAACTTATTTTAAAAACTATGTTAGTATGCGGAAGTTCTAATTACTTGATACTTGATGGGCAATACGCTTAACAATATCCATTTCATTATAGACTTGGTATAACTCATGATTCGCAGCACTTTACGTTCAAAGACCCCAAAAGCTCTCCGTTCGACCTCTTTCAACGTCCAAGATCCGTGGCCGTACAGAGCTACCGGAAGAATTAGAGTCTTGTACGACGCGAGTTTGGTCTTCGTCTGTAAGCTGCGGGACTTCAGCTGGTTACGAAGTCCGTAAAAAGCCCGACTCGCAGCTGCAATCATTGAAGTTAATTCTGCTAAAATTATAATCAGTTTTTTCTTCTTCTTTCATCTTCTTGTATAAAATCAGTCAGGTCTATTAAGGAACTGCTCCCATCTTTTCTCGTTATTTCTTCATTGTCTTGAAACAAACACAACTATTTTTTGTGACTGTCTTGTCAAAATTCAGCTGAATGATGCCACAATCCAACGAAAGTTTTAACTGTAGTTGCGATCGGAGGCCACCATTTGTCCAACATGTACAAGGGTATTTACGTTTTTAGGCCACATCGGAACGATTGTCTGTCAGGTTGGTCTGTAAACGGGTTCCATAGAACAACACTTGTAGCGACAATATTAGGGTGATCTTCTATTCCTATCGTTCACGAAACAAAATTTCAATGCTGTGACATCTAAATAAGTTGAGTGAAGGAAGTGGGTACTAGCGTCCAATAGGAGACTTAACAAAACCCATTTTTTTTTTCATATAATAGCTATCCTTTCCATAATAAATTCCCCCATTTTTTCGAAATAGGCTGTTCTTCAGAGCATTGTGCAGTGTGACTGTGTGAATCTCACCAAAATTAGACCACAAATGGAAACGAAATTTAGTGTGTAAAAATAATTTTCTGAAAAGCTAGCTCCTTTATTATCTTATAATATTTGAAAAATAAATTGTTGGGCCAAACTCGTTTAAAGCTCATAAGGAATCGTGCAACGTCTTCCCATTTTCTAATTAAAATAAGTCAATTAAAAGAACATTTTGATTATGCATTCGGGGTAATGGCGTTCAGGGTAGTGACCCAATCGGGGTAGTGGCGTTCGGGGTAGTGGCGTTCGGAGTAATGACCCATTCAGGGTGATGGCTTTCGGGGTAATGGCGTTCGGGGTAATGGCATTCGGGGTAGTGGCGTTTGGGGTAGTGTCATAGAGTCCACGATGGGAACTCAAATCGACACTTTGGCGCCAGATAAAAACTAGTTGTTTACCTTCTGTTTGGCGTTCAACATCGTCGTAATTGAATTATTAATACTAATTGAATTAAACAACATTTTGGGCGTGTTATAGATTTGAAATTTATATAATTCAAACCCAACCTGTACAGAAATGTTTATTAGGAAGGTAAAGATGAATCGAAGCCAAAATTCAAATTTTCAAGAGCAGAAATCTAGAGAGCTAGGCAACCGTTCAAGCTGAAAACTGATCATTCGCTGTTTGCGACCAATGATCGAGCATTAAGCTGGAATCGCTATCTGGTTCTCTAGATTCGTGCTCTTGAAATTTTGAGGTTTGGCTACGATTCATCTTCACCTTACATTTTTTGAATGAACGTTAAATTATATGTAGTAGCGTGGGAAATGGCGTAGGAACAGAGGGAGGCAGGGAGCATGGCCCTCTCCAGAATCATCCAGGAACCACGGCCCCTCAAATTTTTGATTCGCTTGTCTCACACAACATCAGCGTGGCGGTTCAGATTTCGGTGAATTGCGCGACAACCGAAAGCATAATCGTCCGGTTGTCGATCGATTAGTTACTTTTAGAACTAGCTTCTTGTTGTATGTACATTCTTCTATCTAATATTATTTTCTTTTCTGAGTAATCCAAATAATGCTGTTTAAGCATAAAGCAGCATATTCACTGCATTCTGTTCTCTCATATGTCCGGGATGATGATTTCCCTTATGAGAATTCACTAAAGAAATCCATACAACTGCCTTATGTTCGAAAAAAGTAGACAAAATTACTTAATAAATTTCTTAGACAATACATAGCGGGAATTTTTTCGAAAATTAAGCTTAACTTCCAAGGAATTTTGACATGGTCAAGTTTTCTTCAGATGAAGGACTGAATTTCAATCTGGTGTGAAAAAATGCAACAAAATCGACCATAGTATTTTATCTCAGGAAAAAAATCTCTACTTGATTGTGATTCATTTTTTTAAATATTTTTGCAATAATAAATTTAATGCTAAGCTATACTTTTTCAAGAAAACATGAATTATTTAAATAATTTCCAACAGATTTGTAGCAAACATTTTCAAAAATGATTCGATATTCTTTTGGGAACCATTCCTTCCATGTCAAGTCTAGTGTATACAACCATTTATCAGCAAATTGATTCCGGAACGTGTTCTCGGAATCACCTAAAAAGTGTTAATTAATCTTTCAAAAGTTTAGTCTCGCGATCCCTCCAAAAACTCATTGATTCTAATACTGAGATATTTCGCTTAAAGTTCCACTAGAAGTTCTTCTGTGAATTTCTTTAAAAAGTTTTCCCCAATTACAAGTTCATCAATTATTTTTGAAATGTTTCTTGCCTTCGAATCTCCAGAGGAAATTTGTTGAAAACTCCCAGGAAATCTTTTGTTACCGAAATTTACACAGCGGTAAAAGATATGGCAAAAAATTTATTTAAAAAATGCAGATAGATCTGCGGAGAACTTCTTTGAAAAATGATGAATAACATTTTTCCAATTGTATTCTTTTTAATTGCTAATGGAATTCCTGTGAAATTTTACCAGAAATCCTTAGAGTTAATTTTTTGCAGGAAGTCTGGATAATTTTGGCTGCGATTTTTTCAAACAATCCTGTAGAGAAACTTTAGAGAGAAGTTCATAAGCAAATCTGGATCAACTGTTGGTGAACCCTATGAAAAATTCGTGGAATGAATTCTTGTTTGGTGAGACTTCTAGAATTTTTTATTCTATTTTTTGGAGATATCCTCGGTATTTCCTGAAAATCCTTAACAAATTATTAATGAACAACTGGAGGATACTTTAAACTAAAAATTTGAATTTATATATAATAAGTACGTAGAGGAGAAATGATTAAAAGAATTTCTAAAGAATTCTCTAGGGATTTCTTCAAGTGATTTTTATGAAAGGTTGATTTGAAATATAAATTTTTGATGCATTTCGTTGATCACACCTGTTTTCTTGGTAGCACGTAGCTTTTCATGACATTTATTTCTGTCAAAATGCTGTCAGATCGCAAGGTTGCACTCTGCCGTCACACTTCTAAGTGTCACACTTCCAAACTGTGCTGTTCGATTTGGTGTGAACAGTGCAATAAGCAATTCGATAGAGATTTTCCGATAAATTTTCGGGTGAGATCAGAAAGTCTGGGAATGATTTAACGAGGGAATCTTAGAATGAACTTAGAGAAAACTGGTAAAGAAGTTCTTGAAGAAAGCACTGAAAAGATTGAAAATAATTCATGAAGACTTGGTTGAAGCATCACTAAGCTAAAAAATAACTACCCACCGTGGTTTATAAACAGAGTTAGGAAAAAACGCGTACACAAACACTATAACACAATGGAAGTAGATAGTACGTTAGATCAACCCCACAAATATGTGTCTACGCCGTACATACCGTGCCTGAGTGAAAAGCTTGGGAAAATCTTGCGGAGAAATAATGTGATCCTTGCTTCCCGTCCGCAAAACAAGATCAAAAACACTGTTTTCAGTAAAACTAAGGACCCCATAGCACCAGGGAAGCAGAAGAATGTGGTGTACTCCATACCATGTGGTGCGGCTGATGGTAAAGTCTACATTGGACAGACGAAACGCATGCTGGAAGTGAGGATTGCAGAACACAAGAATGACAGCAAAAAGAGGAATCCAAAATCGGGATTAGCAGTGCACACGATCGAAGAAGGCCATGTCTTTGATTTCGAAAAAACGACTGTTTTGGAACGCATCGAGAACCCAGAGACCAGGATGATCGCAGAGGTCTTCCATATCAAAAAGCAGGGAGAAAGAGAGACCGTAAACCTGCAACGTGAGTGCGGTAATTTCAACTCCACGTACAATGGTCTATTGGCGAGACTGCGTGGAGAGCCACATACACGGACGACTGAGAGAGGAAACATTGACGAAAATGAAACTGGGTGATGAGCAAGGTGCGCTCGTTAATTGGGGTTTTGGGAAAACCATTAGTATAGTTGTGACAGACCAAGCTGTAAGGTTGCGTTCAGCATGTTGTAAGTGTTTATGTGAAAATTGAAATGTTCTTTGTAAATTGTAACTGTTTAATAAATGTAATTTTAGGCGTCTGATGAGGGCTGAAGTGAAGTAAGCCGAAACGCGTAACGCAAAATATGCTGTTTTTGTCTGTTGTCACCGAGAAAAGCCAATATATAATATTAAATGAAATTACAGTTTGTGTAAAAGCTCACAGCAGAATGAAAGAGAGGCAGATAGAAAATGGGGGTGACCCATTTCGCATAAAGACGTTTCGCATAAGGACGTTTCGCATACGGACGTTTGGCATAATGGACGTTTCGCATAAGGCAGTTTCATATAAGAACAGGTAGCATTTTAAAGAAGGCATATAATTCTCTTTATGCCAAACGTCCATTATGCGAAACGTCTACCCATAAAATTATGCGAAACGTCCTTATGCGAAACGTCCCTCCCCCATAGAAAATAGCCATTAATGCATAAACTTTAGTAATTATGTGACTATTATTATTCCTGAATGTATATGAAGAATGGCAAAATTGTGAATAATCGCTCTGAAGAGAATCGTTCTAAACGAGTCTTGCATCCTCCGCTATACGTCACACCCAAACCAAAGTACCTTAATGCAAAGGTACCGGATTTCCGCAAATGTTTATGTAGTCATCAAAACTTTTAAATCTATCACCTAGAATCGCATTGCGCACTCCCTTTGTTTGTATTCCAAGCGAAAATAGTGTTGAATTTATCCTTAAAAAGCGTATTGAAGGACTTACACTTCAATCAGCCGTTTGAATTCAAATTTCAGCAAACGTAATGCCACGCTGTAGTTACGTGCCAGTTTGAACCTTACAAATGCACATTTTTTGAATCAGCATGTATACTATAATTGAACAATAACATTTGATCAAACGCCCTTATGTATGTAAGCATTTTTTTGACGTCTTACGGCAACATACCGGGGTACAATTTCGAAAAATCACTCGCGTCACCAGGGATGCCAAGTCAATTTTTCAAAAATCTGGAAGATTTTGAAAATTTGTCTGGAAAAGTCTGGATCGCTTATGTCGTATATGGAGAACATTACAAATTATTTAAAAAACCTCACAAATTCATTACAAATTTTATCTAGATCTTCAACATTTTTGTAAAATGGGGCCTCAAAAGCGTTATAAAACAAAATTCCTATTCGATAACCTGTTTTTTATAACTGAGAGGCAGACTATGTTCCTGTTGGGACGTAACGCCAGGGAAAAGAAGAGAAAGAAGAAGAGTAAGCGTAACGACTGCATTTAAATTCTACATGCAGAGTGCTATCAAGGTGACAAACTCATTTACTACCTAAATGGCGTCAAAATCTAAGATGGCCGCCAGATATTTTCACTCAAAATAATACTTTTATTCTTCAAACAAGCGAATGAAACACCAACCACTGAAAACTTGTTTCTTTGTTGTGCAAAAAATGATGTTTGCGTTGATTGCTCTCGCTATATGCGTCAAAATTGTAGAACATGATTTAGACAATCGCTAATTTCATAGTATAAACACCATTGCTCACCTAGTTTTTGTAGCTTATCTTACTCAGTTTTTTCTCAGCTTTCTTATGGTGATCTCAGAATTAAAAACGATCGGTGGGCCAACGATAAAAAAACGATTTTTCTAACGAAATTAAAGATGGCTAAGTTTGCTATGTGTTCCAAGAGAAATATGAGAAATATTATGCGAAGAAACACATAAGATTTATCAAAAAATGGGCTTTTTCGCAAATTTTTTAGCTAGCTGGCGTATAAGAGGTCCACCAATTTGAGAAAACCGAAAAGACCATCCTTAAGCTTTATAAAAAAAACATCGATCAGTGACATAAAATTGGAATTTAAACGATGGCGGCCTGGTTTCAGAGAGAATTATTCATGTACACTGAAAATATCTCTTCGTATTTTATCCAAAATCTTTTTCGTAAAACAATATTTCGTACATATTACGCTATTTTCGTTCACCATACGAATTATTTGTACTTGACAGAATTTCGAAATTTGGTTAGTTTATGAAATATTCGTAAGATGCACGAATCTTAATTCGTAGATATGCGTTTTCGATATTTTTGCTTTTGTTTCTCATTTACGCTTCTCGCACTGGATGAAAATTCTCGAATACATATTCAAACAGTCGTAAGTCGAAAGAGTAATCAAACTTAATTTCCACTCTGAACCAACTTGATTATCACTTTTATTACGTTTAAGTTTCAGAATTACAAAGTAACCATAAATCAAAACAAAATAATACTTGAGTCAATCTTACATTGTAGAGTGGTCCAGAAAACAGCTTAACGCGGAAAGATGCACTTAGAGCTTTGGGATGCAAACAGTCTTTTACAAATTTATTTGTATTTGTTAAGCCCTTTGTTTGATGTGGTC
This sequence comes from Aedes aegypti, assembly GCF_002204515.2. Taxonomy (NCBI): domain Eukaryota; kingdom Metazoa; phylum Arthropoda; class Insecta; order Diptera; family Culicidae; genus Aedes; species Aedes aegypti. Next base: position 151,202,048 of record NC_035109.1, read on the forward strand.
CACATTATCATAGAATTCAAATAGACAACTTACATATTTGTAGGAATTATGGTATACATGCTTCAGCAAAGTCATCAAACATTCAATTTAAAGAAAATTAACAAAAAAAAGTTATTTTGCAGCTCTTAAATTGACCGATTTATAGCTAGATTACAGGTTCTCTGTCTCCAGTGTTTTTAATTCCAATATCTCATCAAAGTAGTCTATGAACCACTTTTAGAAATTTTAAAAGTACTTAAATTTGGTGAGTAAAGGAACTCGGTAGCTCTTTTCGTTCAAGTGTTGTAGTTTTTTTCCTCGCAAAAATACGTCTACTCTGATTGGGGCAAATAAACAAAATATAATTTGACGGCATTCAAAGGACGAAATGTTTTTTATTTATTATATAAAAAAGATGTGTCATTTCTCTACTTTCAATTAAAAACCACGATGTATCATTTAGTCAATAATTTTTTGCTGATAGATAGGAGACAGCTCACTGATTGTTGGCATGTTTTCTTGCCTTTTTTGACTTATTTCTATAATTCTTGGGTTATGCACAACGATCAGATGAACTTATTTTGGTCAAAATCATATTCACTTCTTATTGTTCACTATAGGATGTCCCAGAAAGTATACACAGTTCGAACGAAACGTGTAAATTTCAGATACATATAATGCACATAATTGGAGTATGGTATAATTGGTATATAATGGATATTAACATGATATTTCATGTAAACTTCAATTATATGTCATGTAATCCCACCGGATCCTGTGTGATTACGTGACATATAACACAAATTTACATGATTCCAGACTTATATTTACATGACGTCATTTTTACATAGCATAAATGAAGTTTACATGACGTGTAATATTAATTATTTTTAACTGTGTGGGCACGACTTTGACAACGAGAATACCAATATTTTTTCAAACAAATAAATATTTCTTAATTTTTGTGTTTTGGTTTGGGAAATTTTAACCCGTATAGGCCTGAGTGACAGAAACAATTTTAAAACCCTCACCGCTCAGCGAATTCTCAACGGATTCAAATGATTTTTTGTCAGTTCACTGGCCCACATATCGAGTTTTTGGAAGTGGTCAGAGAAACTCGGAAATATTCTTGTGGCCGGAGTTATTCCGGTGGATCACTGGGTCAGGTCGGGTGAGAAGGGTACTGTGCGTTTGTGCCCCTGAAGGTAGGCAAATTTCAAGTCACACATAATTTCCGGAATCGGCTATAATGTGACCACTACTTGACGGAATTTCAAGAAAATTGCATCAGTGTAAACCTTTTGAGAAACGATTGAAATGGATAACTAAGTCCTGCATTTGATTTATCCTAAAAATGGCCATTTTTGGGTCCCGGGACGCCTCAAACTTACAATAAAGTGGCCAATTTGTATCTGAACATCTATTCATTTATTTAGTTAACATCTACACAGATAACACTGAATCAACAATTTCACGCCACAATACTCGGTTCGTGGCCGCATCTCTCCATCCTCGGTTCTGCCCCACGCTCGCCAAATCGATACGCACTTGATCCGCCCACCTAGCTCGCTGCGCTCCACGCCTTCTTGTACCAACCGGATCCGAAGCGAACACCATCTTTGCAGGGTTGCTGTCCGGCATTCTTGCAACATGCCCTGCCCATCGTATCCTTCCAGCTTTGGCCACCTTCTGGATACTGGGTTCGCCGTAGAGTTGGGCGAGCTCATGGTTCATCCTTCGCCGCCACACACCGTTCTCCTGCACACCGCCAAAGATCGTCCTAAGCACCCGACGTTCGAAGACTCCAAGTGCTAGCAGGTCCTCCTCGAGCATCGTCCACGTTTCATGCCCGTAGAGGACTACCGGCCTTATGAGCGTTTTGTACATGGTACATTTGGTGCGGGCGTGAATCTTTTTTGACCGCAGCTTCTTCTGGAGGCCATAGTAGGCCCGACTTCCACTGATGATGCGCCTCCGTATTTCACGGCTAACGTTATTGTCAGCCGTCAGCAAGGATCCAAGGTAGACGAACTCGTCGACCACCTCGAACGTATCCCCGTCTATCGTAACACTGCTACCTAGGCGAGCCCTGTCGCGCTTGGCCCCACCAGCTAGCATGTACTTTGTCTTGGCCGCATTCACCACCAGTCCAACTTTTGCTGCCTCGCGTTTCAGGCGGGTGTACAGGTCTGCCACCTTTTCAAATGTTCGGCCGACGATGTCCATATCATCCGCGAAGCAAACAAATTGACTGGATCTCGTAAAAATCGTACCCCGGCTGTTAAGCCCGGCTCTCCGCATAACACCTTCTAGCGCAATATTGAACAACAGGCACGAAAGTCCATCACCTTGTCGTAGTCCCCGGTGGGATCCAAACGAACTGGAGTGTTCGCCTGAAACCTTCACACAATTTTGCACACCTTCCATCGTCGCTCTTATCAGTCTCGTGAGCTTCCCGGGAAAGCTGTTCTCGTCCATGATTTTCCATAGCTCTACGCGGTCGATACTGTCGTATGCCGCCTTGAAATCGATGAAAAGGACCTGGTATTCACGACATTTTTGGAGGATTTGCCGTACAGTAAAGATCTGGTCCGTTGTCGATCGGCCGTCAACGAAGCCGGCTTGATAACTTCCCACGAACTCGTTTACTACGGGTGACAAACGACGGAAGATGATCTGGGATAATACTTTGTAGGCCGCATTTAGAATGGTGATCGCTCGAAAGTTCTCACAGTCTAACTTGTCGCCTTTCTTGTAGATGGGGCAGATTACCCCTTCCTTCCACTCCTCCGGTAGCTGTTCTGTTTTCCAGATTGTGCCTATCAGCCGGTGCAGACAAATGGCCAGCCTTTCCGGACCCATCTTTATGAGTTCAGCTCCGATACCATCCTTACCAGCAGCTTTATTGTTCTTGAGCTGGTGAATGGCATCCTTAACCTCCCTCAAAGTGGGTGCTGGTTGGTTTCCATCTTCCGCAGTACTGACGAAGGCATTTCCTCCGTTGTCCCGTCCTTCATTGCCTGTGCTCTCAGCACCATTCAGGTGCTCGTCGAAGTGCTGCTTCCACCTTTCGATCACCTCACGCTCGTCCGTCAGAATGCTCCCATCCTTATCCCTGCACATCTCGGCTCGCGGCACGAAGCCGTTGCGGGATGCGTTGAGCTTCTGATAGAACCTACGCGTTTCCTGAGACCGGCACAGCTGTTCCATCTCCTCGCACTCCGTCTCCTCCAGGCGGCGTTTTTTCTCCCGAAAGAGGCGGGTCTGCTGTTGCCGTTTCTGTTTATAGCGTTCCACGTTCTGCCGGGTCCCTTGCTGCAGCATGACCGCCCGCGCTGCATTCTTCTCCTTCAAAACCTCCTGGAACTCCTCGTCGAACCAATCGTTCCGTCGACTCCGTCCCACGTACCCGACGTTGCTGAACATCTGTGCTAAGCTTATGGGAACGCATTTTAGAGCACAATTAAGTTTGATTCCTACTTTTCGAGAGTTGAAACGGTTTAGTATCCAACAAATCTACAGCCGGTTCTTCCGGGCATTACATCCGATTGGCCATATCAGGTATATTTTAAACGGTGCAAAACTCTTCATTTATAATGTTGAATATCAGATCTTAATGATTTATGCAAGTTAAAATGATTGTCATTGCAAATAAATAAAGGTAACTTGACATGTCCCAAAAAATAGCCCTTTTTTACCCGACCTGACCCAGTGACTCGCCGGAATAACTCCGGCCTCAGGAATATTTCCGAGTTCTTCTGGCCACTTCCAGAAACTAGATATGTGGGCCAGTGAACTGACAAAAAATCATTTGAATCCGTTAAGAATTCGCTGAGCGGTGAGGGTTCCAGTATTTTTGCTTTCCCTCAGGCCTATACGGGTTAAATGCCGCTTGTGAAAATTTTGTTTGAATAAAGAAAACTTTAACAGTGAAATTTTTGATTTCAGAAAATCAATTCTTATCTAGCCAGCACAGACCCTACTTTTGTGTTTTGTTGGAAATTAACTAGTAATGAATGATTTTTTGAAAATCTTTTGATGTGGGGAGTTCAAGTACATAGTATCTGAGACGTTCCACAAGAATTTTTATTTAAAATTTTATTTGGCTTTGCTAGGACACATTTAAAAATATGGTAAAAATCTAAAAAAAATCGCTAGATTCTCTCTCCACATACGACAACTTCACGAAATCATAGTTTTACAGGTATTTTCAGTATTAATAAAATTATTTCATTCCGAATATACTTATGTCAAATATCTGTACTTTTGTATAGGCAACAAACATTTAAGGTGTTTACATAATTTATTAGATGAGGGATTCCACGGAGGCATGCAAGTCGATTCTGATCGACCATTTCAAAAATATCTGAAACTTTGCACAGTTTTTCAGTTCCATTTAAATCGTCATTTTCCGATATCAAATCTTCAAGTTGAGTCACGACTAACTTTTCAAAAGGGTGTATGTTAAAATGGTTCAAAAATATTCAAAAAGCTGCACAGCAAAAACGGTTCTTTCGATTGTTAGACAACTAAAGAAACAAAGTTAGACAACTAAATAAAGATTCCAAAAAAAATACACACAGTAAAAAAAAAATTTTTTTTGCATTAAAAAACATAATTTTTGTCACAAAAACTCAAATATCTCAAAACCCTATCGGAATACCAACGTATTTTTTTGAGGGAAAATGGTCCATTATATTAGTCCATTGATGGTAAGCCAATAAACAAAAAAGTTATGACATTTCAAATATTTCACAAATTTGACGCTTAGTGGAAAATTTTTTTTCATTGTTAATTTTTTTTAGGACCGCAGTTTGTTGCTGAATTTTTTGTTAAGGGTACCACATGAGGTTAACAAGTTGTTTTCATGATATTTTATTTAATTATTCATAACTATTATAGCATCTATTAGAAAGTTAGACGCGATCCAGTGTTGTGATCTAAAGTCTTGATAGTGTCATATTTTTTATTGTACGTAACTGAAGAAAAATTCTCTCAATAGTGTTGAAACCTTTTGATAAAAGAAACCTATTAGAAATCTAATATTGAAGACAAAAGCTACAAAAAAAGTTTTCTATACAGGTATACGACTAGTTTACCTGCAAAAAGTATACCTCGTAGAGAACAAGGCGGGTCTATACCCAGGTGATCTAGTATACGTAAAGCAGGTCGGTTTTCTCGGCGCTGGTTTTCTCCACAAAGTTAAAATCTGATTACACCTGGGTATAGACCCGCCTTGGTAGAGAATAGACTTTGTTAATCATATTTGGGAGAAAGCGAGTAACTTCAACAACATCAAAAACATGATAGGTACATACCATGAACATACTCACGAAAAAGCTAAAAATATACTACCACTATGGTTATAAAAGATTTAATTGTAAAATTTTTCTTCAGTCAAGCAAACGACACCAAACTAGTCAGTAAAAACTTAAAAGTGATTTTGTTTATTAAAATCTAACGAGCAACATGAGTAGTCGCTTTCTCAACTGTTGCAGGCCGTTTGCAGAAAAAAAGTGTTCGAAAGAGCTACGAAATCTCACCGAAAGCACCATAGATAAACTGAAAGCGGCTGGTTATGCTCCAATGTCTACATTGAATACAAATTTACGCATTTGTACGTCCTGCCGTTTAAACGTTGACAAACGGGCAATCTGTACATCATCGGTGGATCAGGTTGCAGGAAGTTCGAAAACAACAACAACTGAGGAGTTACCAGAAGTACCAAGTGCAGATAGTCTTGCCACGGTACCATCAGCGACATCTGTTTCAACAAATCAATCAGAAGATGAGTGTATCCAGAAGGTCAACATCGAACGCTTCAACGAAGGGATAGCTGGAATAAAAGTGACTCCGATTAAAGACGATGAAGTAAGTAGATTCAGATTCTTCATTATTGGAAAATACTTTATTCGCTGAGTTTGAAGAAAATTATATTGATCAGTTATCATTTGAGCAATGGGTGACCATGGATAGGTGTGACCTAGAAACTATTGTAAAACCTGTAGATGAGTTTATGTCATTTTTTTGCTTGAAATTAGAAAGTTTAATTCCTCACGACTTTATTAAAACAGAGCAATCCCGCTTTTTAAAAAATACGAAAAATACATTACAAGATGGTGAATTTTTAGTCATTTGTGATTTTTCTGAAAACTATTGCTTTGTATTGCAAGATGAAGTGCAGTCCCATCACTGGAACGTACAACAAGCTACAATTCATCCATTCGTTATTTATTTCAATGGAAGTACGCAAATTGAACATTTTAGTTTTATTGTAATTTCCGAAGATTTAAGACACGACTCAGTATCTGTAAATTTGTTCATTGCCAAAATGATTAACTTTTTACGCGTTGATAAGGATAAAGAAATCAGAAAGATATATTTCATGTCTGATGGAGCAGCATCGCAGTACAAAAACCGTAAGAATTTTTCGAGCCTATGTCAATTTAAATCAAAGTACGGAATTGATGCAGAATGGCATTTCTTTGCTACGTCACATGGCAAAGGTCCTTGTGATGCTATTGGAGGAACCATAAAGCGCATGGCCACAAGAGCAAGTTTAGCCAAAGAACGTGAGCATCCAATTAAAACTGCAAAAGAACTATTTGATTGGGCGAATCGCAGAAAAGAAGAAGATTTAACAAAATTATTATTTTGTTTTACTACTACTGAAGAGTACGAATTAACGGCATCAGAGCTCAGCGAGCAATATAATAACGCGAAAACGATCCAAGGAACCCAAAAATTTCACTGTTTCATTCCATTGTCAGAAAATAAAATTAAAGCAAAACTATACTCGAACTGTACTGATAATGATGCAAAAGTGTTCGATATTGTAAAAAAAATGAATAACAATAAATAAATAAATAAGTATTAATAAAATGTTTTCATGATCTCATAACGCATACCCAAATCCAAAACTTTTAAAGTTTATATATAACGTTTAGAAACTCATCGATCATACTCTAAAAAAAATATCCTGGTAAAAAAAAAATATTTTCGTGTTATCTGTTAATTCATTTTAATTTATACATATAAACATATACATATAATATTTATACATATACATAATATTTATACATATAATATACATAATACTAATGAATACATGAAAACGACTTGTTTAATTCACGCAAGGCCCTTAACAATAAAATCAGCAACAAACTGCGGTTCCCGTAATAATTTACACCGAAAAAAAATTTTTTTTTTTCTACTAAATGTGAAAATTGTGACATGTTTGAAATGTCATAACTTTTTTGTTTATTGGTTTACCATCACCAAATTTTTTATGGTAGATAGCTAATATAATGGACCGTTTTCCCTCAAAAAATTACGTTGGTATTCCGATAGGGTTTTGAGATATTTGAGTTTTTGTGTCAAAAATTATGTTTTTTAATGCAAAGAAATTTTTTTTTTACTGTGTGTATTTTTTTTGGAATCTTTATTTAGTTGTCTAACTTTGTTTCTTTAGTTGTCTAACAATCGAAAGAACCGTTTTTGCTGTGCAGCTTTTTGAATATTTTTGAACCATTTTCACATACACCCTTTTGAAAAGTTAGTCGTGACTCAACTTGAAGATGTGATGTCGGAAAATGACGATTTAGATGGAACTGGAAAACTGTGCAAAGTTTCAGCTCAATAGAAAAAATGAATTAAAAAATTTACCAAATTTTGGTGCTGTTGCTTGGAATCACTCTAGATATAAACGGACTTGGTTTTGGCTCTTGAAAAAAACGACCACAACTGAAGTTTAGAAGCAGTTTAGAATTTCCATTAAAATATGTGGTAGTCTAATCATTTATCGTATCGGCGATGATAAATATATTTTTTCATATTTTTATTGTACGTATTTCATGACCCAGCACAAATTTCGTACAATAAAGTCGCTCAGAAATAACGCGATATGTGCAAAACTGATAAGAAATGTAACACCATCAACACTCTTGATAATAAAATAATATAATAATAAAATAATCTTGGAATAAAATGTGTGAAAATCAGATTTTTATCTGCATTGGTCTCGAAATGGCAGTATGGTAAAGTCGTGCCCATACTTTCATGTACACCCTATATGAAAAAGGATATGAATATAAACACTTCAAATCAGTTTGCCAACAAACAATTATGTTTAGCTATTCAACTTGTTTAAAATGTGAAACTATCGAAAAACACAAAGAAATTATAAATACATTTACTTGAAACTTGACGGATTTACAGGCTCTGCCCTTCGAATGGCGGTTTTTCAGTGACAGTTGGTGACAGGTTCCCTTGACTTTTTGGAGTTCGTAATCTAAGCAAGCTATCTTCTCTTTCTTTCTCAGGTTTTTTGTTGAAAAAATGAAAGAAAATCCGAACTGAACGCGTGCTGCTTACAAGAAAAAATGGCAAAATGTAGATTTACAGTCGACTCTCATCATCTCGATGTTCTACATCTCGATGTCTTTCCATATGTGGATATTTTTTTCAGTTCCTTCATTCTGCATACATTTTCACTTTCCATATCTCGATATCCTCCTCTTCTCGATATCACCCTATCTCGATGTGATTTTCATTCCCGATTTTCTCTCCGTATGTCGATATGCCCATTATCAATGGTAACTAGCCTAGATTTTAGGGATCCAAAGCAATTTACGAAGATGAAACGAAGTCTGTTTGTTTTTAATTTTACTGGTAACGGAGTAATTTTCAGGGGACCTTCCTTAGCCGAGTGGTTAGAGTCTGTGGCTACAAAGCAAAGCTTTGCTGAAGGTATCTGGGATTGATTCCCTGTCGGTCCAGGATCTTTAAGTAATGGAAATTTCCTTGACTTCCCTAGGCATAGAGTAACATCGTACCTGCCAAACGATATACGGATGCGGAAATGGCAACATTGGCAAAGAAAGTTCTCAGTTAATAACTTTGGAAGGGCTCATAAGAACACTAAGCTGAGAAGCAGGCTTTGTCCCAGTGGGGACGTAATGCCAAGAAGAAGAAGAAGAAGAAGAAGAAGAAGAAGAAGAAGAAGAAGGAGGAGGAGTGATTTCAAAACTAGTGTTCAATAAAAACATTTGATTTATGTCTCGATCTCTCCCTACCTCGATGGTGCCTTTGATATCGAGATGTTAAGAGTCGACTGTAATTTAAAATAAATTAGGAAAAAAAAGTTTTATTTCCTCTCAATCATTTGTTTTCTTTTCTCCAAACCATGGGGAAGTAATCTACGTCGATTTGAAAAAGTAATCGAGAATTGTTTAGTATTACGAAACTGATCGTTCGCTCTACGAAATCATTCGTTGTTTTCTGCAACGAAATGTTTCATAGACACATTTCGTAGAATGAACTAATGTTTGATGACGTCAAACTGCAACTTCCAGCGGGAAGAAAACATTTCTGCGGACCGTATTTACAAATCTCAAGCCGGGAATAATCAACCTCTATCTGGAGAAGTTATCGCAAGGCCCAGGCAAGCTCGAAAGGCCCGGTATTGGTGGCACCCACAGATCCCGCTTCATTCCTCTGAAGAAGAGTTTTCATTTTTATGTTTCAGGTATCGAAATAGATCAAAGTGCAAGTGAAAACAAAAACCATTATACAGTGCCTCAAACTCACATTTGTACTGGGAACTGTTTTCACATTAAGTTGGTAGAAAGCTATCAAAAGATATATTGACTTCGAAATACTTCATTAATGATAAACCTTTATTATCGAGAAAGTATTTTAAATTCGTTATATCATTTGATCAGTATTTACCAATTTGATGTAAAAACAGTGCCTTGTACGCATACTAATTTGAATCTCTGTATTCCTCCCAGCAAATCGTATATTTTGTGAGATGCACGAACCCATTTCGTCGAATGCACTAAAACGCTAGCTCTTTTTACGAATGATTCGTACATTGTATCTTACTGTTCATTATTAATACGAAATAATCGATTATCGATTACAAAATGATTGGTACAATATAACAATCATTGTTTGTTTTGATTTGGAGCTTGAATTTTATTACGAAGCTGGTTACGTACATTTTACGAAACTGTTTCGTTGCAGAAAACAACGAATAATTTCGTAGTTTAAACGAACGATTTCGTTATATAAAACAATATATATTTACAGTGTACAAAACGCTCATAAGGCCTGGAAGTCCTCTACGGGCATGAATCGTTGACGATGTTAGAGGAGGACTTGCAAGCACTTGGACTCTTCATCTTTGGCGGTGTGCAGGAAAACGGTGTGTGTAGGCGAAGGATGAACCATGAGCTCACCCAGCTCTACGGCGTACCCAGTATCCTGAAGGTGGCCAAAGATGGAAGCATATGATGGGCAGGGCATGTTGCAAGAATGCCGGACAGCAACTCTGCAAAGATGGTGTTCGCTTCGGATCCGGTCGGTACAAGAAGGCGTGGATCGCAGCGAGCTAGGTGGGCGGATCAAGTGCGTATCGATTTGGCGAGAGTCGGGGAGAACTGAGGATGGAGATATGCGGCCACGAACCGAGTATTGTGGTGTGAAATTGTTGATTCAGTATTATCTATCTAGATGTTAACTAAATAAATGAAATGAAATATGTCGTATCGTAATACGAATCTAAGTTCAAGTTATTTTTTTTTCAGATAGAATAGAACAACTTTGTTGTTCATATTGTTGATACATATATCGCGTTTATAACGTGAAACAGTTTGGGATTCAACTTTTAGATTGCACTAAAACTTCAAAGGCACTAATCTTGCGAAGGAAGCTTCCAACAATAGTGCACTAGCAGAAGTCTCAAAATAAGAATACTAGCTACTAGCTAATTGCTTGGCTAGGAAACTGTTTTCGGCTGCTATTTTTGATTCTGTAGACAGAATCTGCTTCGTCATATTGCATTGTAAAATGTTACCAACATCGATTGAACTTTGTGAACTAATCAAAAGAGAAAATCGATCATCTCAGATACGCCTGTATGATACTAAACGCATGATATATCAAAATTTCAGCCACAAGTTTGCTAAAAAGTATATGCAACTATCTTTCGTCTTCATTCATATTGTAATTAGATAATATTTTTTTTTCCTATCTTTCAGATTGCTCGAATCGTTTCTACAGTGATGACGTTTCAAGTGCACTGAATTTCTTCATATTGGGCGGATCCCGTGCATACCGCAGTGAGTTTCCTCATATGGTAAGTATGCTTAAATCTTCTCAATAAAATCGATTGATAAAACTGATGTTGTATAATTGAATCGATCAAACATGGCATCTTATGAGTATTCCAACCACCACAGGCTGCTGTTGGATGGACTAATCCGGCAACCGGGAAAGTTACTTACGAATGTGGCGGATCTCTGATTTCATCCCGTTATGTCGTCACAGCTGCACATTGTGGTTTCGATGATAAGGGGTATGTCATATTGCGTCAAATGTCCTACCGAACTAGATGATTGTCTAATTTCAGCATACTACCGGATACCATTCGACTGGGAGACACCGATCTCGGTACGACGGATGACGACTTTTTCGCACAGAATCTTAAAGTGCGCAAATTCATCCCACATCCGAACTATAAGCGAACACAGAAATATTACGACATCGCCTTGATCGAGTTGGAACAGGAAGCTCGATTGGATGCGGCAGTATGTCCGATTTGTTTGTGGGCTAATGCTGGTCTTCAGCAGTTTTCTGGAGGATTGCAGGTTGCTGGCTATGGCGTGACAGATTATGGTAAATTTACAGTCGAAACTTGTTATAACAACAACTTTTATAGTGACAAAAGCTCTCTACAGTGACATTGTTCGGTCCCTTGAAAGATATGTTAATGTTAGAACTATTCTCTATACCGACTTTTCTCAACTACGACGGTCCCTTGTGATGTCGTTATAACAAGCTTTGACTGTAATTAACTCAAAGTGTGAATAAATTTTGAAGACCATTTTATTAATTACAGCCGGCGATCATAGTTCAACCCTACAGAAGGCAACGCTGGACTATTACGAATTCGATTCGTGTAACAAACAACTACCCCGACCCCGATCGCTTTTCAAAGGCCTTACATCGGATCAGTTTTGTGCGAAAACTCCAATGAAGGATACCTGCCAGGGAGACTCCGGTGGACCGATTCAAGTTGAGCTGTCCGACATCAACAAGGCCATCCCATTTTTGGTTGGCGTTACGTCGTTTGGGACTGGTTGTTGGGATGGGTCCTTTGGAATCTACACCAAGGTTTCGAGCTATGTCGATTGGATTCGATCGATTGTGAATGTGACCGTTGATCCAATAGGTGAGTTCAAATTCAGAAGGATTAAAAATTTCAAACCAATACATAATTATGATTTTTTAGCATGCGCCCGTCAATCGGAATGCCTATCTTCCAGAAAATTCTCCGATAGTCGAATAACGCCACAAAACAACTCTCCATTCTTTCGGGTACGTATTGGTTTGATTGAATACATTGTTTGTTCAGCTTCCCTTTCATGATTTTCGATGAAAACTCAAGCATCCAATTGCGATGTTCTGAATATGACAATATGACAATATTGACATTCCATATCCTGCATTCCATAGATTTTCTGCATTCACACGAACATACTGTATTCTCTGAAAAGTCGAGAAAGTTCCCAAAAAAGATTCTTAACCGTCGAATTGCTTCCAGCATTACGGCGTGATGAATTGTCATCAGAAATTCATAAAGAAAAAAGTGACTTCCTCAGTTCAATGGCAACTCTAACATTTATCTGAGTGTGTTGCACTATATTCGCTTGCGATAAGTGTAATGTATTTTAGTGTCTGGCATGATTCTGCTGACCTTCGTGGATGTCATTAATGCAGCCCACAGACGCTCGGACAGTTTGACCAACAATGACTCCACCCCCCAGGTTAGTCAAACAGATTTATATTGATGCAACCGTTTGACTCACTGTCAAAGTTCTTCGAACATTATATCCAAAACCTTTTTGATGGTTTCCTCTTGTTATTCTACTTTGGGGTTTTCTAGGAATCCATGGGTTGTACTAGGAATTCCACCAAAAATATTTCTTGGGATTCTACCAGGAATTTTATCAATAATTCCTCTAGAAAATTATTCATATATTCAACCACAAATTCCTCGGATAAAAATCCTTCAGGCATATTTTAAGGTGGCATTCTTAAAAAGATTCTTTCTAACGCTTCTCATCAAATTATTTAAAATTTCCTCTACTGATTCCTTTGAAAATCAATCCAAAAAAATCCTCAAGCGATTTCTTTAGCAATTCTTTCTAGTATTTTTTTTTCTACATATTTCTCCGGGGATTTATCCAAAAACTCTCCAAGGGATTTCTTCAGTGATTCATCTAATGCCTTCAGCGAAACTTCAGGATTTCCAGTTTATTTTCTTTTCCTTAGATTCCACCAGGAATTCCTCTAGAAATTCATAAAGAGATTGCTGAAGGAACTCTTCTTCAAAAATCACTACTGGAATTCCATAAAAAACTCTACCAGGAATTTCCACCAGAAATCGCTCTTCCAAAAATGTTCCAGTGATTCTTTTAGTCGTTTGCTACACAGACTCCTCCAGAAAATCTTTTAGCGATTAATGCAAACAATTCGCATGCATTAATGCATCAGGGGTTGCTAAACGATTTCTCCAGAAATTCCATCCAAAATTCCCACAGAGATACATGCAAAGATTTACTCTAGAAACTCTTACGGTGATTCATATCCTCCAGGGATTCTACCAAGAATTTTACCAGGAAGGGACCCTACGATGCATTTGTCCTGGGATCTCTCCAGGAATTACTTCAAGAATCTATAAGAAATTTCTCCAGGAACTCTTAAAGAAATTTATCCATCAATTCCTTCCTGTAATACTTGCAGGATTTTTTCCAATGCATCAACCAAGAATCACCTTGAGATTTATTTAGGAAAACTTTTAGGGATTCTTTGAAAGTTCTTCCAGATATATACTAAGGAATTTCTCCAGTGACTTTTTGGTGATTCTTCCAAGGATTTCTCGAGAAATCGCTTTTAGACCTTTTCAGAAAAAATGTTCCAGATTAAAAAAAAATAATGTTGGTAAAAAAAACCTTAAGTATCTCAAGGATGCAACCAGAAGGCATTCAAAAAATGCTCTATTTAACCCTCTAAGTTAAGGAGGAATTATCTTTTCGAATTTTGTAGAAGCTTCCTGATGGAATACCAAGTGTAGAAAACGAAGAATTTCTAGTTCAATCCTCCCATGGAAATTCCTTAAAAAAATTTCTATTTCTAAATATAACTGGTGAAATAATTAGAAAAACATACTTGTAAAATCTGTGAAGGAATTACTGGTTTAATCTTTATAGGAAATTTATATAGTCGAATCCCTTTAGCATTTTGTTATCTGATCGTTGGAGATTATCTTGGCGGAATCCCTAAAGGATTTTTTTCCAGAATGTTGCTGGTAAAATCACCGGTGTTACCGGTAAATTGTGGAAATTCTGAAAAAAAATCTAATGTAATCCCTGTGGGAATTTTAGCTGAAATACTTAGGAGTGTTCCTGAAGGAAATTATGGAGAAAAACTCCTGGGCAAATACCAGATGAAATTGATGGAGGAGCCTCTGGTGGAATCCTTAGAGGAACCACTGGAGGATTTATGTGGGGACTTCTAGTTGGAATCCTAGAGGAAATCCTAGCGAAACTGTCGAAGGATTTCCTGGTGGCATTACTAAAGGAACTCTAGGAGAAATCCCTAAAGGAACTCCTTTTCTGAATCCCAGGAGGAAATCCTGAATCCTGAATCACTGAAGGATTAACTGGTTTATTCTCAAATTGCTGGTGAAACTCTTTTTATAAATTTCTGGTGAAATCCCTAGAGGAATTCCTAAAACCGCCAATAAAAATTGCTGGATCAATTCCGGAAGAAATTCCTTGATGAATTCCGCGGGGAATCCTTTTAGAAATTCCAAAAAGAATCTCTTGAGTAATTCCGGTGAAGAAATCCTTATGAAAAGTTCTGGTAAAATCCCTGGAGTTCATGATAACCTTGGAATATCGTTGGAGTTATTCCGGGAGGAATTTTTCAAGGAATTCCTAGATTGATTCCATGAGGATTTTTGGTGGGCATCACTTGATTGATTCCGTGAGAAATTCCATTAGAAATTGGAATGAATCCCTAGAAGAATTCTTCGAGGAATCTCTTAAAAAAATCCCTAGAGAAACCCCTAGAATGTTAGAACTCCTTAAAAATATCCAGGAGGAATCTGTAATAAATAATCTGATGGAACCCTGGAAGAGCTCCTGATGAAATCCCTGAAGGAATTACTAATTGAAACCCCAAAGGAACTTCTGATGGAATCCCAAGAGGAAATTTTGATAGAATCCCTGGAGGAATTTTAGGTGGAAAATTTAAAAGAACTTCTTAGGAAATCCTTGGAAGAACTCCTAGTGAAATCCCTAAAAGAACTACTGATGTGATCTCCCGAAGAACTCCTGATAATCCCTTGACGAACTTCTGTTGTAACTTCTGGAGGAGTCCCTGGTGGAATCTCTGAAAATGCTTCTGATGTAAGCAGTTGAGGAACTCATGATGGAATCTTTATAGGAACTGGATTCTTATATAGCAATCGCTAGGGAAACTCCCGATAGAATCCCAGAGAAGTTCCACGTGGAATCCCTAAAGGATGGGATTCCTGTGCCGAGTAGCTGATGATAATCCTTGAAGGAATGTCTACCGAGTAATAATGTCGAAAATCAAGGGCCCGTCGACACCGGCCGCAACATGTGCGTACAAACTGAGAGTCATCGTCGAGGGTCTATTCCCGAAGCATGACCCTACAATGCTGGCCACACCATATGGCAATGTACCTCTTCATGCCGGAGCTAGTAAGATCTCCAACGAGGAGGTTATAGCAGCTGTGAAAGCACTGAAGCTGAACAAGGCCCCGGGTCAGGACGGAATCCCCAACGTGACACTCAAAGCAGCGGTCCTTGCGTATCCAGATATGGTAAGGAAGGTTATGCAGAAATGTCTGAACGAAGGTCAATTTCCAGAAATATGTAAAACTCAGAAACTGGTACTGCACGGTGTGCTGAAACACACATATTATCGAACTTGCATGAACCTCCGATCTTTTTTCACTAAAAGTTAGCCTTGATAGTCAAGAAAAGCTTGCGGAATATTAAAAAATCTTTCATCGGCAAAAAATTGGAAAAAGTCGATTTTTATATTTGTACCCTTCTCTCATATATGAGTTCATAGGATAATATTAGAGTTACACTAATATGATGACTTTTAACGGCTTAATGACCAATTTGACATATCTTTAACATGAACAAATTCTTAGATGTTTAAAATTAAGCATCCTTTACTAAATACACTCACACAATATGACCAGCCCATGATGGTATGCCGTATTTTATATAATGGAAATTTCACTTTTCACTTCAGAAAAGCTCATACGAACAATTTGTATTCTTCTTTCTGAATCAAATCAGTAATATTTTAAGTATGTGGCATAGTTTTCTAATCAGAATAGGAATTCCCAGAAATGGATACACATGGCAGTACAGGCTGTATTCATGTGCTTATACGCGTAAAAGTCTTGAAAGAGGGTTCACTATAACATGAAGTTTTGTGCAGTCACTAATCTACTCATATGCAATTTGCACATGATATTTGGGGTTTGAAGTGCCTGATTTTCAATAAAAGGGCTGGATTACTTCGGATCGACATTATGTCATCACTCAAATTATTTGTCGTGAGATGAATAATAAATTTGGCGAAGATGACAAATCGGTCCAACGTAATCTAGCACTTTTATTCACGACTTCGCACTTATGGAGGGCACATTTTGCGAAATGAACACAACAATTTCAATAACCAACATGGACACATAAATTTTAGTATCGTAAAACGAGGTAACTTTGATAGTGCAGGATCCGCAACGTACTAAACAAAATAACAAAAATTATGTTATTCAGTTAAGCAAAACGAATGCGAAAGTAGGGAGTATCATTGTGACACTTCACCTCGGAGCTGTTTTCGTGCCAATCGAGAATATTTGAGGCTTTATATTCGAATATGAGAGAATGATGAGATTTTAGTACTTTCAAAACGCTCACAAACAATATGTTTTACTATCACTATTTCATGAAATTATAATGAGTTCGGTACGTATGCTTGATGGATGACCTAGCTATAGTAGAACATGAATCCGGTATCAAACCTCATAGCGAAAAACAGTTTTACAATTTCGAATCATATTAGTAATCAAAGTCACAAAGTCCCATATAACATTAAAAGCCTAGAGGTATGCAACACCTCATGTACTTCACGGGATTCATTCGATTTATACTCATTCATGTTCCAAAAACAATTGATTAATGGTGAATTCAATGTCGAAACATCAGGGTGGCCACCGAACCGGGAAAAACGGGAAAAGCGGGAAAAAGACGGGAATTTGAATCCACCGGGAAAAAGACGGGAAAAACCGGGAATTTGAGAAGATCACCGGGAAAATCGTTTTGAATGAACATCTTCAAGCTGTAATCTACAAACCAACCTCCAAAATAAGTTATAGATAGTATACTATAGTAATAGTTATGTTTAATGATATTGCCATGAGGCATCCGTGATTTTGAACAAATATCTGTCAAACATTAATGATTTAATTTCTACTATGCTAAGCCATATTTTTTAAAAAATGTTTCACTCTTTTCTTAGCAATGTTTCGATTTTTTTTTTGAATTTTTGGTCTCGCACTGTCAGCTTTAATGTTTTTTCAACTTTTCTCTAACTTTTTGTACTCGACTTTTCGAATCGAAGTTTAATTACTTATTACAGATTGGTTTAGCACTCTTCTGTAATTGCTGAATACCACAACTTGAGTGAGCCCTAAGTAAGTGCTTCTATATGTGTGGCCTTGTTTCATCCATACCTTGAACTTATTTGCTTTAGAGAACTCTTTATTTTTATGAAAAAAAAATCAAAGGATTAAGAACTGAAACAATTTCAATAACGGTAAAGAACAACTTGGGCATTTTGATGATATACTTAGGCACCTGGGGCTTTTGTCGGCCAAATTATCTGAAATTCAGCACTAAGATGCACTTAAGATGATTATACACCAAAGCCAAACCTTGAAATTTCAAGAGAACGAGTCTAGAGAACCAAACAGAGCTCTGAGCTAAAATTTTGATCGTTTTATGATCACCAGAATGCAACCAATCCATTTTCAAATCGAATGCTTTTCAGCTTCTCTAGATCTTGAAACTTGAACATGAAAATTCGATGCTTGGCTTAAATGTTATATTGTACGTAGATATGGTTATAGCATTCAAATTAAATTCAATTCAATTTCATGCCGTGTAGGATCTGTTTTTTTAGCACAATTAACAATCTTTTTCTTATGATCTAGAGCTCCAAAGCTCCATTGATTTTCGACGAACGCGAGACAAATCGATTCAGATGAATACTATACTATGCCATAGTTTTCAGAATAACAATCTATATAGATTAGAACAATCTAAATCAAATTACTATGGGAAAACAACTAAAAAAATTTGAACCGATTTAAAATAAATGTTGCAGTGCTTTTCATAGAAACGATTTAATTGACTTTTTAAAGTCGTTGGAAATAATGGATAAAAAACCGGGAAAATTTTGCAAAATATTCCGGGAAAACCGGGAAAAAAGCGGGAATTTTAAAATCGAAATTGGGTGGCAACCCTGAAACATGATTATTGATAGATTTCTATTTAGAGATATAATTTTATACCCATTATTATTAGTGTTTTTCATGTTTGTTTCGACTGAAAAAACTTTTAAAGGTGTTTTTGTTCAATAAATTCTGTACTTTAATTGATAAAATCTAATCCAATTTCTCTATTAACATTCTCCAATCCAATTCAAACTGTAATGATGTCAAACAATAGTTTGTTGTGGATTTTCATGTTTCATCTACTCATTATCAATGTTACCCCATTACCAAAAACTGACTTTCGATTATGGAACCGTTATGCAATCTATCATGTGCATTCGATAATTAACAAACCAGTGCTTGTATTACAAAAAAAAAATTCTCTCAAAAATCTATTGAAGTTACCCCGTTTTATGGTATGTATTTAGTTTAAAGTGTGTGAATGTAACTAAGGATATGTTAATGATGTGAGGATTTAGCAAACGCACCCAACAAGTGGCTGCAAGATTTCAATATAAATCTGCACGACAACTTTACAAATATTATATAATATTGTTACTCATACAAGAAATATAAGACTATATCAGAGATTTTTTTTATTTTCACATCTTACATTTTCTGTACAAACCCTGTATATGTAACGATATTTTACAATATTTGTATGCGTTCTAGTTTTGGATGTAGACAGACCGTATGTAGGTTTGCGTAAAATCTTCCTCCTCCTTTCAATCAAAACAAATGTGAATAACAAGACCAGCTAGAGTGAACATACCATACAAAATTGAAACAGTACATTGCTCTATATAATTGTATGGCTATGTTTTTTAATACAATTGCCTGTTATCTTGAGAAAGCTTCATGTTCAATAACAAACTCCAATGATTTCAATTATTCAGTAGAATAGGAAACATTGATGGGAATTTGGTAAATTGTAGTATGTTTATAAACAGCATACCACCATGGGCTGGTCACATTGTGTGAATGTCGGTAGAAATTATGCTCAATTTGAAACGTCTTGTAATCGATTCGTCTTCAAGGTATATCAAATAAGTCTTTGAGCTATTGCAATGCATCAAAATTAGTGTAACTCTAGTATTCTCCTATGAACTCATATATGAGAGAATCGTAAAAATACAAAAATCGACTTTTTTCAATTTTTTGCCGATGAAAGATTTTTTAATATTCCGCAAGCGTTTTTTGGCTATCAAGGCTAACTTTTAGTGAAAAAATATCGGAGGTTCATGCAAGTTCGATAATATGTGTGTTCCAGCACACCGTGTACTGTTGCCGAAGCCAGGAAAACCGCCCGGGGATCCAGGATCATACAGGCCTAGATGTTTACTGGATACACTCGGTAAACTCTTTTAACGGGTTATCCTCAGAAGGGTGATGAAATGCACAGAGCAAGAACTGACTATCAGAAAGGCAGTTTTGATTCCGTAAAGGAAGGTCGACGGTGGACGCAATTCGGACAGTGCTGGAGAGGGCCGAGAAAGCATTGAAACTTATGTGTAAAGTAGATCGATAGTTTGCCGTGGTCACGATAGATGTGAAGAACGCATTCAACAGCACCAGCTGGGAGGCCATTGCCACAGCGCTGCACAGAATGCGGGTTCCCGACTACTTGTGCCAGAATTTGAAGAGCTACTTCCAATATCGTGTACTGAGGTATGAAACTGACAAGCCCCACAAGGTTCCATACTGGGACCAATGCTGTGGAATGCGATGTACGACGGGATCCTATCGTTGGAGCTACCCAAGGGGGTTGAGATTGTCCGCTTCGCCGATGACAATCGGTCTGGTCGAAGATTGGATGGAGAGAGTGAAGCTGAAGATAGCCCACCAGGTGCTACCAGTTAGCAACTGCCAAGCAGTCATGCACGGTGAGATCACTGTCGGGGGGCATGCCATATCATCACAGCGTAAGCTGAAACACCTGGGCATAATGCTAGACAATCGGCTGAACTTCAACAGATTATGCATGCGAGAAGGCGGGGAAGGCGAGCAAAGCGCTCACAAGACTTATGCCAAATATAGGTGATCCTAAAAACAGAAAGAGACGTCTTCTGGCTATCGTATCAACCTCGCTACTAAGATACGGTGTGTTAGCCTAGGGCGCGGCGCTACAGACCAAGCGGATAAGTTAAACAGCACGTTCCGATTCATCATCATGCGAGTGATGAGCGCGTACAGGACTATATCCTCGGAGGCGGCATGTGTAATCGCTGGGATGATCCCAATCTGCATCATCTTGTCCGAAGACATCAACTGCTATCTGCGAAGAGAAACCAGGCAGGCGAGGAACTTGGCAACAATTCATTCGCTGGCTAAGTGGCAGCAAGAATGGGATGCCTCTGAGAAAGGAAGGTCTATATAGGACCCACAGGCTCATCCCGAATCTATCGGCCTGGGTGAATAGGGAGCACGGATGAGTAAACACACAGTTTTTGTCAGGTCACGGCTGCTTTAAGCAGTATCTGCATCGATTCGGCCATGCGTCTTCACAATTCTATACTGAGTGTATGGAGATTGAAGAAACACCTGAACGCCAACATAGAAAGAAACACGGTGGTGGCTGCTCTTGGTGAGTACTTCAGCGTAGAAGGTGTGACGAGACGCAGAAAGCAGCGCTTGACGTCGGGTCATCGGGGCGTTGTTAAAACAGAAGCAAACCTCCCACCGGAATTGTCGGACTAAACCTGGCGCTCGACAATTCAGTCTGTAGATGAGAGGAGACCATCGGGTGCGATCGGAGTAGGCTAGATCCTCCGTCGTGTACTAGATCGAGTTAAACGAGCGTAACGTAGTATCAGTAATAAGTCGTCGAGGCGCCTGTGAACCGGAAGTCACCCTCCAACCGGCATTGCAGAACCGACCCTGACAATTGGCCGACCACCATCGAGTCGGAGTAGGCTAGATACTCCTCCGGGGACTAGCTGAGTAGATCGCGAAATAGCACCGGCAAATGGTCGTCGGGCCGCATGTGAACCGGAAGTTTTCCTCCACCGGAATCGCAGGATCGACCTCGACATCTGCCCGGATAGCATCGGTTTGGAAGATCTTCCGCCGCCGGGGAAATCTTCGTCGGAGTTGGATAGATCCACCGTGGGGGGCTATTCTGAGTAGTACGAGCGTATCACCGGCATGAGTCGTCGGAGCGCCAGTGAACTGGAAGCCATCGTCCGACCAGAATCTCTGGGCCGACTTCGGCACTCTACCGGCCAACAACGGAGTATGAACAACGCGTAACGTTACCGGTCTCGGGAGATATTCCTCCGTCGAGGTACTCTCTATCGGAGTAGGCTTGCTTCACCGCCGGGGACTACATCGAGTAGTATCGATCACGACGAACCGGAAGTCACCCGTCAACCGGTATCGCAAGACCGACCTCGGAATCCAACCGGTCCGCCCGTAGAGTATGACGAGCAGAAAAATGGAGTCAAGCGCACCAACAAAACACAGTAGCATCTATCAAAAAAAGTCTCACATGGCCTAGGCGTGTGGTCGGCCGCAAAATGTGAGTGACGTTGAAGAGACGAATTGTAGCCAGATCGAATATAACAAGAGGTTACGAAAAGGCGTAGAGAGATCAACAAGTCCTCCGCCCCCTCAAGTTATACCATGAGGTAGTTTCAGGGGGACATCGGACTTGTAGTCAACAAAGTTGTTTTCCCCTTTTTTCTGTTACCGCAATCGAAGCGTGCATCCGCAGTAGACCTAGTAAAAGACCATTATTGACCGTTAAGTGAGAACCACAGAGCCTAAACCCCATGTGCTCCCTAGATAGCCGGGTTAGGTGAAAGTTTATAGATTTGCTAGAAGTGTGAAAATTCTATTTAAAAAAAGCTGATGAGCGTGTCCAAGCCAAAGCGACGCGATTTTCGTCGCATTAATCAAGATGGTTCCATAGAAGAGTGCTTGTAACGACACAACAACGAAATCGCGACAGTCCATATTAGAGTGCTCGCAGCGACAAAACAACGAAATCACGGCGATTCTTTGTCGCTGTCGCTGAAAAAAATCGCGTGGATTTGGGGGAGACTTAAAGATGGGAGCATCTTGACGGACTGACGGGAGGTGATCAAAAGGAGGAAACAGCACTACGATTAATACCTGAATGGTATAGAGCATAGATGGTCAGGACAGCGAAGGTGATGGCTACGTCAGCACAGCGGACAGTGGAAACCAACCAGCTTCCACGATGAGGGATGTAAAGGATACCACTCAACAGCTCAGAAGAACAAGGCTATCGAAGCCAAAATCATCAATCCCGAAGAGTTTGGAAGCTTGTCTACATTGGGTTATAAGTAGAATTTGGGAGACAGTACAGCTACCGGAGGAGTGTAAGCAAGGCGTTCTATGCCTTATCTAAAAAAGGGTGACAAACTGGAATGTCAAATCGTGCAATCAAAGTGCTATCCCAGATTATCTTCCACCGTCTGGTCTACTGAAATACTTATTGGTCATTAGTTAGCACGCCAGCAACTTCTTTCCCAACCTTAATCGATGAAGCAAATTCGGCATTATATCCGGTGATAGTGGAGAAGCAAATGCCTTCCACATCTGGTAAGCAGGGCAGACAATCGTCACCATCAAGAGGTAAAAGTCGGCGACGAAACTAAAAGAAGCATCGTCATCGTCACTCAACCAGCGTCGGATGACGATTTACAGCAGAGATCCGATCACATAGGCTCAGCGTCATGACAAACAAATTCGATTCCTTCGTTACGGACGGATCTTCGTTCGGGAGCACTGAGCCGACTAAAAATATGAATCGTGTCTTCGACAGATTAAGAACATTTTTTATTAACAAAACAAAAACAAAATAACCATACACGTGTGGAATCGAACAAACGATCTCTGAATCGTCAACTCCACGCACTTACTAACAGAGCTATTGAAGAGTCATGAGGAGAGAGGGTTCACTTGCCAATACAAGCAATTATGAGATGGCATTCGTTGCAGGGTTGTTAACGTTAATCAACGATTAACGCCGTTTTGTTAATCCGTTGACGTTAAACTGTAACGGTTAACGAAGCTTGCGTTGATTGCGTTGAAAAACAATTTAACGATAACGTTAACGCACAGCGTTGATTCAACGTCAACGACTTCGTTTTTTCTAACGTTAACGATTTAAAGATTCTAATATCTAAAAAAACAGGTTGTCATATTCGATTGTTCAACTCAGACACTGAAACATGGCATGTTCAGAAACGATTATGTAGAAGAAGAAAAAAAGCTTGATCTCATTGCAGGTTTTATGAAATGTGAACTGACTTTCTCTTAGTCGGATTTGGTGGAAAATGCTGTTTATATTAGAGCTCCACAATATCGGAAGTGGGGAAATATGATCTACGACCATTGCCACTTTCGATTGCAATGAAAACTTTTGTCTGCTATGGTATGTTATGGTATTATGGCAACTAGTATAAGGAAATGAGAAGTCGGGTCATCCTAGGGCGGTCACTCAGAAACATTTGGTAGTTGGATGGGTGAAAAAAGGATGCGGTGTGCTGGCTGAAGGCAAAGGAAGCCGCTCTCTGGTAACGGTTTCAGCCCATTGCTGTGAGTACCTGGAACGGCGAGAGGTCATAGGACGGATTGCTAGGAAAATCTTTGCCATTTGTAAAAGTTCTCTCAAGCAATCACAAACTGACGGTTAAAACAGGCTGATAGTTGGATGTCTGCACAGTGAACTTAGATTTTTTCAATCAATTTTCCATGGATACGAAATATCAGCATAGAAACGTGTTGTTTATTGATGTTTTGAAACATTCTCGGAGAACCTTTTCGAAACATAAAATCAACGCTTGGGTTAGCGGTGATCGTTGACGTTGATTCAACGCAAACACGTTAACGTTGACGCTAACAACCATGAAAATTAACGCAACGACGTTGACGTTGATTTAGAGCACAATCAACGTTAACGGCGTTTATCGTTGATTAACGTTAACAACCCTGATTCGTTGGTTGGTGCAAAGCAAGTGAATATACAGTAAACGCCATCTTCATGTGAGTAAGGGATGACGAGACGACGACCTGCTAGAGTTATTATACTGGATGACGATGTTTTTTTTATTTCATCGACGCACGGTGACGAATCGGACGATTGTCTACCCTGCAGTGGTAAGCACTTGAGATGCGTTGGGTTATGTAGAGGTTACCTCAAATAAGCTAGCCCCAGCAATTAATCTAATCCGACTGACAGAACAAGATGATCGACTCTTTCAAAATAAGTCATCAATGACGCGAATGATTCTGGAGGAGATAAACGTTGCGTGAATAGTAATGTACTCGACAGAACGTGGAATGTTATGGACAGAAGCAAAATCAGCAGACGCATCTGTCTCAAGACAAAAGCGATACAGACCGGTAGTCCTCTACGGTCATGAAAACTGGACTATGGTTGAGTAGGACTTGCAAGTACCGTAAAATGGGGTGAAGTTGATCACATTTGAGTAGTTATGTTCTATAATCCCTAGTGGGAATCATGTACCGTTTTGATTCATATTACGGACACTTAAGGCCTCAGTGAAGTATAACTCACAAAAAAGCAGATCGTTCCGACACACTGTGTTGACCGGTTGTCTTCGCACACGCGTTCGAGTTAAACCAGGTGTTTTTCTGTGTTTTACGCGGTTTTCGCGATCGAAACGCGTGTGAATCTGTGGTTGCGGTGGTGAAGAATAAGTGGATATTGAAGGTTTGGTGAAAATCGGTGTTAGAACGACAAAAAACGGCGAAAAATAGTGACACCCACGTGCTTTGAAACGGCCAAACAAATCGCCGTCAGCCGGCTCCCCGGCCGTTCTCATTCACCAGTCGGTGGTGCACAGTGTGCTTAAATTGTTTTTCGCTGAAACAAAATAAAAAGTGTCGAAAGTTTGGGAAGTAAGTGAAATTGAGAAAGTGAGCGATTCTCATCAGGGATTTCACTACAGTAGTGTCCAGTAGTGCCTACAGTGCGGTACAAAATTTTGGGAACGCCTGGCCATCGCTTTCTACGACCAAGGAAAAAAGAAGGTAGGATCTTTCCTTTTACTTTTCTGTCGTCCATTTGGGGTAGGTAACGGGTGACCGTTGCCAGTAGAAGTGTTGTCGTCATAAAACAACATGGCGGCCGCTAGTAGCGGCGACCCAGGGGGGTCCGCCAAACGTAGATTGCCAGAATTTATGGATCCAACGAACCAATTTGGTTAATTGACGTTCCTCCAGCTGTCTGGAAAGAACGGAACTCCGCTTCCGATCAACCCGTACATTACCGGGAAATCGGTTGAGGCATGTGCCGGCGGCCCAATTGAGAGCGCGAAGACCGAAGCACAGGGAACAAAATACACTCTAAGAGTTCGCGACCCAGCCCAAGTAGCCAAGTTACTTAAGTTAACGAAGCTAATTGACGGAACTGAGGTAGAGGTTGTCCCTCACCCCAATCTGAATGTAAGTAGGTGTGTCATCTCGTGCTTCGACCTCATTCAGATGGAGGAAAAGGACATTTTGACGGAGATGATTAGCCAGAAGGTGATTCGTGTGCAGCGTATCACCCGAAATGAAGGTGGCAAAAGGGTCAATACACCTGCGCTGATCCTTACGTTCTGTAGGACCACGTACCCGGAGTATATGAAAGTTGGCTTGCTCCGTGTCGCTACTCGCCCCTACTTTCCGAACCCGATGCTCTGCTACGGCTGCTTCAGCTACGGGCACACTCGTGTTCGTTGCCCTGGACCGCAACGCTGCGTCAATTGCTCGCAGAACTTCCACGGGGAAGAATGCGGTGAAGCCCCGTCATGCCGTAACTGCAAGGGTGACCATCGGTCGACCAATCGCCAGTGCCCAGTGTTTAAAAAAGAGGTTGAAGTGATCAAGGTGAAAGTGAGTGAAAACCTGAGTTTCCCCGAAGCGAGAAAACGAGTGGAGCAACAATCAGGTAGTTACGCCCAAGTAGCCGCCCAACAAAGCGTGTTCGACAAGAAGCTGAAGGAGCTGGAAGCGGCCATGCTCCAAAAAGATAAGGAAATCGCCCGGTTACAGGAAGACAATAAAAAGAAAGAGGAGAGGATCGAGCAGATGATGGCTTTCATCAAGCAGGTCAAGCAGCAGTCTAACCCAGAAAGAGTGCATCATGTGAGCGAAACCGTCGTCGTTGAGAAGCCCCGCCACAGCCGAGAGCAACGAGTGGCTCAGTCGACGGCTGGCCCGATGACACGCTCAAGGAACAACTCACCGGCCATTCAGGAGACCAAGCGCGGAAGACCTACAAAATTCGTTTATCCTAAACCAGCCTCCTCGCCAGATATCAGCCCGCCCCCGAAGAAGACCGCACCCACCACCCATGACCTGACTCAGATGGAGTATTCCGGCCAAGAGTCTGAGGTATCGGAGACACCCCCTAACCAGCGTCTTCGATAATCCCACTCTTGAACAACGTTCGGAAAACAACGATGACCCTCGCACGAACACGGACAATGAGACTTTTCGGTTCGGAAGTAGGGAAAGTGTAGTACCTCTTCCGACGCAAGCAAGGCTGAAGGAGTCATCCGGACGTCTTACCCCAACCCGTTGATGACGAGTTCACCTCCGTAGCCGATGGATCCAACGACTATACCACGACACTACAAACTCAATCGGCACCAACATCAAGCAACAGCATCGAATCCAACCACCGACTCACCGACGATACTACACAAAGTCTTTCCCCAGTGCCGGCTATTGCCGGTGTTTCTGGAAGCAGTCGTGTAGTAGTTTCGGCAATGGCTGGCACTGTGGGGCAAGACGTCCCACAGGTCAGTCCTATACATTATCAATCGCAAACAGGTACTGCCGCGCCTGTTATTTTTTCAGATCCCAACCAAACGACACCAACCGTAGCAACACCTGATCAGTCTACTCCAACATCAACCAATCGCCTCGCCATCAACAACCACCCCGAAGAAACTACACAAAGTCTTTCCCCAGTGCCGGCTGTTGCCGGTGTTTCTGGAAGCAATCGTGTAGTAGTTTCGGCAATGGCTGGCACTGTGGGACAAGACGTCCCACAGGTCAGTGTTCGCTTATCCCTACCTCAACCAGGTACTGCCGCGTCTGCAATATTTTCAGGATACGCCGCATCACTCCTATCTCCCGGAGAAGGCCCTTCGAGAGTTAATCGCAGAAACATTACACAAAGCGCTTCCCCAGTGCCGGCTGTTGTCGGTATTGGCAGAACTAGTGTAATGGTTTCGACAGCAGCTGGTACTGTGGGACAAAGCGTCCCACAGGCAAGTGATAGTTTGGTTCTTTCGTCGTCAGAGGCTACCGCACTCCCTCTTTCTCCCACAACAGACCCGCCGACCAGAAGAACATCAACCTCATCATCCACCACACGATCAGCTACGGATAGTCGCTCCGGTGGCTGTTTCGCCCTCCTGTGGAATATCCGTGGTCTACGCGCCAACATCAGCGAGCTAAAGCTTCTCATCTCTGACCTCGAACCGTGCGTCGTAGCTTTGCAGGAGACCAAGGTGAACCAGACTGTTGTTCCGCCAGACTTCGTTGCCAGAAACTACACGTTGCTGCTACAGTCGAGGAACGCCAACTACTGGCAACATGGTGTAGGCCTTGCCATCCGGGAAGGCATACCGTTCGAACGCATCCAAATCGATACCTCTCTGCATCTCGTTGCTGCTCGCCTTCACGCGCCGATCCAGGCAACTGTTGTGTCGATATACGTTCCGCCGAGTTCAGCTCAGTGCCAGACCGCACTGGATGAATTGTTCGACCAGCTGGAAGGTCCGATTTTACTCCTCGGTGACTTCAACGCTCATCACATCGCATGGGGATCGCACCAATCAAGCGCGCTTGGGCGATTCATAGCTGAAACAACCCTGACGAAGCAAATGATGATCCTGAATGATGGCTCAGCTACCCGCATCGACCCGGCTTCGGGCAACACTTCGGCGATCGATGTGTCCATCTGCTCAGAAAGTCTGGCTCGAAGGTTCACCTGGCGAACCTTATCAGACACACACAACAGTGACCACTTCCCAATTGCGGTGTCCATACCGGGGTGGTCAAATCAGCAAAAAACGCGACGAAAATGGCTGTACGATCGGGCTGATTGGGAGTTATACGAGCGGCTTACAGCAGAAACCATCCGCCCAGAGGTTGAGTGGAATGTAGGAAGCTTCACCGAAAAACTAATTGCAGCAGCGTCTAAGTCCATCCCACGAACTAGTGGCCGAATTGGACCGAAAGCAGTTCCGTGGTGGTGCCCCGAGGCCAAGGCGGCAATTCGTCGGCGACGAAAGTGTCTTCGGTCGCTCCGACGTCTACAGCAGGTCAACCCAGATCAACCCGAAGCGTTAGCGGAATTCCAAGTAGCAAGAGCTGCGGCGCGAAAGGCAATCAAAGAAGCGAAGGAGCAACCGTGGGAAACCTTCGTTGGGAAGATCTCCCCGCAGAGCACGACGTCTGAACTGTGGCGCACAGTTAACACACTGCGTGGAAATCGGCAGAAACGCCCAGTTGTTCTCAAACGGCCAAATGGATTCACGGACAACCCCGAAGAAGTAGCGGAAGAACTTGCGACGTACTACGGCGAAAGATCGGCGACGACTAGCTACCCTCCATCGTTTCAGATGGCGAAAATGGCAGCAGAGAGATTGTCCATAGATGTTTCGCCTAATACCGGCGACGTGTACAACACTGACATTACCCTTGCTGAACTTCTGTGGGCTCTCGACAAAGGGCGAGGTGTTTCAACAGGTACCGATATGATAGGGTAGGGGGCATGGCACCGATACATACTTCGCCGAACTAGAGAGATCACTACCAACAGTCGATGAACACTGCTTAGTAGCATCCCTGGACCTATCGAAAGCGTACGATACAACCTGGCGATATGGTATCCTACGCACACTCAAATCGTGGCGTATTCGAGGTCGTATGATGAACATGTTGCAGAGCTTCCTCTTGGAGCGAACGTTCCAAGTCTCAGTAGGTGGACATATGTCTGATGAACACAAGCTGGAAAACGGAGTGCCGCAAGGTTCTGTGCTCTCAGTGACTTTGTTCCTTGTTGCAATGCAGCCCATCTTCCGGGTATTGCCGAAAGGAGTCGATGTTCTCTTATACGCCGACGACATTCTCCTTATTGTGCGTGGAAAGAAAACATTAAAACTAAACCGAAAATTACAGGCCGCTGTGAAGGCTGTAGATAACTGGGCGAAGAGTGTCGGTTTTGCTATATCCGCGGTGAAATCGCACATCTTTTACTGCAGTCCAAATGCGCGCCGAGAGCCGGCACGCGAAATCACCATCGACCGAGTCCCCGTACCGAAGACCAACCGTCTCAGGGTTCTTGGTATCACCCTAGATCGAACGTTGACGTTCAAGCCTCACTGCCAAGCAGTGAAAAAAGCATGTGAATCTCGGTTACGAATCCTCCAAATGATTGGATCTAAACTTCCTCGGGGCAACCGATCAACCCTCCTACAAGTTGGGTCGGCCCTTGTCACCGCGAAATTGACCTATGGCATAGGACTGTTGAGTCGAGGAGGACCAGTAACTCTGCAGATTCTTGCCCCGGCGTATAACAAGATGGT
Source organism: Aedes aegypti (assembly GCF_002204515.2). Taxonomy (NCBI): domain Eukaryota; kingdom Metazoa; phylum Arthropoda; class Insecta; order Diptera; family Culicidae; genus Aedes; species Aedes aegypti. The sequence goes on from NC_035109.1 coordinate 151,232,219, forward strand.
CCGGTTTGCTTCCGGAGCGTTTGTGACCAGTCCGATAAACGCGATCATGGCTGAATCTGGTACACTTCCTTTCGAACTATTGGCAGCACAATCTACAGCCCGAGTGGCCATTCGTATAGCGTCAAAAAGCCGAAACAACAGCAATCTACCGCTAATCCAGCGAACATCAAATCGTATACTCGACCTCACGGGAACAGCTATCCCTGCTATTGATCAACTTCTTAGACAAAGCGATCGGGTGTGGCACGCACAAAAACCATCAATCGTATGGGAAGTGAAGAGAAACGTCAGAGCCGGAGATCCACCGGAAAGAGTGCGGCCTGTTGTACAACAACTACTATCGACCCGTTTTCATCAATCAACCGTTGTATACACCGACGGCTCTAAGTTCGAAAACACAGTTGGTGCTGCTTTTCACACCGCAGGTCTTGCTGGTACCTACAGCCTACCTGAAGAATGCAGTGTCTTCTCTGCGGAGGCGTACGCTATTAAAATGGCACTTTCAATCCCTAATATAGGCAGAGAAATGGTGATTCTAACGGATTCTGCGAGCTGTCTACAGACCTTGGAGACAGGTAAATCTAGGCACCCGTGGATCCAAGAAATAGAAAGAGTAGCGAGTACCAAACCGGTCCGATTCTGCTGGATCCCTGGACATTCAGGCATCAGTGGAAATAGCGAAGCCGACCGCCTAGCCAACGATGCTAGAAGACAGCCGGCCATCGACATTCCTCTTACAAGTGAGGACGCACTACGAGCCGTTAAACAATCAATACGACACCAATGGAATGACCAATGGCGCGATATTCGAGAAGTGAAGCTTAGGGAAATTAAACAGGACACACTGCGGTGGGCAGATCACGGTAGCGCAGCCGATCAGCGTGTACTGACACGGCTAAGGATTGGCCATACGAGGCTAACTCATACTTTTCTGTTGAAAAAGGAACCGCCACCAACCTGCGTATGCTGCGGAACAATTATAGATGTGCGACACCTTATTTTGCAGTGCAGACGATACGACAAAGAGAGACAGGAGAACAACATCAGCACGACAAGCCTGAGTGACGCCCTAGCAAACGAAGGAAATAACGTGAAGAAGTTGTTGAAATTCTTGCATGAAACAGGATTGTATAAACAATTATAACATGTGATAACAAATTCAATCTGACACGAATGCACCCTTCTGGTGTAAAGTGTCATAAATACACAAACAAACAAACAAACAAAAAAGCATGTAAAATATATCACTCTGTATGATTCCTCCGCGTTATCGATCCTTCAAACCCCTTAACTTTCGAATGGTGAGTGAAGATTTCGATTCCGAAACATGAATAATTTTAAATAAATAGAATTGTGTGGACTTTACATGATTCTTATTCCGGACGCTTCCTTACTTTTGCCTCATATTCCGGACACTTCTATTCAAATTCCGGACAGGTCAAACAAATAATAAATAGAAAAGTCAAATCATCAAATGAATTCGTTAAACCACTAGAGAGACGCCTAAGAAAGCTGGGCATTATACATTTTCATAGATATCTTTGGAAAATGCTTGTTAAAAACAGCCTTGAAATTGAGAACTTTTGAACGTCGAAAATTAAAACATTTCGTGTGAAATGTTTCCCATACAAAGCAGAGGGTCCGAAATTTGAAGCTGTCCGTAATATGAATCAAAACGGTATTATCAACCAAATATTTTTAAAACCTGTACTGGTTGGATGGATATCGAATTATAAAAACATAAATTTTTACAAAATATTATCATAATAACAAAAACATTTTTTAGAAATCAAAAAGTGAAATTTTTGATTCCGGGGTGAAGTTGATCAACTATTGCGACAAGTTTCCTAAGATAAAAAGACATGTTTTTTACTAAATTAGGGGTCATCGATCCCGAATCAAGTCGCAAAAATCTTACAACTAGTTGATAAACCGGTCAATTTCAGAAATGAATTTAATGAATTACATAATACACTACATTAAACGCCTAAAGGTATGCAATTTTCTTTTTAATAAGCAACTCGCTCACGAAAAGAACATTTGTTTCTATGAAAATGAATTTTTATCCCCAATGAAAATTTAAAACTGGGTTCATATAACATATCTGGAATATACAGCTTATTTAAGTGGTGTCTTTACATAGCCTTGGCAATAGTCGAATGTTTGGAGTAGAACCAGGGTTGGGAAAAGTTCTGAAATTCACACTACAGTAGGCAAGCACAGCAAATCACAGTCAGCGGAGCCAGTGAAACTCACGCCCAAGGATGGAAATCTAGTGATCATGACAAAATAAATGATGCATCGCGGTTGTTTTTTATCGTGCGATCATAGCAACAACGGTTAACCATTAGTCGTCAAGTCCTAACAACAAACTCCGCTCCGCGAAAAATGAATCGCTCGCCATGTGTGCTAACGATCAATTGTTCGCAAATCAAGTCATAACTTTTGGGGGATTTTAACGTTTTTATTCCGCGATCTACCTTGTGGTATGTCATTTAAGATTCGAATGTCGATCGGGTATAGTTTGAGTGAAAAATTATTCCGTGAACGCGTTCTGATTCATGTTAATCGCGACTTGTTACAACATCCGACAAACGGTTTGTCCCGCGACAAACAGTTCATCGGATGCTCCATTTATCCCTACTATGCGCGCGTGATGAGCTGTTCAAATCATGCTTCTGCAAGAGCAACGGCCCTCTTAGACCATTCAAATACTATGTTGTTAGTCGCTAGAGGCGATTTTTTTCCATCCTTGCTCACGCCCATTGCTGCTGTAGGCAAAATGCCTTGAAAATAACAAAACACCCGTTGCCAAGAGCAACCCACAACTACGATAGAAAAATGTTCTATTTCCCGCATTCGCAGCCTTCAATGACACTACTGATTAAGAAAATTCATGTACCCAAAATAGGCAACTTGATGAGATTCACAATTTTGAACTACAGTATTAAAAGAGCCACGTGATTTTCGCAAAAACTCAAGCCTACTAATTTTACCATTCCCAGCTCTGAGTAGAACCCTTGAACAGTTCATCGAACATTTCCCTGAAAATCTGTTTTTTCCATAGCATAACTATCTTGAACGGCAAACCGCATTTAGAAACATCAAGAGCAGTTATACGGTAATGCGATATCACAGAAGTTGTGATAATTGAAAACTGATCATAGCTCTCTTGGCAATTTGTACATGTGGGTACGAAAAGGATCAACTTCTCCCCACTGATCAACTACAACCCGATTTACGGTACTAGGAACTTTTGAACGTCAAAAACATCAACGCATCGTTCTACCCATCGTCTAACATCGACTAAGTTTTTCACTGAAAGCAGGGCATGTATCATGAGATTAGAAGAGTCATTAAAGCGGGCATAAAAAATAACTGTGAAGTGAATGAAATAATTAATTAAGCTCGACTCTCCTAACCGAGATGCGACTCTAGAGAGATATCTGTTAAACCGTAACGAATAATGTCGGTCCTGTTGGAAAGACTTCCTTGCATTATTTCTACGAAAACAACAGCCGATCTATGGACCGACGACTATCACGAATGTTCTTGGTCAATACTTCGATAAACTTGCTACTTTTGACAGATACGACTCGAACATTATCCAATGCTTTCAACGAAGAATAAGGTGAATAAGCCGAATTGTTTCGGGTTTCCTTCCGTCCTCCGTAGCCTGCATTGGTGTCAGCATTTATAGTTTACATTTAGCACGAAGGTGCTAGTTGCCGCATGAAGGCTAAGAACTAAAACTAAAAACACTTAAAGAGGTAAATAACCTACTTGATACCAGATCCACTGATTTGGCTGGCATGACTGTGCACCCTATATTTTAGTATAATGTATTAATTCTATGAAATCATAATTACCCGCAACGCTAAGACATATCTTCCATCAATGTCCAACATTTCCAGGTTGAACTAGCACGTGACGGCAAAAACTTAAATCAATGCAGTGGAGCCCTGATCGACTACCGTCACGTGGTAACTTCCGCAAGCTGCACCAGCTGGAACAACCTACAACCCACTCAAGTCCTGGCCAACGAACAATCGATTGACATCACGGACATCACACGACATCCGCTGTTTGTCCCCGGAAGACATTACAATGACATCGCCGTACTACGTTTGGATAAATTCTACAATCCTCACAAGATCTACCAAATCGTTGCACCGGCTTGCATTTGGAACAAGGGCAAAATACCAGAACCGATCGTGTTCTACTCCGGGTACGGACCGGATTCATCCGGATCGTCGTCATCTCAAGAGACGTACGTTTCATTGAAGATTCTCACGGCGTTTTTCCTGGACAATGGACGTTGTAACAGTAACTACAGCTCCCAGTTTGCCCAGCAGTTACCCGGCGGGTTCAATGGAGACTTTGTTTGCGCAGAAAATCCAGTTGATTTGGTGCCGGGGATTTGTAAGCTAGAACCCGGTGGCCCGATTTCGAACTTTCGCCGGGATAACGTCGTGCCATACGTCTACGGAGTTAACACTCTTGGTGCAGAGTGTGGTGGAGCTGGAAATCTATTTGTGGCCACTAGGATATCTTCTTATTACAATTGGATCGAATCCATCGTGCTAAACAGAACGGAGAAGGTTGTGGATAGTCGGTTTGAATCCGATGATCATGAAAACGATATTCATTCTCACCCTGTGGTAAACCGTGGAGATTTCCCAAGTGAAAGTCATTTTGGTAGCTAATATCAGAAACACTGCAAGTGAACGTAGTTTAAAGCTTTTCTATTTTCAGTAACTCATATTCTACCCGGTTTAATAGCAACCGATCACCGATTGAAACCCTATGGCAGTCAGTTCACGCCACTGGCTACTGCTTCAAGTAAGTTGATTCGAATTACTGATATCATTCGTAATTTTAACATTTCACATTTTCAGTCTATCCAAATCAGTACGGAGAGCTCGACGGCTCACCTGCAAAGCTGACAATTTACGGCGCTCAGTTGGATACACTGCCTTCGGCTTCGGACGAAATTCTTCAAACGCTACGTTCTATTCCTGTCCATCATAGCTTCCCTTCGTCAAACAGCATCGAAATCATCAAATCAATTGAACACCCGGTCCGTGAACCGATTCGTGAGTTCACTATCCGCCAGCAGCCGAATCATTACCCATTCTTACAAAGACAATTTTCAACTCCGGAGTCGACACTTCGATTTAGATCAACAATTCCACAAACGTATTTACCACCGACAACCAACAGCATCTACTATCAACGCACACCTGCGGTATCTCGGAGATTGGTGGCCAATACATTTGTACCGGCGCCTAAAGCCACTAGCTCTGTAGCTTCAGAATCGTTCAGCATAGTGAAATCAGTCGAACTCTATCAAGACGGACATTGTACCCTGAGTTCTGGCCGTTCAGGAAGGTGCGTGCACTACAGTGCCTGCAGCGTACGAGCATCGTCATATTGCAATACTTATCTTCTGACGGTTTGCTGCCCCTTGTGAGCTAGACTGAGAAATTTTTACCTATGAGTTTGTATATTGCTGTATTTATTTTGAAATATATAGTAAGATCACACTACTGTATACATTCCAAATTGCAAGGGAAGCCATTTGTTATTAATGATGAAGAAATCACTCGACAAGGAATGACTTCAAATCACAAAAATGTTTTATCTGCTGATGAATCGAATGGTAAGGCTGCCAACTTTCATGCTTGAGAAGCTAGACCGGGATCATTTCCTTCCAAGCAGCCCTACAGTTGTTCAGTTCGCATACGGCCTTTTTAACCCCTCTACCGGCAGCTTTATTTTTTACCGCAAAAGTAATATTCAACTGGTTATAACTTTTTTGTTTTTAAATATTTTTGCATAATTCTTCACAACTTCTCAAAACAAAAAACTCTTCTAGTTTTGGAATCTATGTCAAAATTGATCATTGATCATCTGGTTTTGAAAATATTCCAAAAATCCTTCGGGACCGACGCGTAACCAGAACCAAGCGTTAATTTCTCAGGCTACAGAATTTTAATAGTAATCGGATATTCACTCTTCGGAACTATACATAAATGAGAATATGTTGTGAAGAAATGAAGCAATTTTGTGCAGTCGTCTTTAAATAATGAGCATTTAGACAATAAAAACATCAAAAAACATCATAACGTTATTTCCAGGTATCTCCGAGAATACTTAATGTATTTGTATGTTTTTTTTTTCAGAGTAGCTCCTCATAACCTCGCATTATAAAGCCCACATTTTATTTTTTTTATTTTTTTGATAAATTGACAAGTAGTGCAAGTGTGCATTTTATGGTAGTATGGAATGAAACTGAAATTTATAAAAATCACGAAGAACTTAGAAACGCTTATTTGAGGCTGAAATTTTGTACAGCTAATATCGAATATAGGGCTAAGACAGCGTCTATTTATTACGTAACTCTAAAATTGGAAATTTTCGACCCCCTCACCTCCCTCCGTGACGCTTTTTGTATGGAAAATTTAAAATTTTTGTATGAGTCGTAACGCTTGAGCCTACTCCCCCCCTCCCCCTAGAGCGTTTTGTAATTTGTAAATGCCGCCTTATAATCAGAAAATAATTCTGATGGATATTTCATTGCTTCTACAATAAGAGGCTCATGTTTAATCTCAATGTGACTGTTATGTGGTTACAATTACCAATGTGACAAAACAACTTGGTATTTTTTTCGAATTTCCTAGAACAATCTTACAGATTTCAGTAAGTTGATAAGTGTAAGTGTTTATCATTTGATGACTTTCCACGGTATTAACTCGGAATTGACAAAAACGTCGAATCTGACAAATATGCAGTTATGGGCAGTGCAGCTTAGCTATAAAAACCACTCGTGAGTATAGATTTGATGGAGATTTTTTTTTTCTGATAATTGTGGTCAGGGGAGCACTGTGGAAATACCTGTACCTTATGCATTAGGAAAAAATTACACTAAAGTATTTTTTTACACGGTTTTTTTTTCGCACGATTTATTTTTACACGCGTTTCGGAATTAACACTGTACTTTTTTGCACGGAATTCGGAATTATCACTGCTTTTTTTTATAGAACCCTTTTTTGTATGGTCGTTCCGGAGACAAGGGTTTGGATTTTGTATTCCATGGTTATCAATTCCGCCGATTTGCAAGAGTATCAAAAGAATCAACAATTTGATTTGGCCAACTACCAAACATAACATTCTTCTTCTTGTTTCTGATTTTACGTCTCAGCCGGGAAACAGTCTGTTTCTCATCGTAGTGTTCTTATGAGCACTTCTACAGTTATTTACTGAGAGCTGGCAATCCGAAAAGATCCTCGATCGAGATTCTGCAAGAATCCCTCCCAAAATATTTACAGGAATTTCTTTAGAGATTTTTCCCGGATTTCCTTCGATGTTTCTTTCAAGGTTTTTCACAAAAGTTTCTTCAAGATAATCTCAACTGGAAACACTACAGGCATTCTACTCGTGATATAGAGATTCGATACACTATAGGGATTCTTCTAGTGGTTTTCCGGAGATTCCTCCAAGGATTCGTCCTGGAAGTACTTTTGATCACAACCAAATTTTTGAGACCGGATCGGATAGGACTGCAGAAATAAGTTCTGCAATTCCTTCAGAAGTTCTGCCAGGAGCTCCACCAAAAATTATTCCAGAGATTCCTCCAGAAAAATCTTTACAAGGATTTCTCTAGAGATTCCGCAAGGAGTTTCGTAAGGACTCCAGCGATTCCTCCATAGTAAAATCTTCACAGAGATACCCTCCGGAATTCATTCAGGGATCGCTCCAGGGATTCTTCAAGCGATTTTTCTGATATTCTTATAGATATTCCATTACAATTTCTTCCAGAAATTCCTCCATGGATTATTACAGAAAAACCATTGCAGGGGTTCTTGCAGAGATATCTCCAAGGGTTTCTTCAGGAGATCTTCCAGGGTTACACTAGGACAATTTATTCAAAGATAGCTTCAGATAATTCTCTATTAATTTATCTAAAAATTCCCCTAGAGATTTCTCCAATACTTGTGTGATTTTACTCAGTAAATTCCCTCGAGATCCCCTCGAGACCTTTAGCGGAAATTTCTTCAGAATTCCTCAATGCAATCTATCAGGAATTTCTCCAGTTCGTTCAGCAGGAATTCCTCCTGGGATTCTGCAAGAAATTACTTCACGAGCTCTTCAAGAGATTCCTCCAGAAATGTTTTCCAGGGATACCTCTAAAAAAATCGTCACATGAATCACTCCATGGAAATTTGCAGGCAATTCTCTAAGGACTCCCCTAGATTCGTTCTGAACCTCCACATATTACTGTTTTCCAGAAATCCCAAAAATTCCTCCAGATACTTCTTGTTTAAGAAATGTTTGGAGAATAACCTGGATATTTATTTTGGAAGAATCCATAGAGGAACCTCTAGATAAATTAATTGAGTAATCTCTGAGAAAATTCCTGCACTTCTGGTCTTGCTCTTGAGAAGTTCTTGAATTCTGGATTTCTGTAGGGATATCCTAGAAAATCTCAGGAGGAGTTTCTGAAGAAATCTATGGAGAAATCTATAGAGAAATCTCTGCAAGAATCCGTGTAGAGGTTTTCCTGGAGAAATCCCTGAAGGAGTCTCTGGAAAAATTCCTGTAGGAATCTCTGAAGAGTTCCCAGGTTAAATTGTTGAAGAGATCGCTGACTCTTGGTAAATTTAAAGATTCCCTGGGGGCATTTCTGAATGCATTTATGAAAGAATCTCTTCATACTACATTTCATAAGTCAATGGAATCTGAACCAAAATGCTTGGAATATGATGTTTAAATGAGGAAACATTAAAGAGTTTTTTTTCTCTGTTCGGATGCGCCACTGCGATCAGTATTTAGATCTATTGTGGCATTACCCGTATCCTTAGTGTATAGTGCATGTCGCATTACTCCATTTCCATTGATAGGTAATGAAGCATCGATTTCTGTACAGTTCTTGTTTTGATTCCTCAGATATTGATATAAATCGACTATGATGAAAAGGTCCCGCTATTTACACCCTTCATAGAAATTTACATCTCAGCAAAGGCGCGCCCCTGACCATGCAACGGAACTCTAGTCCCATCCTTGTGTGGCGGATACACCCCTGACTACGCCTGTGGAACGCGATCGGTAGAAGTAGAAGTCGAACGACAGAATGTTATGCTGGATAATCATAACATTCAGCCGTTGTAGAACGATGAACTACCAAATGCTTACACAGCAGAAAGTATGTGTCACGCCACTCAGTAGATAGGCTAGCGTAAGGAAATGATTTTTGAATAAAGCAGATATATACGAACCACCGACTGGACAACATCATTCTATCCAAACTAATCCAGTCAATGCACTTGTTTCGCTTTTAGTTTAGTCCCACAAAAATACTAGAAAAAAAGGGGCTTTATGCTAGCAGCAAACCGAATCAAGCTAGAAAATTTGTTTAGTAATCAGAATTCACGTGAGTTCTTGAATTACCAGTACTTACAGTCCTTGTTGAGTTAATACTCCTGATTAGGGTGACCATATCCTGGAGATTCAAAATCAGGACATTATGCAATTCTCACAATTTTCCTGGGCAAATTCCATTTTATCTAAAATTCTGACCATGCCTCATATTTTTAACAGAAGCGATTACAAAGATCTCGAGGCATACTTCTTATAACCGGCTATGAGCATAAGTTTAAATTCTTAAATATTACTAGCCTTTGATTAGACAATAATCTATCACTTTCCAGAAGACACTAGGGTGTAGAAATAGGCACGGTGTCTGATCATGAGCTCACTAGGAGTTTACAAAGAATGTCAAAAAAGAGCCTAAGAATCAAAAATAAATATTCCAAATTCTTGAAGTATTTGCGGAGATTTATCACAGATCATTCAAGGTAATGCCCCTTGAAATCTTTAAATCATGGTTTAACAAAAAAAAAAATCTGCCAGGAAATTTTATTAAAAAATTAGAAAGAAGCTTCCGTTAAGTTCAAGTTTTCATTAAATTCTCGTGATAAGTCGCCAAAAATAACGCTAGAAATTCTTGAAAAGTACTACAAAAAATCATTTAAAGTTTTTAGGAGAGATTTGGTAAATATCTTCACTGGAAACCGACAGTTTTTTCAACACGACTCTAAAAGACATTCGTTAAGAATTCATCCTGAAACTCCATGGAGTGCGAGATGCTAGTCGGTCGTGCTTTCCTGGTTTAGTTTTGAAGTTTCGTCCATAGTTGTTTATTAATATTAAGTCAACTGAAAGATCATCCAAATGGTCTCAGTAATAATACGCCCAACACAGGAAAAAAATCTAAAGAAATTGAAAATTGTACATTTTGAGAACATCTTCCATGGTGGCAGCAATCGTACAAGCTTTCTCATTTGATATTTGGCCACATTTCCTTCATACGAGCTTAACTATCATGAACGATTCCTCTTCATAGATTCTCTCTTTCGCTAATAATTACGCCAAATTGAATAAATCTGTAATATTTCTTGATCATGAAACAAGATATGAAGAATCATTCTTTATCCAACAACTCAAAAACATGCTACGAAAAGGGAATCCGTTTTACAATACTTAATGCAAAGAGAGCAACGATAAAGAGAAACGATGAATGCAGATAAGCCCTTATGAAAAATTAATGTCTTTGAGTTCCAAAAATATGTCAAATATGGTATTTTAGTACAAGCCCAAAAAAAATCTATTAACATCAAAATCGTCAAACATCGACTGAACCTGAAGGTATTGTGATACAATATGAAATGCATTCCAAACTTTCTATGCAGCTGAAGTCGGTTTTTGAACCATAAAACCCAACCTGGATTTTGGATAGATGCCAATATTGACATTTCACGTTATTCGCCAAGCAGGAAAAAGCATGAGCATTATTGACCGCTAGCAGATGCTACTCCATTATTGCAAGAACAGCTGTACTTATACAGAGAATCAACAGATGCTACTCAGGATCAGTAGCATCCGCAATGTGTAAATACTAGTGCTCTTATTATTATAACAAACAATAACGGCGCCGGCTGTGTCCGAATGCAGGTCTATTTGGGGATGGGAGGGAAATGTTGACGTGTTACTTGCTTTATGGAAGCCGAGGAATCCTCTGCACTTCCACAAGAAAACACTGGGAGTTTGGATATAGAAAGGACAAAACGAATCCAAAACGATAAAGATATAATTTGAAATGAATACGTGAGCATATACACGAATGACCGATATAGATAGTGCGGGTACTACGTGAACCGAACACAATTCTTATTTCGTTGCTCGCTCCACAGGATCATGCAACAGATTCGACGGACTAAACACTTGTCTGTTTGCCAAGCAAGAAAAAGCAGGACAAAACTTTAAATATGAAAAATAAATCAGGACTCCCCAAAAAAAAGCTCAAAATCAGGACATGTCCTGCTAAATCAGGACGGATGGTAACCCTACTCCTGATTGTTATCCTAGCTTCAAGTGTAGTCTCGGGACTGACCAACTCCGAGTCTTTAACCATCTGCTAGGTAAAATAGATTAATTTTCAGAAACTGTTGCCAGTAACAAGGACTTTGTACCGCGATTCCTTGAATTACCAGAACATATTATCCTAGCCCGACAAACAAGATGAGACTAGGGTTCAAATTGGAAGATCTTACCCCGTAACGCAGACGGACTAGTGACTAGTGCAGACCTGAGACGTGCAGACGCTAAACAACAGGTGATCAAAGGGTTCGCAGTCGGCTACGTAGGTCATACCGGTGCCCTACGGTCGAAATCGACCCTTACAGCGATTATGTGGCTGCGGGGAGAACATCCTGGTAGCGCTGCTGTCGTGGCGCCGGCCTACTGGGTTGGATACGAGCCTCTGGTTGTTCGGGGCAGGTGGAGGCCCCTTCGTCAGCAATCCCAGCTGGTGCTAGCTGATAGGGCCTGAGCCTTCAGTAGGTCAAATTGCAAAGCCCGCAGTATCAGTTCTTGATACCTGCGGTGCAGCTGGGCGCGGGCGTAGTGGTCGACCCTGCCCGCCTTCAGCGGACAATGGGAGGCGAGGACCACCTGGGAAGCTGGCAAAGCGCCAGCATGCTACCTTGGTGGACCCCCCTAAGCGTGTCATCGATTTTCTTTGCTGCATGGCTACACAGCTAACCTGGAGGATGCGATGTGCAATAGCCCCTCTCCGAAGCAATTCCTTCTTGGTGGTCCCGGGGAGACAAAGGGTTTGGCAGCAATGGAAATGGTTTACCCCGTAACGCACCACGAAAAGGTGATCTATCATGATTTGTGTGGCTCTTAAATTTTGGGGATTTTTCTGGAGAAATTCATGAAATAAACCATGTAGGAATCCATGAAGCAATTTCAGAAGGTATCCATGAAGAGATTTTCCTGGAAATAATCTTGGGAGAATACCTAGGAAATACGCTTTCAGGAATTCTTGAAGTAATTTCTTGTAGAATCCCTGGAGCGATTACTGAAGAATTCTCCGGAATAATTCCTGCAGGAATCTCGAAATAACTTGCAAACTGTAAGCATCCTTGGAGGAATCCGTGTAGGAGAAATCACTGGACAAATGTTTGGAGTAGCCATTACAGAGAGATTGTCCTAGTGTAACCCAGAAGGAATTTCTGAAACAAGCCATGGAGACATCCTTGCAAAAATCCCTGTAATAATTCGTTTGTAGGAATCTTTGGAAGATTCTCCGGAAGAACTTCTGGAGGAATATCAGAAGAAATTGATTGGAGGATCCACGCTGGTATCTTTGTAGGAATCTTTGGAGCAATCCCTGGAAAAAGTCTTAAGGGAATTCTTGGCGAAATTCCTGGAGGAAGCTATGGAGGCAGCACTGGAAAAATTCCTGCAGGTACGCCTGCAGGAATACCTGTAGAGATTTTCATGGAGGAAGCCCTGGAATCATCCTCGGAGGCAGATTAATGTCATTTAATGTCAAAATATAGTCCTATTCATATGTTACAATTTCGCTAAATACACTTTTGTTCTAAAAAACCATCTTCATTGCCAAAATTTGTTTTCCTCTTGATTTTGCGATCTGTCCCAATGTGAAATGGCATTCTGAATCACTTTCTTGAAACCTTCAACTTTATATCTTATCAGGATCCTGAGGATTGTAAATGTTCTTTTTTAATAGCTCACTCAACAGTGCCACGTACCGACAGAATAGCAATGGTAGACAGTAGACTGGCCCAGCTCAGTATGGGAGAAAAATAAAGTTGTATGATTCCACGGGGCACCCCCCAGGATTATTTTTTGGGGTTAGAGGAAGCCTTTCTGAAAAATTCAGCTCATTTTTTTTTTTTTTTTTTTCCCCTCATCTGTAGAGCCTTTTAACCACTGCTTCCATTATTTAGGAATATTGTGGTATGACCCATATTTTATTTGGTGCTCATCAAATATCCTTTCACAATTGAGATGTGATAGACATTGGTTGATGTGTCACACTGTCCCAACTGGGCACAACTCGTTTTATAAAGTCTATTACCCTATTAGGACTACCTTGCCAAATTTCCAAGGGCTCTAATAACCCTTTTCCAAATGTTAACGTTCTTTGATTAAGCAATGCTCCGCAGTTGCAGAGTAAATGCTCAGCAGTTTCGTCTTCAGCTTGACAAAAACGACACTCAGAGGATTGTATTTTTCCTATATTTTTAAGATGATACCTACTTGGGCAGTGACCGGTCATCAGGCCAGTTATTACCCTAAGATTTCCTTTATTAAGATTCAGTATAGCCCGGGCTTTAGCTAGACTGGGTTTTATGAATCTTTTCGCTTGCTTGGATGTATCCGTGGCGTTCCAATTGGATTCTACCATGGACATTTCCCAATTTTTCAGTTTCATCCTGAGAGTGCACTCAGGAATACCACAGAACGGTTCAGGGCCGACAAAGCTCGAAGCTGCACCCTGTCTTGCTAGATTGTCGGCGATTTCATTCCCCTCAATTCCACAATGGCCGGGCACCCAGTACAATGTAACTTCGTTCCTACTGGCCAATTGCTTCAAAGAAAGAATGCATTCCCACACTAACTTTGATCTACATGTGAATGCCTTTAGAGCATTCAAAGCTGCTTGACTGTCTGAGAAAATTCAGATCTTTGCAAACCTATAGTTTCTTTTGAGACAAACATTTGTACAGTCAATGATGGCTTGTATTTCAGCTTGGAACACGGTGGGACTGCGCCCCATAGCGATTACCTTGCTGATACCAGGACCGAAAACTCCAGCTCCGGTATTGTCGCCCATCTTTGACCCGTCGGTATAAAACACAATAGAACCTGCACGTAAACTTGGCCCACCAGAATCCCAAGTATAGCGGCTTGGTTTAACCACTTTAAAGGGAACATCATAGTTGGTCTTCGTTGTCATCCAATCTTCTATTGTTTTGTTATCTGAATTCAAATTGAATTCCATGATGATTTTCATGTGACCAATCAAATCACCATCTAGTATTTTATTATAACGAATAAACTGCAAGGCATTTTTTGCAGCTTGCAGTTTAATGAATTGATGCAAAGGCAGTATATTAAGAAGGGCATCCAAGGCAACCGATGGTGTACTTTTCATTGCCCCTGTCATTGATATACAAGCAAGTCTCTGCAACTTAGCCAGCTTCTTCTGAGCGGTTACCTCATTTGTCTTGGGCCACCATACCAGTGAAGCATAACTAATTTTTGGTCGGACTATTGCTGAATAAATCCAGTTTACCATATTAGGTCGCAGTCCCCAAGTTTTTCCTAGGGCTTTATTGCAGACCCATAGGGCATTAGTACCCTTACTTATGACCTTGCTCAGATGAGAGTTCCAGTTCAATTTCTTATCCAAAGTAACACCAAGGTGTTTAACTTCTTCCGAAAATTGAACTTGAACTCCATTCAAAGAAGGCTGTATAAGCTTTACCTTTTTCCTTCTGGTAAAAGGCACGATAGTAGTTTTTGAAGGGTTTACGTTTAACCCCTCTTTCCTACACCATTTGAGAGTAATGTTTAACGCAGTTTGCAACCGATCGGAAATCGTGTTATCAAACTTTCCACGAACTAAGATGGCCACATCGTCGGCATATCCTATTACCTCAAAACCTTGATCTATTAAATTTCTAAGGAGTTCGTCTACTACAAGAGACCACAGTAAGGGCGATAACACTCCTCCTTGAGGACATCCCTTCGTAGATCTTATAGATATTTGCGCACCTCCTAGATCAGCAGAAATTGTGCGACCCTTGAGCATGGTCATAACCATTCGATAACACTTTTATCCAAGCCCCTTGCTTCCATGGCTGAACTCATAGAGCTATAGGATGCATTATCGAATGCTCCTTCAATATCGAGAAAAGCAACCACGGCTATTTCTTTGGCTTCAAGAGATTTCTCGATTTTATTTACCAGCGACTGCAGCGCCGTAATGGTAGATTTACCTGATTGATACGCAAATTGGTATTTACAAAGAGGCATTTCTATTAAACTTGTTGACTTGATGAAGTCATCAATTATTTTTTCCATTGTCTTTAAAAGAACAGAGGAAAGGCTTATAGGTCTAAAGGCTTTGGGAGTTGTTTTATCCTTTCTTCCAGCTTTTGGAATGAAGACAACTCGAACCTTTTGCCACGCTTTTGGAATATATGAAAGCGCAACACTTGCTTT
This sequence comes from Aedes aegypti, assembly GCF_002204515.2. NCBI lineage: Eukaryota > Metazoa > Arthropoda > Insecta > Diptera > Culicidae > Aedes > Aedes aegypti. The sequence continues at coordinate 151,247,822 of NC_035109.1, forward strand.
GAATATTTCGGTTAAGAGCGGACAAAGCGTCTCTTTTCCTTGTTGCAGTAAGGCTGGGAAAATATCATCTTTCCCGGCAGATTTGAAAGGCTGAAAAGAACTCAATGCCCATTCGACCCTCGAAGGCGTGAAGATTTCACAAGCTTTCTGATAGGCATTTATCGACCATACATGTCTTGCCTCATCTGAGACCTGTTCTTCATCCGAATATGGGATCGATTCAGGGAAATGAGTTCTCATCATTACTTCCAGTGTTTCAGAAGAGTCAACAGTATAACTGCCGTCTTCTTTTTTAAGGCAACCTAGACCATTTGAATGGTCTTTTGAAAGGACTTTGTGCAGCCTTGCAGCTGCAGGAGCGTTGTTGATGGTTTCACATACCCGTCTCCAGTCCTTACGTTTGGCGTGCCTTAGTTCTCTGTTGTATTCTGTTAGGGCTTTTTTGTATTCAACCCAATCTAAAGTGATCTTTGCTCTATTGAACAACCGCCTGGATTTCTTCCTCAATCCTGCCAGCTTGTCATTCCACCAAGGCACATCCCTGTTAGATGACCTTTGTTGAATAGGACTGCTAGCATGATAAGATGAGACCATTTGGTCAATGATCCCATCAGAGGCGTTTTCCAGTTGTGAAACAGTCGTGAACTGTTCACCGTTATACGAATTCTTATTCGTTAAATGAAAACGATAGAGATCCCAATTGGTTTTCTTCGGGTTTCTATAGCTTTCTGTTATTTCTGATCCAGCTTTAAAATCGAACCGGATTTGTTTATGATCTGACAATGATTCTTCATCAGAAACATGCCAGTTCACAATCTTCTCCGATAACAAGTCGCTACAGATCGTGAGATCAAGAACCTCTTGTCGGATAGAGTTTACAAAAGTAGGAGAATCACCTCTATTACATATGTCTATGTTGTTAGACGACATGTAGTTTAAAAGATCTTCTCCTCTTTTATTAATATCGGTGCTGCTCCAAATTGTATGATGGGCATTTGCATCGCACCCTATTATAAATTGGGCATTAATTTTCTTACAGTAGTTGACAAAATGAACGACAGAGCATGGAGGCACATCTTCAACATCTCCAGGAAAGTAAGCAGAAGCAATACATACCTCCGTTTTCCCACGGATAGTTGGCACCTCTACTTTGATCGCAACAATGTCTCTACGGATAAATTCTGTGATTGGGACAAATTTTGTGTCCCTATTTACAAGAATAGCCGTCCGTGGTTTGGACTGAGTTTCGTCGTACAAAACTCTACAACTGCTCGAAGGGCAACCAAGTACCCTTCCATTATTTACCCAGGGCTCTTGAATTAGTCCCACATTGATATTTTCCTTGGTTCAGCTCATTTGGTCGTTCCATGAGCTGGCGCATTTGAATTGAAGTTAATATGGGATTTTCAGCTCAAACATATGAGCAACAGCACATCATCTACTGTTTGGTTCAGGAAAATTGATGATCGCGTTCAATTGGACCCAGAATGTCAAAAACACTACTTGATATAATAGCGAAGAATATTGTAGAAGATTGTACCACGATCAAAATTAATAAAGTTGGTGTTTTAACCATCTGAAGTATATCATGCAATACTGCTTGTATTTCTTCAACATAGCTTGGACACGGTGCCCCGACAGACCGTTATTATGCAAAAAAATTGTCCATCAAATCTGAGCACAGGGCTCGATTCCTGAGGTCATTCTGCACCTATGGGCCAATTTTTAAAAAAATCCCTAGGAGGAATCTTGAGAAATGTCGATTTGAAATTTTTGACTAAAAATTTCAATATAATCCATATTAAAAATTTTCAATAGCAGTGAAAAAAGCTACAAAAATGCTATAAAAGTTGGCCAAACTGTTCTCAACTAGTATAACATTGTTACCGTTATTATAATTAGAAATATTTACAGCTTTTCCGGCATTCGTACTAAATGACCAGCTCACTGAAGTTTGCCTATTTTATTCGCTCAATAGTTTTCGCTCCTGTTCTCAAAAAAATGAGCTTAAAGAGCCAATAATAAGCGTTTTATACAGGGCAAATTTACAATGATGTTTCATTTAGGCAAGCTTGCATTAATCTTTGCTCTCTTTGCATTATTATTAAAAAACTGCTTTAGTTTTCTAAACACTTTTCAGTGTTCACGATAAAGGACCGCGAGGTGTATTGGCGAAGTTGTTAACGAAATAATGGATCTTTGAAGTCAGATAAGCCTTTATCAAGCAACAGTGTAGAAATGTCGTCTCCATTTGCAAGTTGCGGGTCCCTAAGCTTAAGGTTACGTAATCCATAAAAGAAGATATTCGCAGCTAGAACACGTGTTTTTACTGCACGGGAAACATTATTATCATACGTCACAAATGTTATATGGCTCTTCAACAACTTTAATTACATTTCCATCAAGAACTGCCTCAGCACCAACACATCTGAACCTGTTTTTTCTCTATATGCGACCATATACGTTTGGGTACCCGAGGAGGGACAAATAACTCCCAAATAACTTATTAATACCATATTTAGGTATCATACCAAAATTAGGTATTGTTCAGTTGTCAATACCTCAATTTAGTATTATAATGGAATTGAAAAAAAAAACTTCAAAAAAATTAAAAATACCTCATTAGACAGCTATTGAGGTCTGCTGAAGGTTTTGAACTACTATTGAAAAATTTCACTTTTATATGAAAATCCATCAAGTATTATTTAGGTATTACAATACCTAATCTAATTATCAATTTGGTATTCGTAGAATATGCTTGAGATATTATTTAAGGTATTTTACCTCTTATGCAGGGCTCATTCGTACTTCGTTCAGGTTGTAAGTATTGGAAATTATCTGGTATCGAATACCTTAGTTTGGTATTCAGAAGTTTTTTTCTTCTGCTCGGGTAGAGTAAATCGTATTACAAGCTTATCTTAGTTGTCCATCTTTAAAATAGTGAAACCCTGCTTTACTAAACTGCGATCGATTCCAATAAAGTCATTGTCTTCAAAATCAAGGAATAAGCAAGACAGACAAACATCAGATTCGTCACCAACGAAATAAAAACATCATCGTCATCCAGTATAACAACACTGGCAGGTCGTCGTCTCGTCATCGACGAAAGAACGCACGACTAACTTTAACCCATAATCGTCAACGAGCAAATGTTTCTTCATTCCGCTTGCTACCCTTACATACATAAAGAAATCGTTTACTGTATATTCGGTTGCTACGCACCAAACAACGAAAGGTATCACATAATTGCGATTCTACAATAGTTCTGTTGGTAAGCGCGTGGAGTTGACGATTGAGAGATCGTTTGTTCGATTCCAGACGCGTTTTGTTGTTTTGTTTTTGGTTTATTTTTGCAAAAAATACTCATAATCTGTCGAAGACACGATTCATATTTTTAGTCGGATTGGTGCTCCCGAACGAAGAAATCGCATTTGTTCGTCATGGCGCCGAGCCTATGTGACTGGATCTCTGCGGCAAATCGTCATCCGATGCTGGTTGAGTGACGATGACAACGCTTCTTTTAGTTTCGTCGTCGACTTTTTCTATTTGACGGCGACGATTGTCTACGCTGAGTATAAGCGACAAAACGTTATATTAAACAGTAAATTCGGAAACTCATCTCTTTTCATTCCATGTAGTTTACCAATAAAAGCTCCTCGTCTACAATTCTTACACTTGATTGTATTTGCAACAGCTAGATTTTTGTTACTGAGCCGAACGCGACCTAGAAATCAATAAACAGATTGAAGATGAATCTCGAAAAAAAAACGAAGTAAATCGTTGCAGGTATATAGAGTGCAAGTCCTAGTGAAGTTGATACTTAAGTAGTACTTAATGTAAAAACGATAAGTGTTATGTATTGTCTAGATTTGTAAGAACGATCCGTCGCGTCTCGTCAATGCCGTGTAGTTCTTACGTTAGTGCAAACTATAAAAATGAGTAGTACTTAATTGGGATTTGTTTGAAGTTGTTAAAGACTTTGTTAATCTTCGAACACTTGTGACATATGACAATCATGTTTCCCGTGTAGTTAGAATCCTGTTGAGGCTGAGAATGTTAAACAGGATATTTTTACGTAAAGTGCTGAGGGCAATACTCGGTGGAAAACTAGACGTATACATCAAGAGTAGTACCAGATGAACAAAGAAGAAAATTTTATTAATCAAAATAAATACGGCAGACTTTGGTGGGCTGGTCATTTAGTGTGGAAGTCGAAAAATAAGCTGTTAATTATTTACATTCAGCATTGAATGTTTCACGTTTGTCGAACGTAACATCAATAGTATAATGAAATTTATTTATTGATTTTATTTTATTAAACTAAGCTTACTGGTTTACGCCATGTAAAAGCATACTAAAACCACTCTGGTAAGTTAAGTCAGTTGTAAATAATTGTAATTATAACAACGGTAACAATGTTATACTAGTTGAGAACAGTTTGGCTAACTTTTTTTAGCGTGTTTGTAGTTTTTTTCAGTGCTATTGCTAAATAATAATATGGATTATATTGAAATTTTTAGTCAAAAACTTCAAATCGACATTTCTCGAGATTCCTCCTAGGGATTTTTTTAAAAATTGGCCCAGAGGTGCAGAATGACCTCAGGAATCGAGCCCTGTGCTCAGATTTGATGGACAATTTTTTTGCATAATAACGGTCTGTCGGGGCACCGTGTTGGAGGTAACCACTGAGCGCATCATAGCCACCTATGACGCTGGGCGAGCTGAGGCACATGTCGCATGCATATAAGTGACTGTACGGGAGTGCTGATCTAAGCCTAACTTTCAACAACTGAAAAAGTAATGAAAATGAGATTAATTCCAGATACAACCTTCTGCAATTATGTTCATTAGGGTATCAACTAGTGTATTTGTCATTCTGGGCTTATTTGAACGCGAACAATTAGTATACGGAACAAAACAGTGACAAAGGGTCAATTTTCAATATATTTGAGACGAATATCCCATACAAACTTCATAGCGATTGCGCCAGCTGGTGGAGCAACCAATTGAGTTGAAATTTTGAGAGAGCGTTTTTCTTGCCCTAAGGCTCATATCTAGGGGGTGCCCCGTTAAGTTTTACAACTTTTTTGTTTAAGGGCCAGTCTAGTAGACAGTTACCATACGGATTTGCAACTTTGATAAAAATCGCACGATTGTAAATATACCATCATAAATATTACTGTTTTTTTAATTAGAATTTGTTTATCGGCATATCGGCATATCGGCATACGTTTCAAGTAATACTGTTTAATATGGTATGCCCTCTTCAACATCTAATCCAATTTCTCTCGCCGTTCCCTTACGGTACCTATCCATCTAGTATTCATTGCTTTCTTCTCCATGCTCCCTCTTACTTCGAGCAAAAATATGACCGATATGCCGATAAACAAATTCTAAGTAAAATTATCACGGTCGATAACTTTGTATGTATAATAACAAAACGGCAAAAAGAAAAACGCAGTTCATAAATAAACGATCATGTGTGTGGCTTATCGGGGAGAAATACACATGATATGGACAAACCATCCATGATTGTGTAATGATTCCCCAATAATATAAGCCATCGATCGATAGAACCTGCTTGATCGCCAAACAGTATTAGGGCGCTTGAAACCTCCTTCCTTTTGGCTGTCTTGGTAGTGTCATTCTCAAAACACACCCAAGCCGTTCCCATAGGGGACGTTAGCCACAAGGAAGTGACGTTTCAAGTAATACTGTTTAATATGGTATGCCCTCTTCAACATCTAATCCAATTTCTCTCGCCGTTCCCTTACGGTACCTATCCATCTAGTATTCATTGCTTTCTTCTCCATGCTCCCTCTTACTTCGAGCAAAAATATGACCGATATACGATAAACAAATTCTAAGTAAAATTATCACGGTCGATAACTTTGTATGTGTTTTTTTAATGTTGCATAATTTTTTCAATGTGATGATATTCTTAGCTAGAGTGTTGCATTATTTTTTTTGCCATTTCTCATCGTAATAGGCTGTTTTTCATCCTGTCAATCTATCATGAAACTGCCTACTTTCTTGCACTGAATTATGCAGTGCGGGAATAGTCATTACGCAACTGAAACCAGTGCTGTACTGATTCACTACGCAACGCTTTCTCATTGAAGCATAGTACAACCATTTTTCAGAAATTGTGGAATTATGGTGAATGCATTCCGATATATTATCTGATACCCTCAAGTGGTCTTATACGAAATTTCAAAAAATGTTGTACGTAACTCGTAGTAGAACTCGATTTTCACAGCACTCGTTGTAATTTACGACTCGTGCTGTAAAAATCATCATTCTGAAACTTGTTCCGTAAACTACTATTTCAAGTCAGCCCGTACTAATGGTGGTTACATGCCCAATATTAGAAGCTGTTTTGATGATGTCTAGACAATCAAAATAATTATTTTCTAAAAATTGTGGAATTATTGAGTGCAAGGTCTGTTATTTGAATAAGTTAATGAATGAACTGTCACTGTACACAAAATCGGTTAACGAGTTCGATTCAGAAAGCAGCCATTCCAAGCCTTGACCTGCCAACAATGTGCTCTTCAGTCTCTGCATTCGTTACGGTTAATTCTAACTGATCCCAAACATTTCCTCACCCCTTCCCACTTCGTGTCTTAAGCGATGTCTCCGAAGACGTTTTGTTTGTTCATCACCCTAAGGAGCGCAATAGCGATTATGCACGGAGCGCTCAAGTGGTAATGTCATGCAACAGGTCTCCAAAGATGCCGCCTCCTCCGAGAGCCCGAAGAGCATGTCGTGATCCGACAGAGGATAGTTCACTCACGATTATCGGATGTACGGCCACTACTAGTCGAATTGGTTGGGCGCATTCCTTAATTGGTGGTTTCGGTTTGTTTAGACAGTTTTTGCTGCCGCTGGCTCGAAAGAAGAAGACTTTATCCGCTATTTGGGCTCTTGGAAAAAAAAAGAACTCAGCAGGAGTAGCGTATCATTCTATTGTAGTGACACCATTAATTTCACAGTAACATAAATAATTCGATTCCAACATAATAAGAGGTATGTTTAAATTTTCTTTATTAGTTAGATGTTTTGGGCTAGGCAACACTTTTATCATAATTTAGTAAAACTGACTTAAGCTATCATTAACCATTTGTTGCAAGCATATTATATCTCATTCCCCATAGATGACGAATTATAAATTACTCAGCTTAATGTTGTTCAGAGCACTTCCACAGCTATTAACAGAGAGTGTTCTTTGCCAATTGAGCTTTTTTACATTCGTATATCGTGATGCAAGTTGAATTCAAATGACAAAAACTTTCAAATGACGACGTCATTTTGTTTCAAATGACAAAACAGCCAAAGTCCTGAAAGATTTGATAAATGTGAGACATCCCACCAGAAAAAAAGAACATTCCAATTATTTGGGATATTTTAACTAATAAAAGCAACAATTTTCCTTTGGCATTACAATAAGCCATTTTAAACAGATTTACAGACTTTCAAACCCCCATTCCGAAAGCCCAATTAACTCCCAAACTGCAGTCATTCCACGCGGACAGACGACACTACCGTTCACTCTCAGTAATCGCATTTCAATTGACCCCCCAAGCGACCCCCAGTAGAAAAGACGATCTTCCGTGGGATCCAACGAAGTAGCTTCCAGTGCCAATGTGACAGATAAACGGTCGATTCCCATTCTCACTCTTCGTTGGACTTGACTCCCACTGTAGAGAGTAGTCCGGGGTAAAAGTTGTAACCAGTGGTGTGTCTGTCTGTCCGAGATTATTGAGATTTTTGCGATGTAGTGTGTTTCGTACAGTATTGTTATGTTTTAAAAATCAAGAAGGTGTGTGAATATTTGTTAGCGTAACCACCCATCGCCCACTGGACAGCATGTAGCCGCATAGAAAATAGTTCCGCTACTCACCACTAGGCCTGAAAGGATGAGCAGAATGGGCGGCCATTAGGGGGTGGCGTAAAAGGAGCCATGATGGGGCGAATTCGGATATTGCGGGAAAGTCTTGATCGAGGGTTCTAAAAGCATCCACCATTGCTCTAGAATCATTATCGAGCCTATATTAAAGCGAGATAAACGTCTGTGGAAAACTTAAGAAGTGATAAAGCGCTAAGTTCAAAGCAAGAAGTGGATTGTGGATTAGTGGAAACATCTAGGTAACAGAATAGAGCTGTTATAGATTGAAATATAAAAAAAAGTATTTGTTTTTATATTTCATGATTTCGATTTTATTTGTATTATGCTAAGCGTGTACAAGAGATGTCAAACAACGAGCGAAAGAAAACGAAAAGCGGATGAGGCGATACGGGCGAGAACTGTGGGAAAGAAGCCAGTTTTGAAAACAACCCGATCAGTTTGGTGACAACTTTTGTAGCAAACGGACGGTGTTTGCAATATAGTGTTTATTTGTCAGTTCGGCTCAAGTTTGGCCGATCAGTTGGGTTTCGGTTACTACAAGACCCTCAACAAGGCACCCCCACATTCGTCCCCATTATTAAAACCCCCCCTCATTTGTTCTCGAAATACCCGCAGGACCCTGGGTTTTACCGTTAGTGCCGCCCTTGAAGTGACCTTGGACGTTGTCTTGCCGTAGTTTGTAGACCAGAGTGCGAGTAGTAGGGGAACTGGGGGTAACATGTCCATAGGGGGCAAAACGCGCCACCCTCGATTTGGACGAACGGTGTAGTTTAGAATACTTTTTTTCACCCTAGGTTATACTGCCTATAACTGCATATTGCATACGACAAAAGTAGGCACTGAGTAAATGGAATACCAAGTGCGCATTTCAATGCAGTATGGGAGGAAACTAAAATTTCAAAAAATTACCAGTAACTCAAAAGTGCTTATTTGAGGCTAATATTTTGTATAACTCATATCATATACTAGGTGAACAGTCAGAAAATAGTTATGATAGAAATTTCACTGCTATTACATTTCGAGGCACATTTATAATCTCAATGTGACTGTTATACGGTTATAATTACCAATGTGACAAAACAACTTGGTATTTATTTCGAATTTTCTAGAACAATATCACAGATTTCATTAAGTTGATCAAAAGTATTTATCATTTGATGACTCTCCATGGTATTAACTCCAATTTGTCAAAAATGTCGAATGTGACTGTTATGCAGTTATGGGCAGTATAGTAAATGGATGAAAATGCTTCTCTTAATATGATTTTATGTCTTTTTCTCGAGATAATCGTAAAAAACGTATAAAAACAGTTTTCGCTATTTTCGTTGCAATTTTGGCGATCTTCAAAGTCAAATTTTAGGTCGATAAATAACCAAATTTCTGAAACTATCGCCGAGAGCCAACTTGTGCACTGTCATAGTTTGTATAACATGCAAAAAAATATGTTAAATTTGTCCTCAAAAAGCTTATTGAAGGACCTAAACTTTAATCAAGTCGTGGGGCTACCCCCAGTCCCCCTACTGCAGCGTACTTCGAGGCGGTAGGACCACTCAAGGTCTTCGGGTCTAGGGGGACTGGGGGTAGTTTGCCCACGTTAAGGAAAACACCGATTTTGGATGTGAAAAATATTATTTTATGCTCTTTTCGAATTATGGTCGGATAAACAAACATGTTTTAAAACTACAAATGAACTTTAACACTTCACTTTTTTGCAAAAAAGTTTTAAACATACTCTAATAATCCCTCCCAAAGTTTAATATAAAAAAAGTGTAGTGAAACATGTTTTCTTTCAAATAGTGGAAACAGCTATCCATTTCAATTCAACATATTTTCAACATATTTTTTGCATGTTATACAAACTATGACAGTGCACAAGTTGGCTCTCGGCGATAGTTTCAGAAATTTGATTATTTATCGACCTAAAATTTGACTTTGAAGATCGCACAAAATTGCAACGAAAATAGCGAAAACTGTTTTTATACGTTTTTTACGATTATCTTGAGAAAAACACATAAAATTATATTAAGAGAAGCATTTTTATCCATTTTCTATAACCTAGGGTGAAAAAAAGTATTCTAAACAATACCGTTCGTCTAAGGGCGATGACATATTGCAGGAGTAGAGAAGGGATAAAAGGAGAGAAGAGAAAAGAGTCAAAGCTCTCTCAATGCAAACTATATGGAAAACGCGCTTACCTGGTATACTGAAGGCGAAGTGAAGAGGTTCAAAGAGATCTGTGGAAATCATTTGCTGCTTCGACGCGCAAGAACGCTAGTGAACGCTTGAGGAATATGATATGACTGCGCTCGTTCTTGGCGTAAATGGAGCACGGATCAGAACGTTTGCTAGTAAATTAAATCCACAAATAGGGAATTTTATAATTAAATGAATTAACTTTTGTAACTTATCATAATTACAACTGATTTATTGATAAACTGTTACCGTGATGAATCAAAATCCAGACAGGACCAATATCCGGACACTCTGGTGAAATTCAATCATTTCAATGTTAAATATCCTCCCTAGTGTGAGAATATTATTCCTACTATTAATGTTAACTATTGTTGACCATTGTAACATGAATCGACATCAAGTTAGTCTTGTAAATCATTAACAAAGACAAAAACAAAAGTCTGTTCCGCTAGGACGCGTTTGCTTTCAAAATTAACGATAACCAAAGAAAGACTCAATGCGCCATCGCGTTTCGGCGATTCATCACGCGTTTGTTACGTGCTTATCATATGTGATTCATGTTCTGTAGTGATTTGTTTGTATTTTGTTCTCGGTAAAGTCAATAGTTTCGAAGAAATTAATGAAATGCATGTAATTCTGTGCTAGAAAAAGACTGTCCGGATACTTATATGTGTGGTTTCGAATCCTGACACAGTGTGTTAGCATACAATTTTTCAAAGTTCAAAAAAAAATACAACATCATAATTGTTCGAAAACCTGGAAAACTCGTTGAATATTGTACCGTTGTGATTTTAAATAGTATTAACTGAAAATGTTTGTAAATTATGTGTAATTATTGGGGGAACGATGCACATATCACAAGTATCTTTTGAAGACTTCAAAACCTACGTTTTATGATGTTTCTGTATAATCCAACAGAGGAACAACATTATTTTTACAAATCCATGAATCTTTGTATCGTGATATCAAGGTATGTTTAATGGTTTTTATTTTTTTTAAGAACAACTGCGATTTTCTGAATGTCCGGATTTTGATTCATGTGTCCGGATTTATGGACACGACATGATGCAGAATTAACTCAATTTTCATTAAATTCATTGTAAATTTGGTGAAAATTATCAAGTTCTAACCTAAAAGCTATCATCCCAAAGTAATACATAATAAAATAACGATTGACCAATCGTATGCAAGCATTTGAATATAGGCCCAAACGCAATGATAGCGGAACGGCAACGGAATGCGGAACCGGTTCGCCAGCATGAACTATGATCAGCTTGTCGACTCAATGTTGATCCAATTTCATTCGTTGTCAGCTCAGTCGAGATGTTGTGATTCATGCTGGCGAACCGGTTCCGCATTCCGTTGCCGTTCCGCTATCATTGCGTTTGGGCCTTATGTGTATCATCTTAGGTGTCCGGGTTTTGATGCATCACAGTAATCAGTATTTTTGTTTTCTATATTATTTTATTGCTTTCTCCAGTTAATAACTACTTCAGAACATCTTTTATCATTAAATGTGGTGGAAGAATCCCTACTTGGTATTGTTGGCGAAAATGAAAAACTGTTTTCGATCGAAATGGCATTTGAATATAAACAAGAACAGGGGTGAATAATATTTTGCTTGTTCAGCACTAATCTCTCTTTTAAATATCTATATTTTTCAACATTTTTATTACAATCATGAATAATTATAATTCGTCAATCATATATTCCTTATTTCTATTTGTCTTGTTTCCTGTATACATTTTCCTCATAAATCGAGATAAAAAGATGTCGAAGAATATGATCAGTTGATCATGTAAGCTCAGGCTTTGATTTAAACTTTCATCAGTTTGAATATTCACTCTTGTATAATTTTCAGAGTACTCTTGGCTTTATGTGACTCCATTTTGCTGATTTGAAGAGCAGATTGTTCACTGTTAGATGATTTGACAGCAAATAAACAGAAATACAGAATGATAATACTGACATCTAAATTAGAAAAAAAATCAGATGGATTTTCCATCGTCAATTGAAATTCAAGGTAAAAGCAATATTCTCCGTCCCAACCTCACCTATCTAAAATAATCTATCCAGCCCAATGTGAAACAAAACCAAAACAACGTCCTTAAGGGTTCCGGGCAATTCGATCGGATAAACCTTAAGTAACTGTTTGTAAAACGCCTCTAAAAACAGGAAATCTTCCTAGAGTTCTTGATTACGATTCAATATCAAGCACCAGTTCAATAAAATTTTGTGAAATATTGTGTGCAACACTATCATCCAAAGAATTGCTGTTCCATTACTCGATATTTCCATGAGTCGATGGTCCCTTCAATATCGACTCATGGAGGTTTCACTGTATCTAGATATTTTGTGCAACACTATGGCACGGCTTACGTAAAACAAACTTGCTCCTTGTGGATCACTTGTCAATGCGGTATATAAAAATTCGACAAGGCATGTTTGATAAAATCTCAAACTATATTACTTAGTACAGACAGAAAGCGAGGATGTGAAAGAGGAGCGTACGCGTTGAACGTCTCTCCATGCATGTTGTATGAAAATCGCGCTTACCTGGCATACTGAAGCGATGCGAAGAGGGATGGAAAGTGTGTTCAAGCGTGAAAGCAGTTCGTGTGGTGCTTCGACGCGCGAAAACGCTTGAAGATAATTTGAACTATTATTGGCAGCACTAATATTGCGCGTGAATTTCGAACTGATGAAAACAGTTGGGAGTAAACTAAATTAACAAACACAAAAGAAAAGTTCTTTTTTATATTTGAAAAAAAAAATGTGTGCTTTGTACCACTGAACTGATCTTATACATTAAATTCCCCAAAGCAAAATTATCACTCGGCCATTCCGTAGAAAAAAAAGGAAAACCACAATGTTCCATGACTTATAAATAAGAGAGTCGATTTGTTATCAATCATTAAAACCATAGCTTTTACTTCAATAAAACGGGAAATTGCTCTCAAATTTGATCGATTATTACCCGTTCGGAAAATCAATATTTACTTAAAAATTAACTGGAACCATTAAAAAAAAAACAAATTTAAGATTTTATTAACAACATATTACATTTCATTTACTGTAGCAGTTCAGATTTTTTACAGGTGAGTTGATTTCACCTGCTTATAAGAGAAAAAACACGTTTTCAATTTACTTAACTTAACTTAACCTAAAAATATAACGCATTAATCGTGGCAATAGAAGACTGTAACGTTTTTGCCTGAAATTATCAATTATTTTATTTGACATTTGTTCCAATATTTCAACATTGGATATTTTATGTAACACATTAGTACTATACAAGGGAGGAAGCTTCAGAATCATTTTCAAAATGTTATTTTGAATTCTCTGAAGAGCTTTTTTTCCTGGTTACAATCACAACAGCTAGTCCATATTGGTACAGCATACAACATGGTTGGCCTGAAAATTTGTTTGCATATCAAAAGCTTGTTCTTAAGACAAAGTTTTGATTTTCTATTAATAATGGGATAGAGACATTTTACATATTTGTTACATTTGACTTGAATGACCTCAATGTGATTTTTGAAAGTCTTATCTTGCATGAGCCCTAGATACTTACCTTCATCTGACAAATTTATTGGAACCCCTCTCATCGTGACAACATGTCTACTTGAATGTTTCAAATAAAGAGCTTTTGGTTTACGTAGGTATATTATTAGTTGAGTTTTGGAAGCATAAGGAGAAATCTTCCATTTTTGCAAGTATGAAGAAAAAATATCCAAACCTTTTTGCAATCGACTACAGATGACACGCAGGTTTCGTCTTTTGGCGGAGAGGCCTGTGTTATCCGCAAACAAAGATTTTTGACATCCCTGACTCTGGTAAGTCAGATGTGAAAATATTGTATAATATTGGTCCCTAAATGCTGCCTTGGGGAACACCAGCTCTTACAGGAAGTCTTTCAGACCTGAAGTTCTGATAATTAACTTTAAATGTACGGTTTGAAAGATAACTTTGAATTATTCTAACAATGTATGTTGGAAAATTAAAGTTTTTTAATTTTACGATCAAGCCTTCAGTGCCAAACACTGTCGAATGCTTTTTCTATATCTAGATAAGCAAGACCAGTAGAATAGCCTTCAGCTTTGTTGGAACGAATCAAATTTGTTGCACGTAAAAGTTGATGAGTGGTCGAATGTCCATGGCGGAATCCGAACTGTTTATTGGCAAAAAATGAATGTTCGTTGATGTGGGCCATCATTCTGTTCAAAATGACTTTTTCAAAAAGTTTACTGATGGAGGAAAGCAAACTGATTGGACGATAGCTAGAAGCTTCTGCAGGATTTGTGTCTGGTTTCAAAATTGGTACAACCCTAGCATTTTTTTCATTTGTCAGGAAAATATGCTAATTGAAAACATTTGTTAAAAATATCAACTAAAAATGATAAGCTACTTTCGGGAAGTTTCTTGATGAGGATGTAAAAAATTCCATCATCGCCAGGAGCTTTCATATTTTTGATTTTTTTAATAATAGTTCTCATTTCTTCCAAATCAGTCTCCCAGGAATTTTCGAAAACGTTCTCTTGATTGAGAATATTTTCGAAGTCCTGAGTAACTTGATTTTCTATTGGACTAGTAAGTCCTTAATTAAAATTGTGCGCGCTTTCAAACTGCATAGCAGTTTTCTTCTTCCAATGCCGGTATTGGCTTCTGAGGTTTTTTTTTAATTTTAGATAATTTCCAAAAATGCTTAGAGCCAAGGTACAATTGAGAAATTTTATTTTCAAAATTTTTGTTTCTTAATTGAGAAAAACGTTTCTAGATTTCTTATTTATTCTGTTATATATTTCTCCAATTTTTATGTTGTTCCGCCCACGCAGTTGCGGATCACCCACAGTGACGGATCACTTTGGCGTTCAACATCGAATAACTTGCCCAAAACATAAACGTTTACGTAAAACATATTTTTCCCATGTTATACTATTTGTCTTCTTCCATTTGTAATGTTCAACCGCTAAATAACGGTGTATTTGACAAATGTTTAGTTGGTACCACACAGCTATCATTATATGGTCGTTTTCTGTAAGAAGTGCCGTCAGCATTCATAAGCTCCCACAGGTGGTAAAATTCAAATGTTATAGCATAAAACATGCTCGTTCGCTTCGATTTAGTATGAATTCATCATTGGAAAACATTTTTCTTGATTGTTGATTCTAAATACCAAATATTAGCACTTCTAAATAGTGATCCATAATATGGACCAGGAAATGATTGTTTACTACGGTTATGGATCACATCCAAAGAATGTAGATTTCTTCGCACGCCATCGAGAAGCAGTCTTCCTGCTTGATGAGAAATGATTTTAACAAACTTGATACATTCTACAGAGTCGCATTTACAGGCCTCTGTTGATGCGAATGGGACATGGGAAAGGAGAAGAAACCGAATAGAGCAGCCGTGCGCGCTCTCTCTCCGGTCGCAGGCAGCATGCTGTTGCCGAAGCACAAAATCAATGAAAACACGGAGCGCATTGAAACTCTTTCGAAACCTCTCCCAGTATGCCATACCATTTTTACCTCTTCTCTTCTCTTTTCGCCAACACTTCACTTCACTTCTCTTCTCTTTCAATATGTCATCGCCCTAAGTCGAGGGTGCCGCGTTTTGCCCCCTATGGGCATATTTTCCCCAGTTCCCCTACTCGTACGTCACGCTCGAGTCTGCAAAACGGGCGAGAAAGTGCTTTGGGCCGCGTCGGTGACCGCCATTTTGTAGTTGCGACGCTGTCTGAGGAAAGTGAAGGAAGAGAGGAGGAAGTCATTGGAGAGAGGAGTCGCGGTCGTAGTGCATCCGAGAAGAGGAGCGATTCGGCGACGACGAAGGTGTGGTAGCGGAACGTAGAAGGGGCCCCGTCACCCGAAGAAGGAAGAAGAGAGATAGTGGAAGGTAGGAGATAGGCAGATGAGGCAATTGAAGAAGGGGGTCTCATTGATGCCGGCTAAGGCTGTACAAGACCCTCTGCGATTTTTTTTACCCCGAATTACTCTATAGCAGCTCGGTGCTCCGATCGATCCATCGATCCAATTATAGGTCAAAAGCGAGACGACCACCGGAGTCAGAGAGTTTATCACGACCTTCTTGCCGGTGGTAGGTAGGTTAATACGGAAAGGTTTATTGTCCTCAAGGCAAAATGGTTACGCCAACAGCGCCAGTTCCTGGCCAGGATTTCAAGTTGCAGCAGCGCAATTAAGTAACAGTTTGAAACTGAATGCCTAAACTCTCTTAATTCCGACGGAGGGTTTCGTGAATTGTGTTTGCGATTGCTGGGCAGATAAGATCGATCTTGGAATGGCGAAGGCGCTTGATTCGAAGTCTAGACGAACGCGCGCGGGTGACATTTGCATGGCAAATAGATTTCAGACGACATATCTGCACTATTCGTGAAAGGGCTGTCATATTTGTTGCCGCCATGCATTGATTGAAATGTATAAAAATCATATTTTTCAAAGCGAAGAAAGAGACGCATTAAAGTTGAAGTAGGGGGAGATCCCCCAGTACCGGACACTTAAGCACATTTTACGATGTTGTTCTGAATGTTCATTTTCCTTACTTTTATTGCATCTTTGATACCATGATCGACGGAATCCATGAAAAATGTATGTATTTTGAGACACTGGTGCAATAATTATAAAGATATCATATAATAAATCAGGCTGTCCGAAACTGGGGGACATGAGGTGCTTAACCAAAATTGTAATTTGTCCATATTTAGTCCAATTATGGTACAAAATACATTCATACTATCAAAATAGGTTTATGTTCGAATATGCTTGCGTGATCCAAAGTATTTTTTCATATTCAAAATAATTACTAAATAGGCTCAAAATTAAGGCAACACGTAAATTTTTTTGAAATTTTCAAACATTTGTACTTATTAACAAGGCATTCATATTTCAAGGATGTGTTATTCTATGCAAACATTAATAGCTTCCTTTACTTCTAATACACCATCTTGATTGGACCATGATTTCTCAATGTTTCGACTTTGTCCGGTATTGGGTGCTGTCCGGTACTGGGGGATCTCCCCCTATATGCAAATAAACGTCGCTTCAAAAGGAATGTGATTCATTTGTCATGCTCGTTATTACGAAATGGATAAGAAAAATTTCATTAGCGGTGGCAATGTACCTTGAACAATGCTTGCGAAAAAAACAATAAATAAACTTCTTAATATTCATTTAATATTATTGCATCCACGAAAATTGGAAGGGTGACTTTCTGAATTCACCACTTTTTTTAAGGCTTTTGAAATTATCACTAAACACGTCAAAAATGAAAAGAGGACGTTTCTACGAAATGCGCGTTTTTTATTGTCTAAGAATGAAATGTGTAAGAATCGATCTTGGCCATTGTTTTAGCGTTAGCATAGCTACAATCGATCCTGACCAT
The DNA here is from genome assembly GCF_002204515.2 of Aedes aegypti. Taxonomy (NCBI): domain Eukaryota; kingdom Metazoa; phylum Arthropoda; class Insecta; order Diptera; family Culicidae; genus Aedes; species Aedes aegypti. The sequence continues at coordinate 151,265,325 of NC_035109.1, forward strand.
TTTTTTATTCGCGCAAAAAGTTGTAAAAAAATTGCCATCAATTTTATAAAACTTTATACTAACAAAGTAAATTCTCAGACTGAAAGTTACTTTTAGTTAAAGGGTTTTTGTGCAACAAGTTGCAAAGTGATGATTTTTTTAGCACGAGTGCAATTCTCGCTTAAACCAGGCCACCATTGGCACCCCTCCTTAGAACTCCAATTTCATGTCACTGATCGTTAATATATGCTAAAACTAAAGGGTGGTCCTTTCGGTTTTCTCAAATTGGCGGACCCCTAGTACGTTAGCTAGCTAAACAATTCGCCGAAAAGCTCATTTTTCGATAAATCTCAGGTGTTTCTTCACGTGATATGTCTCATATTTCCCTTAGAACACATAGCAAACTTAGTGACATCGTATAGAGGAAGGATATAGCTTTTATCTGAGACTAACCAATAACCGCCATCTTGAATTTTGTTAGAAAATCCGTTATTTTGTCACCATTAGCGCACCGAGCAATGGCGCAACCAAGGGGTGGTTTTAGGGGTCAAACCCTCCTAGAGCAGAAAAAATATGACTTACCAAACTGCAATCTACAAACACCGGAGAAGTAGGTTGTAATCTAGGGGATGCGAACTGAAACTAAATTTAATCGTGAAATTTCAACTCAATTATATCTGAAATTAAAGTTGAAGTCCTACTTTGCATGTTTTCTGGATCAGATAACAAAAAAGTAGGATAAATCATATTTTAAATTTAATGTAAACATCAATAAAACCAGTGTTTTATTCAACTTTGGCGACCTGTAGCAAAAAATTATAACGTGCAGGGATATTTCTGAGAACGGCATAAGATTCAGCGACCCCAAGTCTACTGCACAGCAAAAAAATCTTAAATTTACGTGACACGACAAGTTTTATGATAATCACGTAAAACGAGTTATAACTGAATATTCAACGATACATAATGTAAACTGTCTCATTGCATTCGAAAATGCTTGCAATCTTGAGTGGAACTGAAACATTTCATGATCTTCTATCCAACATTCACCAATATTGCATGCTTTCTTGCATCCAGAAAGTGAAATTGCAAACAAGAATGCTCGGTTTACATGATTCTACGCTGAACATTCTGTCATATATAATGCACATGGATGAATCGACGGCTTTTTATTTGAAGTGCATTATTTATGATTGAATTTTCAGCGTGAAAATCATGTAAACCGAGTTGTTTTGCATGCAACATTCTTTAAGAGAAGACGTTACGTGTTCAATATTAAGGATTTTGCTAGCAATGTTGGATATAGTAGATGTGTTTGTAGGTTTTATCATTGAATAATACATGAGAAATGACTTTGCATGATTGAAGCTAAAATTATGTTACGTGTAAATCAAAGATTTTTTTGGTGTATAGAGACACATAATTTAATCCTTGAGACACGCAAAAAAGTCATTTCTGTTACGCTGTAAACCAAAATTTAAAAAAAAATTTAAATTAAAAAAAATATATCTCAAGAACTAAAGAACACACATCGCTGAAAATTTGAGAGTATATATAATATTTTTTGAAGTTTATAGAAAAAATGAGAATAGTAATAACCTCTTTGCTCCCAGAACCGTCTTAGTCTTTGGTCTTTGGTCTAGAAAAGTCAAAATATTTAGCTTTCGTTACATCCAAGAAAATTGAAAATCGGTCAAGATATTCAAAAGTTATGATTTTTTAATAAATAACATTTTTGCAAAATAGCGATTTTTCTGGTCATTCTATTTCGGAAATGGTCACCCTAATAAAAAAAAATCCAAAAACACATGTATCTTTATTTCGGATAAGGAACAAAATAGCAATTTTGCACGGAATTTTGGAGACCCACTAGATCGGTTCTTCCTGGAATGGCTGTGATGGGGCAAGAGTGATACCCGGGGCGAAAGTGACACCTCTAATTTCACGTAGTTCAAATCAATTTTTTGATGTTTATCGCAGGATGAGAATAAATTGAGTACTAATCGAGGGTTGTGTAAATATTACAGTTAAAAATGTTCAGTATAAAAATTAGAAAAATGTCTTAAGCTCACCAACGCGAAAATGCGAAATATTATAAGAATTTTTCGCACAGTAGGTATTGATGATTTTCAAGGGCAAGAGGGACACCGCAATTTTCTCATATAAAATCAAATGAACTTTTATTTTTCTTGTTTAATATTGCATAAAATCAATGTTTTCTACTTAATAAAATCAAAATAAACCCTCTTGGACATTCAAAATGCTTTCCGAAAATATTTACTATTATTGTCACAGTCAAATAAGATAAGAACTAAATTAATTTCGTGAAATTACTCTTTAACTACAAGTCAACTTTTATTCATCAGTTTTTATCTTTACTTACTCTAGAGTTTATCGTTTAGGCGGGTAAATAGTAATATACATAATTTGTGGCATTTTGCTCTGGTGGTCTTCTTGCCCCGTACCTCGTCGAAAAACCTCATAAGAAAGGACATTTTCAAAAATCATAAATCATCATGTGTTTCTTATATTTTTGAAATCTATCGATAGCATCATTTTGAACAAGAGGTAAGCTTGCCCCTACACTGGAATAATCTTCAAAAATTGTGCTAATCAACCATGATTTGAACCTTAAGGCCTTATATATCTTAAGGTGTCCTTCTTGCCCCCTGCCCCCCTATATTCATACTAGCAAAAAAATAATAATGAACTTTTCACACGTTTATGTTTTCTGGATATTTTACCCAGTCGTAAAAAATTTGCAAAAGAAATCCGCCCGAAATTCACCTTGCATAATGCGAAAGGCCTGTTCAGGATTTTCGGTGATAGGGTGATGTGCTAGTATCCATCGTATTAAGCATTGGTCAGTGAGAACTGCAATTTTCCCAGTATTGCAGTGAATGATGCTGATACAAACCGATGCCAAACAATTCTTTCTCAAAACGGCTTTAGCATTGTACAATAACATTTTGATAAATCTTGATCTCTTTTTGGAAATAATGCAAAGAAAATGCATCTTACCGTATTCTCAGTCCGTCGTATCGTTTTCAACTCCGTCGCAATCAGTTTCCAGATTCGCCTCACAGCTTATGGCTCACTAATTTCCTTTAAAATGAATTGTTCGTCATCAAAATTCAGCCGAAACATATGAACACAATTCCTTTTGACCATACAATAATGGCATTTGCTCACAGTACAACGAAAACAACACAATCAAAGGAATCGTATTTTTACGTCGAGCGTCGCGCACACATTGATGTACACAAGCTTTTTTTTTCTCAGTACGACAGATTGAACTTTGTTTACAATTTCAATTATACGCGGCGGTTGAGGAAAATTCGTAAAATTGGTTATTTATTGAAGTTTTACGACGTGTGATTGGAATGAAATCCTTCAGTGAAGAGGTACGAAGGTTTTCCATAGTGAAAATAAGTGCCCGGCGAAGTAAGTCACCCACGGGGGCGGGAAGAAACTTGTGTTGGAAAGTGCTGTGGCTCCGTCGATCGCTAAGCATTTCTCTCAAATCGTGTTCGTCCATGCGATTTCGGTGAAAAAGTGCAAAGTTGATAATTGAACTGTAGTTATTTACCGAACTACAGTAGTTTTATTGCATTTTTGGTGTACAAGTGTACAAACCATAACAGCTTTCACAAAATTACACTTGGATAATGAATCTATGTTGCAGGTAAGTTTGAATATCCGCCGTAGTGGAACATTTAAAGTTTGATACGACGAATAGTAGCGCTTACGACGAAGTAGAACAAAACCCTAAGTATGTATTGCACTCTGAGAACCCTGCGAAAAATTCTGTGATTCAGTGAGATTATGCTTTAAATTACTTAGAGATTCAATAGGTTCGAGTATATTTTAAAAATGTGTCAAAAAAAAAATGAGAGTACGAATTATTCTTTTTTAAGTCAATTTCACATACAAAGGTATCGACTGTGATAAATATATTTTGAATTTGTTTATCGGCATATCGGTCTATTTTGCTCGAAGTAAGAGGGAGAAGAAAGCAATGAATATTACATGGATAGGTACCGTAAGGGAACGGCGAGAGAAATTGGATTAGATGTTGATTGGATTAAAATAGACCGATATACCGATAAACAAATTCAAAATATAATTATCACGGTCGATACCTTTGTATGTAAAATAACAAAAACGGCTAAATAAGAAAAACGCAGTTCATAAATAATGATCATGTGTGTGGCTTATCGGGGAGAAATACACATGATATGGACAAACCATCCATGATTGTGTAATGATTCCCCAACAATATAAGCCATCGATCAATAGAACCTGCTTAATCGCCAAACAGTATTAGGGCGCTTGAAACCTCCTTCCTTTTGGCTGTCTTGGTAGTATCATTCTCAAAACATACCAAGCCGTTCCCATAGGGAACGTTAGCCACAAGGAAGGTCGTTTCAAGTAATACTGTTTCATATGGTATGCCCTCTTCAACACCTAATTCAATTTCTCTCGCCGTTCCCTTACGGTACCTATCCCTCTAGTATTCTTTGCTTTCTTCTCCATGCTCCCTCTTACTTCGAGCAAAATAGACCGATATGCCGATAAACAAATTCAAAATAAGTCAATTTCTATTGAACATTGTTTATTGAGAACCTTTAGGTCATAATACCAGGAAGCACCTACACAACGATGGAGAGCTCTATTTGAACTAATTGAACACCCTGTAATATTAAATTTTCAAATTGATAGACGGGATATCAAATAATCTTTGAAAACAAATCAGGAATTGTTTAAATTTTCCTTTATCACGTTAAATTATTTCTTAACGTACCGTCGATGGGGGTGACAATGGGTCTGGGGGGTGAGATTGGGTCAAAACGGGAAAATATGATTTATGAAATATTTCAGCTAAAAACGCTGATATTACTTAAATTTATAATTCATATGTTAGGGAATATATTATTACACGTAATTAATCAGAATACACATTTTAAAAAAATATTAGTTTTTGTTTAATATATCAACAAACATAGATGTTGAAACTAGACAAAATTTACAACATTAAATTTCTCCTGTGCATAACGCATGTATTTTATTATCTTTTGTTCTATAAGTAGAAGGTTGAAAGTCTTTTTAATACAACTCGCATGTATTTTCCGGAATCTATTTGATTTTTCCACAAAAATTTCATTTTTTTCGGTACGGTGTCTAAAACATTAAAAATGGGGGTGAGATTGGGTCAAGGAAGAACGATAGTGAATGAAATCACAAGTCTACTTTTTTGTCGGTTCACGGTGCCATGTATACTTTTTCTTCATTAAGATGTGTTTGTTCTTTCAAAATACAGCATCGCTGAAACATCAAACAAGTCTAGTTGAGGATTCCGTGCATTGAATAACAATGCAACGCATTTTGACAACTTCTCAAACCAGCAACTGATTTTCGTGCGCAATAACATTGTAATATTTAATCAAAGAGTTTTTTTTATTTAATTAATTATTAGTGTTTTCATATTATAGAAACAACTCACGGAAGTATAAATGAGTTGGATCGCTGAAATATCGATGAAATTATGATGTCAACATCTGCCTACAATGTATTGATCGTGGAATGTCGCACCGAAATTTAACTACTTGCGAAGGTTTAAAATAATCACAGCTTCTATTAACTTTTGGGGAAACTGAATAGGTTCTATGGCAATGGGAATGAGACATTGAAGACAATTTGAGGGGAAAAACAAGAAAATCCGTAAAAACTTGACGATAAATGCTGGGTTTAAATATTTTTTCTCATAGCTTTTCAATTTTTTGCTATAATCGTTCTTTATCATACTTGTGAAACATCTTAGATGTCTTCTCGTCTTTTTTGCATCGTATTTGATCAATATTTTTCAGCTGTGAAAGGTTTTGCAGTCATATTCTTAAAAACAAGTTATTTCAATTAGAGTGACCCAATGTCACCCCCTCTATGGGGTGAGATTGGGTCATTTTTCATTCACTTATAGCGCCGCAGGTAATACATATTTTTCTATAATTTTTGGACATTTGTTTTTGTACTTTAATGGTAAGTACATACACACCAAATTTGAAGTTTATTGGAGTTAAATTGCGAAAGTTATTCAATAAATAAATCGTACATATCCGTTTTTGACCCATTGTCACCCCCAACGACGGTAACGTATTTTGGCGCTCTCCAAAGGCTGTCGCCCTTGGCGGGTGCCTACCTGGCCTACCACACGCTACGGCACTGATGACAGATAACTTTATTCTAACGGTGTGTTTGAAATGTTTTTAATTACCCAATCAAACCTTAATTCCAAACACTGTTTAACGATCAACGCTCTGTCATCATCATAATCGAAACTTCAAAAGCAGTTTTTCTATTCAAAAATAAACATTATAAAAAAAAGACAATTTACACCGTCTTCAGCCAAAGGCTGCACAGACTGAACGATCACTAACATTAGGCAACGGACAACACATAACACCCAGTCCAGTGATGAATTTTTCGTTTGACGAAAAGTTTTCACCGACCGGAGTGGGAATCGAACCTACACCCCGTGACACAAAACGCCTAAACGACTGACGCCTTTAACCGCACGGCCACGAAGCCCACAAACTAAAAATTATTCGATAAATATTTGTTCATTGTGTTTTGGTTGGAGAATAGAATACAGTGAACACATTTTCCTGTAAATTTTCTTGATTTTGAGCGAAAAAACTGCTTTTGGAAATTCCAAAATCAATGACGGATCCTGCCCCCTTAATGCTTTTTCTATGCCTTAAAGAGCAAGAACAGTTGAATAGCCTTCAGATTTGTTGCAACAAATTCAATTTGTTGTACGTTCAAGATGGTTAGTGGCCATATGTCCATGTCGGAATTTGAACGATTCTGCTGCTGAGTTTTCGTTGATGTGGACTATAATTTTGTTCAAAATTACGTTTTCAAAAAGTTTATTGATGGAGAAAAGCAAGCTTAGCATTTTTGATAGAGGAATTTAAAATACATAATGAAAAACAAAGCAAAAACATTACAGACGGATACCAAATGCGTGGATCTATTCCATAGAGTTTGAACCACTCTTTGCATCACAGTAGTGATGGCACACGCCGCGCACAGGAAGGAGGAGGACCATTCGGAAGGGCGATCTTAATTGATTATATTTTTGCGTTCGCCAAACTTCTCACTTCGTTCGTTTGTCGGGCATACTCGCAATCAATCGGCACCATCGCTGTAATGGTTTCGGCTAGATTTTGGCCTTTGGGACCTGAGCTTAAACACAACGATCAATTATTTAGCCAATCGGTCAAGGTTAGATCGTTTATTCGTCGGCGATAATTTCAGGCTATAATTAAGAAGCCCAAGCGCGGTAAAATTCGACCAAGACCACCTTCAACGCGGCCAGTGACGATGACGGGTGCTTGACGCGTGCGTAGGAAGTGATGTTTATGCAGCGGGTAGTCGTACGAAATTGTATGATTGAATTTAGGGGTTAATTAGCAACCGATTGGTTTATGTTTTTGTATATGCTGTGTAAAATTATGTGGTAATTTAGGTAACCAACGAATGCTATGAAGAAAACTTTGAATCAGGGTGGCCACTGACCAGGCCTGCCGATTTCCTGAAAGTCCTACCGAATGTCGGTAGGGTTGGGAAAAGTTATGAGATTCACACTATAGTAGCTAAACAAAGCAAATCACAGTCAGTGAAGCAAGTGAAACTCACGTCTGTCGCTGCCACTATGGCTTATCAGGTGGCCAATAATCAAAAAAGTGATGTGCCCCAAATTTCAATTCTTGTTCGCCATTTCATTGTAAACATGTCTGCTAAGAAATCCCCAAGATATTAGGGCATGATTTGCATTGCACACTCAGACATGAGGTGCCAAAGTTGAGCCTATGGAGAAAAACTTGTTTTTATTAACAAAAACTATGGATTACTCAAATGAATATAACTTTTTTTCTATAATACTTACGTAAAATGTTTTTACACCATTTGAAAGATTACAAAAAAGGCTTCCTAGTAACAATAAAAAAATAAAAAAAGCTTCAAAATAGTGGCTTCTATGATGTTTTTTTTATAGAACGGTTAAAAAATCGAATAAGCTTATAGTTAACACATCGAGTACTTTTTTGTCCCAAGTTGTCCCAGGCTTAAATTCAATTCCAAGGTTACTTTGAGATGTAAACTAAAGGATCGTGAAGAATTTAGCTGCACAAATTTGCACTTTTTTAATTTAAGGCTTTTTGAATTTTTCCAATATTTTCAACCATTTTCTATTGAAAACAGCTAAAAACTAAATCAGAAAATAACTGAATTTTGCTAAATCATTCAAATCATCATTTCTATGTAAGTTTTAATATTTATAATGGTTTGCACAACATTAATCGCATAAATGGCTTATATGCATTTTAAGTAATAAAGATTAATATTTCGCTATAGGCCCTATTCAATAGTTAGTCTCGAAAACTTGTTATTGAAAATAAAACATCAAATTTGTATCATAAAAATCATAAATACGATATGAGATGGAAAAAATATTTTTGGCCGCCAGTGTGTATGGAAACCGTCCATAGTGGCTGCTGTAGAAAAACATCTTGCAAAACACTTGTTGCTAAGGGCAACCCAAAGTTACTGTAGAAAAATGTTCTGTTTCCCGCATTTACTACTACTACCATTACCAGTCCCAGCCCTGCTTTTAATACACGATGCTTTCATCGTTATCGTTACTGAACTCATCTTCCAAAGTAACGATGTGTTATTTTTTCAATGAAATGCATTACTAAACAACCAAAACGATGAAACACGATCACGAACAAATATCTGCGGAAGGCAACATCATCGCTATATTTAATTATGCGATGAATGTTGCATTGAAATTTCAACGGTTGCGTAAAGTCAAACAGATTTCGGTTGAAAAACAAAGGAAATTTCGTTTATTTCTAGTTAGGGCTGTTATGTATCATGACCGACTTGCGACACTGACGAAACGAGTCACTGTCACTAGACGAAGCTATATTTCATATGCTCACTTCGTCACGTCGCAATTTTAATGTTGTTATCTGTCGTGAATCGCAAGGCAGTCCCATCTGCATTTTCATCAAAATTGAGTTGAGTTCAGTTTTCAACATATCTTCCAATGCCCTCTCAGCTGCCCTTATGAGATAATAACATTTGTTCGGAAAAAGTAGGAAAAAACAGCAAGTCAAATTGTCCCATAATGAAAAGTAACCACATATCAGTCTCACTTCAGATATCGGCACCGTGTAACACAAAAGTGAACCGTGTTTTGGTCGTCTTTATATTTTGCTCAGAAAGATATCGTAGTGAAAAGAAAATTGAGAACGTTTTATTAAGATTTGATCATGTTCCAATCCTCTGGCATTTTTTGAATCTTACTATGGAAAACGAGCTTGGAAACTTCACACCCCATTTTCTCAATGCCTACTTTTTACAGATAGGACTGACTTGCGAATCACGGCAGTTTTGCTGTTAATAAGTTGAATGGATACCCTTCCATGATTCTAGCAATATTAATAACAATCATACCAGATAAGCATCTAAAAATTATCAAGTTTACGATTCCATCACAAGCCGTAGCTATGAAAATATAAGAGAAAAAAATCTTTGTCAATGTCTCGCCGTTTGATGACAGTAAGGGAAGCATACTCTCTATTAACATTGACGCTTTCCAGCCCTGGTTCTAGGACCCTATTTTATAAGTCGAATCGATCAATAACGACTCGACTGGAGTCACTTAAAAGATTTCAAACGATATACTAAAGCTGCTTGAACAGTTGAGCTTTAAAAATACCCACCGATAACTATCGATTTTTGTTCATCAAACCTCCCGATAATGCAATTAACACAACCTGGCCACCCTGCTTTAATCTTCGCTCATTGGCAGCCTTGAGAGCCTAGACAAGTTGATTTCCGCATTCTTTGTACGATTTATTTTGAAATTGAAGTGTGCAGCACAATCTACAACTATGCTTTTGTGCGTTTTATATCTTTTTCAAATTGCCTAATTATTTCACTCTCCGGGTAGATCAAAGTTTCATACACAGTGCCACAACCATCCTCTGCCAAAAGGTTATCTTCAGCCAAAATCGTCGTGATGATCTTCACTCCATTTGGAATGCTGACAACTTTCGTGTGGCTCCGATAGAATCGGGTCGAATCTGGAATGGCTACGTTAATTTGCTCCGTCGTCTTTGGTACATCACGCTCTTCAATGGATCTTCTGTGAATAGATTGGCGAATTAAAATAAACCAACATGAATGGAACCGATTGAGGTGAGCAATCTTTGATGGTACCGCTGATTGTTTCCTCTCAATATTGGTGCACTTTTGCAGCCGGCGGAATTATTTCCTTTTAAGCTGCGTTGATTTTCCGTCACTTCAATTTTGCGCTCGAACAGCTGCCTCATTGCATTTACCCGTGACTTTCCGCTGCCGTTACAAGGGTGAGGGACGGAGCCCACTGGTGGAAGAGGGCACAGAAAGTCTCCACAACAGGCAACTGGCTGCGGCTGCCAGAGGTGGCACTCACATGCAATGGTGCTCATTTTGGAATTGATGTAAAATTTTTAAAAATATGAAAATTTATGAAAAATACACGAACGAATTTTCTTCTAAAGTGAATAACTGCTTGACAGTCTGAAAATTGAGATGGTTTGATGATTGCCAATGTTTCCTATGATTAGCATAAGGCTAGAATTGCATTGAACATTGCGCACATGGCATATACCGTTATCGTGGAGAAAGAAGAACGCAAAAACGGAATCGCACGCCATATCTAAAACCTAAGACGCATTGACACCCTCCCTCTCTTTGTAACCCTCTTTTCTTGCACTAAGGGGTCGTCCATAGGGGTCATGCACAAAGTACGTCGCTCCAAGGAGGGGGAGGGGGTCAAGCCAAGCGTGACAAGCCTTACAAAATTTTCAGAAGACTCATACAAAAAACGTGACATAGCATGAATAGCGTAGGGGTCAATAATAATACAGTAATACCTCCATGAGTCGATGTTCCATGACTCGATATCGACTCATGGAACCATACTAAAAACAAAATTTCATGGTTACTATGATGGTCCCTAGAAGCAGCTTTCCAAAGGATTGCTGTTCCATGACTCGATATTTCCATGAGTCGATGGTCCCTTGAATATCGACTCATGGAGGTTTCACTGTAATAATAATAGTCAATAAGGGGGTCAAAAAAGTTGAAATTTAGCGTGACATAATTTGTGTATCATCCCGACGTAGCATTTTAGGGGGGAGGAGTCTTCACAAATTTGTTACGATGTGTGACGAAGGGGAGGGAGGCGTCCCAACTAGCCAACGTAGCATTTTGAGTCATTTCAGTAACAATAGCAACGCTGAAAAAATGACAAACAGTTTCTTATCAAACTTTTATGTTTGACTTAATAAACTTTAGTTATTAAATGATTATTCAGCTTCAAAACATTAGTTTATAAGGTTAAAAATATTCTAAGAAATTTCAAATTTTCCTGATAAATGCAGTAAAACAGATTTTATAAAGCTTTAAGTAGTTATGTGAATATTATATTGTATTTGTGTGTTAATAATTTTATTTATTAATGAACAAATTGAAAGCTTATTAGGATAATTTAAAATCAATGCTATATCGATATGTATAATATTGTTTAACTTCATATTAACAAGACATAAAACCAATTGTTTTTACATATTTTCTGACGAAGCTTCAATTTTTCAAAAGAACACAATAAGCTCGTTAAGGCAAATTTAAACAGTATTGTAGTAATGCAACACACCTGTTATGCGTTCAATGTTGCAAGAGATCTCCACTCAATCAAATCATTGATTTGTTTTGATATATCAATTTTCTTGATGGAATAGCCTGAATAATAATGAGGACATCAAATTCGAGTGTATTCGAAATTACCCTAATTCAGTTTTCTAAATCTCCCGGTAATTCAACGAAATGGTATTTTTGTTATTAGATTGTTTCAGTATGGGGAACGCTAAAGAGGTTTCACTGAAATATTAATAAAGATGATTGTACACTAAAACCTCAATTTACGAAGTCTTTTTTTACGCTACCTCAATTCAAGTCACTTTTTTTACGAAGCAAACTCAATTTACGTCACTTTTTTACGCAGTGCGTAAATTGAGTTTTGACAATTCTATAGGAAATTATTGACCTCCGGTTGGGGAAAATCGTTGGAAACCCATACAATATGGATATTTTCGGAACGAGCACGACGAGGGGATGACGAGAATCGGTGTCTGACGCCATTTCGGAATCGAAAATGGCGACCTCTGATTTTGGAAAATCGTTGGAAACCCATATAATGCACTGACATAGCTGAAAATTTATCAGCATACTTTCTGTATGTAAGCGCAAGTAGTGATACTTTTATGAATCAATATTACTTAAGATGACTGAGTTTTATCACTTTGAAATTGCAATCTGCAAAATCAACATGGCTACCAAAACGAATGACGGGCTACTTAGCGTAAAGAGTTTAGATTTTATGCTTTGGGGCTCTGCACACTTTCACTCTTTCATGAAATTCATAAACAACAAGACCAGTAAAAGTCAAAATCCCATACAAAATCAAAACAGTGCAGAGGCCTACAAATAAGTATCATCAATGTACAACTACTTAAGTTTGTAGATACTCAGGCCTATATATCGTGGAGTCCTTGGAAGTACAAAAACATCGCCACAACTCAATACAACACTTCGTTAGCTAAACGAAACTAAAAGAACTATCTACTGATGATTGGTTACGCTTGTATATCCTAATGCCCACATTCGATAGAGATCTTAGAGGACCAAGGACATCCGCACAAATTCATACAATACACCGTTTACCCACAGGAATGGTAAGGGGCCTTTGGAGTATTTGCAAACTATCTTCTAATCACTTATTATGGCCGTAGATCCAAAGGCTTTTATTCAATGGAGTCCTTGGAGCACCAAAACATCCGTATAAATCAATATAATATTCCGTTGACTTAAATTTATGGTTCAGAGACTGTGCCATATTAAAAAACTACCTATAGACCATTGATCACGTTTGTAGATTCAAAGGCCTATATTCAATGAAGTCTTTGAAGGACCTAGGACATCCGCACAAATTATTACAATACACCGTTTACTCACATGAATGGTAAGGGGCCTGTGGAGTATTTGAAAACTAACCTCTAATCTCTTATTACGGTCGTAGATCCCAAGGCCTATATTCAAGGGAGTCCTTGGAGGACCTAGGACATCAGCACAGGTTAAAAAAATACTCATTTTACTACTATGAATAGATAAGGGCCTGTGCCATATCGAAAAAACATCAAAGGATCGCTAAATATGCCAGTACATCACTATGGGCGGTTTCCATACCGACTGGCGGCCAAAAATATTTTTTCCATCTCATGTCGTATTTATGAGTTTTATGATATAAATTTGATGTTTTATTTTCAAAAACAAGTTTTCGAGACTAACTTTTGAATAGGGCCTATAGCGAAATATTGAACTTTGTTACTTATATTGTATATAAGAAATTTATACGATTAACGTTGTGCAAACCATTACAAATATTAAAACTTACATAGAAATGATGATTTCGATGATTTAGCGAAATTCAGTTATTTTCTGATTTAGTTTTTAGCTGTTTTCAATAGAAAATGGTTAAAAATATTGGAAGAATTTAAAAAGCCCTAAATAAAAAAAGTGCAAATTTATGCAGCTAAATTCTTCAAGATCCTTTAGTTTACATCTCGAAGTACCCTTGGAACTGAATTTAAGCCTGGGACAACTTGGGACAAAAAAGTACTCGATGTATTAACTATAAGCTTATTCGATTTTTTTAACCACTTTATAAAAATACATCAAAATGCCTCTATTTTGAAGCTTTTTTTTTATTTTTTTATTGTTTCTAGGAAGCCTTTTTTGTAAGCTTTCAAATGGTGTAAAAACATTTTACGTAAGAATTATAGAAAAAAAGTTATATTAATTTGAGTAAACCATAGTTTTTGTTAATAAAAACAAGTTTTTCTCCATAGGCTCAACTTTGGCACCTCATATCTGAGTGTACAATGCAAATCATGTCCTAATATTTTGAGGATTTCTTAACAGACATGTTTACAATGATATGGCGAACAAGAATTGAAATTTGGGGCACATCACTTTTTTGATTATTGGCCACCTGATAAGCCATAGTGTACATTGCAGGTATATATTGGAAATGATAAATTGATCTCCGTCAACTCATGAAAAATCATATACATATACCCAAACTCCAAAGAGTTCTTGGAAGACATTAACTTGCACATATTCTAGCCTGATTTAGAACCCAATATATTAATAATATGTAAATGGTGCTGAAAGAGCATATTTTTTCTAAATAATATAAATTAATTTCATACAAGTAGTTTCTAAACGTCCGGAGTTCCACAAGGAAGTGTTTTGGGGCCACTTATATTCAACGTCTTCATAAACGACTTGTATTCGTTGCTCTCTTCATACAATCTGTCGTTCGCGGATGATCTGAAGTTCTACCGCACCATATCATCTCCTCAGGACTGCATCGCCCTCCAGGAGGACATCGACATCATACTCATCTGGTGCGACAACAACGGCATGCGTGTGAACAACGGCAAATGTAAAATAATTTCGTTTACTCGCTGCAACACCTCTTACCAGCATCGGTACTTCATCGGGGCAGAGGAGCTAGTCCGCGTTCATTCAATTTGCGATCTTGGTGTTACGATAGATTTCAAGGTGAGATTTAACGAGCACATCGGACTGACTGCCGCCAAAGCTTTCTCCGTTCTAGGAATGATTCGAAGGCACACCAACTCTTTCACAGATGTTTACGCCTTAAAAACGCTGTACTGTTCTTTGGTGCGGAGCATCTTAGAATATGCCTCTCCTGTCTGGTGTCCATCTCAGGTTACGCAGATACTTTCAATAGAACGAGTGCAAAAAAAAATTCCTGAGGTTTGCATTGAGTAGGCTACCGTGGAACGATGCAAGGAATTTGCCGAGCTACTTTGAACGATGCCAGCTGATAAGATTGGAATGTTTGTCAGCCAGACGTACCAATCAGCAACGTCTGTTCATATTCGACCTGATCAAAGGGGGAATAGATTGCCCTGCACTGCTGGAGCTGCTGAGTTTCAATGCTCCTTCTAGAAGATTTCGGAACGCTGTTCTTCTGTGTATACCAAATCATCGGACTAACTATGGTTATAATAGCTCCTTGAGTTCTTGCTTGCGAGCATTCAACGATGTTGGAGACAAATTTGATTTTGACGTGACGAAGAACATATTTTTAAATAGAATAAGAAACTGATTTTTTTTTTATATATACTAAATTCAGTCTGTACGATATTTCGAAGACGGTGTAAATAAATAAATAAATAAATAAATAAATAAACGGCAAAACCTCGTTTTACGAACTGATATTCCTCGTTTTAGGCACTGATTTACACTGACTTTTCGACACAGATCCTAAAACTAGAAGAGTTTTTTGAGAACTTGTGAAAAAATGGTGCAAAAATATTGAAAAACAAAACAGTTATAACGATTTGAATTTGAATTTCGCGTTAAAAAATGAAGCTGCCGGTAGAGGGGTTAATCACGAATAATTTAAAAAAATCATATGTTCAATACAGCGGGGATTCGTTAGTTGGAACACGACTGCCTTCCATCTAGCGAATCTGACCCGTTAGTTGGAACAACTGACAGCTGATGAAAGTGCTCCACACTAACGCCATATACATACGCATTTGTTCTATATATGGAGACTTCAATGCAACGGTACTCAGACGTCAAAGTCAGTTTGACATCTTCTCTTGACATTCGAGTGCTTTTTAGTTGGAATATTTTTCAACTAGCGAACATCCAACCATCGAGCCATTCCATGTAGCGGACCCCCAACGAGCGAATCCCCACTGTATATTAATAGTAATTTACGCAACAAGTTGCAGAATGATGATTTTTACAGCACGAGTCGTACATTGTTTGATAATCACGATGATTGCTGTAAACATCGATCATGTAAAGCCATTTGTAATGTACACACTCCGAAAAAATCATGCGATTTTACGTCTTTCGGATGCACATAAAAGAAGCAAACCAAATGACGTAAATTTGTGTCACATTTTAAATACGATGGTGTCTGGTTCGGGAAATGTCAATCATAGCGGCATCGTTTTCATGTCCTTCATCATGTAAAATTACATTTTTCTTTCAATATATCTTTCAGAACCCATTTTTACGTCATTTCATCACTTACATCATGTGTAATTCAGTCATAATGTGAATTACGTCCGGAGTGATTTTCATTATTTTTGAGAGTGTATTATTCCATGATAAATCCTACAAACACCGCTATTATATCAAACATTGCTACCAAAATCCTAGAAATTGTACGCAAAACAACTTCTCTCAAAGAATGTTGCATGTAAAACGGCTCGGTTTACATGATTTTCCCACTGAAAATCCAATCATAAATAATGCACATGGAATGACAAGCCGTCGATCCATCCATGTACATTATTTTTGGCAGAATATTCAGCGTAGAATCATGTAAACTGAGCATTCTTGTATGGCATTTTTCTTTCTAGATGCAAGAAAGCATGCAATATTGGCGAATGTTGGATAGAAGGTCATGAAATGTTTCAGTTTCACCCAAGATTGCAAGCATTTCCGAATGCAATCAGACAGTTTACATTATTTATCGTTGAATATTCAATTATAACTCGTTTTACATGATTATCATAAAAGTTTACGTGTCATGTAAATGTATTTATTTTTTTTTTTTTTGCTGTGCAATTCACACTGCTTGAGCGTAATTAAATAAACCTTATCGGTTGATGGTTGCTTGGTAAGTTAAGTGATGCTTCTGTCCTTACTGTCTTTAGACGTACTGTCAGTGATCTAGACATTTCGTGAAACATCGTATCTGTTAGACGGTCCATCTGCCTCTTTAACCATTTCGGCTATGCCCGAACTCGTGGAAAATTTTCAAAAAAATATTTTCGAGAAGGTAATTTTATAGGCTTTAATCACTGAAATTTTTGGAATGCACTTATTTTTCGTTTTTGAGTTATGGCCAATTTTGTGAAAAATGTCCAGATGTGCCATATAAGACTTTTCTTTGAAAAATCATAACTCAAGAACGAAACATTGTAGAAACAAAGTTTTTATATGAAAATTTAAGCAAATTTTCTCAGAAATCCAAAAAAAATATGAACTGGAAAAAGTTTTCCACAAAATTTTCCACCGTTGGGGAAATTCATAAAGAAAAGCTGGAAAATCTATGCCCGAACTCGCGGAAATTTTTTAATAAAATATTTTTAAGAAAGAAACTTTATAAACTTCAATTCTGGTATCATTTAGGATGTACTTTTCTTTAGTTCCTGATCTATGGTCAATTTTGTAAAAATGCAAAGATTTGCCGTACATGCCTTTTCGTTTAAAAATCATGACTCAAGACTCATCATGACTTGTCGAACCGGATTCAAATTATCTCAAATATATGAAATTTTTGAAATGGAATCAGTATCCCAGGATATTTTTCACTGTTTATGAAAACAAATAATGAAAACCCGATTAGCTATTCCAGCTTTCAAACAAAGTATATTTGAAAAGAGCGATCAATAAGATCCAATCCTACAATATTTTTCAATACGCTCATTTTTCGTTCCTAAAACATAATCAAATATTGCTAGGATGAGCTGTTTGAACCATATATTTACAAATTTATAAGTTCATAAACAAAATTTCTTAAGAACGAAACTACATAGAAACAAAGTTTTCTTCAATCAGAATGTAGGCAATTTTTTCCTGTTAGGTAACTACAAAATTGACAGTTAAATAAATGGGTAGACAATATGACAAATAGGTATTTAACCATTCAAGTTTAAAGCGTTGAAATGGCTTGAGAATCATAAGTTTACCAAAAACTAACAAAGAGCAGTGAGAAAGTGCAAGTGTTGTCTATCAGCTGTATATTCCTCGTTATTATTTTTTGTAAAGTGAAAAAAGTTTTCCCGAAGCTGTTGAAATGGACAAAGTTCAATATTACGAATACAATTCTTTATGCTGTAACCCCTTCGGACTGGACGGCCACAAATCAGTAAGGACAAATCTACGATCGATCAGCCAAGACCTCATCAGTAAGCTTCATTCGAATGGAGTTCGGTGGATTACGGAAAAGATGAAAATTTGCGTGAAATGCTCCATTACCGGTGACCAGAAGGCTCTCGTAACGGATCTTCCAGAATCAATGGCGTTTGAGGAACAAGATTCACCACTATCTTCGTTGGCGTCGCCAAAGGAAACTCCTTCCTCGGGTGAGTCAGTTGGTTCTATAAATAATGTACAAAAAATACAAGAGCTTGCTAAATTCTTGGAAATTTCTTTTCAAATAAAATCTTCACGTTTGGATGCTTCTAGTAGTAACTATCGCAATGCTGCTATGGACGAAATGTTCAATCAAATTTTGAGTAAAATAAAGACTTGGTTTCCGCCTAATATTGTCGATGTTTCAGAGGATTTTAATTCCGTTTTATTAAATTTGAACTCAGCTGTTACAAAAGCCGAACCTGACAAGCAAATTGAACTTCTTAAATTACTTCCTAGGAATTGGTCATATGCCAAAGTTAAAGCTCATTTTGACGTGTCTCAACACGTTATAACTAAATCAAAAAAATACAATTTAGGGATTCAACCACTTTCAAAAGTAGGACGACCCTCGCATGGATCAGATGTCCAAGACATAGTTTCAAATTTTTACCTAAGGGATGATATCAGTCGGCCATTTCCTGGCTTGAAAGATACCATATCTATTAAGTTACCCAATGGCGGGCGCCAAAATGTTCAAAAACGCCTTTTGCTTGACCCTTTGGATACTTTATATAAACAATATTTGGAAACCTGTAAAAGTGAACAGGAATCTGTCTCATTCACATCGTTCTGGAAACTTAAACCAAAACAATGTGTTTATACAAAGGATTCATCGGCCATGAATGTTTGTGTTTGCATGGTACATGAGAATATGAAATTCATGGTTGATGCATTGAAAAAAAAAACTAATTGCTTTGAAGTTCATAATACAGAAAAAAAACTTAACACCTTTTTTATGATATGACCAGATAGTACAGATGATTGTTACTTGAGGTCCTGTGAGGATTGTAAATTAAAGAAATTAGATTTTGTTGCCAATCGCTTAGATGAAAACAACGTTGAAGAAGTTAAGTATTGTTTTTGGATTATTTCTCCTCGTTGTGAAATTATCAACAAAGAGGAAAATGTAAATGATTTTATAGAAAACTTGAAAAATCTCACAGAGAAGTTTCTTGTGCATCAATTCAAAGTAGATAAACAAAATAAATTTATAAAAGCTTAAAAGAAATCACTAGTTGAAAACAAAGAAATAATGTGCCATATGGATTTCGCGCAAAATTATTCGTGCGTGATACAAGATTCCATTCAAAGCCATTACTTTGTACGACCTCAAGTAACAATACATCCATTTGTAATTTATTAGAAAGACAAATCTTCGATCAAAGTCTTAAATTTTGTTGTAATTGCTGACATAAAAAAGCATAACACGACATCAGTTTATGCTTTTCATACAAAACTAATTTCAAGATTGAAAAATAAATTTCCTGAGCTTGAAAAAATAATTTATCTTTCTGATGGTTGTGGAGAGCAGTACAAAAACAAATCAAATTTCAAAAATGTATGCAACCATGAAAATGATTTTAAAATTAGAACAGAATGGCACTTTTTCCCAACCTCACATGGAAAAGGTCCATGTGATGGTATCGGTGGCAATATTAAGCGAATGGCTAGAGATGCTAGTATTAGAAAGTCAGCGGAAATTAATAACGCCAAACAATTTTTTGAATGGGCTGTGTCGCAAAAGGTGAAAGACCAATTTGAAAAAAAATGTGAATTCATCTATGCAACTGAAAATGACTATTCAGAGGCTCACTTCACTTCACTGCTGTATTTCACTTCACTCACTTCAAATTACTTCAGGAGAGATTTTCTAACCTTGTTCCAATTCCTGGAACAAAAAAATATCATTCATATATTCCAAAAGACGAACGAAGCATTTTTGCGAGTGAATTCTCAGATGCACATGAAAACCAAGAAAATACAGCATGCTTTGTTCTTAATACTGCAAAGAAACGAAAATCTTCTGGTGGTAGCAACCAAAGGCAATCTTCCCGGCTGAAAAAATAGATTGTTTTAAGATAAAATGTAAGTTATGTACTGAATAATTGAATAAATAAAATTGAAGAAAAATATAAAAAGAATCTTATTTGTTCCATAGAAAAGAAAGAATCACTTGGAATGGAAAAGAAACAATTTTTTTTAGCTTTGCTTAACGGTGTTATGTTTCATGAAAAATATAATCCAATCCGACTTATACTTCATTAAAACCAATCCCATATCGTTTCTTTCAGATCTTTTAGAAAATTTGCAATTGCTTTGATAAAAAAAAACCTTGTTTTTTTATGCTTCGATTGAAATATGGGTTTTCAAAGAAAAGGCTAATATGGTCATTTTTCACAAAATTGACCATAACTCAGGAACAAAAAATAAAGTACATCCTAAAAGTTACTAGAATTGAAGTTTATAAAGTTTCCTTCTCAAAAATATTTTAATAAAAATTTTCCACGAGTTCGGGCATAGTTTTTCCGGCTTTTCTTTACGAATTTTCCCAACGGTGGAAAATTTTGTCGAAAACTTTTTCCAGTTCATATTTTTTGTGGATTTTTGCTTAAATTTTCATATAAAAACTTTGTTTCTACGATGCTTCGTTCTTGAGTTATGATTTTTCAAAGTAAGTAGTGTCAAGGGAAAACAAAATAATTCCACCTGAGTTTTCCGGAAAAATAGGCGACCCTGAATTTTTCTCAATTTTTTTTTATTCATATATCCATGAGCCCTGCCTGTGGAAAAAGTTTCATGAAAATCTGAGACCCTTCGGCCCAATTTGTACGATAATAAAAAAAAATCCCCAACTACTTCTTCTGTGTAGAAAACGCTTCTGCTGGTTAGTTTACTTGTGATTTTTGCAAAAAATAATGTACACAAGTTTTTCGTGTAATAATGTTACTCAAAATCCAAATTAAATTTGACACAGCATTTCAACTTGCACTCTGCAACATATGATGAATGAAATCGCGACGAAGATGGTGCATCATTTGAGCGGAAGACATAAGGTTTAATTGATTGATTGACGCAAACATGTCGATTTATCGAAGCTAACCCTTAATCATGACGCATTGGAGTCAGCAACCCACAGAAAGCCCGAACTTAGTAGGATTCGTTATGGGTCTTCTAAACAGTACGTTAAATGATATTTTGGATGTTTAAGTACAGGTAGAGGTCGATACAAGTACAAATTACTATTCACAGTCGTGTGCCTTCCTTCGAAACGTGTTATTAAGTTGAGACCAACGGACACAACCGTTTATACTGCATTAGCAGACATCCGTACATCAGTCATCAATTACCGCAAACAGCATAAAATGCGTCAAGAATTTAAAGCAAACCTGCACAGGATATAATTCAGTAAGGAATCCCCTTCCAATATTGGGAGAAATACACCAAGAATTGTTCTTGGTATCAGTATTGAAGTAACAAGGATCTTTTCAGAAATCTGTAAGCAGAAAGTGTTTCATCGAAGATTAAAGAATGATTCATTAAGGATTTCAATAATATATATAATTGATGTGATTATAGTGGGTGATGATAAAACATAAAATGTTTTTAAAACTAAATTCTCATTGGAATGATATTGCATTGAAAATATTGTAGGCATCTCCCACGCATTCAATCGCAGAGCCGTTTTCATGTTCTGTCAATTAACGATGTGTGCCTCTTAGAAGTCGTGATGTAAGCATACATATTTAACCTAGACCAAGACGAATGATCCGATTTCGATCCGACCGATTCTCACTGACTAAAGTTCAACCTGCTTAGCCAAATTGGAGAACGGGGTCAACATCAATGCTGAGCAATCACCTCAAGGCAGATGATCCATTGTTTTGCATATTGGTTCGTTTGTTAGTGAGCATCATCAAAATGCGCACCGATGGCCATTAGGGTCAATAAATTTAGGATCCACCCGCATTGTGGCTGCACGCAACAGTTATGAGAAATTGGGAGTTGAGATGCCATTAAGCACCTGCCACAGTTTGCCTCATATGCGTAGCTGATAAATCGATTAGCATGAAATAGCTCTATCAACTTAGCACAAGTGATACTCTGCGCTGAGCAAGGTTGAATTTGAGAGCAATTTTTCGCGCTTGTTACCATCTTGAATATAAAACAGTTTGCTCTATATCTTTATTTTACGCAAGTTCACGCTGCAAACGCCAAACCAAACGACACAAGATGGAAGCAATGATGAATCGATTAGATTTGAATGGAGCTTTGAGGGAAGAGCCCATCGATACAATGTTAATGCAAAATAGTTAAACATCCCACTCACTCTCGATGCCATCAGATGCTTCAACGATAGGAAGTGGTTCGCACCTATTTTGGCTGTTTTTAGTTGGAAGAAAAATATTGAAAACTTTAAGAAAGTTGCGTGTCAAGAAGCTGTAATTTTTCTCTGTATTTTATTTTTTTAAATAACTCCGCTAGCCAGACGGCTCACCCAAATAGCATGTCCAAATGAACTTGAAACTATTGAGAACCAGAGCTACAGGTCCAAAGCCCTGATAAAGTTGGATGGTTGTGATGGCTATGACCGTGGTCATCATTTAAAGAACAAACGGACAATGCTGTATTGTGTCAGCACCGAGGAGGCAGCCCCTCTAGCACGATGTAGGTAGTGCAACCCTGGTTAGGTGACCTATCGAAGACTCTTCACCAACCAAGAAAGGCAAAAGTAGAGCAAACGGATTGATTTTACGGCAACAAATCCGACAACGAATAAAGGTCGACGATTGGAAAGTTCGATCTTGGAACGTGAGAACTTTGAATGAACCCGCACGTGTTAGGCTCCTGGCTCGTGAACTGCGGAATGTCGGCATGAACGTGGCAGCTATCCAGGAAATACGCTGGCCGAGAACCGGAGAACGTGAATTCCGAAAGGTGGACCCCACCGCCAGCACTTCAGACAAGTACCACATCTACTAAGCGTTGGCGACAGAACAGAACGTGGAGCATGGTTCATAGTGATTGGGAAGCAGATGAAGCGAATTATTCGGTGGAAACCGGTAAGCGACCGAATCTGCGTGTTGAGAATGAAGGGCAAGTTCTTCAACTACAGCCTGATCAGCATATATGCGCCAACGAACGATAAGCCCGATGAGATGAAGGATGAGTTCTATGAGAGCCTGGATAAGGCCTACGGAGAGTGCCCAAAACAAGTCACCAAGAAAAAGAAAAGAAAATTTCTTCCGACCCGTCACTGGAACGGAAAGCCTTCATTCCATTACCAATGATAATGGCCTGCGCTCCCAAATAGACCACGTGCTGGTTGATGGGCAACATTTCTCAGATGTCATGGATGTCAGGACCTTCCGAGGCCCTAATATCGACTCGGATCATAATCTCTTTCTAGCTAAAATTCGGACGCGATTATCCAGCGTCACGAGTGTCACAACAAACAGAACGCTGCGCTTCAATATACAACGCTTGTCGACTGATGGGGTAGCTGCACAGTACCGTCAGCAACTAGACGAGCAGTTTGGAAGAATGAACGTTGCTGGAGACGTCGACAGCCTGTGGGACCCTATCCACGAAGCTGTGACAATAACGGCGCGGGAATTGATTTTTTTTAATATATATTTATTAGTCAAGTTTTAAAGCTTTACATAGTAATAAAGTTATTCATTGCAAATTATTTCTAAATGAAATTTTAACGAATCCAATTGAATTAAATTATCTTCAGAGTTTATGTAATTAACATAACAAATAAACATTTTCATTATTTTGATTTTAGTTCTTTGTTCTAAACATAGTAGGCTTGGTTTCATCATATCTTCAAAACTAAAAGCTCTGTTGGGAACAAACACGTTGATAATTTGTTGAAATATCGCCCATGCATTTGCCGTCCTCGTGCAGGTTGCGTATTTGTGCTGCAAATCTTCGTCAGCTACTCCACAGTGTTCACAGACTGGTGACGGTAGCAAGCTCATTCGATGTAAGAGTTTAGCGTGTAAGATCGTCTTATTTACCAGCAAATAATAACAGCTTCTTTCTAGCGAATTCAGTTGACGCGAGTTTACGTTGAGCCAAATCTGCTTCCAGTTCAAATTTGGAGATTCACGCATGACCTTGGGAGTTTCTATTTGACTCAGCAAACGACGATGTAATGTTGAAGATGTTGAAATCGCTAGCACATCCTGAGAAATGTGAGCAAATTCTTGGCAAATTTGCTTGAGGCATGGGCAGTCTGTTGGGAGAGCTGCCAGGTTTGAGGGGTTTTGTGTTGATTCTATAAAGGTTCTATAGAACGGCATACATTCCATTTCACAAAGATGTCGGTTCATTAAAAGCGATCTGCATTTGAAGGCCGGGAGGTGAAGGTTCAGGCCCCCTTTCTCTTTAGGAAGCGCTAACTGATGCATAGATACTCTTACAACTTGTCCTTGCCACAAAAAGCTAGAGATGAGCGACGTAATTTTTGCGATGTATAGTTTGTAGATCGGCAATATTGAGACATATACCACATCTTTGACGAGATAAAGGTATTCATCAACAATACTTTTTGATGCAGTGAAAGAAATCGCATTTTATGGAGTCAAATTTGCTGGGCCATCTTCACTATCAGTGTGTTCCAATTAAGAATAATCATCCGTCGAATTGAGTTAGTAAAGATGACTCCTAAGATTTTGACACTGTCAGTAGTCTGCGTCCACTGTACATCTACTCTATTGCGAGCTGTTATGTAACCCACATCTAGAGCCGATGTTTTCTCTAAGTTCAATAGGGAACCTGAGCATCTCCCGAAGTTCAGAAATAGTTGCTT
Organism: Aedes aegypti; assembly: GCF_002204515.2. Lineage (NCBI taxonomy): Eukaryota > Metazoa > Arthropoda > Insecta > Diptera > Culicidae > Aedes > Aedes aegypti. The sequence continues at coordinate 151,290,274 of NC_035109.1, forward strand.
TACTCTTTCGATTTTCTCCACACACGTCGATATCATAGTTACGTCGTCGGCATACGCAACAACCAAATCGAACTGACCATTACATTCTTCTTGAATTCGATGCAGAAGTGGATGGAGATATATGACGAACAGGTGCATCGATAAAGGGTCTCCCTGACGTACAGACCGCTGTATCGTGAACGGTGCAGAGAGATGACCGTTTATCAGTAGTCGTGATGATGAAAGCTCCGCGATAGATGATAGTAGATGTATAAGCTCAACGTTAAAGCCGAGAGAAAACGACGATCGACTCGATCGAATGCATGGTCCAGATCGAACGACAAGAGTTTCCCAGAACGCCGATGTTTACGTAGTTGAGCTATCTTATCTTTTAGAGCAAGAGTCGCTCCGAAGATCGTTCGTTTCCCATTAGAACACTTCTGCACATTGCTAATGATGTTGTGGTCAGTCATTATACCATCAAGTCTGGACTTAAGGCCCAAGTCAGTGGAGGATCTGGAATCAACCGACAATTTGAAATTTATTGAATGAACATCTTTACCGAAATGAACTAATTACTACCACATGCGCAAGGGAATATTTCTCTACTGGAAAAAGTATTGTTATCCTCCACATAAGAAAATGCGATAATATTATGAATGTTTATCCACAATATTTAAAAATCTACCAGTACCACTTAGCTTTAAAAATAATAAACTTTTCGTTATTTATAATCCCTCTATATAGCAATCCAAGTCACCATGCATGATATGGTTTATCACATAAAGAATGCAAATATAGGATAATGCCACTTCATAATTGCATTACAAGGATTCAAATATCCCGTTAAAAATATTCAGTAAATAATTCTATTGCAAATTGCCAACGAATACAAAATTGATGCACGACCACCACAGTTCAATACCAACTTCCAGAGACAGAGAGATCTCGCTGTCCTCCGGGTATGAACTCCCACTATTAGCAATATTATCACAAGGGAATAGATGTCAACAATATATAAAATTATGTTTGCTAAAACCTGATAAGGAAGTGTTGTTATGTTCCATGCTTATTTGAAAATGATGAGTAACTACCTATCTAACTGATGCTTTTCTGAAATAAATCTGACTGCTCCAATTGCAATATTGAAATTATATGAAAATTCGCATGCCCACCCTAGCCGTTGAAGAAATGAACCGTTACTCTTTGAACGTGGTATTACCATGGATGGTGGGTGCGCTCGTAAGACATGCAGTTGTTTGCCCCAAGATTATTTGGTTTTCTAATATGAAAGCATACATTTTTTTATATACCAATGAATTGCTGAGAAAATTTGCAATCTATTGGTGCTAATTATAAGGCTGAAAAATAAAATTCATAGCATACTTTTTCAATTTCCATTTCATGCGCAAACGATTTCCGCTGCAACAGCAGCGGGCCGTGGGAAGAAGGAATACGAAAAACCGACCAACAAGCGATAAATGAAATGTGTTCATCTAACTGTGAGTCATTTTGCTAATGATGTAGGATGGGTGATCTGTTGATATTGATATTGGTATCACGTGTTGATTACTTCGAGCCTCGAATTCTTGGATCAATTTTAATTTTATCTGCAAATTGTTCTGAACAAATCTTCTTAATTTTGTTGAATAAAATATATTGGGGGATTAGAGTTTTCTAAATTAGTAAATAATACGTCATAAGTCATTTTTAATTTCAGAGCGGTCGGTTCTCAGCTTGCTCCTGGCGATCAACATGCTCGTGCTGTATGTATCAAGCGAGCGTGCTTGTGCGGAATGTACTAAGTATACGATGCAACTGATCTTGAATTAAATATTTCATATTACAATTGGCATTGGAAATTCCAAGTAAATATTTGTATCTCATGGCTTTCTAAGTGGGATGCCCGAAATTCATTGAAAATATTCTAATTGTTTGTGGCTGAGAACTTTGGACAGACAATTTGAATGTGATTATTGGGAATTTGTTGAATATTTTCCAATTACTGGTAGACACTGAAAAAGGCTGCAATATGAAAAGATGATTGCTTAAAAAGTCTTTGATAAAGTGTACAATATTTTGAAATACATCGAGTTGAAAATAAACAAAGCTATGACAAGAACACTATTTGTATGACATATTGGTTTATTAAAATAAATCCTAATAATATTTGAGATTTTTATGGAATAATTTGAATATTTCCGAATACCTGATGACAAATGGGTATTCCAGACAAATATTTGAATGAGATGAGGAGCTTTACCAACATTTTGAGTAATACATTACATTCAAATGAAATAAGGGTTTCTAAAAAAAACGGTTCAATGTATAAACGAAATGAGTATTTTCTAGTAAACTCTCGAATATTTGAATGCTCTCTCGAAACATTCGCATTTTTTCAGCAACTTAGAAATACTTGTGTTTTGTGGAATTCTTTAAATTATTCTGAATATTTGATGGCGATTGAGAATTTCTGACTTATATTTGAATGAGATTAGAATATTAGAAAATTTCTGAAAAAATAGAGTATCTCGTCAGTGATATTTGCATAAAAGGAATGTTTTAGAAGAAATTCTGAAGTATGCATGATTGAGATAAGTATTTTTTTAATGCAATTTTAAATAAGACGTCTCAATATTATATGAATATAATTAAATAAATTATTTAAACAATATATGCTCCTTTTTTAAGAATTACCGCTGAATGTTTGACTGAGATGAGAATATTTTTAATGACTCCGGAATAATTCAGTTATTTATGAAAATTTTGAATATTTCTGAATATTCGATGTTATTTGAGAACTTCTGGCAAATATTTTAATGCGATGAGGATTTTGAAAAAAATTAAGTATGACAAAATATTTAAATGAAATGAGTTTCTCGTGAATAATATTCATATATGGTTTCTGAATGAAATTTTGATAAATGTATGAATAAGATGAGTATTTTAATTTCACTTCAATATTTGAAATATCATGGAGTTCTTTGGAAAAAATCCGAATTATCGATGGCAATATAAAATTTCTGACAAATATTTTAATGAGATGAGGATTTTTACGAAAATTCTGAGAAATATAAGAATGCGATAAGTATCTCGTAAACAACATTCGAATAAGACTGAATTTCTAAAATAAATACGGTATCTTGCATGAATGATACGAGTGTTTTCTAAATAACTCTCGACTATTTGAATGATCTCTGGAATCTTCCGCATATTTTCGAATATCTGCGAATTTCAAAGATTCTGACAACTTTTTCAATAAGATAAGAATATAAGAAAATTTCTGAATAATAGGAGATAAACATCTCGAAAGTAATATTTGCATATAAAGAAGTGTTTCAAAAGAAATTCTGACGAGAATGGGATAGATATTTTCTCAATATAATTTCAAATGATATGAGTGTCAGAAAATTTCTTAATAATATATGAATAAGATGAGTATCTCATGAATGACAATTGAGTTGTATGCTTTTTACAGGAATTCCGCTAAATGTATGACTAAGATGAGTAATTTTTTAATTACTCCGGAATACTCGAATAATTTATGAAATACTTTGAACAGTCACGAATTATCGATGCCATCATGCCAATCGAGAATTTCTGACAAATATTTTAATGAGAAGAGGATTCCAAAATATTTCTGAAAAATATATAAATGGGATGGGAATCTGTAAATGATATTAAAATTATAGAAAGGTTTCTTGAAGAAATTCTGAGAAATGTGTAAATGCGCTGAGTATTTTTTCAGTAACTTCTAAATTCTTGAGTGTTTTGTGGAATTCTTCAAATTATTTTGAATACTTGATGGTGATTGAGAATTTCTGGCATATATTTGAATAGAATATTAGACAATTTCTGAAAAAAATTGGAGTATCTCGTCAGCGATATTTGCATAAAAGGAGTGTTTTAAAAGAAAGTTTTGAAGAAAGCATGAATGAGATAAGTAGAGTATTTTTATAAATCAATTCTCAATAAGACGAGGATACTAGAAAATATCCATATAATATATGAATAACATGAACATCTTGTAAATGATATTCAAACAATACTTACTTATTTGGCTTTACATCAATTATCTTGATAAAGCCTCGCCAACAATATTTCGCCAATTCCCTCGGTTCATGGCCGCTTCTCTCCATCCTCGACTGTGACCCACGCTCTCCAGGGCATTTATCAAACAATAAAAGTGTTAAATAACTTCCGCTGAATGTGTGACTGAAATGAGAATCTTTAAATTGACTCCGCAATATTTTAGTAATTTATGAAAACTTTGAATATTTCCGAATATTCCATGCCTATTTAGTACTTCTGTTAAATATTTTAATAAGATGAGGATTCCAGATAATTTCAGAAAAAAATATATGAGTGAAATTTCTCGTGAATGTTATTTATATACGATAAGGGTTTCTTGATGAAATTCTGATGAATGTATGAATGAGATGAGTATTTTTAATTGACTGTAATATTTAATTGAAATGTAATGGAATTTGTTGAAAAATCCGATCTTGATAGCAATTGAGATTTTCTAACAAGCATTTGAATAAGATGAGGATTCCAAAATATATCTGAATAACATATAAATGAAATGCGTGTCTTGTTATTTGAATTACATAATGGTTTAGTAAAGAAATTCTGAAAAATACATGAATGAGATGAGAATTTTATCAATGACTCTTAAAAACTTGGGTGTTTTATGAAATTCTTTCAAGTGTTCCGAATACTTGATGCCAATTGAGAAATTCTGACATATGTTTGATCTGATATAAGGATATTATAAAACTTCTATTTTATGCATAAAAGAAGTGTTTGATAAGAAGTTTTGAAGAATGCATTCATAAGATAAGTATTTTTTGTTTCATTTAATTTAAAAATAATTCTAGAAAATGTATTGATATTATATGAATACAATTAATATCTCGTGAAAGATATTCAAACAAAATAAGAAGACGTGTAACTTTTTCGTAAATCTTCACATCAATTTGTCGATCTAATCCAATTGCAAATTATATGTAATGTTTAGCTTTTCGGTAGTTATTAAACTTCCACTCGGCTGGTTAGCCGTAAACCACGATTCATTATTAAAAACAAGTAGCATATAAGTACTTTTTTTTAGAATCTCCGCTTAATACGACTGAGACGAGAATCTTTTAAATGATTCCAGAATATTTCAGTCATTTATGAAAACTTTGAATATTTCTAAATTTTTGATGCCAATTGAGAACTTCTGGCAAATATTTTAATGAGATGAGGATTCTAAAAAATTTTAGAATACAAGATATATAAATGAGATCATGAATGATACTTATATACGATAAGGGTTTCTGAATGAAATTTTAAATTGACTTAAATATTTAAAATGTTCTGGAATTCTTTAAAAAAAATTAAAATTCCAGATGGCAATTGAAAATTTGTGACATTTGAATATTATTGAGAAGATGAGTATTTCGTAAATTGCATTTGATTGAGATAGAATTTCTGAATTAAATACGAAAGAAAATATTCTAAATAACTCTTGAATATTTCAATGCTCTCTGGAATCTTTCGCATATTTTTGAATATTTTCTGAATAAGACTAAGCTATTAGATAATTTCTGAAAAATAGGAGATAAGCATTTCGTAAGTAATATTTGCATACGGGAAGTGTTTTTAAAGAAATTCTGAAGAATGTATGAATTAGATAAATATTTTTTTAGTTTAAATTAAATTGAACCGAGGATACTAGAAAGTCTCTTTTTAATATATGTATATGACAAAAATCTCGTTAATGACATTTGAACAATATAAGTGGTTTTTAAAGAATTTTCGCTAAAATATATGACTGGGATGAGAATCTTTAAAATGACTCCGGAATATTTGAGTAATTTATTAAATGCTTTGAATATTTCCGAATACTCGATGCTAATTGAGTGCTTCTGACAAATATTTAATAAGATGAGGATTCAAGAAAATTTTAGAAAGAAAAAAAAATAGATGAGTTGAGCATCTCGTGAATGATATTCATATACGATTGGTATATCTGGTTGAAATACTAATGAATGTATGAATGATTTAAGTATTTTTAAATTACTTTAATATAAGAATCATTATGGAATTCTTTGAAAAATCGGAATTATCGATAGCAATTGAACATTTCTGACAACTATTTGAATGAGATAAGGATTCCAAAATATTTCTAATGTATAAAAAATGAGACAGAGACGAGCCTACCAACGACTGAAAGTCTCTTTAATAAAGATAGATAATGAAAGTCGAAATGAGGTTTCCACCTTATAAATTTCATTTGAATTATATAATGATGTTGTAGGGGACGGACCTGGTGTAGCGGTTAGAACACTCGCCTCTCACGCCGAGGACCTGGGATCGAATCCCATCCCCGAGATAGTCACTTATGACATAAAAGTTATAGTGACGACTTCCTTCGGAAGGGAAGTAAAGCCGTTGGTCCCGAGATGAACTAGCCCAGGGCTAAAAATCTCGTTAATAAAGAAAACAAAAAATTATATAATGATTTCTCATAGAAATTCTGAAAATTGTATGAATTATTAGTGTTTTTTCATTGACTTCGGAATACTTGAGTGTTTAGTGCAATTCATTGAATTATTCTAAATACTTGATGGCAATTGAGAAATTCATGTTTTGAATAAGATTAGGATTCTAGAAAATATCTGAAAAAATTGGAGATAAGTGTGAGTGATATTTGCATAAAATAAGTGATATAAAACAAATTCTGCAGAATGCATGAATATGACAACTTTTACCTTAATTTAATTTCAAATAATACGGGGACACTACACAACATTTTAATAATATATTAATAAGATGAGTGAATGACATTTAAATAACATAAATACTTTTTTTAAAGTAATTCCGCTGAACGTATAACTGAGATTAGTAATGATTCCGCAATATTTAAGTAAATTATTAACTACTGTCAATATTTCCAAATATGCCTGACGCCAATTGAGAACTTCTGAAAAATATTTGAATGAGATGAGGATGAAAGAAAATTTGAGAAAATTATTATTGAGATAAGTATCTCGTGAATGTTATTTGAAGAGTTTCTAAAAGAGAATATGACAAATGTATGGATGCGATTATTTTTTTAAGACTATGCAATGCTTAAAATGTTATGGAACTTTTTGAAAAATCTAAATTCTCGATGGCAATTGCGAATTTATGACAAATTTTGAATGAGTTGAGGATTCCAAATAATATTTCAATGAAATGTGTATTTTGCTAATGACATTTGAGTGATATAATTGTTTCTAAACGAAATTCTAAAGAATGTATGAATGAGATGCTATATGTTTCAACGACTCCGAAATACTTGAGTATTTCATGTTTTTTTTTCAAATTTCGTACAATTTTTAGCAATTGAGACATTAGAACATATATTTGTATGAATAACTATTGTCTTAATTCAATGTTATATAAGACGAGAAGGGATTTTTACGAAATTCTGAGAAATATAAGAATGCGATAAGCATCTCCTAAACAACATTCGACTTAGACAGAATTTTTAAAATGAATACGGTATCATGCATGAATGATACGAGTGTTTTCTAAATAACTCTCAAATGCTCTCTGGAATCTTCCGCATAATTTCGAATACCTGGGAATTTCAAAGATTCTGACAACTTTTCAATAAGGATATAAGCAAATTTCTGAATAATGGGAGATAAACATCTCGAAAGTAATATTTGCATATAAAGAAGTGTTTCAAAAGAAATTCTGACGAGAATGGGATAGATATTTTCTCAATATAATTTCAAATGATATGAGTGTCAGAAAATTTTCTAATAATATATGAATAAGATGAGTATCTCATGAATAACATTTGAGTAATATAAATGCTTTTTACAGGAATTTCGCTAAATGTATGACCATGATGTGTATTTTTTGAATGACTCCGGAATACTCGAAATTTCATAAATTAAATTCAAATAGTTTCCAATTATCGATGGCATGATGGCAATTTCTGACAAATATTTTAATGAGATGAGGATTCCAAGATATTTCTGAAAAATATTTAAATATGATGGGAAACTGTAAATGATATTAAAATTATATAAAGTTTTCTTGGAGAAATTCTGAGAAATATATAAATGCACTGAGTATATTTGCAGTAACTTCGAAATACTTGAGTGTTTTGTGGAATTCTTTAAATTATTCTGAATACTTGATCGCAATTGAGCATAACTGATATTTGAATAAATGAAATGTTTTAAAATAAATTCTGAAGAATAGATAAATGAGATAAGTATTTTTTTTAATTCAATTTTAAATAAGACGTCAATTGTTATGAAGGTCGGTAGTTCGGTGTGCAATTATCCGAATGGTATGAATTTGCGGTGGTGAACTAAACATAAAGTGAATTTACTACTTTTGTTGGATTTTAACATTTTTTATACACATGTCTTAAAGTTCCAGACGGTTTTAAAATGGAAATAAAAAAGTAAACAACATCAGTGTTAATTAACTTAAAACAGATATATATTACAAAATCATCCCCTAGTTTTTTTTTGTGTAAGGACTGTGCCGGATTACAAACCTAATTTGGTAAAAAAAATCATATTTGTTTTCATTCCTAAGTTATAAGACCTTGTTGTTGTTTACTTTTTTATTTCCAATTTTAATCCGTCTACATTTGAGCATGTGTTTACTTATTTCAAAATCCAATGAAAATGCTAAATTCACGTTACTAGCTGCTAAATTCACGTTATAGAGCTATATACCTCCAAACATGACCATTTTGAAAATTGGCATTTGTTTACTTTTTTATTCAAATACTGTATATCCAACATATAATGGTATCTTAAGGTCTTAGGTATCTTAAATAATTTTGAAAAATGTATGCATGAGATGAATTTCCGGAATATTTGAGTGTTTTATGGAGTACTTTTAAAAATTCCGAAAACTTTAAGCTATTGAGAAATCGAACATATATCGAAAATTTATTTCTAGTGTTCTCGTCTTATATAACATTGAATTAAGACAATACTTATTCATACAAATATATGTTCTAATGTCTCAATTGCTAAAAATTGTACGAAATTTGAAAAAAAAACATGAAATACTCAAGTATTTCGGAGTCGTTGAAACATATTGCATCTCATTCATACATTCTTTAGAATTTCGTTTAGAAACAATTATATTACTCAAATGTCATTAACAAAATACACATTTCATTGAAATATTATTTGGAATCCTCAACTCATTCCAATATTTGTCATAAATTCGCAATTGTCATCGAGAATTTAGATTTTTCAAAAAGTTCCATAACATTTTAGGCATTACATAGTCTTAAAAAAATAATCGCATCCATACATTTGTCATATTCTCTTTTAGAAACTCTTCAAATAACATTCACGAGATACTTATCTCAATAATAATTTTCTCAAATTTTCTTTCATCCTCATCTCATTCAAATATTTTTCAGAAGTTCTCAATTGGCGTCAGGCATATTTGGAAATATTGACAGTAGTTAATAATTTACTTAAATATTGCGGAATCATTACTAATCTCAGTTATACGTTCAGCGGAATTACTTTAAAAAAGTATTTATGTTATTTAAATGTCATTCACTCATCTTATTAATATATTATTAAAATGTTTTGTAGTATCCCCGTATTATTTGAAATTGAATTAAGGTCAAAGTTGTCCTAATCATGCATTCTGCAGAATTTGTTTTAAAACACTTATTTTATGCAAATATCACTCACACTTATTCCAATTTTTTCAGATATTTTCTAAAATCCTAATCTTATTCAAAACATGAATTTATCAATCGCCATCAAATAAAAAGAATAATTCAATGAATTGCACTAAACACTCAAGTATTCCGAAGTCAATGAAAAACACTCATTATTCATACAATTTTCAGAATTTCTATGAGAAATCATTATATAATTCAAATATAATTTATAAGGTGGAAACCTCATTTCGACTTTCATTATCTATCTTTTTTAAAAAGGCTTTCAGTCGTTGGTAGGCTCGTCTCTGTCTCATTTTTTATATATTAGAAATATTTTGGAATCCTTATCTCATTCAAATAGTTGTCAGAAATTTTCAATTGCTAACTATAATTCGGATTTTTCAAAGAATTCCATAATATTTCTTATATTAAAGTAATTTAAAAATACTTAAATCATTCATACATTCATTAGTATTTCAACCAGATACACCTGTCGATATGAATATCATTCACGAGATACTCAACTCATTTATTGTTTTTTCTTTCTAAAATTTTCTTGAATCCTCATCTTATTAAATATTTGTCAGAAGCCCTCAATTAGCATCGAGTATTCGGAAATATTCAAAGCATTTTATAAATTACGCAAATATTCCGGAGTCATTTTAAAGATTCTCATCCCAGTCATATATTTTAGCGGAAATTCTTTAAAAAACCACTTATATTGTTCAAATGTCATTAACGAGATTTTTATCATATACATATATTGAACAGAGACTTTCTAGTATCCTCGGTTCAATTTAATTTAAACTAAAAAAATATTTATCTAATTCATACATTCTTCAGAATTTGCATTTCCCGTGTGCAAATATTACTTAATAATGCTTATTAGAAATTATCTAATGTCATAGTCTTATTCAGAAAATTTTCAAAAACTGCCCAGGTATTCAAAAATATGCGAAAGATTCCAGAGAGCATTGAAATATTCAAGAGTTATATAGAATATTTTCTTTCGTATTTAATTCAGAAATTCTATCTTATTCAAATGCAATTTACGAAATACTCATCTTATTCTTACATTTCTCAATCAAATATTTGTCAGAAATTTTCAATTGCCATCTGGAATTCTAATTTTTTTAAAGAATTCCAGAACATTTTAAATATTTAAGTCAATTTAAAATTTCATTCAGAAACCCTTATCGTATATAAGTATCATTCACGATCTCATTTATATATCTTGTATTCTAAAATTTTCTAGAATCCTCATCTCATTAAAATATTTGCCAGAAGTTCTCAATTGGCATCAAAAATTTAGAAATATTCAAAGTTTTCATAAATTACTGAAATATTCCGGAGTCATTGAAAAGATTCTCGTCCCAGTCATATTTAGCGGAAATTCTAAAAAAAAGTACTTATATATCATTCACGAGATATTTATTTTATTATAGTATCAATACATTTTCTAGAAATTTTTTTAAATTAAATGAAACAAAAAATACTTATCTCATGCATGCATTCTTCAAAACTTCTTGTCAAACACTTTTTTTATGCATAAAATAGAAGTTTTATAATATCCTAATATCATTCAAACATATGTCAGAATTTCTCAATTGGCATCAAGTATTCGGAACACTTGAAAGAATTTCATAAAACACTCAAGTATTCCAGAGTCATTGATAAAATTCTCATCTCATTCATGTATTTTTCAGGATTTCTTTAGGAAACCATTATGTAATTCAAATAACAAGACACGCATTTCATTTATATGTTATTCAGATATTGGAATCCTCATCTTATTCAAATGCTTGTAAGAAATTCTCAATTGCTATCAAGACCGGATTTTTCAACAAATTTTATTATATTTCAAATATTACAGTCAATTAAAAATACTCATCTCATTCATACATTCATCAGAATTTCATCAGGAAACCCTTATCGTATATAAATAACATTCACGCGAAATTTCACTCATATTCTTCTTCTTTCTGGCGTTACGTCCCCACTGGGACAGTGCCTGCTTCTCAGCTTAGTGTTCTAATGAGCACTTCCACAGTTATTAACTGAGAGCTTACTATGCCAATGACCATTTTTGCATGCGTATATCGTGTGGCAGGTACGAAGATACTTGATGTCCTGGGAAGTCGAGAAAATTTCCGACCCGAAAAGATCCTCGACCGGTGGGATTCGAACTACCGACCCTCAGCTTGGTCTTGCTGAATAGCTGCGCGTTTACCGCTACGGCTATCTAGGCCCCTTCACTCATATATTTTTCTCTGAAATTATCTGGAATCCTCATCTTATTAAAATATTTAACAGAAGTACTAAATAGGCATGGAGTATTCGGAAATATTCAAAGTTTTCATAAATTACTAAAATATTGCGGAGTCAATTTAAAGATTCTCATTTCAGTCACACATTCAGCGGAAGTTATTTAACACTAATATTGTTTGAATATCATTCACAAGATGTTCATGTTATTCATATATTATATGGATATTTTCTAGTATCCTCGTCTTATTTAGAATTGATTTATAAAAATACTCTACTTATCTCATTCATGCTTTCTTCAAAAATTTCTTTAAAAACACTCCTTTTATGCAAATATCGCTGACGAGATACTCCAATTTTTTTTCAGAAATTGTCTAATATTCTATTCAAATATATGCCAGAAATTCTCAATCACCATCAAGTATTCAGAGTAATTTGAAGAATTCCACAAAACACTCAAGAATTTAGAAGTTACTGAAAAAATACTCAGCGCATTTACACATTTCTCAGAATTTCTTCAAAAAACCTTTCTATAATTTTAATATCATTTACAGATTCCCATCACATTTATATATTTTTCAGAAATATTTTGGAATCCTCTTCTCATTAAAATATTTGTCAGAAATTCTCGATTGGCATGATGGCATCGATAATTCGTGACTGTTCAAAGTATTTCATAAATTATTCGAGTATTCCGGAGTAATTAAAAAATTACTCATCTTAGTCATACATTTAGCGGAATTCCTGTAAAAAGCATACAACTCAATTGTCATTCATGAGATACTCATCTTATTCATATATTATTAAGACATTTTCTGACACTCATATCATTTGAAATTATATTGAGAAAATATCTATCCCATTCTCGTCAGAATTTCTTTTGAAACACTTCTTTATATGCAAATATTACTTTCGAGATGTTTATCTCCTATTATTCAGAAATTTTCTTATATTCTTATCTTATTGAAAAAGTTGTCAGAATCTTTGAAATTCGCAGATATTCGAAAATATGCGGAAGATTCCAGAGATCATTCAAATAGTCGAGAGTTATTTAGAAAACACTCGTATCATTCATGCAAGATACCGTATTTATTTTAGAAATTCAGTCTTATTCGAATGTTGTTTACGAGATACTTATCGCATTCTTATATTTCCCAGAATTTTCGTAAAAATCCTCATCTCATTAAAATATTTGTCAGAAATTTTATATTGCCATCGATAATTCGGATTTTTTCCAAAGAACTCCATGATATTTTAAATATTGAAGTGAAATAAAAATACTCATCTTATTCATACATTTATCAAAATTTCATTCAGAAACCATATATGAATATTATTCACGAGAAACTCATTTCATTTAAATATTTTGTTATACTTAATTTTTTTCAAAATCCTCATCGCATTAAAATATTTGCCAGAAGTTCTCAAATAACATCGAATATTCAGAAATATTCAAAATTTTCATAAATAACTGAATTATTCCGGAGTCATTAAAAATATTCTCATCTCAGTCAAACATTCAGCGGTAATTCTTAAAAAAGGAGCATATATTGTTTAAATAATTTATTTAATTATATTCATATAATATTGAGACGTCTTATTTAAAATTGCATTAAAAAAATACTTATCTCAATCATGCATACTTCAGAATTTCTTCTAAAACATTCCTTTTATGCAAATATCACTGACGAGATACTCTATTTTTTCAGAAATTTTCTAATATTCTAATCTCATTCAAATATAAGTCAGAAATTCTCAATCGCCATCAAATATTCAGAATAATTTAAAGAATTCCACAAAACACAAGTATTTCTAAGTTGCTGAAAAAATGCGAATGTTTCGAGAGAGCATTCAAATATTCGAGAGTTTACTAGAAAATACTCATTTCGTTTATACATTGAACCGTTTTTTTTAGAAACCCTTATTTCATTTGAATGTAATGTATTACTCAAAATGTTGGTAAAGCTCCTCATCTCATTCAAATATTTGTCTGGAATACCCATTTGTCATCAGGTATTCGGAAATATTCAAAATATTCCATAAAAATCTCAAATATTATTAGGATTTATTTTAATAAACCAATATGTCATACAAATAGTGTTCTTGTCATAGCTTTGTTTGTTTTCAACTCGATGTATTTCAAAATATTGTACACTTTATCAAAGACTTTTTAAGCAATCATCTTTTCATATTGCAGCCTTTTTCAGTGTCTACCAGTAATTGTAAAATATTCAACAAATTCCCAATAATCACATTCAAATTGTCTGTCCAAAGTTCTCAGCCACAAACAATTAGAATATTTTCAATGAATTTCGGGCATCCCACTTAGAAAGCCATGAGATACAAATATTTACTTGGAATTTCCAATGCCAATTGTAATATGAAATATTTAATTCAAGATCAGTTGCATCGTATACTTAGTACATTCCGCACATGCACGCTCGCTTGATACATACAGCACGAGCATGTTGATCGCCAGGAGCAAGCTGAGAACCGACCGCTCTGAAATTAAAAATGACTTATGACGTATTATTTACTAATTTAGAAAACTCTAATCCCCCAATATATTTTATTCAACAAAATTAAGAAGATTTGTTCAGAACAATTTGCAGATAAAATTAAAATTGATCCAAGAATTCGAGGCTCGAAGTAATCAACACGTGATACCAATATCAATATCAACAGATCACCCATCCTACATCATTAGCAAAATGACTCACAGTTAGATGAACACATTTCATTTATCGCTTGTTGGTCGGTTTTTCGTATTCCTTCTTCCCACGGCCCGCTGCTGTTGCAGCGGAAATCGTTTGCGCATGAAATGGAAATTGAAAAAGTATGCTATGAATTTTATTTTTCAGCCTTATAATTAGCACCAATAGATTGCAAATTTTCTCAGCAATTCATTGGTATATAAAAAAATGTATGCTTTCATATTAGAAAACCAAATAATCTTGGGGCAAACAACTGCATGTCTCACGAGCGCACCCACCATCCATGGTAATACCACGTTCAAAGAGTAACGGTTCATTTCTTCAACGGCTAGGGTGGGCATGCGAATTTTCATATAATTTCAATATTGCAATTGGAGCAGTCAAATTTATTTCAGAAAAGCATCAGTTAGATAGGTAGTTTACTCATCATTTTCAAATAAGCATGGAACATAACAACACCTCCTTATCAGGTTTTATCAAACATAATTTTATATATTGTTGACATATGTTCCCTCATGCAAATCATAATTAGTGTGGAAGCGTCAAATCAATTCTAACTCGCGCAAAAGTTTTATCAAGTTGTTGTATATTTCTTTCACTGCTGAACTGGGAATAAAAGTGCGAGATTGCTTCGAATCATAGTGGTGTCTTCAGATCATTTATTCTTTGGACTGCGATGAATAATCCCGCTGAAGTAACTGACTCGATTTGATGCCATCGCGCACTTTCATTAGCGTTCCCGCACTTGTAAAAACTTTTGCGATAGTCCAGTAGTGAAATAAGTATCATTATGAACTTTCACCATGAAATTGTACTTATCCAAGAATCAAAATATCTCTATCATCAAAACTCATCAACCACCAGAAAGTTTCCCATTAGCTGCAACGTGGATTACTCCTAGAATTCATTTTGCCCACTTGGATGAACTATGCCTGATTCATCGATCGTTGCATGGCTATCGTTGGCAATTTGATGGCTAATTTTATGAGAAAAATGATGATTTTTAAATCGCGTTTAAAAGACATTCCCGTATTCCTGCCTAATTTTTTTGGAAATATTTTTTTACAGGAATAATCCTTGAGGAAATATCTATCGATGGATGTTTTCCAATTTTCAAAATATGCCCCCAAACAGCTTCTATCAGATGAAATAGCAAGCAATGTCTTATATTTTTGGCATTTCATTTACCACTCAAAAGACATTCCAGCTAAATCTAATAACTTTATGAACATGGTTTCTTCACAAGAAATAATCTCCATTTAATTTCGAAGAGACAAGTGAGTTTAGAATTTTGAAAAAAGTGGTCAAATTTGTTAAAATTGCGATCAAAGTTGCCCGCGCGCATTTCAGACGCGCCACTGACTTGGGCCTTAAGTATTCGTGCCAGCAATTTGTAGTCATAATTTAGTAACGAAATTGGACGGAAAGATTTAATTGTATTGCCCGTATTCTTTTTACGTACTAACACTATTATACCGTTCACGAATTCCGGCAAGATATTACTGCCTAGTGCTTCGTTTAAGAGCAAATTGAGCTCTCTGTGTATTATATCGAAAGCCCATAAATAGAATTCTCTGGGAATTCCATCTGAGCCTGGAGATTTACGAGCCGCACTGCCTTCGAGTGCCGCGAATATTTCGTTGGTAGTGATAGGGTCCATCGAAGTGTTGTTTTTATTGCTGTTTGCAGGTATTTGTCTCTCGCAAGTGAAGGTCTCCCGGGCTTCAAGTCTGGTTGTCTCTGAGTACAGGTCTTTGAAGTAGTTGACAATGTGTTCTTGGATAGCTAATGGGTCTTCGATGATGTTACCGTTGCTTACCTCAATTTCGTTAATTACAGTGCGTTTTCGAATTCTTTCTCCCAACTGGAAAACTGATAGAGGCTCACCGGCAAGGCAAGTTTCATTGATTTTTTGGTACATCTGCGTATTCTTTCGTTGTAACATTAACATTTTGGATTTGATCTTGTTAATCTCCACTAGCGCGGCAGGATTGCCATGGTAGTTGTTGTAGGCTTCACGAAGCTGAGTATACAGATGTTGATGCTGGGTGTAGAATTCTCTTGACATATCCTTAGATTGCTGACGAAAGAAAGATTGCAGTCTTGGCTTTACAAAAGCAGTCCACCAGAGCATCCATGAGCTATAATGTCTTCGCTGTCGTGTCCAATAGCTCCATTTCCTCTCGAATTCTTCCAGAGTTTCATCAGTCAAAACATTGGTACGTAAGCTCCAAAAACCTCTTCCGTGCTCTCTACCCATTGTAGGTAAACAGAGTCTAGCCGTCAGCGCCAGGTGATCTGTAAACGAACACGCATGTGTGTTGGAGCTGATGTACACTGTGTCCATTTTGCTTAAGACCACCTACATTTTAGAACAAATGAAACAAATTTTGTTGAACTTCAAAGTAGTTGTGAATGTTTTATTGAGTACTTCAGTTGTACAGTATTTTGTAATGATTAACTTACGACTAATGAATAAATCTAATTTTTTAGAGCAACTTTATTGATTTCTGCTGTCCATTTTATTTAGGACCATTTCATATATTGTTCGCTTTTACACAGTAAAAGCTATGTAAACAGTGAAATTAATGTGTCAATAATCGGTCACCTTACCATTCCTGTTAATAACCTGGAACATTCGGTTCGGCATACTGTTAACCAAGTTTTCCAGTACAGTCTTCTCAATATTTCCCCATGCCTCCAAAATAGCTGATTTGAGCTCATCAACAGTGGCGTACTGCTTACCTTCAGCATAAATCCTGCGTACAAGGATTCCCCAGAGGTTTTCCACAGGATTTAGGTCTGGGGAGCGCGCTGGCCAGTCCAGCAGATCGATTTTGTGGTCCTTCATCCACTGTTGGGTTTCCTTGCTTGTGTGGATAGCAGCATTGTCCTGCTAAAAAGTGAACTTTTTGCGTCGAAATCTGCGCAGGGATGGTAGAAGACGCGTTTCTAGCACCTGGATGTAGTCCTTGCTGTTCATTTTGAACGACGTGAACGCAAGGTCCAGCTTTCCAGATGCACAGAATCCTGCCCAAACCATGCATGAACCGCCACCAAAATTTCTTGTGGTGAAATATTGTTCTTTGTTCCGCAAATCTCTCCAGTATCCATTAAATCCGCCGGGACCATCCAGATTGAACTTCTTTTCATCACTGAAGATCATCTGGAAGTAAACAAAAAAGAAAACATACTTTTTAATAAACATTCCTTAATCACGCTGAAAATTGCTTTAAAATAATACGCCCTTTTCACAACTTACCATGGTCCACTGTCGATTCATGTTGGCTTTTGCAAAGTTCAAGCGTCTCTCGATGTGGGATGGAGTAAGGTTTGGAGCTTTTGCCTTTTTGGCCCTTTTTATGTACGGACTTTGGACCAAAACTTGACGAATAGTCTCCCGGCAAACGTTCAAATTCAGCTCCTGCTTAATCTGCTTCAGCGATTTTTGGGAGTTCGAAGCGGTTCTAACGATTTCACGTTTCTCTCGTCCGGAAAGCTTCGATTTGCGAGGTTTCTTCCGATTTTTGCCATATCCGGAAGGATTTTTCAGATAAGTTAGGACCACTTGATGTGACCGGCCAATCCGACGAGCAATTTCTCTGATTCCAACTTAATCCCGATGAAATGCTTCTATTTTGCCTTTCTCCTTATCCGTCAGTGCTTTTCCCTTCGACATAATGAACTTTTTCTTCTTAAAAATTTCAAAACACACGTAAAACACTTGTGGTCTTAACTTAAATGGACACCGCAAAAGTATGCGAAGGACGAATAAACACTGATCCTTCATCATCATCCACCACTACTCGTACATTCGACTGCTTACACAAATACAAGCAAAGTGTCATAGGGTGGGTCATAAATATAAACTGTTTTCCTATTGGATCTGAAAAAAATCAGGTGGTCTTAAGCTAGCTAGACAAAGTGTAGATCCTATCAATACGGGATGCCAAATTGTGGCAAATATAGGTGTGTTCGACTCGGTTACCATGTAATATCTCCCAGATATCGAGTAAACGTAGCTGTTGTGTAGTATTTTTGAGAGCCATACTGTAGCTACTAACACCTGTGGAGTCTTTCGGGTGAGTTACTGCATTGAAGTCTCCGCTCATGATAGTGTATTCCGCTTGATTCCGTACACCCAAAAGTTGAAACCGTCATTATAGGCGTTTTCTGCGTCTATTGATGGCGGAAAAGTGTTCTTCTGAGCGACATGACGTTTTTGAGCGTCTATTGATAGGCAGATAATCCGGTCATTGAGTCGAGCAGTTTTTACGGTACAAATGGGGAAGTACAACTTGATATGCTTTTTGCACCACGCATACCAACAAGCGGGTTTAGTGCTGTGGTATGGTATTTGGTTCTCACGCTCATGACCATGGATCGATCCTGGTTGATGTCGCATGTGTATTTTTTTTCATGTGCGTGCATCACCAACACATGTATTAAAAAATAAAACTTCCACACATATGCCTCTTTTAAGTGCATGTATTGGAAGTATGGAAATACGCAAAAAACCGAGAGGGTGCAAACCAGATTCGAACCATAATCATCAGATCGTCTAGCACACTGTGTATCTACAGCTCCAAACTTACTACTGAAGTAAGGAGTAACCAAAGTCGATGTGGTTTTACGTTTCATATGCATGATTGCTCATGCTGTTGATAAACATGTGAACATGTGTTATCCCCAGCAAAATAAAGATATACAGTCAAGTCTCCTTTAAAGCGTTAATCATCGTATGTTGAACAAGTTTAATGTATATTCATAATAATTTATCACCTACCAGAGTAGCCACATTCTCTATTGTAGAACTTACTTAAGGACTGTTCATTTTATAAAGTGGACACCTTGTGCATGCTATATCTTTATAATATATCAATAGAATCGTAATCGGTTTTCTGTATACAGTATCGTTAGACTATTATATTATTGCACGATGGTGTTATAATAAAAAAGCCATCAAAATAATTATAATTCACACGAATAAGGAACAATGTTTAGAATGGTCAAAGATTGGTAGGTCTGGAGCCAAGTATAATAGTTGAGTATACCAAAACACAATTCATTCATAAAAATTCGGATTTTTGGTATGTGAAAAATATTGTTTAAGTTTGAAGAACATCTTTTCTAGGAAGTTTTTGTCGAAACTTCTTTGTTCTTCTTTGTAAGATCTTATATTTCCATATAAAAGGAAAATAATAGTATTACGATGCACAGAAAACCGATTATGATTTCATTGATAAACTAGCTAACCCAGCGTGGCTAGTCACGTTCCATAAGAATTTTCAAGCAAAAACCTCTTTCGAAGATTAATAATGTTTATGTTCAATTGCAAAATGATAACATGGACAGAGAAATTTCTCTGTTGATTAATATGCCATTGGTGTATGAATAATAAGCTGAGACACACATGATATTTATGAACGCAAAATCGCCCAAATTTATGCTCTAACCATACTCCACTGTTAAAGTGCCGTTATTCTGATCTGAAATAATTACAGCCTTAAATGCTGTTGTGACATATTTCAAAAGTTCCAGAAGCTTCTATAAATTAGAGAGTAGAATCTGACTGAAAATTCTAGAATATTCTATTGAATCTCGATTAACCAGTGCTACAATTTCTGTATAGATCTTTGTGCTGCGATGGCGATCGTCTACGATATACAACGAATCGAATTGTAATTAGGGGACTATCGACTAATGAATATATCGAGTCATCGAACAGGAATGCTTTGGAAAGCTCTTTTAGGGGACCATTATAGTTACCATAAAAAAATATTTTTATTTTGCCTTCATAAGTCGATATCGAACCATGGAACATCGACTCAAGAAGGTTGTGTAAATAAAAAAAAACTAGAATATTCGGCCCACAATCATGTTTATCTTTCCTTTGCAAATATCTTATTTGTTTTTGAACCTTATATTGAAATGACGAAACCCATAATGAATCACATTTTCAACTTGCATCGGAATTTAAGTGCGGTGGAACAGCATAAAGTTGGTTTGTTTACATTTTGATTACCGTCCAAGTTCATAAAACCGGAAAACTACAATGATAAAAAGATCGTGACTTTTATACGAATTAGGAAGGACAAAGCTCCGGAAAACTCTAGAACACCCTGTGCAATAGCTGTTATAGTGCTCCACAATTTGCAATAGGGTCCTAAAATGGTTAATTAAATCTTGTTTTCATTTAATAACACGAAAGATTATATTGCTGCAACTACTTTAGCAATTTTTCTCGCTCAAATAACGGATATATCATATTTAAACTTTAATTTCAAAATTGGATCCATAAATGAACCTTGACACTTGAGATCATGTTTGACGTTCGCTTAGTCGACAAAAATATCACAGGGGTTTTAGTTTTAACACTGGGGTTGTTGCTATCTGACATTTCGGAAGGGACACGGAAAACAAAATACACCCGAAATTTGAGTTCAAATCAAGGAGTTTGACAAAATCTATAAAAACATAAAAAAAATGTTTTTTGTACTTAAACAAATGAAAAACATTAAAAAATTGAGTAAACATGTGTTTTTGGCCTGAACGTAAGCGTTTGGCACTAAAATTGGGACAGGGCTTTAGGACCCTATTGTAATGTTGTTACATTCAAATGGACTTTTGCAGTGCTCTTAATTTGACTGTTGTTGTGCTCTTAAATTGCTGTTGTATGCTGCTCAATGAAACCTTTCAAAGCGTTACTGAGAGACAGAAAACTCTGGGATTTTATATACATGATAAAAAAGATATAGCACAAACAAGGTGTCCTCTTTATAAAAAATAATAAATGAATAGTCTTTAAAACATGAAAACTCTGTGGAATCTTTTGCTGGTGCTATTCAAAGAAAACAAGATCACGGTTCTACTTTCACATTGATAAAAAAATATCGATCCAATGCTGATGAATGCTACCCAGAATGAGCCGATTATAAGAAACCGTGCCCCATATATGGGATTAAATTTTAACCATGGTTTTAGTATAATAGTAAAAGAGTTTTCTATAGATGAATCGATCATTTTGACTCAAGAACAACTTCTGCAAATTGGCTATAAGTTTTTGCAAGCAATTTATTTTAAGAATTATGGCACCGATATGTTGATTTTAGAACAGAACGTTCAGTGGGGAGATTGTAGTAAACCGTTTGGAGAAGTTAAGAGAACATATATACTGATTTTTTTTATCATGAAACATATGAAAACAAAATTTCATTTTTATATAACGCAATAATCTTTTTTATCATTTTTAATTTTGACTATCTATGAATTGTGATAAGAATTAGTTGTTGAGGACAAAATTTCAGAGACATTTTCGATAAGAAAGTTTTTCTAAGAACAACTTATGCTGTCCATAAAGGCCCATATTGAAAAAAAGTAGGCACTGAGAAAATAGCGCTCAAACTTTGAAGTTCTTCTTTCATACAAATGTTTACAATTTTCTATTAGGGGCCGTCCATAAATAACGTAGCATTTTTCACTAATTTTTTACACTCCCCTTCCCTCTCGTACCGTTTCGTCACAAATGCTGATACTTCCCCTTGGAAAATACGTAGCATATCAAGCACCCCCACCCCCCCTTCTTCTTCTTCTTCTTCTTCTTCTTGGCATTGACGTCCTCACTGGGACAGAGCCTGCTTCTCAGCTTAGTGATCTTATGAGCACTTCCACAGTTATTAACTGAGAGCTTTCTATGCCAAAGTTGCCATTTTCGCATTCGTATATCGTGTGGCAGGTACGATGTTACTCTATACCCAGGGAAGTCGAGAAAATTTCCAACCCGAAAAGATCCTGGACCGACCGAGAATCGAACCCAGACACCTTCAGCATGGCTTTGCTTTGTAGCCGCGGACTCTAACCACTCGCCCCCCCCCCCCCCTTTGCATTTTTTTATTAATTTTCCTCAGTGATTGGGTTGAAACAAAAAATTAGAATTCAGAAGTTCAATACAAAATTTGATATTAATTACTGACTAAAATGTAAGGATGATCTAATCTAACAGTTTGATATACAGTAGCACTCGAAAGTAATTTGGAAAACAGTTTCAAATAAACACAGTTCCTGTTACATAATTTTGGTATCTAGTTTCATATAGGCTAAATTGTATTACTTTTGCTGTTGTCACCAAGCCAAACAAGTTTACTATAGAAAATGTGAAAAAAAAATTGATTGGATTGATGAAGCTCGTTATTGTTGAGTTAGGGTACAATATATTTTTAGTTTATTTTTAGTTAGAACAAAAATTTCGTTATTAAAGGATTTTTTTTTTATCATTCTTTGTTAGGAAATAGATTTCAATGAAAATGAACAATACAATATATTAATTCGAAAAGAATTATTATCCAAATTCAAATCCATTTGGCAATCAGTGGCCAGATATAGAAAAGATTACACTTGATATATTTGGAATGTTTAGAAAATTTTAGCGATTATTTTACAAATTATTTATCTCTATAATTATTTCAGCTGAACTTCAGAGTTCTTTTTGATCTTCCGACGTTGACGCTTGCTCCTGGGCAGTGCGTCAAGAAAGCCCGAGCAGTCGTCAGTTGTTTTCCCTCACGTGTTGCACGCCTATTTTCTCTGAGTGCTTTTATACAGCCTATTAAACGAGTGAAGTTCAAAGAGGATTGTTGCTGCTCAAGGATGACGGATCAATTGGTGAGCTCGTTTTATGCTACTGTTTCTAATCTATAAAATATGTATGATTGCACCCTTAATCGTTACAACGGTGAGACGTAAATATGATTTTTCAAAAAAATATGAATGGATCGTCACTGTAAGTGTCGACATAGACTCTGATTCATAAATTATTTATGTCTATTTTTTTTTATTCAAAACACTTTCTTCTTTTTACCTTTATTTTTGTAATTAAAAAAAACTTTGAATGGTTCGACACTTCAAGTGTAGACTTCCAAAAGGTTCACTTTATTCAACAAACTTTGAAACGTTCGTCACATCAAGTGTCGGCATATTTTTTCTCTACATAGATGTTGTTCATATCAAATGAAAATATTATATTTACATATAAGCATGTTTATATCTCACAAATAATTATTTATCATGGTCTAATCGCTTATCAAAGTGAATCCTGTGACCCAACGATCCTTCCCATTAACAAACATCCCTCCCAGTAACCTTTGTGGAGATGCAGAGGCAAACACGGTCTCCAAATAGCAAAGATTACACACTAACATTCCTTCCCTCAATCCCACCTGACTGCAAGGACGTGGCCGGCGCCGTTATTGACCATGTATAAATAGAGGCACTGAATTATGCACACTGAAGAAGATTATGGCCAATCCAAGCCGAACTTCTAGTTGATTCTTTGTGCATTTTCACTGACTTCGGTCAATCACGGAATAGCAACCATTGATATGTGTAGTCAGTCTAAGCTAAGCTAAGCTAAGCTAATTATTTCAGCTGAACTTCATTATCTTTCTTCATAATAAAATAAACCTACACAACCTATAATGAAACAGTTAAATAATAAAATATTATCAAATTACCAAGTTATCAATAAAATTGAATGATAGGGCAATTTCGATATCACTCGAATCTGTTGTCCTCATTAATATTCAGGCTATTCCATCAAGAGCATTGATACATCAAAACAAATCGATGAGTTGATTGAGTGAGATCTCCTGCAACATTGAATGCATAATACACGGTATAAATATCTTGTTTCGTGTAATATTTGCCGAAAAGAGCATATATTATTGTCTTGAAAACGGCTGACTTTATGACTTGTTAACAAATGAGAAAACAATGTACTCCAAGTAGTTAAAGCATTGATTTTTAATTTATTTATTAAACTTTGATTTTGTTTATTTATAAATTTATCAATTAAGACACGAATATAATATAATATTTACATAACCATTTAAAGCTTTGTAAAATCTGTTTGATTGCATTTATCAAGAAAATCTAAAATTTCTCAGATTTCTTTTCAATCTTGATGAATGTTTTGAAGCTGAATCATCATTTTATAAACCAAGTTTATAAGTCAAACAAAACAGAGGACAGAGCCTGCATCTCAGTGTTCTTATGGGCACTTCAACAGTTATTAACTGAAAGCTTACTGTGCCAATGACCATTTTTGCTTGCGTATATCGTGTGGCAGGAACGAAGATACTCTATGCTCTGGGAAGTCGAGAAAATTTCCAACCCGAAAAGATCCTCGACCGGTGGGATTCGAACCCACGACCCTCAGCTTGATCATGCTGAATAGCTCCGCGTTTACCACTACGGCTATATGGGCCCCGTAAAGATCCCCCTCCCCCCTAAATAGCTACGTCATTTATGGATGACCCCTTACATTTCTTCCTGACATATTTAACACAACCGCATAGCTTACTAATTTTGCTTCTAATGATCAGCAAAAAATAATAAACTTGAACACAATTCACGTTTGCAGCTGAAATTTAAATTAAAAGTTCATATGGAGACTGGTATGCCTTTATTTTTCAATATGGGACTGCACCAACTTCATAATTTCCAATACATTTTCAAACAATGTGTGTTTATTTTTATATGCATAATAAAATGCAGATTAAAATAAGTTTTATTGCACTCATTCGATAACTGTCAAGCAATGATACATAGTTTTGACATCATGAATGCTCTAAAGCATGACTTTAAATCTACAATACGTTGAGCATTATTATTATAAGTAAATTTTCTGGGATGTAGAAAAAATATTGTTCGGAAAAGATCTTCACGAGTTTTATATAGTTATGCGGCTTGGCAAACCTCTGAACGAACACCAACACAAAAAAATCCACTTAAGGGTTGAAGAAATCATTTCGTGACGCGTTCACCATTATTTTGCGATTATGTTGTGCACATAAGTTTTTTGAGAATTATTATTTATGTATATCAATTCCAAAAATATGGAAAATCTGGCTTTGGTGTAAAATGTTGAGTGCGATAATTAAACCTTATTGTAATTTCTGTAAATTCCAGTTAGGTACCATTGCATCTTCTTTCCAAAAAAAATTTAACGGTAAATGTAAATGACTGCTAATGAGAGCGGTTTAAAATTTAAAAAAAGTTTGAAATTCCAATCCCCATATCTTTCTTAGGGGTCGTCCATAAACCACGTGAACATTTTTCCTGACTTTTCAGTCACCTCCTCCCCCCTCGTGCTTTTGTGTGGTTTTGACGAATAACCCCCCGCTCGCCCAATGATCATGTGTTTCATTTGTTCATGAATGAAACAGAAATTTGAAAAATGGGAGAAGAGATATTTATGAATTGGTTTGCTATTATTAAGCGAAATGTGAGATTATAGTGTGACAAACTTCTGCAAAAATCCCTAACAAAATTAGCTTCAAAAAGATTTGTTTCTACTGCAGTGTTCCTTATTATTGTTTGTGGAATTAGTTTTCACTTAGAGATAAATTTGTATTAACATTACAGTACTAACATGTGGGGAACATTTTTTTTTTTTCAAATTTTGTCACTTTGAGATATCCATAGAAATCTTAATCGTCTTCTAATCGTTGTTGGTAAAGAAGATATGAAATATTGAATTTTAAAACTTTTTTTTTTAATTTGAACCATCCGACTGCTAATGAAACCTTTCAGGTTTAGTTGATGGTGGAATTTTCTTTGAAACACAAATGGGTGGACCGTGGTCTTTGGCTAGATACCCCCTCCCCGCTAAATGATAACATAGTTTATCAACGGCCTCTATTTTGATAAGTAATTGTTAAAAGAATTACGGTAATCCAGTTTGCTGTATGCACACTTAGATGTTTGATTACAATATTACATCGTCAAATGAATCGAATCCCACAAACCCTGGGTCTCCTACTTCGAGGAGTCTCATACCGTCCCCAACCATGCGAGTAATAGGAGACCGAAATGTAAATAAATGAAAAGTAAATCAATCAGCAAACGTCAACGATAAAATTCTGCTTATAAAGCGCCCGACTGTTATAGTCAAGTGTGTTTATTTGTTTCTCCCTAATATATTACCCAATCCAACACGCACGGCATGAAATTCTATTTCCACTGCAAATGTATAAGTCATTGCCGATAATAAAGATATACAAACATATAGATTTTGACTCTGGTATAAGTAAGAAATTCCCGCAGCACCGCGTTGGTACTTTAAATATATTTATAGAACATATCATCTCACCCCTTCTCGCACTTGGCTGTCCAACGGGTGTTGTATTTTGCTCCTCTTGCAGGTTGTCCTCCGTGACAAGATGGTTCCATGTTGTGTGATGTAGAGAACCCCATACATGAGAAACTGTGATAGGCGAGTAGTGTGGGTTTATGTTTAAGGATCCGAAGGTTGCGGTTTCAAATCCAGTTACAGTTATATTTTTTTTGTTTTTCATATTTTGGTGTCTAAGGCAAATTTCTTGTGGCGGAGCCTTGGGGCAATCGGGTATATGGGGTAGCTAACAAGGGAAGGTCACGATGTGTTACACGGGGTTTTCAACCGGACTATTTTTGTTGGATTCAACATGTCGAAATATGTGAAACCCCAAAGCCTTTCGGGTGAAGAGCCAGGGAGATGTAGTATGTTGTTAACAAAATGTTAATAAAATCTTAAATTTGTTTTACCAAATTAGGATGATAGTGTTGTCTAACACAGATCACCTAGATATAAGAAATGAATGTAATGTTTGGAATGATACTAATAAAGAAATTAAAAAAAAAAAACATGTACATCGTAATGTTCTGAATGGCTTCAACGGATGACGCATGAATTTGGATACTAGGTTCAAATAATGACTTATTCAGTAGGTACAAGAATGTTGACACTTTTGACCGGGTTAAATCCGCTCGATAAAGGCAATAAATACATTACTTAGAAAAGAGATAACTTAACTTTATATAAAATGAGTAGTAGAAAATCGGTAAAATAGAATGGTGTTTGATTTTCGATGATGTTATTACTTTTAATAAAAGTAACATTGTTGCTAAATAAATAACTTTACTCAAGAAAATTGTTTTAAAAAGAACAAAATGTTTATTATTTATGTGTGATTTTTTGTGTATTCATACACTAACAAATGAGGCCATTTGAAATCACAGATCTGGCTGTTTTTTTTTTAGTTTCAGTTCAGTCATTTAAAACGACAATATTTTCACTTGTCCCACTAGTTTCCAAAATTTTCAATATTTACCTTGAACTTTGGCACAAACATTAAATTTAAATATAGGGAAAGTGTACCAGTTATGGCCATAGTGGTTCCCTATTTGGCCATACGCAAAATTTGGATAACTTTTACATTTTTAATCTTTTTGAATGTTTTAACATCAAGATTTATCCTTTATTTTACTGCTAAAACACAAAAGATTTTTCAAAATGTGAAGGCATTCAAAATATCACGTATGGCGAAATAGGGAACCACTATGGCCATAACTGGTACACCTACCCTAGCATAGATTTAGTAGGAAACAATCTGAAAAATATAGTAGATCTTATTCATTTTATTTTTTTTAAGAACCCTCTCTATACGATTTCCTTTACCCATTTGTCACACGGTACCTTATTTCGATAGTCACTCAAGCAAAATGATTATCTAAATACAGGGACCGGAATCTATTATGATAATTCGTCACAAGAAATCGGGTTGAATTTCATAAATTTGCCTGAAGAACCAAAAAATAAAAACAAAATTTATACTCGCGCTTATTCAGAATCGAACCAAGGACCTCCCGATTCATAAACCAGTACTAACTCCACGAACCTATCGACAGCTTGATGGGAGAAGTGACAAAAGCAATATATAAAGCGTTTTATATTGCAATATTCATTCCATTCCTCTGACATGTCCACCATCCATTTGCCGCGTGACCATTTGCCTAAGTGTGCGTTTCCGATGCCATCATTCGGCTTCGGATTAGTTGTGCAATTGTGTGGGTCGGGCGTAAATATTTAGATTGCTCGAATTTTCAAGTCCAATGTGCTCAATTTCAATTGACGGGTTTGCCCGTCTACGCTTAGGAGGCGAATCTTACCATCAATAGGTGGATTTAGCACCTAATACGCTAGGAGGGAAATCCGCCATCCGAATTATTTTGGGTGTAGATAAAATGCAACTGTGTTGTTGAAAAATGCTTCTCTGCTAGCTCGGTGTTGACTTCCAGATAACGCGTATATATTGCACAGAGTGATATTTTCGTTAATACGAGAAATTAGCCTAGAATCTAAACTTCTTTCAACGTGTGAGTATTTTATATAGTCTTTCAGCAGAATAGCCGTCCCTCTCTTGGTATGATCGACATAACAAACAGAGTTATATCCAGGGATGGATATAGAATCGTTCTCAATTTCTTGCAGAAATATGATGTCGAGATCTTGTTGTCTCACGAAATGTCGGAGTGCGTTGAGTTTGTTTTCGTTTGTTATGTTGTTAATATTGATGGTTCCAATATTATAGCTATGAAAATCCATTAGTGATGTTTACGGTTGTTTCGTAGATTGTCGGTCGTGACTTCCTTTTTTCGTTTGAATATTATCAAACTTGTATTTTTTCGAACGCGTCCATCTGCTTGTGCTACCCGCAGAGGCTAAAGAGCTATCGCTGATTTCGTCGTCCAAATTCATATCGGTTGAAGTGTTTGAAACATGCGGCAGTTTGAAGGGGCCATCATCGATAACAACTTCAGAAGACGCCGATGGAAAACTTTGTTCCGGACTCGTAGTCATTTCTGATCTTGTGACGGACTTGATTGATTGGCACTGGTCAACGACGAAGACGAAACGATTGGTTCGATGAAGAGTGCCAGGGAGTGACAGACACGAAGAATGTCGCCGTATGCTTGTGACTGGTATCCGACAAAACAGAGAGCGGTACAGGGTAGCGAGAGCCGAAGAAAAGCGAATCCACCGCAGAAAGAAAAGGCAGCACGAAGAAAGTGTGGTAGCTAAATCTCAAGAAAGCATGAACCGGAATGACATGCAGAGATTCTATGCAACGATCAATGGTGCAGACACAATACCGTATCAGTGCCCGCCATGTGCAATGATCGAGAAGGGAATTTGCTGACCGATAAAACGGCAGTGGCTGCCAGGTGGAAGGAGTACTTTCAGCAATTGTAGAGCGGTGAAAATGGAAATGTAGCGAGGACCAGGATGAACATAGATGATGACGATCAAGCTGTGGAGCCACCGACCATAGGAGAGGTTAAAAAGGATATCAGCGAGCTGAGGAACTGTAAAAGACATTAGACGTGGACGGGTTGAATTAGGGAGACGCACTTTCGAATTTACTGTTCAACATTGCACTTGAGGGTGCTATTAGAAGATCTGGCGTGTAGAGAAATGGCACTATTATTACAAGGTCGCACATGCTCCTTTGCTTTGTGGACGATATAGACCTAATTGGAATCGATCGCAGGCCAGTGAAAGAGGCTTTCGTGCCTCTGAAGAGGGAGACAGCGAGAATAGGCCGGACCATCAATTCTATCAAAATAAAGTACATGGTTGCAGGTAGAGATAGAGTCAGGCATTGTGGTGTAGGTACTGGGGTAGTGTTTGATGGGGATGTGTTTGAAGTTGTTGAAGAATTTGTTTACCTTGGAACACTTATGACATGTGACAACGACGTTTCCCGCGAAGTGAAAAGACGTGTTGCGGAGCTGCGAATATGGCCTTTTATCGACTACGTAACCAGCTTAGGTCTCACAGCTTGCAAACGGAAACAAAATTCGTCCTGTTTAACACATTGATTCTTCCGGTGGCTCCCTACGGGCACGAAGCGTGGACGTTGAAAGTGCCAGACCGGAAAGCTCTCGGTGTTTTCGAGCGTTAAGTGCTGCGGAAAATACTCGGTGGGAAACTCGAAAATGGTTTGTGGCGCAGGCGCATGAATCACGAGTGTACAAAGATGCGAATATTATCACGTGTGTAAAATACGGCAGACTTCAGTGGGCTGGTCACTTAGTGTGAATGTCGGAAGAAAGAATTGCGAAAATAATATTCAGCAGGGAACCAGGTAGAGGTCAGCGGCTTCAGGGAAGACCACGAATACGCTGGCTGTACGCAGTGGACAAGGACCTGGCGACCCTAAACGTTCGGGGCAACTGCAGAAGTTTCGCCCAAGACCGACGAAGATGGAGCTCTACAATACGCCGGACAATGGCGTGACGCTACGCTGTAGCCATCAAGGTATCAAGGTAGGTAATCAAAGCTGTAATATCTTGTTATATTTCATAGCGGATATTAAGGGGTTTACAGTTTATGCAAATTATTCTAAACTATCTACTCTTTTTAGTCGTGCATTCGACTTACGATTTATTAGAACTATCGTCCATTTTCGGCCTAACGGGATAGAACCGTGTTAGTGAAAGAATCTTTTCGAAAGTTCTTGATAAAACTCGTTGTATTTGAAGTAATATTATTGATGAATGAATTTCCTGGTCACAAGTACCTGGGGGAATTCCCAAAAGAATAATAATAATCGCCGCAGCTCTTGAATTCATAGACAACCTCCTGAGGAAATGAACACTTCAAAAAAATCTTTCAGGGATACCTTGAGAAAATCTGGAGTTATTTTAGAAAAAAAAGCTTGATAGATTTATTCAAGAACATTATTTTAGGAACTGTCTAATATGCTTATTGTAATCAATAGTTGTATACAAAAAGGAAAACAGATTGATCCTTTTTATATTGAACAAATTTACGAGTTATAATAAAGGCAAGTATACTTTTTTATCAAGAAGAGTCGAGGATAAAAAATAAAAAAAGTCTGATTATCGTATTACCACACGATATACAATCCAAAAATGGCCATTTGGCAAGGAAAGCTCTCAGTTAATATCTATGGAAGTGCTCATAGGAACACTAGGCTGAGAATCGGGCGATGTCTTAGTTGACATGAATAAGAATTAGAAAGAATAAGAAGATAAAACGATATCTGGAACCAGTAAAAACATTTTTTTTTGTTTTCTTAGAAGTTTTTCAAATCATTAAAAAAGTTTGTTCCAAGAGAACATTCCCTTCAATAGATGGATTAATACAAGAAGTTTGGCTTCAATTTTCGGCGTAACCAGTCTCGTTAGAATAAATGCGATCGTTCAGATCTCGGCAAGGCGCGATGCGTGCAAGGATGAACCGAAACGATATTTCACGGTTCAATGTCAAGTGCCGATCCCCCATGTTTGGTTAATTTTCAATGGGTTTTGTTCGATGGCTGCGCTAGGTTTTGCGCGACACGAATTAGTTGTTCCACACTGCTGGTAATTGTAGCGATGATGATATTTGACATGTTCACTAGCTTGGAATAGGACAATTGCGATATTTATTTGCCTGAAGAATCTGTAGGAGAATCTTTTGTAAAGAAGTTGTTGCAGCATCATTTTTCAACAAGTTTTTACATTCGCATATCTTCTTTTCGGCATTACGTCCCCACGACGGAGCCTGCTTCTCAGCTTAGTTTTCTTATTAGCACTTCCATCCATGGCTTTTGGCTGAGAGCTTTCTTTGTCGACAGCCTAGTGGTGATGTCCGCGGCTACCAAGCAAAGCCACGATTCCCGGTCGCTCCAGGATTTTTTCGTAATGGATATTCCCTTGACTTCTCTGGGCATAGAGTATCATCGTACCTGCCACACGATATACGAATGCGAAAATGGCAACTCTGACAATGAAAGCTCTCAGTTAATAATTGTGGAAGTGCTTAAAAGAACACTAACAGCTGAGAAGCAGGCTCTGTCCCAGTGAGGACGTAATGCCAAGAAGAAGAAGAACTTTGATTCAACCAATTAATCAATATATTTGAGCAAATTTTGAATGACATTGTCAATAACTCTAGACAAAACTCGCTGCAATCTTATTTTGCCAGGAGAAATGTTCTTTATATTTAGATTTAATTAGGCGGTTAAGATTCTTTAAAAACGCTTTTTTTCTTATAATATGAGGAATTTAATTAATGTTTTAATTTACTATGTCAAACCTTTACAATAGCTGAATAAGGCGGAATTTTAATGATAAGCAATGTAAACTGAAAACATAGTACGCAGCCTAATTGTGCAAAGTTCGGTCCGCGTCGTACTGCAGTCATCAGCGTTGCTATTGATGCATACTTGAAGGCGATCAACGGAAAAGTTTCGATGAAAGTTGGCAAAAATGAACGAACGCAGCCAAGCGATAATTCTTTACCACTTCTACTACCAAACGTCTAAAGCTGGAAGGCAGTTGTCTCGAAGTTTATGATTTATATTATGCTTCCGGTGGCCATTGTTGGTTTTTGCCAAGGAGTTGGTCGCGGTTTCTTCGTGATGGAAGCTCTGATATTGGGTTGTAACTTGCTAATGTTAGCTAGGGGTAAAGACGAGTGGCACCCTCGAGTTTTCAGTGACCATTTCCTTCAAAACGGAGAACTTCCCGGTCAGTTACCCCAGCATAACTTGAGAATCCCCACAACCCGTTCCAGGTGGTACAATTTCTCTATCTTCGTGAACAATCTGCGTCGAATTGGCGACACTGCATGATTCTTCTTCTTCTTGGCATTACGTCCTCACTGGGACAGACCCTGCTTCTCAGCTTAGTGTTCAAAGAGCGCTTCCACAGTTATTAACTGAGAGCTTTCTTTCCCAAAGTTGCCATTTTCGCATTCGTATATCGTGTGGCAGGTATGATTGATACTCTATGCCCAGGAAAGTCAAGGAAATTTCCATTACGAAAAG
This sequence comes from Aedes aegypti, assembly GCF_002204515.2. Lineage (NCBI taxonomy): Eukaryota > Metazoa > Arthropoda > Insecta > Diptera > Culicidae > Aedes > Aedes aegypti. The sequence continues at coordinate 151,323,582 of NC_035109.1, forward strand.
ATCCTGGACCGCCCGGAAATCGAATCCAGACTCCTGAAAAAAAATCACCCGAGGAAATACTGAAGGGCGTCCCTCCAGCTAAACTGGGGAATCACTACAACCCGTTTCCAGGTTGTGGCTTTGGGGTACGATTTCTCTCGCTTCGTAAACGGCCTGCAACGGTCGACGGGAACGATCGTTGGAATGGTCCAGCAGGTGGAAAGCTGGACGGATCGCTGATCGATGAATGAAATAACAGAAGCTCTGTTGATGTCCGTCCAACAGGATTAGTGAATGTGGGCGAAAGAAATGTGGAGGGTGGCATGGAATGGAAGTGGTGGATTATTACTGCTTTCGATGTTTGTGCAACATGCGATCAATAAGGCAGCCGTTCTTTTAGAATGTATTGTATAGCTTCAACATCTCGCAGGTAGAACACCGGAACGCGCCACTAATACCTTCTAAAAAAGCGGCTTTCACATGCCACTCCGAATCCAAAACGGAAGTAAAACGCTCTTCACACCGACGACACTCATGGGTATTGGGAATGATTTTTCCAACTGGAAATCTTCCACATATTGATCACAAGTGTCATTCTGACATCTGGATGCATGGCCAGAACGTGCGTCCAACTCTTCCTTGTTCACGAAGAGCCGACTGCATAGAGGTCATGTAAGCATATTGGAGTGGTGTCCAAAGTTGTGCTGCGTCTTGTTATAATAATTAAATAAATCAATGAGAGACGATTAGAATATAGAACACATGTTTACATTTGTTACATTCCCTCAGTCTCTTTTGTAGAGAACGTCATTATTTGAGCCCTTCGGGGTGACAAGAATTCGTATTGAATGTATGGATCCTTAAGACAATATCGTGAGAGTGTTTTATTAAGCATATTGCTGATTGTTAACAGAGGCACTATTTCTGTCTTCATAGTTGAGATAAATATATGAAATTCCGTTTCCTTCAAGGCAGCTTTACATTCAATCAATACCTTTGCTTTCAACAATTTGATGTCTGTGACTGACGAGCCTCCAACCAAGCCGTCTCACAGCTCATCGGAATCCTAGTATGGTGCGCTAGCCGGAGGCTCACGAAAATTCACTAAGCGATGTGCTCCCGGGGAGACTCGTCTCATGCGCTGCTCTGCACTACGGCTCACCATCGGTATCCAAGTTGCGAAACAACTGCTTAGTAACGAAGAGCATCTACAACTATTTTCGCCTCATTATGCAGGTGTCTAGATAGTCTACATAACATGGTCGAAGACTCGTGATCCGAGAGTTACAATTTCGATCCTCGTTGAAAAATTTTATCATCATTTCAATCATTGCGCTGAACGACATATAGGAAAGAATCCCTGTCATGGCAGGGAAGATGGCTTCCTCGCGCATACAGACACATTCAGCCAGCGGTTTGCTCTTTTTCTCATATTATGCAACTTACCAGTAATTAATCACAGCCAAATTACAAAAGCATTGTAAAAACTATATTACCTTTCCATTTTACCCATTTTCTCAACTAATTATGCTCAAAATTTGACGTTCGTGGTCATTTTCAACACGCACGACGACTATTTCGGTGCTTGTTTACACTAATCCACTTGCAAACGAAGGACATTTTTCACTAAATTTCCTAGTATCTGCTAAAGGTAGTCCGTTCAGCACGATTTACTTTCACTTATTGTCATTAGCGTAACTTGAACTTAAATCTAGAGGGGGCTTGACCCTTCTGATCGAAAAAATCCCTTAAGTAAAGCGTATGCTTAGCATGAGAGTAAAAATTTTCTAGGGGGGGCTTGAACTTTTCTAGGGGGGTCTAAGCCCCCCCTAGCCCCCCCGTATTTACGCCAATGCTTATTGTATATTTAAGTACACGTACTACATAGATAATTTCTGGTAGATATAACTCAAAGCTTAGCAAAACCGTGGTCAAAACAATCACGATGTTAGAATATTTCACTTTTTTTATTTTTCTATTTTTGGATCGCTTTCGTTGTTGCAGTGTTGTCAGTGTCGTTGGAAGGTAGGGTGATCAAAATATTTTGGACAGACCGTTACGCGTATATAATTTGGCCATTTATGGCAAAATCAAATGGAGGTGGCCAAATTATATACGCGTAACGCGCTGTCTAAAATACATAAAACACCCTATGTAAGACATCCAGCAGTTTGAAAGCGAATTGAAAATAAACGCCAATCACAAAAATAAAATGAACATCAATTGAAAAATTTTAAATTTCACTACTACCCGGAAATAAGGGTATGCCTACCACTACATTTACATTAAAATTTGTGGATTCAACGGAGTTTCACCTTAAACAGCACATGTGACGGAGCGCATGAGACAACAATGAGACGCATCTCAAGAAAAATGAGGCGCACTAAAAAAGGTTTCACAATGTACAACACACCCGTGCGCTAGCAAGAAATCAGCCTCTTGCACCTAAGGCTACAGCACGTGTACAGTAACTCTACTTGGCACTTTTGATTCACTTCGGCAGTGGGGTTTTTTGCAGAGTGTCGTATTTCTCATGTATACCTAAATGAGCTAGTGTGCCATGCGATATTTTATATCGCAGCTCACAGATTATGTGAGACACGAGATGCAGATACGTACAAAATATATCTTAGTGAGCGAGTCTCATGAGACATCTCGTGAGGCTCGTCGCATGCGCTTACTAGGAGTACTTTCATGCAGTTATGTTTGCCTGGTGCAATAACCCTACGGAAGCATACGGCTTCGGTCTATGCCTATGTTTCTTGGGTGGCCAGTACAAGTTTTTCAATTCAAATGCTAGAATCTGAACCGCGTTAAACCGCGTCAATCCGTTCAAACTGTCTACGGGCAATTTAATCCATAATTTAACCCCTTTTCCTTCCTTTTGAAACATTCACCTGCGAGTCTCAAATGTACTGTCACATTGAGATTTTCTCATGAGACGACGCATGAGCCAGTGCAGATGTGATCGGTTGAGCTAGTACATTGCTACATGAGATCTAAAAAAATGTATCTCACCATAGCACGTGCTCAAGCGCGCGATTATTTTTGTGCGCTCATGGCAGGCTGATCTCAAGCTCTTGATGTGAAGCGCATATACATAATGTCTGCTTAGGAGGCATCCACTAATTACGTAACGCTCTAGGGGGAGGGGGGAGTTAGCTCAAGCGTTACGGCTCATACAAAAATTTGAAATTTGTCATACAAAAAGCGTTACGGAGGGGGGGGGGGGGTGTTCAAAAATTTCCAATTTTAGCGTTACGTAGTGGATGCTGCCTTAGCTCATATTTGGCCGCAATATGCGTCGTATTGAAGTTATTTTTATTGCAATTGTAACGTCATTTAGAATCCTATTAGTTTTCGTTCTCATTGATAAAATTGTTTGTATTTGTTATGTATACTAGAGTTCGTCGTGAATGTCGCAAACTGACAGCATCGCTTCGAGTTTATTCCGAACAACAACTAAACATGACGCCACCTTTGTACATTGGAAAGAACTAAAGAAATATTTCGAAAATTCAAATCTATTGCATCTTAGAGAATTGACCCGAATTTCTCTCGTCGCTCCTACTAAATTGCGCCGATGGACTAATATGAAAATTCCCAAATTAGCCAATTAAAAGAAAACAATAGTACAACCTTTGTACGCATTCGGGTGGAAATTGCGTTCAACTAAATTGACTCAACCCTTTTTTGAGTTTGGATCGCGATTGTACTCTCATTATAGTGGAGTGCGTCAAAGCGAATAGATCGCAAGTTGTCGGAGTGATTTCGAATGTTATTTAAAGATAACTCAAGTCAGTTTTTGAGTAGTAAGTTCGATTTTAAACTAAACTCGAAGTAAGTTTTCGGGAATTCTAGATTTATTTCAGTGTTTTGATTAAGTAATTTGTGTTTTTTCTGTTGATCGTTTAGATATTTAAATCTGTCGAGTAAAATTGGATTATTGTGAAAAAAAGTGCCTGATATTTTGAGAGTTTCGATTAATAATAATTCAGGTAAGCCTAATTTGAATAATAAGTGAGCAAATTATGTGAAAATCCGCGTTGAATAGGCCCTCCTTGCCCAATCAACGTGGGCGGCTAATCTGGGCTAGTGCACATCGGAAGCCCTCCCTCGGATACAGCTGGGACTACAATTGGCCGCCACCAAGAGGCTGTGAGTTCCCGAGAACGCACCGGTCCCTGAATTGCTGTGATACATCGGCTACCGACGCTCGTGTGACATTTCGCTCGCCAATAAGTCGTCAGGCGTGAGCATCGTTCTAAAGCTCTTCAATCCACTACAAGGGGACGCCTTTACCCCGTAATCGACGCCGACGCGCGAATCACAGGTTGGCTTTACAGGTCGATGGAGTAAGTTTGACCCACAGCAATTGGCGAGTAAGTACGTGAAGTTTTGCGCTCGGTAAACCGCATGGGACAACCGACGAGGGATTGTCGCCGAGAAGAATAATGTCAGATCTGACTATAGGAAATAAGAATTTGCTCAAAGATAAAATAAAAATTGAATTAAATCGTGACGTCACCGTAGGGATTAGGCTTGTTTGAATTGAAATAAATAATTACTCTTTAAATTAAAGGCAATCGATTTGAACTCGATAAATTTAAATGTTTATCAAATAAAGTAACTTCGGATTGATTTTTTTATTTAAATACACTTACTTCTAGATTAGTTAGATTACTCCACTAGTTTTATTACGTCACGAATTGGTATTTGGCTAGATTTAAGATTGGTGTTTGGGTTCTTTTAGTGAATAAGCATTTTTTCCATTGGCTAATTTTGGATTTATTTTTCGGTTTCGGTTTTCTTTTTATGATTTGGAATTGGTTCTGGTTAGTTTTTGGAGACATATGGGTTGTTTTAGTGCGACATCGGTTCTTATTAACTATGTTGACCTGCCCTGAGAGGGTAGTTTCATGCCGGGTATTAGAAAATGGTGTTCAAAAATTTTATAAAGCTCAAAAATATGTGAACAAGATAAAAATTAGTTCTTCGACATGGAACAAAACACATTCAACATCAAAATGGCGGGGCTGAACAGTGTGACGTCAGCACAACTTCTAGGAGTAAAATGTAGTCTCAGAAAGCGAAGAAAATGATGCTCTTATTTCCTTGATTTTCCATCTGATAGGTGTAGTTGATTGGTTAGCATCTCTGTGTATAAATTTGAAGGTCGAGGGTTCGATCCTAAATGCCGAAATTTTGATTAGTTTTATTCTTCGCCATCTATCAGATCAGATTTTGATATTGGTTTGTTGGTCAATCAAGAGTTTGCCAGATATTGTTTTGATCTGATAGTATCTTAACAAGATATTGTTTATTAGGGTGCAGAGCAACTTGGGCACTTCCATGATTCACTTTGCCATTGGGGGTTTTTATCGGTCGAATTATCTGAAACATTGCAGTAAGAAGCACTTCAATATGACGCATATTGTGGCCAAATATGAGCTTAGTAGCCTTTAAAAAACCCCACTGCTGAAGTGAATCAAAAGTGCCAAGAATAAGATCCGGCTCCCTACTTCTCCATATAAATTTTTGATATTATTTTTGATCTTTTATCTTTTATCTCCAACAAACCAATAGCTGATTATGATCGTCAATGATTATTTTAGAACAACAAAATATGATCTTGGTAAGCTTTTTCCACCTGCTCGGGTAACACAGTACTTTAAAGTACTATTTATCTTCTATTTCTCCCTTTTCGATCCTTATTTAGACCCATGCCTTCGATTTTTAGTTGGACCCGTTAGCGAAAGCTAGCGGTGAAAATCCTTCTTGGAAACCGTCTAGGGAAAAAAATACCTCTTGAAAGGTCTCTCCTTCTTTCGTTTATTCACCAAACATGGTTGCAACTACAAACAAAAGAAAGGGTGAGAAACAAATTCTTGCCAAAAAAGTGTGGTTTAAAACTGTCACTTAACGTAGCAAGAATCGAAGAAAGGGCGTTTCTACGGAATGCGCGCTTTCATCCAAGGGTGAAATGGATTATGTTGATAATTGCATCGAAATGAGCAATCAGTTCGATGCTCCAGACAAATCGAAACACTCTCTAGCCCAGTCAAGTGAGGCAGTAAAGAGTACCGCCTATCGTGATCAGTTGTTCTGAATTTGGGGGATTTAGGCAGGAGGTGTTGAACTCGATTAGGAGAACCAAGGTTTCCTTCCTCTTAAAGATCGCGAATTTCTTCTCAAATATCTTGAAGAGACGTTTGTTCAAAGTCGTCTTGAAAGGTCATTCACGATGGCCAAACAATTTGTTCACCTCGGACATGCCTGCACTACCAAATGATGGATTCCTATCATTATTTGCTGATGATACTGCAGTCGTCCATAACGGCAGAATCATCAGACATCAAAACTGCAAGGGAGCCTGAATGTTCTGAATGACTACTTCATCATCTGAAGGATTTGCATCAATGCAGGAAAGACCCAGGTCATCCTCTTTCCCCGTTCCCAATTCCCCAGACTTGTTCCGGCTGAGGATTGTAAAATCACCCTCAATGGATCAACGGTGGATTGGTCCAATGTGGCTGATTATCTGGAATTAACACCAGACAGCAAGTTTGTCTTCAGGCAGCAGGTTGACAAGACGGTCACAAAATGCAACATACTGTTAAAACTGCTATACCCTCTGATCAACCGCAAGTCAACTCTGTCACTGAAGAACAAGCTTTCTGTCTACAAACAAATCATCCTCCCCGTCATCGAGTACGGCCATTGGCGTAGGAACAGGGGGGGACAAGGGGGGCAAGCCCCCCCCAGAGTCTTCCAGGCCCCCTCCAGAATTTTGAATGAAAATATATATGAAAAAAAGAAATGTTTACATAATTGTGAAGTGAAAAAAATCTTCTGAATCTATTGATAAACATTCTTCAGTAGTTACGTTCTTTTATTTTGTTCAATAATAGTGGGAAAACCTAGCTTGTCGTTCACAGCATTAGTGTGGCGGTTCTGAATTCGTTGAATTGTGCGACCATCGAAAAATTAATCGTCCTGCTGTCGCTCGACATCTCTGTTTCAAAACACTGTGATAATAAAAAGCGTCAGTATCCTAGAAAATCGGTTCCTTAAATTCGTATTTTCTGAGTAGGGCAAACCATACTATTTCAAATGTTCCAGCATAGTGTAGCCTTTTAACTGAATTAGTGTAGCCTTTTTATTGAATTACAAAAAAAGTAAAAAAATCGGCAATAATTTTTGATTCCAGCGATGTGTTCTTTCTCTGTTTTCGCTTCATTTTTTTTAATAATTTCGTATGAATGAACTTTTTAATTTATCTCTAAACTATGTTTTACCAAGTAAGTTTTTTACAGTCTCAAGAATTTTAGTGATCAAATTCGTTAATGTATATCGAAGAGCGGTTTATACATTTTGCTTCAAATCTTTAATAAAGTAGTCAAATAATATTGAGATTTGCTAAAAATTGCTAAACCTTGAAAAAGTTAAAACTTTGCCCTAACATTTTTTTTTCTAAATAATCGTTGATTCTGTCAAATTCCTTCAAATAGGGGAATTTACGTATTCTTGGCAGTCCAAACCGATGTTAAAACCTTCTTGGGAACTTATTTATAACGCTTCGAACAACCAATATCCGTGTGACTAATGTCGGCAGCCTTAAATATTCTCTGCGGCAGATTTTCTATAAGAGCTGTAGGCAAATCTCCAAATCAGTCGCACTTTGAGGCGTGTTTATTTGAATTGATGGAATCTATGGTGAAATTATTCGTCCAGTCTCGGCAATCTCGTCAACGGGAAGCTAACAAAACAAAGAAACATCTGAATGTTTTCATAGATGTGTTTTGAAGAAAAAAATCTGTGTATCTGGCATTTGAAATTTGGTTTCGATAATAATCCAATGGTGCCAAAGCCGTAAATGACCCTAGTTTTCCCAAAAAAGTTTTTAAAAACTTTTTCGCAGAGTTCATTATAAGTCCTTCAGAAATATTTTTAAAATGCATTGTAAATTTCGTTACAAATTCTGCTTTGTTTTTTTTTTTTTTGTAAATTCTGCTTCAGATTCTACAGGAATTATATAAGAAATGTATTTTTGGAATGTCTTTTGACCTCGAATCTTCAGGAGAAATTTATTGAAAAATCCCAAGCATATTTTTACTTCCGAAATTAGCAATTTAGCAAAATAACTGGGCAGGGATTAATTAAGAAATTCATGAAGAAATTTGTAAAGATCTTCCTTAAACAATGTTTCAGAAATTGTTTTATAAATTCTGCAAAAAATATATTCTGGAATTGAATTCTTGTACTTTTCCAAAGCGGAATTCCTAGAGGATTTTTGGCTTAATTATGAAGATTCTGATGGAGCTCCTTGAGAATTTTTTTTTTATATGATTCGAGCGATTTCAATTATCCTGCAGTTTATTGTTTATTTATCCAGCCCATTGATTCACCTCTAGAGAAAAAATATAGATAATCACTTATCTTTGGTTGTTTCGATCTGATTTAACATTTGTTGTTTCTCCTTCCTTCATATGACGTATTCTTAGGCACCTTCGTACAAAAATTCGTACTCCAAAAAGCAACATTTTAAAGAATCTAAAGGAGAAAAATTCCAGGAGTTTTAAAATTTTTCAGAGTTCTTATGCGTATGGCTCCTGATTTCTGAAAATCCATCAGGAATTTTTCAACGAATTTTCAAAGTTATGCAAAAATTTACTCCAAGTTTTAAATTATGAATTTTGTTATAAAACATTTTTAGCAGAGTTCTTGATAAAAACCGCCAATATTTTCACCTTCAACTTTTACAGTTCTACCACGATAGTTAAACGTTTTTAGATTAATCTGCCATATTAAATCTTCGGAGTTCATGCGAAACATTTTCTAAAATGTAAGATACAAACACCTTCATAAAAATTCCATTTGTTTTAACATTAACAATTGTTTATTATAAAGACGATAAAAATTAACAAGATTTTTTGTGGTTAATCCTACAAAAAATGCCAAAGCTTTTTCTGTGAGTAACATCGTCAGGACGCCAGAAAGTTCCAAAAATTCTACGATTAATTCTTGAGTTTCCCGATAAGAGTTCAATATTTTTCCAAACTCAATTTGAACTTTAATAATAAAAAAAAAAGTGAAATCTCTGAACAAATTTCTCGAAATTTTTTTTGAATATTTGCACGGAAGAGTTTATAAAAGAATAGCTGAACCCATTCCACTAAAAACTTTTAAATGATTGAATTGAAAAAATATGGGTAAGGAATTCGGGGATATTATCAAATTGATTTTAGATAAATCTAAAGAAACAATTTTCTTTGAAAAAATGCAGATAGAGTTGTTGAAAACTTCTCTGAGAAATCACTAAGAACATTTTCTCAGTTAAATCTTTTTTCATTATTTATGAAAACCTTGTGAAATATTAGGAGAAATCAAGAGAGAATCAATAATTTTTGCTGTGAATTTTTCAAGCAATCCTCTACTACAGGGTGTCGACTCAATTTGGAAAATAAAATTCCCTGACTTTCCCCGACCTTCCAGTAATTTTTCAGAAACATTTCAGAGTACTGAATTTGGTTTAATGACGAAATAAAAATTTAGTTGTCGGGCTCAGCGTTACATTTTGTTTACCAAGTTTGGCATATCGCAGTACACTTTCTATGACATTCTAGATTTTGATGTATTACTTCAAGTGCCGTCAAATTTTGAGCAACTACAAGGAAAATTAAGGTCTTTATTTATTTGGACCGTAATAGGCCGTATAAAGAAAAAACGTTCGCCCAGTTTTGCAAAGGCGTTCGCTTTACTCGAATACAACTGTTTGACAATTTTCTAGAGTGTGTTTTAAATCTAGTATGATTAAACTGATCACTTGAGTGTTTTCTTTCAAAGCTTAAAGCTTCGTATGGAACAAAAAACAGTGAAACCTGAGTAGATACCCAGAAAATCCTGAGTCATCTACTTACTAACCATACTCAGTTAAAATCTTGAAGATTTCAAATTCTCAATGTTTTTCTCTTCATGTATTTGTTAAATATAAGAAGATGCTATTTCATGAAATATTACAGAAAATCTTACATTATTCCTCCATAAACTAATGCGAATATTTCTTCAAGAATACTTAGGAAGATTTTTTCAAGAGTCTCAATTTTTTTTCACTCAAAATGAATTCATTTTTTTCGAGTAGGAACTTTAAATAATTCTTCGCAAAGATTTGCTACAATTTATTTATTTTAATAAAAATTTTGGACTTTTCATATGAATTATGCCTTGGTTTTTTTCCCCGAAGAATTCATCTAATGATGCTTTAAAAATCATTCAGGGATAATTGTTCTAATAAAAACTTGTCGTGCCTCCAGCAATGCTGTGAGGAACTGCTCCAATAAGTCAATAATCGATTCTTCTAAGAGTATCTTCAAGAAATCTCACAAAATTTCAATCTATCATAGCAGAAATTCTATTTAGAGAATTTCTGGATTCTTAAAAATCTTGGAGCAGGGGAAAAGCACTAAAATTTAGACTTACAAGAAATCGGTAAATGTTACAATTTTAATTTCACCGGAAAAGGCCAATGAAATTGTCAATAAAATTAAATTTATGATAGCGGGGATCATCCAGACATAACAAATTGCAAAGAATCGCAGATTAACACTTAAGGAGAATTTCAGAAGAATCTCCAGAATATCTGGGGAATTTTTTATGTTCATTCTGCGATTCTAAACATCAGTATAGGAAAGCTCCCAATGAAAATCCTAAAGTAGCGCTTGGAACCTTATTCATTACATTTTCAAAATTCGAAATTCCACGGATTTTTTTATAGATAGTAAAATATAGTTTATTTTACTATACAAAACAGCGCTCTATCAATGGTTAATAGCTAAGATTGATTACCCATTTCGTCCAACAAATTTATCGTATTCAATAATTTGCAGATAATCAACTCGTTTGATGTTGTAATATAGTTTTGAAAGATAATTTTCCCTGACCTGTAGTGAAATTCCCTGACTTTCCAGGTCAAAAATTGTATTCACTGACATTCCCTGACTTTCCAGGTTTTACCAGGTAGTCGACACCCTGACTTTAAGAATTTCAGAGAGATTTTTCAATTTTTCAACACAATTTTGGTAGTATTTATTGTAATATTTCTTGGAGAAATCCTAAGTATTTCCAGAAAATCCTTAATACATTATTAATGAACAACTTAATGATATTTTCAACCATTTAAATTATGGTGTGATAAGTACGTAGTTTAGCTTCATAGAGAAATTTTTAAAATTCTGATGTCTTCTTTTAAGCAATTTGATACAGTTTCTTCGAAAAATTCCAGATTATAAAGCCTAAAGAAACTCCGGGAAAAATCTGTTTAACAATAACTACTTATTCCTTGGGAGTCTCTGAAAAAACTGAGTGAAAACTAGTAAAGGCGTTCTTGCCCTGGAAAAGTACGGAAATAGTTCATGAAGAGATCCCCGATACTTGAAAAGTTTGTGCAAGAACTTCAAAGAAATATTCTTCGTGAGTTCTTTGGAAAAATTCTTGAAGGATTTTTTTACTGGATTAGACAAGGAATTGATATTTTCCGTTATTATTATTATTATTATTAATTTAGGACACTTTACCATACGTGTGGCATTCGTGTCGAATTTTCCGTAATGAAAATTGTAATTAACGAGCACTACTGATATTCAGAGATAATAGCTGATATGTGACAAAAACACAAACAGATAAAATCAACGCAAATTTTCGCAAACTACGAAATTTGCGAAAATCATGATTATTACTTCGGTAAATCAAGAATTTTCTAGGCCCCCTCCAGGAAAAAATCCTAGCTACGCCAATGAGTACGGCATGCCAATCTGGGAGAGCTGCGCCTAATCACACCACCTGAAACTCTAAAGAGTCCAGAACAAGTTCCTGCGACTGATAACGATCGTTCGAAACTGATAACGAACATTCGAATGTTCCACAGAGAACACGAACACTTGAAGTCCACCGTCTGGTAGAAATCAAGACCCTCGACGAACGCTTTGGTGCAACTGTCGAAACGTTCAGGGCTCATTGCCGCCTGTAAGATCAGCAGGTCATACGGGACTTAGTCCCCCCAGCCTAGTTTATCAAATTGTAGTTTTTAGTCGTAGTACAAGTAGATTATCAAATTCTTTCTAAAAAATAGAGCTTCATAAGCCAATATTAATTTTCAGGACTAGAATCCAATTTAAAAAAAAACTACCTTGAATGAGAGAAAACTGTGAAATGTAACCAAAGCTGAAGTGCCAAAACGGCAGACCGCTTAAATTGTTAAACCCATTGTAACAATAAGTTAATTTGAATATAAGAGAAATATCACACACGCACACTTTAACAATAAAATTATCTTTCATCCTAGAGAAGTTATCGAGTTATTTCGATGAAACATCTCAACAAACATATGTTTGTAATGAATATGCGCAAATGTGTCTGTGACGTGTACCAAACGTTCCCATTCGCATTATGAATAGGGGAATGTGGGGCAAGATGAGCACCCGGGGCAAGATGGGCACCCCTAGTTTGTGTCGTTCCTACCGTTTTTTTTTCAATAAATTATTTGGGGTTCTGATGAATATCATTAAATTGATATGATGGTTATAAATTTCAGCTAAAAAATCAACAGCACAACGTAAATATTGTCAAAAATACATAGAAGTCCAAAAATGTACTTTTTCATATAAGATTTGTTCATTTAAAAGTGATATTTTTGTTGCGTAAACAATTTAATTCATACGTTTTTGGACGTATAGTTATATAATAAGCTTTTGTAGATAATCAGGAGCAAAACTTTTATCGAATTTAAAAAAATATTTCAATCGTTTTGATTATATTAATAAATTTACACCCTTGGGGCAAGATGAGCACCATGTTCAAAATTAAGTAAAAGTGTGAAATTATAGAACCACATTTAGCTGTGGGCTTGACTTACGGTATCCTCTTTGCACAAAACATTTTTTCTAAAAAAATATAAACAAACAACAAATTTAATCGATTTTTAAGTAAAATCATAGCAACATATGAAAAGTTATTTATTTTTTGATAAAAGTTTTTAACACTAAGCTAGTTGCAGATAAATACTATCAGATATTAAAGATAATATCTTGGGATATTGCAAGCATTGAAAAATAATAGTTTTCTTTATTAAATTGCATCTTTTTATGGGGGTGCCCATCTTGCCCCGCAGTTTTTTTGACCGATGATAAAAAAGCTATTTTTTAACGTATTATTTGGAAAACTATTTATCACTTTTTAAAACTTTTAATGGTTGGAGGTCAAAGTAATAATGTAAAAGATAAGGATGGTTACCAATTTTACCAAAATAAGAACGTTTAAGTAGGCTTAAATCGCGCTTATCCTTAGGGTGCTCATCTTGCCCCGCCTGACCCTACTGAACCGCGCTGAAGGTAAAAGGGTATTGAGCGCTAAGCGAGCGGTGTCACGAACGTGTGCTCAAACTTGTTGGTGGAAAATAATCCCACTCAATGTTTCAATGGTGACTGATAATCCTAGGAACTGCAATATTTGCACAAAATCAATGGAATATGTAAGTTTTCGAGAACCGAAATCATCCGCATAATAAAATCCGATTTTAATCTATTTTTTTTTTTCATTATGCGATTTCTTTCTTTTCTGATTGATCATTTCTGCATTCGGATATCGTGTGGCAGGGCCCAAAGATACTCTGGTAAGTCGAGAAATTTTCTTACACAGAAAGATCCTCGATCGTTGGAATTCGAACCCCAAATTTTCAGCATGGTCTTGCTGAAAAGATGCTCGTTTGCTGGAAAAAAGGGAAGTGGAAGACAATTACTTCTCACTTTTGCATAATCCTTCGTACGTTAATGATTCGGATTGTTTAGCAATAATTTCAACGCAGTGGTGTTTAAATTAATCGTTTTATGATTTTTTTTATCTCATTCGTAATTTTGTTTTCTGATTTTTTACAAAATAAATAATTTATTTACATTAGAAAATATCCTACTATACTATAAGGGTCTTATTCGAGCAAGTAATCTGAGTAAAGAAAAGAATCAAGGGATAATGGAATGAGGCTACAGCATAGCACTTGCATCTGAGGTACAGCTCAGCTATGGATTCAGGTGTATGAATCGATCTTAGGGAAAACAAAAAAAAAGATTATAACTAAACGACGACGACTCTAGTTTTTATGGGATAATGTAGATGACTGGGATGAAGGACTGGAAACATGTTGGTGATGGAGTGGCATCCTAGAAGTTAGGATCGTAATCTCGGTAATACCGCCTCGAGTTCGTGTTGTAGTGACTGGTTGGCGGTGGCGGGGCATGGTGGTATGGCGGATACATGGCCATCACTGGTGGCGGTGGCTCGTGCAGCATGAAGGCCGCATCCTGTAACCGGTGGTGGTGATGATGATGATGACCGGCCGGTGGATAGTGTGAACCCTTCAGGTTGTAGTCGTCGTAGTAATAGCTATCGTTTGGCGGATGACGTTGCGAGCGCCAACTGTCGTAAATATTCGAAGCACTGCTGCCATGCATGGAGTTGGAGAAGCGCTAGATGGGAAAAAAGGTACAGAATTGTTGAGAAATGAGAAAGCAAAATATGCGCATTTGATTTTTCAGGCATACCTTTGGTTTCACATCGTGCCCATGGTCGTCCCACGCGTCGTCAAGATTATACAGATCTTCCGAGCCATAGTTGTCAATTCCTCCCATGTGGTTCTTGTTCAGCTCGTTCAACATATCTGCAGTCAGTGGCGTTGGTGCCTTCTTCTTGGCTGCCTTTTGACGGTTTATTAACTGGAAAGCAAAAATAGTTCAGTTAATCCAGGGAACTTCGACAGCTGCTACAGCGAGACGATGACTTACCACTGTGACGCCGAAAAGTATCACGAAGAGAAGCGAAGCCAACCCAATGACGATACCGGCTATTGCCCACTGAGGTAACAGTAGATCTTCCTCCTCGGGATCAACCGGTGGAAGAATCTGTTTCGGGATAACTGAAAATACATGCAAAAGAAATCGTTAGAATACCATATTCAAGCACATCTTCAAATTCCACATACCGGTGAAATCAGTCGAAACCGGATCGACTTTGAATCTGCCCAACAGGAAGACCTCCTTTACACGAGGTACCGCCGATTGTAGATTCTCCTTGGTCCGTTTGTTCTGCACTTGCAAATCTCCATCGTCTTCTTCGTCCAGATCCGTGCTAGGCTCGACAGTGGTTGTCGGTAGCGGAGCGGGCGTCAACGCCTCATGGAACAGCCGCTTGATCTCCAGCGTGTTGACGTCCTCCGTCAGATCGGCCAGCTCGACAAAGTAATCCACCAGAACGCTGCCCTTGCTGAAGCTATCGATGCGCACCTTCTTGTACCACTTGCTCAGATTCTGCGCGTTGCTGTATACTTCGTTCAGTTGAGCCTCGACATCCTTCGCCAGCTGTTTCCATTCTGCCGTATTGTGATCGAGCAGCTCCGGTACCCATTTGACTCCGTCGACGATGCGGATTGTACCGGCCAGATCACATTCCGAATGACACAGTCCTGGTTCCGTTGGCCTGAAAACATTGGAAGAGTTTAGAATTGTCATCACATTTGGTGTGTAATTCTGTAAACTTACCTTGGAGTTGTGGTCGTAGTTGTGGTGGTCGTGGTAGTTGTTGTCGTCGTCGTAGATGAAGCCAGTAGCTTCTCAAGCAGTTCTTGCTGTTTCTGCTGTTCTAGAAGTTTTTCGATCGAGAGTGGGGTCGTTGAGGGAGTTGGCCATCCGGTGAATTCGGTAGTGGCGCGAGTAGGTGGTCCCTTGCGGATCAATATATCGGGGGCGGCCGGTCCTTCAGCATGCGCTGGTTTCGGGGTAGTGATGCGACCTACACCAGGTTTCTTGGCAGTGCCCGGTCGACTGGGGAAAACTACCTTGTAGCTACTTCCTGCATTTCCAGCAGTGCTACCTGGAGGAGCTGGTTGTGGTTTAGATTCATTGAACCCAGTAGGAAGCAAAGCTGAAACATCTTTGAATTGAATCTTGTTCAACAGGCTAGTTGGATCAATGACCTCTGGTTCTGGTACCTTCTCGTCAGCAGGAGGTTTGTAGCCCGGTGGAAGGAACTTGCTTACATCTTCGTTGAACGAGACTGAAGCTTTTGTTGATGTTTCTTGTGCTGGGGCCTTGAAACCAGGAGGAAGGAACTTGCTGATGTCATCGTTAAATACTATCTTGGATTCCTCCTTGGGTGGTTTGTAACCAGGAGGCAGGAACTTGCTAATGTCGTCATCAATAACGGACGATGCTGTGGTAGTTGGTTTCTTTGTTGTCTTGAAGCTCTTATATCCTGGAGGAAGCAATTTACTAACATCATCTTCAATAATAGCTGGCTTTGGAGCTTTCGTAGTGGGGCCAGTTTCTGCAGGGGGCTTGTAACCAGGTGGCAAGAATGAGCTGACATCAACCTTTTGAACCTTCTTCAGAACGTCCAACGTTCCGTTGGGCTTATCGTTGACCTTGATTTTACTGATAAGTTCCTTCAAATTGTTAGTTGTTTTGACTTCCTCTTCAGTTCGATTCAAGCGATAGTCTTTTGGCAGTAGGGAACTTAGCTCCTGGATTGGAACGTTACTCTTGTAGGATCGACTAATGTTCGCCGGACGGAATCGATTTCCGAGTTCTGGCTTCAATGGCTCTTCGTTCAGAACTTCCTTAGCAGCTGCAAGAGATTCAGGAGTTGTACTACTGCTACCGAACTTCTTAAGTTTGTATGCATTCTTTTGCTTGAAATCCGGTGGAAGCAGAGCTGAAATATCATCTACAGCGATTGTTTCGAAGTTTATGCTTTTGATTATGCTTTCGGTGGCCGTTGTTGGTTTTTGCGAAGGAGTTGGTCGTGGTTTCTTCGTGGTGGAAGCTCTGTTATTGGCTTGGAACTTGCGAATGTTGACCGGTGGTAGAGATGAGTTTGGCACCTTCGAGTCTTCAGTAACCATTTCCTTCAAAACGGGGAACTTTCCAGTCAAAACCCCACTCGACAGCTCCGATTGAACTCGATCCAACTTATCAATGATGCTTTCAGTAGACTGAACGTTCAGCGTTTTCTCGGTAGTTGGAGTTTCCGAGTCGTCCGTAACTGAAATAACCGTTTCCTGTGGAGCAACGGTCGTTTTCTCCACTTCTTGGCTACTTACGGT
Source organism: Aedes aegypti (assembly GCF_002204515.2). NCBI lineage: Eukaryota > Metazoa > Arthropoda > Insecta > Diptera > Culicidae > Aedes > Aedes aegypti. The sequence goes on from NC_035109.1 coordinate 151,340,707, forward strand.
CGTTATGTCCAAATCATCACTTTCATTGCTGTTCTTGGCATCAAGCTCTGATAAGCTCTGCTTTTTCTCGTCCTGCTCGACCTGAGGGAACGGCAGGAATCGAGCACCGGAAACACTTCTGCTTGTTTGGACCGAAGCAACTACTACCCAACTTTCAGTGGTCACATTTGAGGAAGTTTCGTTTTCCACTGAGCTGCTGAGTGTCCGCTCGGTGGTTGTGCTGGGTTCGGCACTTGTGGGCTCCGTAGTTGAGGTAGACGTTGTGGTGGTGGTTGAAGTAGTTTCAAGTGGAATGACACGGGTTGTCTCTGCCTCGACTTCTTGCGATACGGTTGCGGGTAAAAGCTCTTCCTTAGCATCTTCCTCAGAGAAAAGCAATGTATCGACATCTTCTTGCTGTTCTGGTTCCGTAGGAGCTGCAGGCGATGGAACTGGCTTGACTTCCGGTTTCAAGGTTGTAGTTAGACCTGGTTCATCGTCATCATATAAGTACTCTTCGTCGTATGCTGAATCGACTTCCTTCTTATCTTGTTGTGCGGGAGCAACTGACGAAACTTCCTTTTTGGGCAGTTCAGTCTCTTCTTCCTCCTCATATTCACCATCTTCCAGCTCCTCCGACCCAGAATTTGGCAGGAAGAAGTTATCGGTCAGAATCACTGTATGGTCTTCAATCTGTTCAGCATTGCTGGTTTGACTGTCATTTTCCTTTACCACGTCATAGTACTCGTTTTCGCTTATATTGTTCAGACTGCCACCTCGATCTTCATTCTCGTTTGCTTTAGCAGTGGTGCTCGTTGGAGCGCTACTCGTACTACTCACAACCGTATCCGTGTCCTCACTTCCTTTCCTCAGGTTACCCTTCTGAGCCTGAGTGGGTTTGAAGTCCTTTATTTCCTGCTGGTCGTCAACAAATTCGTTCGTATCCTTGTCATCTTCGGCGTAATCCTCGTAATCGTAGATAACCTCAGCCGATTTGGCCGATCCATTGTGGGTGATGTTGATCGATGGAATTACCGGGCGAGCCGGAAGGTGGATGAAACGCGACTGGGTGGAAGATTTAGGCGTAGTTGTCGTAGTGGTGGTGGTGCTTTTTGGCTTAGCCGAGTTCACGATGGGGCCACCACGGGTAGCCGATGCAGTGTTCAGACCGATGACGCGTTTTGAGTCGAATGCTGGCCGGTGCGCATTGGGTGCAGGCGTCCTGTAAAGGTATAAGAAAGCGAGGTTTTAATAAATTTTTGAATTTTTGAATTCAACATAAGAATTAAGGTAGCTCCAAAAATGTAAGGTATTTTGGGAGAGATTTTTACGAAATACTGGAAAAAAATCACGTATTTCAAAACAGGTTTGCAAACTGAATATTTAATATTTTTACAAAATGCTATTATATACAGAATTCCAATTGAATAAATTTAGGACTCTCGTTGAACCTTGTGTAGAATTCTCTTCAAGTCCTGAACAGGATTTAAAAACAAATATCAGGTGGGATTCTGACAGTATACTGTGCTAATTTACTGTAGAACTCTGAGTAAAATTCTTATTAACTTCTGAATATCAGTCACACAGTGTCCATAGTAGATTTTTCGAATAATGGATTAAATTGAGATATATGTAATACTGAGAACAATTTCCACTTTATGTCAGACAATGTTGTCTCAGAATTTAGAAAGTATTGTAACGTAAAGTTGAGTAAGATGCTCAGCAGTAATTATCTTATGTTTCAATTACTAACAAAAAAGCTCCTGTCACCGACTGACTCTCGTTAAACCTTAAGTAAGGAATGTACTGTGTTCTCCAAATAGGTTTAGTGGCCAAAATTGTTCCTAGAATTTTACCCACTCTACAAAAAGGTAGGATAGGTCTGGCCAAAGGTGAGGAATTTGCTAAAGAAATGCATGGGAAACATAAAGCTTGCATTTTCTTCTGCAATTCCATACCTAGATAAAACTTCTTTAAAACGTATTTGGATATAGCGTAACTTTTTTAATGTCAATTTATTTCTTGCGTTTATTTAATAACAACGTGATTTATAAACTAAAAAATCATTTTCAAAGCTTCAACCACTAATCAAAACCAAATCAGCCCAATACAAGCGTTCACAATAAATGAATACATAGAAAACTCATCTATAAAAACTTTTGAGAATTCCTTCAGAAACGGTTCCAGGTATTTAGCCAGATCCTAGAAGAGTTCCTATATACATTTAATCAGTATTGACTTGACGAATTCCGGTCTTAAGGAATCCTTGAGCAATTCCTTCAGAAAGTTCTCCTGGAGTTCCACCAAGGAAAGATTCAAACATTGATCCAAGAATTTATCCAGGAGTTCATAGAAAATGCTCAGAATATGTCCAGGAACTGATTTTGAAGATTTATGAATTCAAGGATTAAGAATTTCTCCAATAGTTTTTTAAAAGCTTGTGACACTTAACTTATTTCTCCACGATTCAAAGTAGATTCTCCTTTGAATTCTTCAAGCAATTTGGGGTGTCTACGATACCTTCAAGTTGTTTCCGGAGTTCCTGCAGAAATTTGTCTGGAGATCCCTTCTGTTGGGGTCAACTCTGCGCCACTGACTTTATAGCACACAAGCCTATATTGAGAAACCAACATTATTTAATATGACAGCTGTCATTCCCTGAAGTGTTGACGTAATATCCGATTACTATCTTTCCTCAAACCATTCTTTGTATAGTTCAAAGAAGGCAGAATCAGAATCATTATTGAATCAAAAGTAATTAATTAGAATTTTAATTAGGTTGAAAGCTCTACAGGCCGAAGTAACGGAAAGGCGTCTCTGCCTTACCTGGACGAGCAATATCAGTCACGAAGAAGAAGGTCCACCTGATGTAAGCTGGAGGTGGATATGTTGGGCATCCGAGCTGGTAAAAGATATCGACTCAAATATGTCAGAACCGTAGAATCTCTGGCCCTACCGGATCAAACACTGCGTTACAAAGAGCTCGTTGATCGTTTTTGGCACCTACGGAAGTTCCGTTCATAGACTTCCAATCCAAAGCTCCTGGAATACTAACTGGAGTAAAGAATACCCATTTCACCGCCACTCAACAGCTACGAGAAGGACGAGAAGGAGAGCCAATTACGGCAAAGACTCGTCTCGGTTGGGCAATCTACGGATTAATGCCAAATGGGTCGAACATCGCGAGTTGTAACTTCGGCAATACTCTGCAAGAGCTAGTGAAGCAATACTTCACGATGGAGAATGTAGGAGTTTCGGTGGATCGGAGTCCTGATTCGGACGAAGGCAAGCGATGAATCGAAGGTGGTTTTGAGACCGGGTTGCTGTGGTGACGCTACGACATTGTGGAATTTCCCGATAACTACCCTTTGGCAGTTAGACGGCTACGATAGGGCAATACCAAAGATGGCCGCCATCGACCCAAGAAGATTGTGGTACCTCCCAGTCGGAATAGTGCAAAACCTGAAGAAGCCGAATCGTATACTTGTGCCAGTAAAAGCGGAAAATTTCCAAGGACATTCGTAGCGACGTTCGGCTCAACAAGCTCGCCATGCTCGGCGCAGTTTGTGAAGAACTTGAATGCAACCGAACTCACAGTGGAGTTTCCAAGGGAGGCCATCGTGCGTCAACACTATGTCGACGATTACCTGAACCTGAAGCGTTGACAGCGAGGATGAAGCATGTTAGGTGAAATTGGTGTACCACCGAGGCGGATTCACTATTCGTAACTTAGCTCTCAAACTCGGCTACAGTTCTGCAACGGATCGGGGGAACCGATGCCGGTACGATGAAGGTCGTGAGCGATGGTGGTTCTAATATAAAGCGCGAGCAAGGCAGCAATGGAAGTCACCCGAGGATGTTCTCGTATTCTCCAGCGAGGTCAACGTGAAAACAGTAATTGCCACCAAAAGAGGCATTATGAGATGTGTAATGAGTCAGTTCGATCCGTTGAGGCTTTCTTTGCTCTTCCTGATCCACGGCCCAGTTATTATCCAGGATATTATTTTCTTCTTGCTGGCATTACGTCCTCACTGGGACAGAGCCTGGTTCTCAGCTTAGTGTTCAATGAGCATTTCCACAGTTATTAACTGAGAGCTTTCTTTGCCAAAGTTGCCATTTTCGCATTGGTAGGAAGTCGAGGAAATTCCAATCCCGAAAAGATTCTGGACCGACCGGGAATCGAACCCAGACACCTTCAGGTTGGCTTGGCTTTGTAGCCGAGGACTCTAACCACTCGAGTAAAGAAGCCCCGAAGATCTGGCGTACGAAAGCTGGTTGGGACGATAAGGTAGACGATCGGATTCTGGAGCGATGGCGTTCATGGACTGCCAAATTCAAAGCGCTGGAAGAAGTGCGAGTACCACGCGCCTATTTCCCGGGCGTGACGACAGGTTCTGCAACTCCACGTCTTCGTCGACGTCGAGACTGCCGATGCGTGTCACGTATTTAAGGGCAACTCTTCACGGAGAGTTTCGCTGTGCACTCGTCGGAGGGAAAGCAAAAGTAATACCGCTCTTTATTCCGCGGTTGGAGCTTCAGGCGGCATTAATAGGCTATAGGCTGCTAAAAACTCCTTGCCATAGTCACAGTCTACTGATATCGAAACGAGAATTCTGAACCGATTAGGATAGGCGAAATTCTCTTCAAATCTGATCCAATAGAATGGCGCAATGTTCCGTTGAAAGTTGATGTGGCCGATGATGGAACAAAGTGGACTAGCCAAAGAGCTAGTGCACCGAACCTGAAATCCGCCTGTCGTTGGTTCATAGGACCAGAGTTTCTATGGAAACCTAAAAAATCCTGACCACTTCAGGCTCAACCCGAAGGTGGCTTCGAGGCTAGGCCCTGCCACTTTAACCTTACGACAGAGAACAAGGAACCGTTTCTCCGAATTCGAAAGGCTTAGAAAAACCGTCGCCTACATCTACCGGTTCGTAGATAACTGTCGACGAAAGGTTACAAACAGATAAATGTCCGGAAAAGGTGTCTCAGCTTCAGAAGGCGAAGAAGTTGAAGTTGAACCGAGCCAGCCCAATCTTCAAGTTGTCCCCGTTCATCGAGGAGTGCGGAGTGGTCCGGATGGACACGAGAATCTCCGGAGCAATCTTCGTGCCGTTCGACACGGAGTTTCCTATAATCCTCCGTAAAGGATATCGTCTGACTAAGATGGTTGTCGAGCGGTATCATCGATATTACCTGCACGCCAATAATGAAACCGTTATAAACGAGATTCGTCGCGCCGGACTACTTCGGTTCTATTCAGGTCAAGGTCGGACGTTCGCTGGTGAAACGTTGGGACGCACTATTTACATGCCTCACCATTCGAGCCGTTCAGTTCCTAATGCACTGAGGCATGTAAAATGGCCATACGGCGATTCATCCCTTGGACCTTGGAGATTAGAAGCGGCAATGGAAGCAATTTCCTAAGAGCTAGTCAAGAGTTACAGCATTGGATTAGTGACATGAATCAGCAACTTTCCGCCGTCTTTACCAACGCAGCCATGAAGTGGGTTTTCAATCCGCCGTCAGCTCCTCACATGAGTGGCTCATGGGAGCGACTAGTCAGGTCTATAAATGTCGTGTTCTCTGCCCTGACGACCAGTAAAACCCCGGGGGACGAGACTCTACTAACGTTGATGATCGAGGCGGAAGGAATAGTCAACTCTTGACCCCTAACGAATGTGCTGCTGGAAACAGATACCCAGGAAGTCTTGACTCCAAATCATTTTTTACTCCAGAGCTCGAAGGGAGTCACACAACCTCCAATGACCATCCCTAGAGTAATGCAAATTTCGAAATTTTGGCTCCCCTATGCTTAAACGATTTTTACTATGGTAAATAGCATCATCCCAAAGTTTAAAGTGATTCGGAGGAAATTTGACTGTGCACACGCCATTTGAAGTTTATATGGAGATTACTATGGAAAATGCCAACCTTCTGTGTTCAGCCCTCTATCTCGGTGTCATAATGTTTTATGGAAAAGTGAACAAACTCTTCTCGTGCAAAATCGTTTTAGCTACATCTTTGCCAAAGACCACATTTCGATTGGACGTCAAGATAAATTGCTATTCACAATCATAAAGTGGGTTTGCGGTGTTGCCGTTTTGCCGTTCTTGCCGTAATGCCGTTGCATTGTGTTTCACCCCTTAAGGACTAACTAGCGGATGACAACGAACCTTGTAAACCAATTTTGGAATCGATGGGTGCGGGAATACCTGCCAACTAGATGCGAAGGAGCTGAACGTTGGAGACCTGACGGACATCGTGGATCCGTCGGTCCAAATCGGTTGACTGCGAGGCCGTATTCTCTCAGTTTTCAAGGGACTATACGGACGATACAGGGAAGCCCTAGTGAAGACATCAGGAGGAGTGCAGCGGCATCCTGTGACGAAGGTTGCCATCATGGATATCAAGGCAGCAAAAAAACGATATATGAGAGACTTCATATAACTCCTTGAACAACTCCGAAAACGTTCCAACATCTTCGCCAGTTTTTAAAGGAGGAGATCCCATGAACCCTACTAACTATAGACCCATCTCAGTTCAACCTGCGATCAACATACGATTCTCAAGTTTCTTTGAGACCACCAATATGCTGTATGAACATCAGTTTGAATACAGACAAGGGTCATCAACCGAAGTTGCTATTCTAGAGGTAAACCAAGGCTTTTTGTTGATGATACCGCCATCTCATACAAAGCCATCTCTATACGCGGAAGGAGTTGTAGATGAAATGACACAAAATATGAAGCTTGTCACGGCATATCTGGAAAACAATCTGCTAGTCCTGATCCTGAAGAAAACTAAAATGTTGATTTTCAGCTCACTCAAATGTGACAAAAAGATTTGTCCAGATCTGGTGGTTAATGGTACACTCATTAAAGAAGTGACAGAATATGAGTATCTAGGGGTTTACATAGATGACCGCCTTAGCTGGGACTTTCACATTCGAGCAATTGTCTCCAAATGTTCATCACTCTGTGGAATCCTATGAAAACTCTTCAAGTAAATTCCAGTCCATGTTCTGATGAAAATCTACTACTTTTTCATCCATAGCCGTTACCAATACGGTATCGCAGCTAGGAGTTCTTACAATAAGGTTTATCTTAAACCTTTACAATTGCAAAAAAAAAACGCTTTATAAAGCTTACCGTACCTTTTCCCAACACGTGACTTTTACGAGCTACCTCAACATAAACTGCCACTAATACTAGGGCTGCACATTCTTCGAGTTGGAACTTTAATGTACAAAATCATCAACGAGCAGAATATCCACCATAACCGGTCTTTCACAAAGGCGTTTCATCAACATCGACCAGGATTCAGAACGGAGATAGGGTGCTGTCGATTCGCCAATATAGTCTCGGCCCTATATTATCAAATCCTGGAACAAATCAAAACAGCTACCATGCAATTTACTTTCAGACGGAAACTAAAACAGTAATATCATCGTTCATCATAATAGGGCGATATTCAAAACTGAAAAGGCAATAGATGGCTCTTTTTCAATGGTAGTAAAAACGAAATCCTGAAGCAAAAAAAGCACCACGGAAGATAAACTAAACACAAAAAGTTATGTATTCACTTTACACTTGATTTCTAATCACTACTTCTTTGATTCAGTTTCCTAATTGCAAGCAATTTACGATTTTCATTATTTTCCATACGTTTTGACAGTTCTCCGACTACCATTCTTCCATGCGCTTGTGTTGAAAGTTTGAGAAATTTGAGAATCCAGCGTAGCGCGATCAGTGGGAGGAATACAAACAACAGTGTCGTCGCTCGGCGGCCAGTGAAAGAAACTGAATGTTCGAAAGGTTGTTGCCTGTACTTTTTGCCGCTGGCGCCAACTGTTAGCGGTTATGAACGAAATAAACAGTCGTTACCCTATTGCACAAGTTTGGTGATTAACTACAGTCGTCTCTCCATAACTCGATATTCAAGGGACCATCGACTTATAGATTATAATTTATGGAATATACCGACACAAAAATCACAAAATCGTAGGAACAAAAAATGTCTGTTCCAACACAGATATGATCATTTATGTAAGAAAGTAATATTATTTTGTTGATAGTATTTTATTAACTATTATTTGATTTTTTTTTTCCGAAATGCTAAAATTATTTTTACTGACAGTATTTTTTTTTTAATTTTTCAAATTTTCATTTTTTTTACAACTTGCAAGTATTAACTCATTTCCGAAAAAGAATAGGACTAAGTATCTCAAAATAAGAATGATTTTAAAATAGATATCGAGTTATGGAGAGAAATTGACCTCTCATGTGACACCGACTAGTGGAGATATCGAGTTATAGAAATATCGACTTATGGAGAGCACGATATATGGAAATTTGAACGGACCGAAAAATCCATCGAGTAATAGAGTACATCGAGTTATAAAATATCGAGTTGTGGAGAGTCGACTGTAGTGATAAGAGTCATCTGAGTCATCATCAAAATAATTTTCATTTATATAGAAAGGATATTGGACAACACCTTTTATAGAACAATAGTTCAGTAGGAAACGTTAAAAAATATTGTATTATATTTTTTTAACTGAAATAAAAAAAAATGAAAAAAAAAATGATGAGTTCTATCAGCGGCCTTTTTTGAGAAGAAACCGGTAATTTTTCGTGGAATTCACTAGGAACTATTCCAAAGAATCGTGCATATATTCGTTTAAAAACATGAAAAACAATCCTCTCGGAATATCTCCAGCAATTTCATTATGAATTTCATCAGGAGTTTTTCCAAGGATTTATCCAAGAATCACATACTACTTGAGATTTTCTTATGATTTAATGTGGAAAAAATCCCTCATGGATTACACCATGATTATTTAAAGTAAGCGATGATTGAATTTTTACATCGTCATCAAAAAAATCTTCCAGAGAGTAGCTTATCATTCTTGATTGATATATTTAACAAATGTTTCAGTTTATGTCAGAGATTTTGAAAAAAAAAGCTGAGGGATTTTTCAAGAAACCCTGCAAGAATACCTCCGCCTCTTCATGTGGATTCCTTCACGAATTCATGTACGATTTATCTCAGAAATCCAAAATTCCTCAAGGGATCCTTCGAAAAAATAATTTTCTCCAGCATTTCATCCAAGTATTACTTCTGTGGTTTTTCCAAACATTTTTTAAAAAGTATTCCAAAAAAAATTCTTATGCAATTTTCGAAAGTTTATTAGGTAATACTACATCAATTTTCCCATTAATTTCTCTAATTATTCCTACACGAACTTCTATAGAAATTGAAATAGGTTCAATTGATTTTGTTTTTAGATTAACTTAGCAAATTATTTAGGAAATCTTCTGAAATTTTCTCAAGAGCCCAGCCGTTATTTCAGAGATCTTTGTTCATTAAAAGTGACTAGACATCCACTAGTTTAATATGAGGTAACTTCAGGATTTTCTTTAGAAGTGCCTTACGGATTTATTCTTCAGAAAAAAATCATTGGCATTTTCCTGGAGAAATTTCTGAAGAAAGCTTATGAGAAATCCCTGGAGCATTTGCTGCAGGTGTCTTTAAAAAAATCTCTAGTTGAAATCTCATATTCACTCTCAAAGACAGTTTTATAAAATATCCCTAGAAAAATGGTTGAATCATTGGATCTTAAAGAAGTTTTGACTTTGTTGAAAAATTCCACAAAGAATTTTTGGAGGAATTCTGATGAGTCTTTGGAGAAATTCTATTCATGTGGTTCTTTTTGGGTGAATATAGGGTAAATTCTTAAGAAAAGTCATCTTAAAATATCGTTAGAACGCTTGGAAATAAAAGAATTTTCTCAACTCAAAACCGACCAAAATGTCATTTACATCCCTTGGCGTTTGAGTCCTTCAAATATAGTAACTTGAAATTTCCAGTCTAGGATGCCGTAGGGTTAAAATTTTTCTAAGCTTCAATGTGCACAAAATATTTGACAATGTTTGTCCTACCCATGGTTTCGAACGTGAACGCGCCTCTGGAGTGTATATATATAAAACTGTTCCCATTTTGTTTGATTCGCGAAAACCAAGTGGCGAGTGAAAAAAGTGCACAAGTTTTGATCGAATTTCATTGATCTAACAAACATAAAGGTTACGCGCCAGAGAACGCATTCCTCGAAAAGAACGATTATCAAAATTGACATTCCATGTTCCATTGAAACTCGGTACACCCCATTGTTCAGTCGGTCAAGTTCCACGAAGAATTAACCTTCGGTTCCAGCGGACCCACAACTACAATCCATTGTCCTCATCTCCCCAATCTAATCGGGAAACCCCTCCCCTGTACTCACCGTCCAGCGAAACGATTCCTCAGCACCACGCTCTCGACGGTCGTACTTTTGGCGGTGACCGGATCGTTCGTAGTGGTCGATCGGAATCGGCTCGGCTTCAACGTGGGCTTCGTGTACCGGCTGCTGACGGTGCTGCTGCTGCTGGTGCCGCTATCTTTGGTTTCGTTCTGTTGGTACCGGTTGCTGTTGGTGCTGCTGCCGCTTCCACCCAGGTCTTCCGATTTGGATCTGAAACCGTTCCGCGCGGCCGACGGTGGAATTCGCGCCGATTGCACCGAAGACGAGGACGATGATGACGAGGAGGAAGAGGAGCTTTGCTGCTGTTGCCTTTGTTGTGCCGCCGTTGATCCGAGGAAACCGCGCGTCGCTGGCAACGAGTCCTCCAAATTGCCACCGAATGGACGAGCTCGGTTTGAATACGATAGGTGCCGATCACGTCCTGCCGTTTCCGTTGCCAATGGACGCTACGAAAGGATGAAAAGAGGGGAGGTAAACGTTAGAGATCAGGTGCAGCGAAATGCAATGCAGAAAAGTGATTGTAATTGAATTAACTAAGATAAGAAAAAATATTCCAATATACATAGAGGAGCTAGCGAACAGTATTAAAAATATCAGTTTTTTTATTTTTAATTGACGGTTGATTTTTTTCTGAAAATCTTCTGAAAATGTGCTTCATAAATATATTTATTTTGGGTTAGTGGGATAAGGTAAAGATCTGGGAGTCACCAGTGATTGGTGATGCAATCCATGATATAATCACGCCTAATCGGATTCGGGATTTAATTCGATAATTGCATTGTACCCCAAACAAGTGTACATCATTCGCCCACGCAAGAGCAAGCGACGCGAGCATTTGGCGGCACCTTTTTCTACCATCATCAGGCTGTCATATAAGCAATAAAGGTCGGACTCGATTATCCTGGGTATCATTTTTTTGTCACTCCGGATAATCGAATCTACCGGATAATCGAATTACAGGGAAACAATCATACTTTCTTTTTTATATTGGCAAATAATTGAGCTTTTCGGTAATGCAATCCCCATGGTTTCTAAATAATTTACTCATATGGCGTGGTAAACATGGATAAATAATTAAAAATCCACATGCTCAAGTGGGATTAGAACCCACGATTCTAGACGAGAGCTTGACCAACTAACCTACCGAGCCATTTGATGACCCATCAATTCGAAAGGTTACAAGTTTAGAATTCAATTCTCAACAGTATACGTAGACCTTTCTTATAACACATATACAACCCATTTGGATTCAAAACTTGCAAGTGGCTCGGTAGTTTAGTTGGTAAAGCACTCGTCTAGCATACAAAAGTCGTGGATTCGAATCCAACATGAGCACGAGGATTTTATTTTCTTCATAATTACACTCATTATTTATCCATCTTTACCACGCGTAAAGCGTTAACTAATATTTTCTTTTGTTATTTAATTTGTATTACGCAGTGACGTAGCCAGAATTTTTTTATAGGAAGTAAGGGGTCGTTAGAAATTAAAAAAAAAATTCTTGTATAGTCCAAACTCAACCTACAATACCAGCTAGGTTAACTTGATATTTTGTGTTATTGATTATGAAACATAATGAATGTCAAATCAACATTGATTTCTTATTTATTATTAGTTTAGCACAAGCGACCAAGTAAATGATATTCACTCAAGCAACACCAATAGTACAGTAATTTCTCGATTATATCACGGTTCCAAAAAATGTTGGCGTGATATTCCAAAGAATGATATAATGGAAATGTATTTCCTGCTATACAATTTTCATCAAAATATGAGCTTTCTTCTTTCTGGCGTTACGTCCCCACTGGGACAGAGCCTGCTTCTCAGCTTAGTGTTCTTATGAGCACTTCCACAGTTATTAACTGAGAGCTTACTATGCCAATGACCATTTTTGCATTCGTATATCGTGTGGCAGGTACGAAGATACTCTATGCCCTGGGAAGTCGAGAAAATTTCCAACCCGAAAAGATCCTCGACCGGTGGGATTCGAACCCACGACCCTCAGCTTGGTCTTGCTGAATAGCTGCGCGTTTACCGCTACGGCTATCTGGGCCCCAAATATGAGCTTTGTGTTGCAGAAATAGAGCGAATGTAATGAAGCACGTAAGACATGGATCAAATAGATATATGTTGGTTGTTTAGGGCTAGCTTTCAATGTAAAATGAATGAACTTACTAAACCTATTGTGACGTGATAAAATCGAACCGAAAACCGTGCTAAAATCGAGAGTGATATTATGAAGCGATTTTAAAACAAACCGTGATGAAATCGAGAAATTACTATACTACATTAAAGGTGTAGGCAGCTGTGCTACGGCGCTTACACTGACTATAATTGTAACGAGTCCAACTGTAAACATTTCGAGGCCTCAAGTAAATTTGTTTCATAGTCCTAGACAATTTTAATGGATTTCTGAGCACAAGTATAGCGAAATCTTTGATAAGCACTGAGCACAGTTCTAGTGAAATCTTTCATGAATTCTAAGGGAAATATTTCATAATTTTTTAAAGAAATAATCTAGGTATTTTTACTCGTAGAAAAGTTTCATTATTTCCACGCAAAAATTTTCGGATAACTCCTGAAATATTTCCTAAAATGATTGATACGAGAATTCTTCGAATTTTTTATTAAATTGACCATGGCCTGTAAATTGCTGGTGAAATCAAGTAGGAATAGGTTAAGTAATCCAACGATAATTTCTAAGCAGAAGGACAAGAGTCTAAGCTCTAAAGATTGCATATTCCTTAGCATATATCAAGCAAAAGTCAAACAAGAAATAATCTAGAATATCTATTCTAGAAATAATATTCCTTGTGATTCTACGCGAAATCTATCTTAGGCATTGGCATATGTATCAAAATTCACAAGAAATTCTTCATCGATTCGGAATAGGAGCTTTACTGGATTTTGCGGCAAATGTTCATCAAACTCCTTTTCAAAACTTTGGCAAATTTCTTGTAGAAATCTTGACGAATTGCTGGACAAATCTTCGCTAGATTCCTGGGTGAATCCTTCGAAGTTTCTTAGAAAATTAATAGAAATAGAAATAGGAATTGGTACATTTTCCCAAGTTTTTAACAGAACTTTGTATCATCTTCTGTCAGATTTCACCTGATATTCTTGTTCAAAAATTGGAATCGTCTGTGTGCATAATAGGAATTTTTACAAATTGAACGTTTTCTATTATGGATCCTCATTTGATTCCCATGTTATCCGGCTTGCTGCGAATGTGCTTATTATAGATCCACCTGGAATTGCTAATTAAGGACCCTCTTGTGTGGTTTCATGAATAAAACCTGTTCAAATATATGTACTTATGCAGCTCAGTCCAGTGGCGTAGCTAGGATTTTCGAGGCCCTTTGCGGTGTTGATTTCGGGGACCCATTAAAATAGGAAAGTGCGTCGCTAGGCTAACATACAATTGACATGTGACTAGTCAACAGGGCTGGTAGCGGCTAAGTATCTTGAAATATAAATCTAGAGACCTCATGCCTGAAAAACGTGATAGAATTTTGACGTAATTTTTTTAAAGATTCAGAATGATGTATTATTGAATAAAAAAAAACACGATGTTCTGTTGAAAAGTGCTGTTCCATATGGTTAAAATAAACGCTTTTTATCAATATAACTGAATGCTACAGGGGCCCCTCTAAACTTGATTTTTCCTATTTGTACACATATTAGTTTGTTAAAAACTGAATTTCTACTGCTATAGGAAATATTCATCACGATTTTGGGGCCCCTAGGAACCCGGGGCCCGTTGCGGACCGCACCTACCGCACCCCCCTGGCTACGCTACTGCCTCAGTCCATATTTTTGCCTCACGCCGAGGACCTGGGATCGAATCCCATCCCCGACATAGTCACTTGTGACGTAAAAAGTTATAGTGACGACTTCCTTCGGAAGGGAAGTAAAGCCGTTGGTCCCGAGATGAACTAGCCCAGGGCTAAAAATCTCGTTAATAAAGTCAAACCAACCAACCAACCATATTTTTGCCTGAAATTGTTGCCTAAAGCTAAGTATGCTGTTCCGCCCAAGAAAAGTAAAAATTTCTGTGGAAGAAATGGTCAAGAAATTTTCTACAGTGAGCTCCATTTGAAATGACATTTCTTTTCAACTGCGTACTGCGATCAAAGAAAAATGCTTTTCTTGACCATTTCTTGCAAAAAATTTTCCACGCATCGAGATAGGCGATTACTGTTCTGTTGAAGTGCATACTTCGCTTAACAACGTAAAAGAAATTCATCCGGTGTTTTTTTATAGGAATTGCCTTGAGCGTTAATTTTATGATCTTTTCTGCAGGGGCTCCATAATACGCAAAGGGCCCAAAACCGTCATCGACTTCTATGTCAGAGAATATCAACTGCATTTTTAAAGGGTCCGAAAAAACAGCCGGTGTCCGTTTCGGGACGTGACGCCAAGTTTTTTTTTTATGTACCAAAATGTAGATAAACACTTTCTCTGTAGGATAAAAATGCTTGAAATTAAATTTGCATAATAACGATAATAGACAATATATTCGCACAACTAGGATAGGGCCTAAGATTTCAATTTCATATCTAAAAACTGACTGATAACCTTTTTTCAAATCGTATATCGCTTGGCAGACACAAAGATACTCTGTATTCTAGGAAAACAAAATTTCCAACCCGAAAAGATCTTCGACCAATAAGGCTAAAGCCTACACAACCTCAGAATCGTATTGCTGAATAGCTGTGTATTTACCGTTGGGGATAAACAAAATAATGCCCAAAAACTCTACTTTATGGTGTTACGTCCCAACTGGGTCAAAACCTGCTACTCAGCTAAATATTCTTTTAAGCTCTGAGAGCTTTCATTGCTAATTGACAATTTTTGAATTCGTATATCGTGTGGCAGGTACGAAGATAGTCTATGCTCAGGGTAGTAGAGAAGGTTTCCTTTAAGAAAAGATCCTCGACTGGTTGAGTCGCCCTTCAGCTTGGCCTTACTAAAAAGCTGCGCGTTCACCGCTACGACTATTTGAGCTCCCTGTAGTAACTAGGGTCTTTTGGAAAAAATATCGATCAGCAACTTTTGTAGAAATCAATCCTGAACAGAGCAACTCGTGTCGTAACATATAAATCAAGTCAAAAGACACAACAACAAAAACTTATGGATCAAAGTCATTCGGTTCCACTCCCAAAAAAGCTACAAAAATCTCCTTTGTTATGTATGGTTCCAGCACGGTTGGCATCGACCTTGTCTCGTGGTTTCAATCTAAGAACCATAACCACCAGTCCAATCAGCAAGAGACCCTGACTACCTAGGTCCACAAAATGATAGGGTGACGCAACCTTCGGAAACACCTCGGTACAATTCCGACGCAGGCACACGCTTAGCTACCTTTTAACCTGCCATTAAATCACCATTCAGGTGTGCTACGCATACGTCTATTCGTTAGTGCGCAAAACTGTCCACGCTCATTTTGGGCAAAGGGAAAGGCGCATTGCCAAAAAACTGCTCTAGGACCGTGCGTTTTGTTGATTACGAAATGAACGCTCGGTGTGTCTAAACCCTTTATTGTCTGAAAAAGTGACCATTCGAAAAATATGGAATCCTAGAATCCTCTGCTTGAATTTGAAATGTTTTATTTTTTATTAATGAAATATACAATAATTTGATGATTTAGAACGATTTCCATATGTTTTTTTTTTAACTATAAACAGCGATGATTGGTTCACATTTTATTATAATACACCAATACATTAATGCTTGCGCTCTATTTGTAAGAAGCACCACACTAGACAACGGACAAACATGCAACGCCCAGTGGCAAAGTCGGAAGACATTCCTCTCGAAAAGTATTTTGGGCCTGAGGCGGGAATCGAACCCACACTTTTTAGCATGATGCGGCTAAATGTCTTGGTGACACTAGCCGCACAGCTACGAAGCCCACATTCGAAATTCAAAAGATGTGATATCTCGGCATCTTATTTATAAATTTAAAGATATTTTGTTGACAGATTCTTTAGTATCAAAATTTAAAATAAATTGTATGATGCATGAAAAAATCTCAGGAAAGTCACATCTTTTGAATGTTGAATGTGTATGCATTGTACGGTAATTAGAGCCCCAAATTTCCGAATCACTCCCTCGACGAAACATTTGAACATCCCTGGAGAGAATGCCAAGATACCATATTTTTCGAATAGTGGATGCAGATGGTAAATTTTTCATTAATAACGCTTTCAGACACACCGTGAACGGCTTTGGTCCAGTTTCTTTTTTTCGCCAATCCAGGTGTGGTGCGTTTCGATTGACAGTTACACGTTCCGTTCCGAGGTAACTCTGGCGAAGGTGGACAATGACGGCGCGATTAACGGGCACGATTGCCGATGGCTGGGCCCTGCAGTTTAATCTAATTGCGGAGGGTGGCAAGCTTGGCGGATTGGGGCGTGCACGAAACTATTTGAAGGCTAAGTGTCGATTGACGACGATTATGTTGCGCTGCTTCGAAAAACGGTATCATGCTAATACGGAGTGCCCTCGGGGGGCCTTGATCTGAACTCCTGTCTTTCACAGTTGGAAGCCACACATGTCTGGGGGGAAGCATTCCGGGGGGTTGGTCTTGGTGTATCGTCGCCACCGCGTATGAAGGTACCCCCATATTGAGCATAATGTGGAAGATTGTTGTGGCATACCGTCCGTGATCGGCGTGGTAAAGGATTGTCGGTGAAGTTTAACGGTTATTCGAGTGTCACGATTTTCAATCTAGGGCCTATCAATAGGATGCATTCACGACTAATTGATTTAGGGTCTGCGAGACGATAGCTTTGATGTATGATGAGTTTCAGTGTCAGTGAGCTTCTGCTTCGTGAGAACACATTATTTGACATTCAACAATTACTTAGGATTGTATTTTACAGCTCAATATATCGAAAAGAGACCTTTTATTTTAATTTTCAGCTTAATTGGTCAAATGATCGATATAGACCAGTCTTTATTGGAAAAAGTCTGCTGAACATAATGCATTAGGACCGAAGATTTAAATCGAACTGCATAACGGTATGTAACTACTGGATTATGTTAAGATATCATAGCTCTAGAAATTAATAAATAAAACTTTCGCTGATTCTTCCGAGCATCTTTTTTTTTTTTTTGAGGATTTCTTCAGGTAATCCAATACATACAAAAACATCTAAGATTTCTTGGATAAAATTCCTTAGAAAAGGCTTCAGAGATTCATACAGAAATTCTTTATCATGTTTCTCTAGGAAATCCTCGAAAATCAACAAGTGTTTCTCAAATATATACAAAATAATTCGTCCAGGTGTTCCACTATGAGTGCCTCTAAGGATTCTGCAAAGAAAATCACCACTGGTTGAATACAAATATTAATACGTATATTACTCATGGTTGTATTCAAGC
Source organism: Aedes aegypti (assembly GCF_002204515.2). NCBI lineage: Eukaryota > Metazoa > Arthropoda > Insecta > Diptera > Culicidae > Aedes > Aedes aegypti. The sequence goes on from NC_035109.1 coordinate 151,358,378, forward strand.
ATTTAACCCTTCCACCGACAGCTTTATTTTTTACCACTAAAAAAATATTCAAATAGCGATAACTTTTTTGATTCTCAATATTTTTGCACCATTTTTTCACAAGACCTCAAAAAACTCTTCTAGTTTAAGAATCCGTGTCGATATAAATCATTGGTGATCTAGTTTTGAAGACATTCCGATGTTTCTTGGCGGACCGACATTATCCATATAAAATGTATTTGGCGGCCGTTTTGTTAGATTTCTGAGGTTTTTATATTACTTTATTTAAATACACTCAAAAGAATTCTTTGAAAGATGTCTACAATGATTTATCCAAGAGACTACTCTAAGAAATACTCAAGATATTGTTCTAGGAGTTCCTCCATAGGTTTTGCGAGGAAACTCTACAAAGCTTCAATACAGGGTTTCCTTCAAATATTAATTGGGAGCTTTTTTTCAGACATCCCACAGGACATTCATTTAGATAATATTTCAGCAATTCATTATTGGGATTTATCCAGTAATTTTTCTATTTAATCATTCAATATGTAATCCGGAAGTTCATGCAGAACCTGGATTCAGTCATTCTTCCTGGGCTCCCTTTCCTACTTAGGTGGATTCGCTTAGACATTATCAAGCAAAATCATTCTAGAGAGATCATTGCAAGAGTTCTTCCAAGGAGCAAAACAAGAGCTTTCTTAGGTTTATCTTTTTAAATACATTTAGAATTCCACGTGTTCCTACAGTGATTCTTTCAGTGATTCCACCAGAGATTCATCTAAGAATTCCTTACCAACTGTTACAAAAATCTTTGGGGATATTTAACTTGATTTCAGTAGTACTCATATAAATTAACAAATATATTATTTTTCAAAAATATCGTCAAAGAAATTTTTGTGATTTTACGAAAAAGACTATAGAACTCCTACATAAAATTATTTCCAGCTTTTTCGGGAATGACAATGGAAAATCCGTTGAAGAAAACATTTAAAATTCCCCCAGCGATAGCTCTTCAAAGTCCTTCAGGAATTCGTCCAGCGATTCCTCTGTTGGGATTCTGCTTGTTCAGTTATTATCAGCCGTTCCGCAAGATTTGTTCAAAGAATTTTTTTAAAGAGTTTCCCTCAGAAAAGCCTTCAAAATAGTTTCGAGAGTTCTTACGTGAAATCCTTCAGTGAATTCCATATAATTTTCATTCATGCGGAAATTATCTCAGATTCTAATGTTCTACCAAGTTTTTATTTACCAATGATTTAAGATTATTCGTGAACTCTTTTGAATATAGGCATTCAAATCCACAAGCGTAACCAGTGATCAAAGTTCAATTTAAAGGATATACTCCAAAAGACTGAAATAATTTTTAGAATGTTTGATTTACTTTCAAGAAAATAGTGGTACCCCTATTGATAAAAAAAACCTGAACTCAAGAGAGAAAACTTTAAACTATAATCAAACTCATATATGATTCGATAACCACGCTAGCGCATGACGGCTCACCATAGTAGAATGTCCGAATGAACTTGAAACTATTGAGAACCGGAGCTACAGGTCCAAAGCCCTGATAAAGGTGGATGATTGCGCAATGGCTATGACCGTGGTCATTATGTAAAGAACAAACGGACAATGCTGTATCGTGTCAGCACCGAGGAGGCAGCCCCTCTAGCACGATGTCGTGCAATCCTGGTTTGGTGGCCTATCGAAAACTCTTCACAAACCAAGAAAGGCTAAAGTAGAGTAAACGGAAACAGACCTGGCAACGAATAAAGGACAACGATTGGAAAGTTGGGTTCCTGGCTCGTAAACTGCGGATTATCAGCGTGAACGTGGCAGCTATCCAGGAAATACGCTGGCCGAGAATCGGAGAACGTGAATTCCGAGCGGTGGACCCCATCGCCAACACTACATTCAGGTACCACATCTACTACAGCGGTGGCGACAGAGCATAACGTGGAGTTGGCTTCATAGTGATTGGGAAGCAGATGAAGCGAATTATTCGGTGGAAACCGGTAAGCGACCGAATCTGTTTGTTAAGAAATAAGGGCAAGTTCATCAACTACAGCCTAACCAGCATATATGCGCCAACGAACGATAAGCCCGATGACATGAAGGATGAGTTCTATGAGAGCCTGGATATGGCCTACGGAGAGTTCCCAAAACAAGACGTCAAGATAGTCATCGACGACGCAACTTCGCAGATCGGGAAAAAAGATTTCTTCCGACCCGTCAATGTCAATGTCAATAAAAGCCTCTATTCCGTTACCAATGATAACGGCCTGCGGCTAGTAAACTTCGCTGCTGCTAGAGGGATGACAATCAGCCGTACCTACTTCGCACGAAAAAATATCCGCAAACACAACTGGCGACACCCGAGTGGCGATGCCTGCTCCCAAATAGACCACGTGCTGTTGCTCAGATGTCATAGATGTCAGGACCTTCCGAGGCCCTTATATTGACTATATCGGATCATTATTTCATTGTAGCTAAAACTCGGACGCGGTTATTCAGCGTCACGAGTTCCAGAACAAACAGAACGCTGCGCTTCAACATACAACACTTGTCGATTGATGGGGTAGCTGCACAGTACCGCCAGCAACTAGACTAGCAGCTGGGAAGAATCAACGTTGCTGGAGATGTCGACAGCCCGTGGGACCCTATCCACCAAGCTGTGACAACAACGGCGCGGGAAATTATTGGCACTGGTCAACGACGAAGTAGAAACGACTGGTTCGATGAAGAGTGCCAGAGAGTGACAGACACGGAGAATGTCGCCAGAAGCAATATGCTTGTGGCCGGTACCCGTCAGAACAGAGAGCGATACAGGGCAGCGAAAGCCGAAGAAAAGCGAATCTACCGCACAAAGAAAAGGCAGCACGAAGAAAGTGTGGAAGCTGAAGCTCAAGAAAGCATGAACCGGAATGACATGCAGAGATTCTATGCAACGATCAATGGTGCAGGCACAATACCGTATCAGTGCCCGCCATGTGCAATGATCGAGAAGGGAATTTACTGACCGATAAAACGGCGGTGGCTGCCAGGTGGAAAGAGCACTTTCAGCAATTGTTGAACGGTGAAAATGGAAATGTAGCGAGGAACATGATGAACATTGATGATGACGATTAAGCTGTGAACCCACCGACCATAGGAGAGGTTAAATAGGATATCAGCGAGCTGAAGAACTGTAAGGCTGCTGGGAAGGACGAGATCCTGGTCGAACTTCTTAAGCACGGAAGTGAGCAGCTTTATCAGTCGATCCACCGAGTACTTCTGAAGATATGGGAGGACGAATAATTGCCCACCGGCTGGTTGAATGGCGTCATACGCCCAATCTACAAGAAAGGGCACATACTGGAGTGAGCCAATTACAGGGGATTTCCCCTTCTGAATTCGGCGTACAAAATTCTGTCGCGCATACTGTCTAATAGACTGAGACCGCTCGAGGAGTGCTTCGTCGGCGAATACCAAGTTGGTTTTCGTGAGGGCCGTTCGACAATGGACCGGATGTTTAGCTTGCGAATGATCCTAGATAAATTCCCGGAGTATTTCTTGCAGACTCACCATCTGTTTATTGATTTCAAGGTGGCGTACGACTCAGTGAAAAGAAATGAGCTTTGGCAGATAATGTCTGAACATGTTTTTCCGGCGAAGCTAATTAGGATTTTATCAAGGCATATTTAGAACTCACACAAGGATTTTCTTTAGAAATTCCTCGCATTTTTTTTCTAAATATTCTTAAAACAAATCTAAAAATTACCTTGAATTTTTTTTAAGAATTTAAATTCTTGAAGAAGCTTTCAACGGGAATGTTGGACAAAATCCTCGGGAAATCAATAGATACATTTCTGGAGAACTTGGGGTTTTCTTGAAAAATGTCTGAAACGGTATTTCGAAGGATTCTTGATGGAATCTCCAAAGAAATTTCAGCGCAGATTTCCCGTGCCCTATCATCTAGGAAAAAAATACAAAATGCCCTCCACAGAAATTTTGTGAATACCTCTATAATGTCCATAAATCTGAACCCCATTATAAGGCAAAGGATATTTTTTCCTTAAATTCGAAATTGTGGAGATCATCATTTGCAGTATAGGGAGTATACAAGTGATAGTAATCCTTTTGAAAGGTTCCCGATTAGAGGCTCAATAAAGAAAATCGTGAGTAGCATCCCAGCCAAGGTTTTATTTTATTCATTTTTTTTTTTCAATTTATCCACATTATATTATACTATTCTACTATTATTGTTACGAGTGGGGACGGACCTGGTGTAGTGGTTAGAACACACGCCTCTCACGCCGAGGACCTGAGATCGAATCCCATCCCCGAGATAGTCACTAAAAAAATCAGTGACGACTTCCTTCGGAAGGGAAGTAAAGCCGTTGGTCCCGAGCCCAGGGTTAAAAATCTCGTTAATAAAGATAGAAAAAAAAATTGTTACGAGTTTTTCTACTATACTTCTCTGATGAAATGGCCTTGAATATTTAACACATTTTGGAGTTTGTAGATAATAATTGAAACTATTTGAAAAAGAATTCAAGGAAAAAGTCTCATGAGCACATCCACAGTTGTTAGCTGAGAGCTTTCTTTTCCAAAGTCGCCATTTTTGCATTCGGATATCGTGTGGCAGGTACGATGATACCCTATGTCCAGGGAAGCCAAGGAAATTTCCAATCCGAAACGATCCTGGGATCCTGGAGCCCCTAAAAAATATTAATCTCAGGTTAGAGTGCAGAATTAATAAGATTTTTTTCTGAAAACCTGTCTAACTTGTAACACAACTCGTATTCAAGAACAATTACGTCTATTTAAACCTTATGAGTCATCATTCGATATTTTATGATCAAAAGAGCAAGCGAGGATATATTAATGTGCTAAACTGTCGTACATTGATCGCTGGAGGCACGTCCGTTTATCTGCCACGGAAACCCTTCCATAACCACTAATATAATCCCAGCCAAACCTAGCGAGTTAAATCTTAATCTCGTGCAAATTATCGCTCAATCATCCACTCAATTCATAGACACCCACATGAATCCAATGAGCTAGACTAAGGGGACCTTCATAGAATCAGTTTGGTCCGATCGAAACGGTTCAGATTTGTGGTTCGATCCTGTCATAAATCAGCTTCAGAAGCAGATAGCCAGTTGCTAAAACCACGGTCCAACACCTTGATCGTCACCAACAATGCACTGCCCCGTTTTGTACACAGCAAAAAATAAATTGTAATATCACGTTATTTTAGATGTTTATCAATATCGTCACGGATATAGTGTACAATTTAATGTTTTGAACGTACAAAAATAGCCAGTGACTGCTGAAAATCTGGGCCTAGCAATCGATAGAATAGGTTTGAAAAATTATCAAAAAAGATATATAAGTTTGAGTGCGATTTGAACCTCAGTTTGGCAAATAATGGCCGCATCCGATACCTCTTGGTCACCTCTTCAAACTGATGGTTCAAAGTGAGTTCAAATTACTACTAGTTTTGTGTTACTACACGGGTAAAAATGCGGCACTCAAAACAAGCAGAAAAGGTCATGATTTTGGGAGGAAAATGTATTTTCATGTTATGAAAATACACCATGACCAAAATTCATGAAATCATGAATCTTTTTACCGTAACGCCAGCTGTACGTTACGTTTCCAAAGTGTAAATCCAAATCATCAAATCATAAATTAATTATACTGGAACCATGAATAAAATTCATGAAAACATGAACACTATTCATGGATTTAGATACCTGTCATTTATGATTCCAGTTTTGGCGATGAAAAGTGGAAATTTGAGTCATGAAATCATGAAGCAGGATCATGAAATCATGAACTAATTTCATGAAAACATACAAATGTCAATTATGATCCCAGTATATTTGTCATAGGTAAACAAATAACATGAAGATGTATTTTGTGCCGGTAGTTTCGGAATAAACTGTGAGAAGAGTCAACAAGTGCCACATCTTGGGCAGGAACGCGAACATCCGGTGGTTAGGTTTGCACGCAAAATGTCAGTTCAAACATCAATGAATTGGCACATCGTCCTTGGGCTGCAAAATGCTGCTGGATTGTATTGGCGATGGAAAAATCCTGAACGACTCTGCAGGCGTGTAGAGTGGTAAAGATCAGCCGACTGCCGAAGTTTTGTGTGAGCTGCTCTATTGTAAGATGTGGAGAATGCATCACATCCGAACATTGAAAATCGCCGACGAATTTGTCAAGAAAAACCTTCGTCAATCATTGCCTGGTATAGAATAATCCGTGTGAAAGCTGGCAAGTACATTTTCGCACATCTAATAGCACCGGCAGTTTAATTGGGTTATCGGTAATGTCATCGATAAGATGGCAAAGTTCCGACGAGCATGGTATTCAAATTAACTTCTTCCGTAAACAAAACTTATTCATAATTTCACTTAAAAAAACACTACCGATCGCAAAATACGTGTTGACTTAAATGAAAAAAGTGACAGTTGGATTTATGTAACGCCCTGAGCACACAAATTCTTGATTAATAGTCATGGTTTCATGACTTGTAGTCATGATATCATGAAACATAAAATTTTATGATTTCATGACTTTTTGTTCATGATTCCGGCAACGGATTTTTTTCCGTGTACTAAGTTTCTTGGCACACTATATGAAAGTGAATCCAATTCCATTTTGAGCGGAATATTGTTATAAAATGAATATGATCGAGTTCACTTATTCCGTCGGCCGATATTAATTTATTTTTGCTGTGATAAGTACAGCTTGCCAGCTTGCTGTGGACAAACGGGCGTTGATGGTCATCGAGAACCTCTCGGCGCTCCGATCGAATATGAAAGCGAATAAAATATGTGCCAAGATATGAAACCCCACCGAAAGAGATTAAACTGTGGATGGCGATTCCTGGGGCTGACTGAATGCCAGGCAACGCACCATAAATTGGCAGTTAAAATGTGACTCATTTTGCTGGTTTGCAGCTGTACGCCGCCATTTAAATGAACGCGAAATGACAAAGACAACTTGATTTTGCAAATCAAGACCGAACGGCATGAACCCGGTTGAGTGTTTGCGGTGGGAAAACAATAATAACGCAATAAATGAAACCTTTTCTTGATGGTGAGCAAGTTAACCGAGCTGCCAAGCCGCGTTTTTTGTTTGATCCCGTATTGAAGGGCAGTTGTCATGCAAAATATGTATACTACCGAAATCGAGCATTTTCTTTTTCTTACTTTTTTTTGGAACTAAGTTCTAACTGACACAGTCTCTTTTCTCAGCTTATTGTTGTTATAAACACTTTCGTAAATATTAACTGAGAACTTCATTGCCATATGCGAGTGAACTGTTGAAATACGAGGCAATGAGTACACAAATGAGCTAACTCAACCATGATTTTTTGACTGCTGAGTTGCATGATTGATGAATGAACTCACGAAAGAAAAATCTTTGAGTTTTTTTTTTTTGTGGGATTTGAACTCTTAATCCTTGTGGAGTTGTGCATTTAGCACCCCGGAGAAATATTCGAGTCTCATCTAAAATGATCATTTGCTTTCGAAATCTTTGAAAAGAAATAAACATGTTTGAAAAGAGACTTTCTTGTCAAAATCTTATGAATTGTAGATTATAAAACCAAAAAAAGTTTAAGTGATATACTTTTAAACCCAATTTTTTTTAGAGATTCCTACCTTGAAATTTCAAAGATATTGGAAATTTGTTATTGTCATATGTTTTTCAGCAGTACTCAACTACATCTAATGGCAAGGGGCCGTGCATCGACTACTTGAAGTTTTATATAATGGAGTGGTGGATTTCTTAGACGGTTTACTATTTATTTTTACTTTTCATTTAAAAAATCAGACTAAGACAAGGAGGTCTTGTTTGAATTGGTTGGCGTCACTGTAGATTACCGTTTTGACTCATATTCCGAACACTTAAGGCCAGCAGTGACTTCACATGCATCTGGCAGGCATAAATTAGCTGATACAGGTCGGACTCGATTATCCAGAGTATCGAATTTTGTTCACTCCGGATAATCGAATCCTCCGGATAATCGAATCACTAAGAAAAAAATGAAATCTTCGATAAAAGAACATAAATATTATCTTTTTTGTTGTTTTATTTATATGATGCGGTGGCGTAGCCAGAAATTATTTCTAGGAACAGTAGAGGTCTTTACAAGTAAAAAAAAAATTTGACCAGCATACACAAAAACCACTTTTTCAAACACCCCCTGTTCTTAAATACGTTCAAAACTGCAAAACTATTCATGTTGTATATTGCAATACCAAATTATCTCAGATTTATGCACAAAAATTGAAAAACAAGAACATCAAAAATCAAATTCCGGATAATCGAGTCTAAAATTCCGGATAATCGAATCCCGGATAATCGAGTCCCCGGATAATCGAGTCTCCGGATAATCGAGTCCGACCTGTATTTGTAAAAGTTTTTATTTCTTCGGAAAGCCTAACTGTTAAGCTGTGTAGTGTGCTGATAAAAATGTTTATTTGAACTTGTTTAGTATTGTTTTAATGTAAAAGTATGGAGCAACATTTTGATTCAAATGCCGAACACTGCGTTCATTCTGTTCCATATTCCGAACACCTTGATTCAAATTCCGAACAGCACGAATAAAGCGTATTCAAATGAAGAATTTCGCAAATAAATTGATTCAAGCGAGTTTTACTGGTCTTGAACTAAAGAATCATCAATACTCCCGAGGTATAAAATACATTTAGAGACGTTAAAATTGAATTGCAATCGACTGCCATTTCCTGGTTATGTGATGACATATTTCAACGAAACATTTCAACCGAATCGCCATGCAAAAACGGAGTGTTCGGAATATGAGTCTGTTCGGAATTTGAGACAAAACGGTACTTTGAAAGGTTTTCCGTTTTTCCCGGAACATAAAAAAAGGTTTTGAAACATCCATCAGAAAATTTCAAACAGTGTTGTTCTCCAGAAATGCAGAGCGATTCCACTGCTAAAATACATAAAATCTACCATAAACATGTAAGAACAGTGAGGATCTATGACAAAAGATCGAAAGGACAGAAGGTCGAAAGACAAAAGGTCGAAAACAAAACCGAAGGGACAAAATCTTTTTTCAAAGAAGGAAAAATTTCCCACCAAGCAAATCACTTTCGACCTTTTGTTCTTTCGACCGTTTGTCTCTCGACCTTTTGTCTTTTCGACCTTTTCTCTTTAGACCTTTTATCCATAAACCGGACAGTGACCAGGGCCGGATTTACAAGTGTAAGGGCCCGGGGCTAGAAATTTGTTGGAGACATTTTTAAGAAACCTTTTTAAGTATTGTAGAATGGAATAAGAGATAGTTTACCTATAAACTTTTTGGTCAAGGTGTTCTAATTGGCTGTGCTGCATTTCTGGCAACATATGTTTAATAGAAAATGGCCATATATTATTCTTTAGAATAGGAAGCCGTGAGTTCGATTCTAACCGAAAAGAATCCATTTAATCCAATTGCAAAGTATATGTAATGTTCAGTTTTTCGGTAGTTGTTAAGCTTCCACTCGGCTGGTTAGCCATACGATATGGTTATTTCATGGTTATTTGAAAAAAAAACATGTTCTTTAGATTGCTTATCGTTCTTTCCAACTCATCACGATGCCTTTGATAACTATGCTGGTCCTTTATTGTACTTTTCGAGGAAAAAAGTCATTCGACAATAAGGAAATCGGGGAACTGGAATTCGGGGAAAAGTCAATTGAAAAAATGCAGCACAAATAATTTGAAAACCGCTTTGAAACCCTAATAAATGTTATTTTGGCTCGGAAACCTTTAGATATTATTGAGTTATTAAATTTTAAAACATGGTATGAACTGGTGTTTGGAAAGACCATGGGTTGTGCATTTTATTTTAATTATTGTAGAATTAATATAATTCATTCTGGGTCCTTTCATCATATTTAACTTTGTACTATTATTTTCTTGAGCTTGAGCTTGAGCTTGATCGGCCGCCCGTGGTTGCCACTCCAGTATCGCCAGATCAGCTGTACTTACACAAGGAACCAACCAAATGACTGCTTGGCATTAACAGACACACTCAGTGTATAAGTGCTGGTGATCTTCTATTTTTAGGCAACAATGGTGGCTGCCACGTCAGAATGCAGACCAATTAGGGGAAGGAGGAGGGATTGATGATGCATTAGACTGGCCCTTGAACAAAAAAGTTGTAAAACTTAACGGGGCACCCCCTAGATATGAGCCTTAGGGTAAGAAAAATGGTCTCTCAAAATTTCAACTCATTTGGTTGCTCCACCAGCTGGCGCAATCGGTATGAAGTTTGTATGGGATATTCGTCTCAAATATATTGAAAATTGATCCTATGTCACTGTTTCGTTCCGTATACTAATTGTTCGCGTCCAAATAAGCCCAGAATGACAATTACACTAGTTGATACCCTAATGAACATAATTGCAGAAGGTTGTACCTGGATTTAATCTCATTTTCATTATTTTTCAGTTGTTGAAAGTTAGGCTTAGATCAGCACTCCCGTACAGTCACTTATATGCATGCGACATGTGCCTCAGCTCGCCCAGTGTCATAGGTGGCTATGATGCGCTTAATGGTTACCTCCAAGCTATGTTGAAGAAATACAAGCAGTATTGCATGATATACTTCAGATGGTTAAAACACCAACTTTATTAATTTTGATCATGGTAAAATCTTCTACAATATTCTTCGCTATTATATCAAGTAGTGTTTTTGACATTCTGGGTCCAATTGAACACGATCATAAATTTTCCTGAACAAAACAGTAGATGATATGCTGTTGCTCATATGTTTGAGCTGAAAATCCAATATTAACTTCAATTTAAATGCGCCAGCTCATGGAACGACCAAATGAGCTGAATTTTTCAGAAAGGCTTCCTCTAACCCCAAAAAATAATCCTAGGGGGTGCCCCGTGGAATCATACAACTTTATTTTTCTCCCATACTGAGCTGGGCCAGTCTAATGATGCATTCAACAGGCTCCCACGGTAGACCGTATATACCACTGCGTCTACGCCAGTTCATGCGGGAAGGGTGAAGGGGTATGGTAATTTTTATGGCAGAGAGGCTTGCTGGTTTAGTTAGCAGGCTGCCTATGTAGTATCAGCGTGTTATAATGATGAATGAATGTAAACGTAGGAAAACGGTTTATTTCTGTCCGTCTCGAGTTCTAGCGAACGCTATGAACTGTGAAAGATCAACATTGATATATTACGAGTGGTAGGTAGATAGAAGCAAGTGAAAGATACAACTACAAAGTACGAGAAATGAACGGCCATGGGATTGAACACATGACCTTCTGCATATGAAGCAGAAGCGATAACCATTAGACCACCAACCCCGTCCTCAACTTAGTACTTTTATTTCTTTTACAAGAATTCTTATGCTCCGCTGTTAACAAAAACTGATGTTTCTGTTTGACATGATAATCTTGTCTAACTGGGCTTCAAATGCGCCTAGTGGAGAAAATCAATCTTTGACTTCGCCTTCTTTGTGAAAATTCTAATCGCTTTTGGTGTTCCTCAATTTGATATTTGCGTTTCAAATGACCACAGTAATAATTACATACTGAAATCCCTGGGAAGTTATTGAATTTCTCATATCACATGTAATTTCGCATCGTAATAGGCTGTGTTACATCACGCCAATCTGTCATTAAACGGCCTACTTTCCTGCACTGAAGTATGCAGTGCGGGAATAGTCATTACCCAACTGAAACCAGTGTTGTAATGATTCCTTACGCAACGTTTTCTCATTACGCGACTGTTTTGAGTTGCGTAATGAATCATTACCCAATAATTTTTCAGAAATTGTAAAATGATGGTGAATGCATTCCGATATAATTTCTGATACCCTCAAGTGGTCTTCTACGAAATTGCGAAATATGTTGTACGTAACTCGTTGCAGAACACGATATTTACAGCACTCGTCGTAATTATGACTCGTGCTGTAACAATCATCATTCTGCAACTTGTTCCGTAAACTACTATTCAAGTCATTTTCCAAATGTTTTATTACCAATAATTTTAATTTGTGGGTGCCTCCAAAATGTGGGAGCCTGGGGCTATGGCCCTCTTACCTCCCCCCTAAATGCGGACCTGATTGTGACGAACTTAATTTGTTGAATTGAAATAATGATAACTTTACAAAAGAAAAAAAAATGTAATATATTGTTATATTATTTTTTATTTGAACTGATAATTTAAATTAATTTGATTAACGGGAAACGATACAGTTTTGATCTTTTCACATTTCGGAGTGGAGAAAATGTGCCTTTGATGGTTGTTAGGCATTAAGAGTTCTCTTTTAAATATGCGGCAAAAACATATTAACCCACAGAGCGATAATTTTAAAACCAAATCATGCAAAATTGAGAAAGAAAAGATGTAACAGAAAACATTATTTATTCAAAGCTACGCCAAATGTATGTTATTTGTAAGCAGACATCGGGAATCATTTTTTTGTAAAAAATATTGTTTTCCTGAAACGTTAATAGACACAGTTCGTGCTCATAACATGAATGTCTCTATATTGCAGAATTTTGACTCATTGACACAGATTACGAAATTCTCTTTCGAAAAGCTGGCAAAAATTTGGAAGATATATTTTATTATTGTTGCAAATTGAATTTTACTAGTAATGTGATGTTACGAAATCATGTTGCGAATATTGCGGCAGAGGTTTGTACGATCTTAAGTCAAAAATGAGATAGTTAGTGCAAACAACTTAAACTCACGGTACAATAGTTCTGACGCATATCCTCAAACTTCAATAATATTTGAAGGGTGGAAATAAAGCTAATAAAAAGTCCACGTGCTCGGCTGGGATTTGAACCCAGGACTCTTGTATGCTAGACGAGAGCTTTACCAACTAAGCAACCGATCCACTTGGTGACCCAATAACTGAGTGCCCGCGTGTCTAGTAACATGATATGGATGGATATGGGTTATGAAAAGGGTCTGTGGGGATTTGAATTCTAAACTTGTAACCAACTCAGTTATTGGGTTACCAAGTGACTCGGTAGTTGAGTTAGTAAAGCGCTCGTCTAGCATACAAGAGTCCTGGGTTCAAATCCCAGCCGAGCACGTGGATTTTTTTCATAATTTCACCCATAATTTGTCCATCTCTACCACGCGTAATGAGTTAATTAATTTAATAATAATGCGGATTGGATTACAGAACAGCTCAATATAAGCGTCAATTTATAATAAAAAGGTTACAGGATTTTGACTTTTCCAAATTAAATTTTTCAGTCATCAGTGTAGCCATTAGTAAAGCTATAGTTCAAAGTGCTATTGGAACTTATGCAGAAATTCAGCTGAATATCTCTGAAATTTTCAAACCAGAAAATGTTTTACAATAGTTTTAATACCTTCCATTCGATATTCCTGACAAACTCACAATAATATCAGTACCTAAATGAATTTACAGAATTTATCATTAAAGCTCACTCAAAATAACTCTACAGCTTTGCAAGAGTAAAACTTTCCCGAAATATGTAAGACGATAGATAAATTCATGCTCCTGAATCGTCGGCCAAAAATTATTTAACTTATTCGACATAAATTTTAACAAAAAACTCTGAATAGATCGGTCAAAAATTACCTAAACAATATAAAGAATAAAGATTTGTTCAGAAAAGTCTTTTATTTATTCAAGATCAGTTCTCCAATTCTATCTAGAGGTTTTAGAAACTGTTCAAAAAATACATTCACGTCACAAAATTATACCAACAATTGTTTCAACCAACCAAACCAACCAACCAAATTCTATTGAAAATATGTCCAGGGTCAAACAATTCAATACCTTCCATGAAATCGATATTCCTTGAAACAAAAATATCTGTGCACATTAAGCCACGCTGGTCTGGAGAAAAGTATGGAACATTTTCTGCATTAATCGCTAGAAGTATTTCTAAAAAAATCGTGTACAAATGACTCTATGCTGTTCTTCGAAGACGTATTTGAGAAACACAACTCAGAAGAACAGCTGACTGCACTCCTTAATTATTTTCTTAAGGAGTTGCTCGAAATATTTCTGATTTTTTTCGAGTTTTGGGATATATAATTTTGAGGAAATAGGGTAGGTGTACCAGTTATGGCCATAGTGGTTACCTATTTCGCCATACGTAATAACTTTAATATCTCAAAATTTTGAAAATTTTTTTGTGTTTCAGCAGTAAGATATAGGATATTTCTTGATGTTAAAATCGGAAGGTTTCGGTTGATGTTAAAATCGAAGGTTTTCGGAAAAACTTTTTAGTTCTTCAAACAGAAGCATTCGTGAAATCTTATATTTCCATAATATCGTTGAATAAATTAAACCTGACACCGTTGCACAGAAAACCAAATATGATGAAATCAATTAAAATAAATATAATGTTTTCACTTTATAAAATAAACATTCCTTACATATGTACAGTAGAGTGATGCAAATTTTGAAATTTTGGCTCCCCTATGCTTAAACGACTTACCGTTTTGATTCATATTACGCACGGCTTCAAATTGCGGACACTCTACTTTTTATGGGGAAAATTTCACACGAAATGTTTCAATTTTTGCCGTCCAAAAGTTCACAATTTGGAAACTGGTTTTAATAAGCATTCTTCATAGATATCTATAAGAATTTATTATGTTCAACTGCCTTAGACGTCTCTTAAGTGCTTCGACGATTTTAATTGATGATTTGACTTTTCTATTATAGATTTGCTTGAGCTGTCCGGAATTCGAATCATAGTGAATATGAGCCAAAAGTAAGCAAGCGTCCAGAATAAGAATCATGAAAAATCGACACGTTTCTATTTATTTAAAATTATTCATGTTGCAGAATGAAAATATTCACCCACCATTCGAAAGTTAAATGTTTTGAAGACTTGATAACGCAGAGCAATCATAAAGAATATTTTATTTTACATGCCTTTTGATGAGTCATACTTTACTGATGCTTTAAGTGTCCGTAATATGAATCAAAACGGTATATTATGGTAAATAGCATCCTCCCAAAGTTTGAAATGTTTAGGATGAAATTTGACTGTGCACACGCCATTTGAAGCTTTTACGGAGATTACTATGGATAAAGCCAACCTTTAATGTCCTGCCCTCTATCTCTTAGTCATAATATTCTATTGAAAAGTTCACTAACTCTACTCATATGAAATCCTTTCACCTACAACTTTACGCAAGACCACATTTTGAAGGGACGTCAGAAAGAATTGCTATGCATAATCATAAACTGTGTTCGCCTTTTGGCATGCTTAACCAACATCTCGGTAGGCAACAGTGGTGCTCCTAGCGGGTAGAATTGATCAAAGTAATCCAGGCTACTATGTTCTAAAGCAGAAAAGCAGTGTAACTCTGAAAATAATTGAATGATCATCTCAGCATGATTAAGACTTTGATATTAACAATAACAAAATATCCTTGCGTCACATCAAAATGTGGTCTTCGGCAAAGTTGTAGCTGGAAAGATTTCACATGAGAAGAGTTTGTAGACTTTTCCATAGATTATTATTACGAGCAGATAGAGGACTGAACACAAAAGGTTTGCCTTTTTCATATTGATTTCCATATAGACTTCAAATGGCGTGTACACAATCAAATTTCTTCCAAATTCAAATTTTGTAAGAATGATTTTTATCATAATTAACACCGTTCAAGCATAGGTGAGCAAAAATTTCAAAATTTTCATTAGTCTTATGTACAGTTATGTTCAACATAATAGTAGAGAAAATAGGGATTTTCATACAAAACGCTCAACTTCGGAATGCTGTAATATCATTTCCCTATAAGCAATCAGCTTAAAATTATGACAAAAAACTTTAAATATTCTTATTACAAAGTTCATTTCGAAACACTAGTTAAAAAGTTAAGCGTCAGCTGATATTGCTCAAAATAATACTAGTTTTTGTTATGTAATTTCATGTTCAGCAACAATTTCGTGTAGAAGCTGATTGAAAAAGATGCTTATTTTTATACCGGTTCTTGTACACAATCCAACTGAGCAGGAAATTATAATTCCGTTACCAAAACACAACACACGATAGTAAGGTGTGCTTCAAACTGACACTTCACTAACATGCAGAGGGGTCCTCAGCATTGAGCCGCTTAACTTGTTCCGCGCCCCATTCGATCCATTTTTGCGATCAATTAACGCATGGGAGTGCCAACAAATTTATGAGTTCGGCTTGATCAATCCGTTCCATCAACCAGATCGAGGATTTCCGTGTTCTCATTGAAAACATGTTTCACACGTCATTATGAGTACCAATCCAGTTCAATCGATATCCATTAGCAACAAACCTCAATCACAAGCTGGCTTCTAAGGTGCAGGGAACCTTAAACCTGTCACTTTCAATTACCGGACCCCAATAAACCCAAACGACGTATCTGTCATAAAACCGATTGGATGAAGTGTCTATCAAAAAGTGAGTAAAAAACTAGAACAGAACTCTCCGCTGAATACTAATGAGCTGATTTTCGGCTGCCTTCCTTCTTCGTGGGACGTGGGTGGATTAAATTCATTCACTGGCGACAAACAAACTGATCGTGTGTCAATGAGCAGAATAAGGCGCGTTTTAGTGTTGTTGTTAATCAGAGTGGGTTTACGGTACCGTTCGATGGCACACTTTCTTTCCTAATTTATGGGGACACAACCAACATACGTTAGAATGGCGGCACAATTGCCGTGTTTGGTGTTGCTAATCGGTTCTTGTTGTTTGGAACTGAAAATCGCGAGTGTTCTAAATACGCGATGCGAATTTCGAACACGGATGGAATTTGAGAACTTGTGGGTTTTTCATTCGATGGAAGGAACATCGTGTGACCTAATTAGAACGATCAGAAGACGTCATGAAGGATTTATATTGGGTAAATAATTGCTTTGGCATTTCCATGATTCAGTTTGGTACGGAGGGTAATTCTTGATCGAGTTGTCTGAAAGTCGATATTAAGATGCAACTATGCCCAATAATTTCCATTCTTTGCACATTATTTCCCGGTTGGTCCAGGATCTTTTCGTAATGGAAATTTCCTTGACTTCTCTGAGCATAGAATATAATCGTACCTGCCAAACGATATACGAATGCATAAACGGCAACTTTGGCAAAGGAAGCTCTCAGTTAATAACTGTGGAAGTGCACATAAGATCACTAAGCTGAGAAGTGCAGGCTCTGTCCCAGTGAGGACGTTAATGCCAAGAAGAAGAAGCAGACTCATCGTCTGGATGGTCTGGATGACTAGTTGCTGTTAGGCGTATAAAACATCAACTTTTCCAAAAAAAATCCTGGGAGAATGATTTGGAAGAAGTGAGAACTACGATTTAAAATTTCAAAATATGAGAACCCATGACGACGATGGTTTTTTTACATCCTCATCAAGAAACTTTCAGAAAGTAGCTTATCGTTCTTGATTGATAAATTGATAAATTTATATTTAATACGATATTAATAAAGGAACTAAAAACAAATCTGTTGGTCACGTATGGCATTTATATTCTTTCTTGTAGGTACATCTTCATATGCTTCTTTTCAATATTTTTCACTGAAAATAATCGATAGGTACCGACGTTTCATCCGAAAAAAAATATATATGAAGACGGTTGAAACAGCTCTGAAACCTACATCCATGAAAACGAAGAACATTGATATTGTATTAAGAGGAAACGTGACATTCTTCTTATGTTAGCCTCAACAGCACAAGACAAACAGCACACTCACCAATTTTAAATTCAGAACGAGAACACATAAAATCAAAAACCACTCACCTGAGGCGCTTCGGTTGACACCGGTTCATTACTCGTTAGACTTGTCCCGATGGCACTGTTACTGAAAGGACTCTTCCGATGCGACTGCCGGTACGAATAACTGCTTCCGCTGCTGCTAATTCCAGCACTGCTACTGCTCCCCAAATTGCTACTGCTACTTCCGCTGGCACTGCTCCCAATACTGTTCGTCCCACTGCTAGATGCACCGGCGGCAAAATTCCTGTTCGAGCTTAACCCATTGGAAAAATAGTCGTTTCTGAGCGATCCACGCGAGTACTGGAAGCCCGAGTTGGGCTGAGGCGTCACCGAGAACGGCCGGGGGGATATTTCGAAAATATCCTGACTTCTTGGTGTCTATACGACGCGGGGTTAGTAGCAAAAACGAAAAAAACAAAAAGAAAAACCCAAACTTAAAAAAACACACACGACACACAAAACAACTGTTACTTCGAAAAAAAGTCACACGGATTTACGGATGGCATTTTGGAATGAATAAGCTGTGTTGGGTATACCTATGGCAGAGATGCCAGATTGGAAGACATGTCTTCCATTGGAAAATAATCAAGAGATATTTCGCAGACATTTTGACAATTTGTGAAGACATTTGGAAGACAATTCTAAATTATTGAGTTGAAATATAGACGAGTTTTTTCTTTGCAAGATACTTAAGGTATTTATGTAGTGATTTCTCTGGGAATTCTTAGGGTAAAACAGTTTGGAATCAACTTCTAAGATTGCACTAAGACTTCAAAGGCACAATTCTAGCGAAAAAAGCATCCAATAACCGTGCACTTTTTATTTTGGCTTTGTGCATTAGCAGAAAGCTTAAAATAAGAATATCAGAAACATTTTCAAACTATTTCTCTAGTTTAGTGCAATGAAAACGTGAGTAGGGGCAAAGTAGGCCATTGTGCCGACCATCTTTTGATTCCGAGATGTTTCACCTTAATTTGCAACCTTAAGAAATACTGCTTAGAGTCGAAAAATGGGTTCACCAACTTGAAAAAATGCACTCCGCGAGTTGTTTTCATGCGCACTATAGCTAAAAAATGGAATGAAATTGGATCCTCGCACGTTGGTCAACCCATTTTTCAACAACGGATAGCAGTATATTCATCTGAGAATTATGTGAAGCAGTTTGTAGAACTTCTTTTAGGAATCATTGCTTGGAATTTTTGAAAAAAAATCCTCCACATAATTCTTTCAATTACCAAAAAATCACCTGATGAAACAAACACTTCGAAATTGTTACTCCGTGATCAATCAGGATAGTAATTTTGCACAGAGAACCACTCAGATGGAACTTGTGTTCTGGTTTCTTACCACCTTCAAGGTATGTACAACTACACTACCCTAGATATTTCTGGATTTATAACGGCGTCACCCAAGTTCTTATGTCCATCCGGAAGAGGAAGGAATGTTTATTAGATAGCCATTGTTACTAGAAAACTGACTACCTTGGAAGTAGGAGTGTTTTGATAGTGATGGATGAGGTATTCGACCCTATGGATACCACTGTGGTAAGTGGTTAAGTCGATAGATAGAACTGATGATGTTTGCGTCATAATGACGTAGAGAGATTGAAAAAGATAGCTATCAGGAAAAAATTTACCAATTTTCTTAGGGATTCCTCCAGGAATTCCTCCAAAAGTTCGTTCAAAAACTCCCACAGGAGCTTCAGAAATTCCTCCAGGAGTTGTTTCAGGAATTCTTCCAAAAGTTCTTTCAGAAATTCCTCCAAGAGTTCCTTCAGGAACTCTTCCAGTAGTATCTCAAGGAATTCCTCCAGGAGCTCATTCAGAAATTTCTTCAAGAGTTCCTTCAGGAACTCCTTCAGAATTACGTCAAGAATTCATCCAGAAGCTCTTTCAGGAATTTCTACAGGAGTTCCTTCAGGAATTCCTCCAGGAATTCCTTCTAGACTTCTCCCAGGAGTAACATCTGGAGTTCCTCTAGGAAATCCTTCAGGGTTTACTCCAGGAGTTTCTTTAGTAATTCCTCTAGGAGTTTATAACGGTTTCCTCTAGAAATTTCCCCAGAAGTTTGTTCAGGGATTCCTGCAGGAATACTTTCAAGAGTTCTTACAGGAATTCCTCCAGGAGTTCCTTCAGAAATCAATAAGGAATTTCCCCAAGAGTTCTTTTAAGAATTCCTCCAAGAGTTCCTTTAGGAGTTCTTTCGAGAGTATCTCTAGGAATTCCTCCTTCCTTCAGAAATTCATCCAGTAGTTCCTTCCAAACTTCCGAGTAGTATATTCAGGAGTTCCTCCAGAAGCTAATTCAGGGGTTTCTCCATTAGTTTCTTCAGGAATTCCTCCAGGAATTCCTTCAAGACTTCCTCCAGGAATTCCTTCAGGACTTCCTCCCGGAATTCCTCCAGGACATCCTCCAGGAGCTCCTCCAGGAGTATCTCTGAGAATTTCTTCAAGAGTACCATCAGGAATTCCTTCAGGAGTTGCTTCAGGAATCCCTCCAGGTGTATCTCCAGGAATTCTTCCATCGGGCCCTTCAGGAATTCTTTTAGAAGTTCCTTCAGAAATTGACTTCGGGAATTGCACTAGAAGTTCCTTTAGGAGATCCTTCCGTTATTCCTTCATTGATATCTTCAGGAATTCCTTCAGAAATTCCTTTAAAATTATTTTCAACACTCTGGAAGAATATGCTGGAGGATATCATGGATGAATCCTTGGAGGAATTCCAGGTGGAAATCTTAAGGAAATCCTGAAATTTCAGGAAGATTTCTGGAAGGAATTCTTGAAGGAACAAGAAGACGAATTCATGAAGTAATCACCGGAGAAATGACTGACGGCATCACCGAAGCAATTCTGGTATAAATCTCTGGAGGAATTTTCTGAAGAATTCTCCAGAAGATAACCTTAAGTAATCCCTGAAACTTAGGTAATACTGAAGGAATACCTAAAGTGACTGCTGGAGGAATCCCTTAAGACACTCCTGGAAGAAATCCTGAAGGAACTCCTTTGAAGAATACCTGAAAGGACTCCTAGAAGAATCCATAGAGGGATTCCATGGGGGTATTCCAGGAATCCCTGGAGAAATTATCGGAGTAATCCCTGCTGGAATACCCGGAGAAACCCGACGCACTCCTCGTCGAAATCGTAGGTGTAATGCTCGGAGGAATCCCCAGAAGAATTCTATGAGAAATCCCCAGTGGAATTTCCGCATGAATCCCTGCAGGGAAAGCTTGATAAACTCCCGGAGGAATCTTCATATACAAATTCTCGTAGAAATCCTTCAAGGTATTCCCATACTAATTTTCGTTCAAATTGCTGGAGAAAGTACCTGGGGAAATAATTAAAATAATTAAGAAAGATTCCTGTAGAAATTCCTCGATGAAATCCTAGAGGAATACCGTTTTGACTCATATTCCGAACATATATGGCCAACAGTGACTTCAAATGCATCTGATTGGCATAAATTGGCTGATATTTGTGTAAATTTTATTTTCCTCGAAAATTCCAACTGTTAGTTATTGGGTGTACCAATAATAATGTTGATTTAATTAGTTTTAGTATTGTTTTTACGTAAAAGAATGAAACAACATTTTGATTAAAATGCCGAACACTGTGTTAATTCTGTCTCGTATTCCGAACACCTTGATTCAAATTCCGAACAGCACGAATAAATCGTATTCAAATGAATTATTTTGCAAATAAACTAATCAATCACCATACAAAAACTGAGTGTTCGGAATATGAGTCTGTTCGAAATTTGAGACAAAACGGTATTTAGAGAATTCCCCCATAAGGAATTCCCGGTGAAATGTCTGTACAAATCGATTAGTGAATCAATTACACGAGCCTTATTAAAAAAATATAATAATTCATAGAAATTTATTAAAATTTCAAAAAATTTCTTTGCTTCAGATGTTTTAATGTTTTTCTCAAAATAATAACAGATTTTTACCAGAAATTTCTAAAATAACGCTCCTACAATTATTCTGGGGATTCCACATGATATTCTTCAAATATTCTGCTGAGAATTCCACTTTAATTGCGTCCCGGATTACCTGGATTACGATACTTCACGAATTAATTTAAGAGTTTGTCGATTATTTTCATCCTGATATTGTTTAAGTCATGCATCTTAAATTCTTACAAGAATTCTTCTCAAAATGAACTTCATCCATTACAGGTTCTATTCCAAAAATGACTATATCAACACTCATAACACTGCGGAACACGTTTTTGTCTCAGGTATCATATTTGCTGGTTACTGAATCCATTGCCGTCTTTAAAAATATCAGAGTACGTCTAGTTTTTGAGATATTATCTGTTTAAAATGCCAAATTTGACTATTACAGCCAACTTGCATGCAAGTTTGACAGCTTGTATGATAATGTATTTGCTCAATTTGCCACAGAATTCAAACTTCATGTGTACAACAATGCTCATCAACAAAGTTAATAATACTTTCTATGGTAAAATGTTATTTTTTGGAGGTTCAGGTAAGTATTGTATTTTGCCTCATAAGAGAAACGAATAATTTATTATGGAGCCTGTAAACATGTTGACAAAATCGATTTAAGCTAAATTTTATCGTGCAATTTCAACCATATCTAAATTGGAAGTTTAAGTCCTTTTTGCATGCTTGCTGGATAATACCACAGCAAAGTTTGATAAATCATACTTTAAATCTTACGTAAACATATTAAACCAGTGTTTTATAAAACTTTGGCGACATGTAGTCAATAATTGTAACGTGATGGAACATTTCTGAGAACGGCATTCGATTCAGCGACCCAAAATCTACTAGAGACACATAACTTAATCCTTGAGACACGCAAAAATGTGTTTTTTGTTACGCAGTGTAATCATTTGGATTTCACTTAAAATGTATTCAAGGAATCATTTCAAAAATATTTTTGTAACCATTTTTCAGAAATAATAGTACAGTTTATCCCAAAACTTCTCCAGAAATTTTCTAAGGTTTCTTACGAAACCCAGACTTCAATAATGCATATGACATCTTCATGAAATTCCGTCATAAATCACATCAAATATTTTCCTGTTGCGAAGTTTGAAGTCGTTGCAATACTTTTAAGTTTAGAATCGCGTAAGCCATAGTTAAAAATATATTTGAACTTATATAGGAAACTCTAACATCTCAAGTCATTGCGTTTCTACAACAATTGTTCGGAATTCCTTAAGGAGTTCATGCGAGAAATATTTAAAAATAATCCAATTATTACTTCAAGAATAATATAAGACTTCTTGTGCTATAGAAGTTCTTTTTTTAGTACTGTTTATTACACTTCAAGGAGGGCTTCAAACTGTTTTTTAAGATGTGTATCCCAATATTCATTTAAACTGGAACTCTTAAGATAATTTCAGTCAATTTTCCCTTACCCGATATTCTGTATCTCGATATCAATTTAGAGAACCATATTAAAAGTTAGCTTAAATTAAATAATTAATTTATTACGTGAACCACAAGTAGGTATCGATCTATGCCTTGGTTAGTAAGAGTTCCTGGATAAATCAGAGTTCCTGTAAGCAACTACTGGATTATACAAGGAGTATATACTGGCTCTCGAGAAACATCTCAGACAATCACAAAAATCAAATTACAGGAAGATTTTATGAAGGAATTTTCACATGTCAACTCATGAGAGATTCGTAGGAGAAATGCCTTGAAGCATTTCAGGAATAAACCCTGAAGTATATCTTGAAAGAAATCTGAAGAGAAGTTTAAAATGTATCTGATACTACTCGGACGAACTTTTGAAGGAAAGTTCTCTATATATTTTTATCAAGAATTCGTAAAGAAATACCTCAGGAAAGAATACTAAAGGAATCTTTAGACACATAATAATTACTGGATGAAAAAAGAAGTGTTTCAACACAATATCTCTGACATTCCAGAATCTTTTCAAAAATCTATCAAAAAATAGTTTTCCAGACATGCAAAAAGAAAGCACCGGAAATTCCGTATTCTGGAGTAATCCTTTTATCCCTAAATTTAACTTTAACATTCATACCAGAAGCTTATGGACCATTGCACGAGTTCATGAATTTGACGTATAAACGGTGTCATATAGTTACCATGGTCCAGTAGATAACACGGCATCGCTCAAGCGTCAACGAGTCAACTCGTGCAATGATCCATTACCAATCTCAATCTGCAGGATTACTGCAAGAACAGAACGATTTGACAGTTTCATCAAAGTGTGCGTGCAATCTTGCATCATAAATACCCGGTGATCGCCCGGTAAGCACGGTCACCGTGTGAACTAAACGAAAAAGCACCGTGGTAAAACACACACTTCCCGGACCCGGCCCGTGCCCGGTACAGAGTAATGAGAATGGCCCTTAACGCAGATTATGTCGTCGCTGCAAAGGAGATGGAGTGAAGACCAGAGAGCTCCGGGCCACGATCGGAGTAGGCTAGATCCGCCGTCGCGGACTCACGCGTAGTCGCACAGATTACATTACGAATGTTGGGAAATGTTAGGAAATCCTGGAGTACTAGGTAGTGTACATACAAAAAAAAAGTTCAAGAAGGAATACCTAATACAAATTCTGAAGGAATTTCTGAAAGAATATTTAAAGACGATAAAATCTCTCGATGAATTGTTAGTGAAATAAGGAACCTCCAGAGAAATTCTTCGAGGAAAAATCGTTGGCACTATTATTGGTAAAATTCATGGCAGAATCCTTAAAAAGTAACCTTATACATAAATCAAATGATGAGAGATAATGATAAGGTATTCCCTAGACAGTTTCACAAAAAAAAATGTCTGGGATTCAACCAGTCACCCCCTAGTCCTAGTTGCAATACTAAAACAAACTACCAGACAAATTTCCATCCAATTTGGAGAAGATTAGGAGGTGCCTCAAATTGAGTTTGTGTTTTTTGGCTTATTTTTACATTAAAAAAATTCTAACGAGAATTTGGAAAAAACAAAAATCAAAATAAATACCACTAGTTGAACGTATTATTAGTACTTTACAACTACAACACTGTATGCCGATTAGAGATGGTTTTGACCTCATAAAATTGATTTCTTTTCATTTAAGTACCAGTAATACATATATTTCTCTACAGTTTTTGTTCTACAAGATTCTGAAGCTCATGCCCAATCATAAAAGTTCAATCGTAGTATCATTCCTTTGTCATTTCTGAACATTATTGTAGTACATCATTTTTGTATACGAATTACAGATAAATTGTAAAAAATCGTCGGAAATACGACATTCCTCATTCCCCTGCATTTAGAGCTACTGCCAAATGGTGCAATTGCTGACATGGTACAAAATTGAACATAGTAGCTTTGCTTTTCTAATGATGGATGATGATTAAAGAAAACAGCTTTCAAATGTCATCAACGCAGTCGTGTTTCAAACAACATTCGCATTAGATGCCAAGCAATTACATATGTGATATAGCCCCGAGGTCAAGCTTCTCGACTACTGATCTTGAGGATCGGAGTTCAATTATGATTCTTTTTTTTTTTTCGAGTGAAACCAATGTTTATTATATGCGCAGCATAGTAAAAGGACTAAAGGCGCAAATCACTACTTGAGCATTTCTCTTCATTCACTTAGGAAACCACCATTGGATTTGTAGAACATGTGAAGCAAACATTATCATGATATCAGTTTTTTTTTCAGAACACACTAATCTGAGAGAAAAAAAAACTGTATTTATAATAATTTTTAATTTATATATTCTAAAAATCCAAAGGTCTTTAACTAAGGAAGTACGTTGAAATCTCAAAAAATGTGAAAATTGTGAGATCTTAGGATAAATTTTTAAAGAAATTAGAAAAAAAACTCTAAAACCAAAAATCTGGATAAGTATTATCAGAGATTTCTCAGGGTCAATCCCAAAGAATTTCTCGATGCAATCTTGTGGAAGTACCTAAGAGCATTGTTATGGAGTAGCACTGCTGAATTTTTGAATATATTGTGGAAAAAATAATCGGGATTTCCCAGAGAAATCGTTAGAAGAATTTCTATAGGTAAACTAAAAAAAAACTGTGATGAATATTTGCAAGAATTACTCATCTCACACCCATAAAACACTGTTTGAAAAATAGAAGGAATTATCTCTTCTTGGAGAAATAAACAGAGAAATTCTTCATATATCTTGATATCTCTGATATCTCTCAAATTTTTTTCATAATTTATAAAAGATCTTTCTGACAAATGTAACGACATTGACATATTTAAAGTGAAATTTATCGCTCAAAACTAAAAATCTACTCTTGATGATAGCATGAATCAAGTGTGTGCAAATCGGATTTTTATCCCATACTCTCTGTGACACCCTATACATTTGAGCTTAGAACATTTTTCTTGAATCCATAGATTTTCACCAAATCGGCAGGTTATTTTATATCTTCTGCTTTTTAAAAACCCTCTGCTTCTTCCTAAAATCTTTCACATTTTTCAAAACCAATGAAATGAAACGAATGAAATTGTCCTATAAATAAAATTAATGAGTTGAATGACATTTTTCGTGAAATTAGAAGTCATTTGAAAAACCACCTGGCCTCCCTGACCAACGGATTCTTTTCGGTAACCGGAGTGGCCTTCGTGACGAAAACGGCTGACATCGATGGAAAAGTTTCACTTTAGACGATTAGTATGCGTGTTGCATACGGCTCTGTCGATTGCCAGATTTATTATGCCCATACGTAAGCCGCTCACTATATGAGTCCTTTGAATTACACAAACCCGAATGACGAAAGCTTGCATACACAAATCCCATTCGTTACGTGCGCGCCCGCAATTCAGTCTGTGTCTAGCTTCCCCGTCATAAATCATGATTCTTTCCAATAATGTGCCGATCGGAGATAATAGCTGTGCCCACTCATGCTGACGGGCAGACAAAAGATCAGGGCGTAGCCCCCTTTTTTTCAGCATCATCAGCATGCTACTTAACATCGGGAAGCATTCTTGAGATGATTGAAATATCAGCTCAGCGAACATCATCCGCATCCAAGAATAGCCTCGAGGATTCCATCGTTCATACATAGGTATATCTCATTTGAATTCCTCGTCCCGCTCGCCAGGGTTCCCAATCGGACATCAACCAAAGTACCACGGCTAAAAGCCACTCCAAAGTAACTACACACGCCTCACTCGCACGAGCCGTATGTGTTGTTAATTCGAGCACTTTGCCATTTATCATGGGCGGAGCTAGGGTGGTGCATGAGGAGAGTGCCCCATCCCCCTGGACAGTGGGAAAAAATTCAGTGGGGGTTCAACGTATACTTGATTTTTGTGAAATATTGTCTTCAGCATAATTTTTTTGAAAATTAAGACATAACATAAACTGTTATACCGTCGAACAGTTGTGACAAAATCTTAAACTTAGCTAGGTGTCCATTCCACCTTATGTTCATTGTGCCCCTAATTCCCCTGGCTACGACCATGTCATATTTTTCATTTCCGACAAGTTTCATGTCATATGAGTAGCGCTACAACCCGCAATGGGAGCAGCAGCAGTTCGATTTGCAAACAAGCCGACATTCACTCTCGCTAAATCGACATTCTTTTGCACCCAACTACGACCACCGCCACCACCTTATGCGAGGTAGGGAGATAGTCAGTGCCATGGCTGGCGTAAGAACATGTTTTCAGGAATTAGAGGCGTACCGTACCGACTCAGCGACGCGACGAGGTGAAATCAGGAATGTGATCTAGATTACGAAACGCTTCGACGTTCAAAAGTTGTTCCTTTCCAATCAATTCGAGACGCGTACGAAGCGGTAGCACGCTCCCTGATCGGTTTCTGGTTCTGATTCTGATCTAGCTTAATGGGGTTGTTGTAAGCGAAAACGGGGAAATGATCGTTCTGATTTGTATATTTTTAGAATAGGTAATAAACATCGTTAACATGGGATTATGGCCACTTTTATGAGCATGTTTAAAAATAGAGTTTGGAGATTAACTTTTGCAAAAACAGGTTGTAAATTTCAGATTCGATTTCGAATCGATTTCGATTTCGATTTCGATTCGATTTCGATTCGATTTCGATTGATTTCGATTCGATTTCCGATTCGATTTCGATTTCGATTTCGATTCCGATTCGATTCGCATTTCGATTCGATTCAATTCGATTTCGAATGTCGATTTCGATTCGATTTCGGATTCGATTTCGATTCGAATTCGATTCGATTTCGATTCGATTTCGGTTCGATTTCGATTTCGATTTCGATTCGATTTCGTTCGATTCGGTTTCGATTGTCGATTCGATTTCGATTCGATTTCGGATTCGATTTCGATTCGATTTCGATTCGATTTTCGATTCGATTTCGATTCGATTTCGATTCGATTTCGATTCGATTTCGATTCGATTTCGATTCGATTTCGATTCGATTTCGATTCGATTTCGATTCGATTTCGATTCGATTTCGATTCGATTTCGATTCGATTTCGATTCGATTTCGATTCGATTTCGATTCGATTTCGATTCGATTTCGATTCGATTTCGATTCGATTTCGATTCGATTTCGATTCGATTTCGATTCGATTTCGATTCGATTTCGATTCGATTTCGATTCGATTTCGATTCGATTTCGATTCGATTTCGATTCGATTTCGATTCGATTTCGATTCGATTTCGATTCGATTTCGATTCGATTTCGATTCGATTTCGATTCGATTTCGATTCGATTTCGATTCGATTTCGATTCGATTTCGATTCGATTTCGATTCGATTTCGATTCGATTTCGATTCGATTTCGATTCGATTTCGATTCGATTTCGATTCGATTTCGATTCGATTTCGATTCGATTTCGATTTCGATTTCGATTCGATTTCGATTCGATTTCGATTCGATTTCGATTCGATTTCGATTCGATTTCGATTCGATTTCGATTCGATTTCGATTCGATTTCGATTCGATTTCGATTCGATTTCGATTCGATTTCGATTCGATTTCGATTCGATTTCGATTCGATTTCGATTCGATTTCGATTCGATTTCGATTCGATTTCGATTCGATTCGATTTCGATTCGATTTCGATTCGATTTCGATTCGATTTCGATTCGATTTCGATTCGATTTCGATTCGATTTCGATTCGATTTCGATTCGATTTCGATTCGATTTCGATTCGATTTCGATTCGATTTCGATTCGATTTCGATTCGATTTCGATTCGATTTCGATTCGATTTCGATTCGATTTCGATTCGATTTCGATTCGATTTCGATTCGATTTCGATTCGATTTCGATTCGATTTCGATTCGATTTCGATTCGATTTCGATTCGATTTCGATTCGATTTCGATTCGATTTCGATTCGATTTCGATTCGATTTCGATTCGATTTCGATTTCGATTTCGATTCGATTTCGATTCGATTTCGATTCGATTTCGATTCGATTTCGATTCGATTTCGATTCGATTTCGATTCGATTTCGATTCGATTTCGATTCGATTTCGATTCGATTTCGATTCGATTTCGATTCGATTTCGATTCGATTCGATTCGATTCGATTTCGATTCGATTTCGATTCGATTCGATTTCGATTCGATTTCGATTCGATTTCGATTCGATTTCGATTCGATTTCGATTCGATTTCGATTCGATTTCGATTCGATTTCGATTCGATTTCGATTCGATTTCGATTCGATTTCGATTCGATTTCGATTCGATTTCGATTCGATTTCGATTCGATTTCGATTCGATTTCGATTCGATTTCGATTCGATTTCGATTCGATTTCGATTCGATTTCGATTCGATTTCGATTCGATTCGATTTCGATTCGATTTCGATTCGATTTCGATTCGATTTCGATTCGATTCGATTCGATTCGATTTCGATTCGATTTCGATTCGATTTCGATTCGATTTCGATTCGATTTCGATTCGATTTCGATTCGATTTCGATTCGATTTCGATTCGATTTCGATTCGATTTCGATTCGATTTCGATTCGATTTCGATTCGATTTCGATTCGATTTCGATTCGATTTCGATTCGATTTCGATTCGATTCGATTTCGATTCGATTTCGATTCGATTTCGATTCGATTTCGATTCGATTTCGATTCGATTTCGATTCGATTTCGATTCGATTTCGATTCGATTTCGATTCGATTTCGATTCGATTTCGATTCGATTTCGATTCGATTTCGATTCGATTTCGATTCGATTTCGATTCGATTTCGATTCGATTTCGATTCGATTTCGATTCGATTTCGATTCGATTTCGATTCGATTTCGATTCGATTTCGATTCGATTTCGATTCGATTTCGATTCGATTTCGATTCGATTCGATTTCGATTCGATTTCGATTCGATTTCGATTCGATTTCGATTCGATTTCGATTCGATTTCGATTCGATTTCGATTCGATTTCGATTCGATTTCGATTCGATTTCGATTCGATTTCGATTCGATTTCGATTCGATTTCGATTCGATTTCGATTCGATTTCGATTCGATTTCGATTCGATTTCGATTCGATTTCGATTCGATTTCGATTCGATTTCGATTCGATTTCGATTCGATTTCGATTCGATTTCGATTCGATTTCGATTCGATTTCGATTCGATTTCGATTCGATTTCGATTCGATTTCGATTCGATTTCGATTCGATTTCGATTCGATTTCGATTCGATTTCGATTCGATTTCGATTCGATTTCGATTCGATTTCGATTCGATTTCGATTCGATTTCGATTCGATTTCGATTCAATTTCGATCGGTTACTTCAGGATTATTCAAGATTTAGCTCACATCATCTTAAATTTTTCGCTCTTTGTCTTCCAGAAATAATCCTCCTGACTTAAACTGAAAACAAGATCTCATTTCATGGTGTCTCGAATCTCGTTTCATCGATCCCACTCATTAAAAGGTGGTCAACCGAAGTGGCGACGCCTAAAAACTGGTATTCATCCCGGAAAAGGTTTCCATAATCCAGACAATTGATAGTCATTAAAAGGCAGAGCAGCTGTCGAAACCGGAGCACGCAAACGTTCCGTCCAATAAAATCTATATCATCGAGATACCTACATGCTCTTTTGCGGACCAAAAGAACATGAAGCATTTTGTACCAGAACCAGCTCTGGTTGCCTAGGGTAGAAGCACCGGTTCTGGCCAGACTGAGAGAAAATATTTTCAAAAAATATGCCCGCAGATTTGCTTTATGAAATGATGCACGGTTAAAAATCTGATTCTTTAATCATGATTTACAATTCAATAAATTCATAAATTGGTTTGGTCATGAAATCATGACGATCAATCATGATTTGTGACATAAGACACCATCATGATTAACATTAACAAGCGTAACATCCAAAGTGACAACACTAAGCACTCTTTGTACCAATTCACTTGTACTAATCGCCCTTAAACCAAAACGACAAAGTGGTCTGGTGGTAGAGTACATGACCCTCAATCAGATGTTTCTTAATTCAAATCCCGCTCTAGCCATTTTTTGTTATTTTTTCCATTTTCTCTATCATAAACACATGAGCGATTCATGATCAGCTATCAGCAACATAATATATAACGTAAAAAATGCTATGGCTAAAACCGGCACTTTTACCCTATTCCAGACATGGGTGTGCAAGAGAAACCGCCCCTGTCACACACCGCTCAAAGATTGCAGCAGAGGTGCGGTTCCTACCGTGGCGCACGTACCGGTTTTTCTAGTCTTTCCTTATTTAAACAACCATTTTTATTATTACTTTTATTACAATCGAAATAGTAGCGTCCGAGTCCGAGGAGAATTCTCGGGCGTTTGCTCTGAGCGAGTCGTTGCTTGTTACTCAGCTACACCAGCACAGCATTGACGGAGCAAACGAACGGCCTTGGATTATTGTTTGCCCGCTGCTGCCCCCAAGACGAATGGCGGACAGAATTGCGCCGGAAAAAAGGTGGCATTTTAAATTTTCGCTCGATTTACATCGTTATAGCACAGTGGACCTCAATAAACGATGTTCTTAAAAAAAATCGTATTTTCTATACAATTCAGGTTTGTTTTCGATTTTTGACGTCATCTTAACTGAGGACAAAGAAATAAATAAATCTCAACTAATTTAATCTCAATTGGCCCTTTTCAAAAAGTAAGTCTCGATCACTTACAGTACGTCTCTATAGACATACAGTTTTTAACATGTTATGTCTTTGATTTCAACAAAAACTAGAAATTCATTTTTTTTTTCTTTAAGGTTACACTGAGAATTGCTGTCAAATTTTCGTTTACAATCGAGCATGTTTGCCCAACTTTTTTATAAAATCGAGCCACTGTACTTCGTCACCGTCTCAGAACCTCGGCGCATAAGAAGCTAGTGCCAAGAGGAAACGCGCAAAATCACCTACCAAGACACAAAAAAAAAAGTGTAATCCCCGGTCTGAATTGTGAACTGGCTCGTAGAATGGAGTTCAGAATTGTGGCGGCGGCGCATGCACAGGAAAAGTGGTTTCCTCAAGGACAGTTCTCCTCTCCGGTGTGTGGTAAGTTCATTATTTCCGAACATGGAAAGCGCGCGCCGTTCGGACTGAGGGCGGGTGTCAGAACAAATTGCTGCCCTCGCCCTCACCTATAGGGGAAGGGTTGAAAGGTTAAGAATGAGATGCTACATGAAACCTTTGTGTGTAGATCATGCAACTGGATTGTGATCGAGTGGGGGATGGAACTGGTCCAAAGAGAAGTTATAGGTGCTGTAGAATTGCTAAGGGCGTTCAAGAGATAAATTGAAATCAAACGATAATGTGTACCTATTATCGGTTTGTTCTATGCCTTCTGTCTATTACAGTACTGATTGATTCGTGATTGAAGCACTGAAAAGGCAGCCACAGTATCAAATTATTCCGAAACGTACTTGGACGAACGTTACAACTTATTAACTCCAGAATACAGTCAACTCTCCATAACTCAATGTTGAAAGGATTATGGACTTAGAAACTTATCGAGTTTAAGAACACCAACCAACTTTTATTATGCTTCGATGTATGGAATATCCAGTTATGCAAAGTTGACTGTATCAACACATAGCCTGCTTCTCTACTTAGTGTTGTATGAGCGCTTTCACACTTATTATCTTAAAGCATTTTATGCAATTAAACCATTTCGTTCATTTCGTTCGACGTGTGCCCAACACGCAGATGTAGCAATCTCAAGTAAAATGGAGCAGAATTTCTATCTGAAAAGATTTTTGACCAAAGGAATTCAAAAGTATCATCCTCAGCACGATTTCTCTAGATATCTTCTAGATATCTTCATCCCTATATTCTACAAGTATGTCGATCCCGAGGCCCATACAGACTTTCACAAGTAGCTGTTTCACTGTGAGAAAACACCCAAATTCTACAAGATACCCAACCATCCCACAAAGACAGCTGTGTGAGAATAAGGATGCACGAGTCTACACAGATGACCGTAAGGTGATTGAAAGGTGGAAGCAGCACTCGGATGGACAACCGAATGACGTTTGGGCTTTACTTCTCTTCCCAAGAAATTCGTCATTACAATTTGCTAACGTTATAGGGTGTCTGATCCAGTGATAGAGGCAATAGTAACGGGTTGAGAAATGAAAAATCGACGAAAAATAAGGAAGATTCGTTTTTCATATTTGAATAAGTCATTCGAAATGCAATTCCTCCTATGCTGGAACATGTTCCAGTAAAAATAATATTTGCTAACTTCTGTTCCTATAAAAGTGCTTTACATTGATTTCCCAATGAGACTCACTATTATAGGAACGATCCACTATTACTGATGCAAAGGAGCAAAAAAATTAAGGTTTTAATTGTTTTTTACTATTTCCCAAGATTTTTTTATACACATTCATATCATTTTAACAAGCGGCAGTGTATTAGAACAATACACATATAAATAAAAATTGCCTATAACACACTTAAAACCGCACTACCACTGTTTTTGGGAGACAAATTACCACTGGATCAGCCACCCTAATGACTATCTCGGGAATGTAAGGCGTGTGTTTTATAAACCAGTACGCTAAGTCCGTCTCTAATATAAAGGAGGATGTGTAAGAGCTTCAGAATAAGACAGCTGGCCAAAAAAAAGCGAACGTCTTCTGATTTGTTTTTCTTATTCATCATTGTATAGATAAAACTTTTCAAGTGTGTGCTAGAATAAGGGCGTAAGTCGCATGATCGGTTTCACTTAATCGATCATCTCTTCTGTGAATAAAAGTGACAAGATTTGTTAGCATTTTTCACTTGAGACCGTTTGGCAGCGATGCAATCTTGCGTTCTGAGGTACAACAATGCTGACATCCTTGTCTAAATTTTACAAAACAGGACTTTCACCCTTTTTTGAAAATGGGATTTGTGGAGTTCCAATTATTCACGGGAAAGGAAAAGACCTTTTCACGAGACGTTTCAAATCAGCTGATCCAGAAGCTTCTATGAAAATGACAGGCCCGTGTTAGCATCGGTCCTCCACCGATGTAAACAAATGTATAGAAGGACCTGTCACATGAAAAGGCCTATCACTCTCCACGCGATGCTCACAAATCCAGCCAAGTGTCGGTTCCAAGGGACTGGCAGCACTATACCAACCAACACGATGTTGCCGTAGCCAAGGCTCAAGCCGAAGGCCCAAACTGACAGCCAGCCTCATTGCACAGTGTTGCGCAATTTTGATACTGGCTACGAAAACATCACAATTTGTCAGTCCCTTGGTCGGTTCACAAATGAAGCAGAGTATGAATGCACCTAGTGTGCAAGTGACAGTAGCGTGTAAGTCAGGAATGTCAACATCAACAACATGACAAATGAACGTCTGAAACCGAGAGGTGTGACCAATCTTTCCACTTTCCAGCGCAGTGGATTCTATATCCCACAGGATTGTCATAGAATCGGTCGCTCTAATAATTAGTTACCCACCGCCATACACCATTCTTCTAAACACTTCTAAAGTGAGCCAAAACGGACCCAAAACTTCAACGTCTAGAAGCCACTTGTTCAAAAGATCATCGAAAATCTATTACCATGTAAAACATAACGAGTAATCAGTTGGTGATGTCATGTGTTTGCTTCAAAAAGTTGCCCGATTCAGCATAATTTTCGCTTTTCATACATAATAAGATCAATAAAGCATATTGAGACTACTGAGGTTTATCCACTGTAGAAGATAACCTAGTACAATAAAATAATATTCAAAACATTTTATTACCATCAGTTTATCGGAAGAAAAATCATATCGAAAGGATACCAAAACACAACACTCTCAGTTGTAAGTGTTGATTAACTCAATGTATTTTAAAGTATGTGGTAATCATTATTCATTTATATATTAGATATAAACAGTCACTTTTGGGAAAAACGAACAGGATGATTAAAATGATTCAATGTGTCGCAACGTCCATATGAAAACTACGATAAACCCTAATGTACATTCAAAAACTTTTCTCACTTTTGCTTACTGTTGCCGAAGATGATTAAAAGGAAACGACTCTTTATTTTGCTATATGTTTTTTTTCGATGACGCGCTACTCAAGTAACCCTGCTGCCAAATATTGATAATGAATCTTCGAGCTGTTTAGTCAAATAAATGAAAACTGAACATTAATTTCACTAGTTTTTGCATCTTTTGACTGATACGCGTATTTCAACCTAACAACTGTACGAATCTAGTACACGACACTGAAGGCAGCCTTACAGTTGAGGTCGTAAAACGTATATCTGTCAAATGATGCAACTTATAGTGAAAGTAAATGATATAGAACTAAATTTGGTTATCATTTATCTACTGCTATTTTTGAGTAAAAAACACGTAAACATCAATTTTGGCTAAATTGAATTTTCTTCCATTCAATGGCATTCATAGCTGATTGGATACAAAGTGCCTAGAAGGGAGGTAGTTCAATCTGTCAGAATACTGCATCGGCCATGTTGAAATACCAGGTGATAGCTGGCGAGTTCGTTTTGGTTAAGGGATGCTAGAAAAAGCTATGTCTCACACACTTTGTCTGAATGTTTGGATTTGTCCAAATCATTCATTACTGGATTAAGTTCTTCGAACAGGCTTGTGTTCAAGATTTCAAGTTCACGATCGCTTATCATCTAAACACAAACGAAAACACGAATAAAACACAAATTCCACTCAAAGAAATTGGAAGAAAATGTTTACTTGACCGGTAAGATTTGTTTTCTTTGTTAAACAATCTTTAACAATCCCATCGAAACGATGCATGTAAACATACTTGCTAGCCCGCTGTCACTTCCACTTTACCCGCAGCTGACCTCATCCCTTACCCATTGACTGCATAAATTGATGACCCTCCCTTCAAGGAACTTTGATTGGAAATGTCGAGCAACCCCGTGTGAGCTGTGTAAGTTTTTTAAAGCATTGAACTCATATTTATTGTTATCTGACGTACTTGCATGTTTTAACCCGTATAGGCCTGAGTGAAAGCAAAAATTCTAAAACTCTCACCGCTCAGTGAATTCTTAACGGATTCAAATGATTTTTTGTCAGTATACTGGCACACATATCTTTTTCTAGAAGTGGACAGAGAAACGCGAAAATATTCCTGTGGCCGGAGTTATTCTTGTGGGTCACTGGGTCAGGTCAGGTAAAAAGATTACTGCGCGTTTGTGCCCCTAGAGGTAGGCAAATTTCAAGTCACAGATAATTTCCGGAATCGGTTATAATGTGGTCACTATATGACGGAATTTTAAGAAAATTGCATCAGTGTAAACCTTTTGAGAAACGATTGAATTGGATAACTATGAGTTTTGCATTTGATTGACCCTACAACTGACCATTTTCGGGTCCCGGGACGCCCCAAACTTACGATAAAGTGGCCAATTTGTATCTGAGCATCTGTGCCAAGCTTAGGGTACGCATTTGAGTGCACAATTATGTTTGATTTCTACTTTTTATGAATTGAAACGGTTTAGTATCCAACAAATGTATAGCCGGATCTTCCGGGCATAACGTCCGAATGACCACATCCGGTATATTTCAAACGGTGCAAAACTCTTTATTTATAATGTTGAATATCAGATCTTAATGATTTATGCAAATTAAAACGATTATCATTGCAAATAAATAAAGATAACTTGACATGTCCCAAAAAATAGCCTTTTTTACCAGACTTGACCCAGTGACCCACCGGAATAACTCCGGCCACAGACAAATTTCCGACTTCCTCTGGCCACTTCTAAAAACTAGATATATGGGCCAGTATACTGACAAAAAGTCATTTGAATCCGTTAAGAATTCGTTGAGCGGTGAGGGTTTCAGTATTTTTGCTCTCACTCAGACCTATACGGGTTTATCGGATTATTTGGCCCTATCTGACTGAAATTCACAAAAAATCATATACTTACATATATATTTTTAATAACAATTTCTCATTATTTCATGCAATACATGCATAATCTTTTTTGTACAATACAATTGATAATCTTATTTGTACCAATAATAGTTTTTAGATGTACATTTTTTCATCGAAAATTTAACAAGCATAGAATTGATATATGCCCCACTATAACCTATATAACTTATCGTCATAAAAACTGCTTTCCACAGTTTATGTGCCTGCTGTCTATATATTTGAGAATTTTCACTACTATTATCAAAATCAGTTTCTGTGTAGTTTGCATAGGATAGGGTTTGGATAGTACCTGATCATAAGGTGCCATCCACAAATCACGTAACGTTCAAGGGATGGAGGAGGAAGTAGGCTTAAGCGCTACGGCTCATACAATAAAAAAATGCATACAAAAAGCGTTACGGACAGAGAGAATATCGAAAAAGTTGCAAATGCCCAATACTGTATATTGAAAATAGAACAAAATATTTTATCAGGAAAATTATGACATATCCTAAGATATTAAAAATAAATCACGCCATGTCCTGCTCAATCAAGACGGATGGTAACCCTACCCGAAATTCGTATGAGCCGAGACTATCATCAATCGATTCCTGTTGTTTTAATGCATGGAAATCATACCATTTTAAACCAGCTGCTTCTATAAGTTGCAGTTCTGGGTTTATTTTTCCAACCGTGCGCCGTTTAATTTTTTTTTCGGACGAATCTATATTATGAGCGAAACAAACAATTTGCTGGATATTGTAAGAATAAAACTCAGTTTTTAAATCTGGATTTCCGACAGAGCAGGTAAGAAAGTCTATGAATCCGTTGAAGTTCCCGCCGGTATTCAAATGAACTGGACTGCCCATAACTGCATATTTGTCACATTCAACATTTTTGACATTTCCGAGCTAATACTGTGGAGCCATCAAATGATAAACATTTTCAGTTGATACTGAAATCTGTGAGATTGTTCTAGAAAATTCAAAAAAAAATGTCGAGTTGTTTTGTCACATTCGTAATTTTAACCGCATAACTGTCACATTTAGTTTATACATGAGCCTCGTAATGTAGTAGCAATGAAAGTTCCATCATACAGTCGACTCTCCACATCTCGATGTTCTACATCTCGATATCTCTCCCTATGTCGATGATTTCATAAGTCCCTTCAGTCTGCATACGATTTCACTCTCCATATCTCGATATCCTCCTTATCTCGATATCTCCATATCTCGATGAGTGTCTGTTCATTTTTCGTTCTCAATTTTCTCTCCGTATGTCGATATGACCAATATCGAAGGTTACTTGACCAAAGTTTTGGGATTCAAAACAATTTAGGAGCAAAATGACGTTTGTTTTTGTATTACTTTCTTGGCAACGGAGTGTTTTTCAATCTAGTATTCATCAAAAATTTGTTCTTTGTCTCGATCTCTCCCTATCTCGATGGTCCCTTCGATATCGAGATGTGGAGAGGCGACTGTAATTATTTGCTGACTATTCACCTAGTACCGTGATGAATCAAAATCGGACGGTACCAATATCCGGACACACTGAGAATATTTGATAATTAAAGGCAAAACTGAATGTTAAAATGTTTATTTTTAAATAATACTTTTACTATGAAAACAGCTGATCATTTTACATTCATTTATAATCTAGTTACAATTGACAAATAATTGAAAATAACAAAAACAAAATAGTTTCTCCTGTTGAACGTCTTTTCGTCGCGGTACAAGTGAATTTGGTGATTGAGTTGACAAGCGCACCCTCAACGTATATCAACTAAAATGTGTGAAAAATGTATTATATATTAAGCAATTTCAACATATTTGTTTATAACGTTGTTGTTGAATAGTTTAGTGACACCACATCGCAGATATACGGGATGAATACACGTTTGAAAAGGTGAAAACAGGCTGTCCGGGATTGAAGACAAGTGTTGTTAAATCCGGACGTTGAATTGAAAATGTGTATTTTAATGGCGTTATGATATATTTTCCTAGTACAACTAAAAGGAAACCTTGAATATTATCGAAACATGTTAAATAAGAGTGCAGAACAATAAGGTGCATCGTTTTATGCAGAAAAAAATAAAGTAATTAGTGATGATTGTGGTTCGAAACGCAGGGATTTTAGTTCAGGTAACGAATAACAAATTCTGCATAAATGTGTATGTTTATGCCATTACAAAACAAGGGCTTCCCGCACATCTGCTAAAATCGTGATATATTGAGTGTAGTTTAACACAGTTTAATTTTATAAATCTATGTGAAATCATAACTGTCCTGATTTTGATTCAAAAGTGTCCGGATTTATTGACATGCTTGGC
The DNA here is from genome assembly GCF_002204515.2 of Aedes aegypti. Taxonomy (NCBI): domain Eukaryota; kingdom Metazoa; phylum Arthropoda; class Insecta; order Diptera; family Culicidae; genus Aedes; species Aedes aegypti. The sequence goes on from NC_035109.1 coordinate 151,397,700, forward strand.
TCAGGTGTCCGGATTTAAAGACAAGAAATGCTTCATTATTTTTACTATTTCTACAGCATAATCTCAAATTTCTTTGAAAAATTTATCACGTTTGCTAAGATTAAACATGGAACTGTTCGTTATGTAAAAAGTCTTCCATTAATTCCGAAAGAAATATATTCAAAATTGATTGCAAACATTTGATCCATCTTAAGTGTCCGGGTATTGATGCATCACGGTATGGGATGTGAGTTGTATAAAATTTCAGCCTGAAATGAGCGCTTTTGAGTTCTTGGGTATTTTTAGAAATTTTAGTTTCCTCCCATACTGCCATAAAATGCAAACTTGGTATTCGCCTGCTATTATTGAATGCCTGCTATTATTGAATGTTGAAAATATGCAGTTATGGACAGAATAATATTCCACCAATCTCTGACACTAAGTCATTTTAGTAACTTAATTACTTATGGTCAAATTTGCTGAGATACCATGACGGAATTGGTGGTCTATTGGCTGTCGCTTCTGCTTTCCAAGAAGGAGATTTGTGGTTCAATCCCAGGCCCGTCTCTTTCTCATATTTGTAACATTCTTCCTAATAGCTATCTCTCTACTCTGTGTAATTATGACGTTAACAAAATCAATTTTATCTATCGCTAGAATTGAATAATCGCTGTTGGTAGCCATACGGCCGAATACCTCATCCATCACTACAAAATACCTCATCCATCGCTAACTAAATCCTACTTCCAAGATAGCTGTGTGAAATGCAATAGATTCTCCGGATTTCTAGTAACAACGGCTATCTAAATAATATTAGGTTAGAATGAACTGGAGTGCTCACCCAAAATCGCCATTATTGCACATATCAGTCCTATGAACTTCCCAGGAAAGTTGCACTCGATACTGATTGTCGTTTCGTATTACATTCCAAATATGATTCATATTCCAAAAACTAGACATTTTATAACGATTTAAAAAAAACACACACACACACACAATTTTCTGCGCATAATGTTCAATCGTTCTATGATTCAAACTACATTTGAAAATGTTAAAATATCGATTCTTACCTCTGATATCGCCACTGTTCTGAATTGGAAACCAGTCAGTATACCCGTTAAAATTAACAAACAGCGATGCAGATCGCTTAAACCAAGTTAGCAGCGTCTATTTCCATTCATGCTGGGCCACTTAATTAGGACTTTGTAGAACTGGCGTTAACCAATTACTTTCTTATTATTCGCTTACTAAGCAAAAATCGTAAGCAACCGAAACGAATTACATAATATGAGCAACATATAAACACTTCAGTTCTGTATACCCCAGAACACGTTCAATTGCGCACCGTCATCAAAACAAAACCTCAATCCACTTGTCGAAAGGGAACTTCTAACTCCTCCAAGTCAAAAACGCGATCTTTTCGTTTTCGTGCCTACATAAGAATTAAGCATGAAAAAAAGCTGCTAACTCATCATCACCTTCGCTATCTATTCGCAAATCATGACGGTAAAGATCCCTCTATTCCAAACAGGTGGTTCTCCTCTGATCCACGAAATGAAAGTGAAAACGCAACTCTCACGATAATGATAATGGGTTTGGTTACCAACTGTTGGAGCAATTTGAGTTTTTTTTTTCGCTACAACCTTGGGCAGCACCGTAAAAAACTTCGATCGTGTTTCACTCCTTAGCGTTCAGTAAGAAGCTTTTTCCACCAGTGCGCTTGGCTTAGAATTCGAACCATTCCGCGCCGTTCTTGGGGTCGTGTTCTTGGTGTTAAATAGCACATCAACTGAATTGATGCCTAGTCATTGTTGGCGAACAACGAAAAAAAAAACGCGACACCATCCACCCGGTAGCCGTCTTGTTTTGAGAGCTGTCCAAAGTGAGCTTCAAGTCGACTTCAAATTAGCTCTTGCTACTAACACTGCTGCCTACTCAATTCAAACCCAAATGGTAAAAAGACGACGCGACGTCGCTTATGGGATGGGAGCGAAGAAAATTAAAATACAATAAAACCGTTATCGTACCGGGCAATCTGCGACACGGTTATTGCCATGTTTTGGGACGCGCGTGTACTTTTTTGCCTAGTTAGGTGAATTTTGTGTCTTGTTTTGCTGGTACTTAGCTGGGTACTTAGCATTGATTCAATGGTTTGAGTATGGTGCGTCTAAGATAGTCAACAAGACAGATTGATGCGACTGATGTCGTCTAATTAGGATGCGTGGCGGATACACTATGCGCATTAGAATCGGAATGGATTAAACAGTTGTGACGTCCAAGTTTATGCTTGATCATCTTAACCTTTGAAATAATTCACTGGACGATTTCTCGGCTTAGCAGTCACTAAAGCTATCAAGTGATTTTATTGGCTTCCATTAGACCTTTTTCTGAAGTAAGAACTAATAATCGTTTTCGTTCTGAATGCCCTATTTTAGCAACATTCAATTTGGAAAACTCATTGCAGCAGTCTTTCTAAACACAAAACATCTAAAAATTTCTATCGGATATCGGATTACACTTTCCTACGACCCTTAATTGAGGAGGAATTCTCAGCGAGAACGACTGAGGATTCTAATTCCCAGAAAAATACGTAACAAACTCTGAAACGTTGGAAGCACGGAATATTTAATCGCATAATCGTATATAATACAGTTAACTCTCCCTTACTCGATATTCCGTATCTCGATATCGAGTTAGAGAACCATAGTAAAAGTTGGTTTTCATGGCTAACTCGATGGTCCCTTGGATCCCATTTGCACTGGATTTGTGTTCTGTAACTCGATACCTCCCTAACTCGATGGTCCCTTCAATATCGAGTAAGGGAGAGATGACTGTAATCGTTTAGACAAATTCAACGAGTATCAAATCAAAGCAGCCTCTAACCCAGGCTCTTTGATTGAAGTGAGGAAACAAAGAGTAGGCGGCGCTTCTTATTCTTATTATTGGTCAGTTATTCCGAATTTGAAGGAAATATGCAGGAGATCTTGAACTTCATTAGAGGAATCAAGGTATCCATCCTAATCGCAAAGAAAGGAGACTGTCGCGTTTAGACGAAAATTCTTAAAGATGGCATACTTCTTCTCAAACATATTGAAGAAAAGAGGCCCATATTTTTACTTACCACGTCAAAACTGAACGATTGTTCAAGTTTGTCTGGAAAGGTCTCTCTAGTGACTATAAGTCACTTGAAGGGATCAAAATGGTATAAATGGTTGAATTGGATATTCCCAGTTCAAGTAATCATTATGAAAAAGAGAAGCCAATCTGGTATTCGTCGGAAGGAGCTTTCTGAAAAATATCATTTAGTTCACTTTAACAAAAAGTTTAGAAGAAGCTAGACTTTTGAACGATGCCGTGTGACATTGGAACATTTTCAGAAACCTGGAAGAAATTTCCAGATCCCCACTCAGTGCCGTCGGTGCCAAAAGTGGGGTCATGGTACTAAACATTGATCATGGATGCTAAATGCATGATTTGCCAAGCTTCTTCTCATGATAATGACGACTGTCATGTGAAGGAAGATATCAAAAAGTAAGTATGCGCGAATTGCGGCAGCAACCATAAGTCTAACTTTTGGGATTTCCCTTCACGCAATCGAATCGTTGAGGCTCGTACCAGGCAGAAAAACGGCAAAACTTTTCGTAGCTGCAATTTTCCCAGGAAGAATCTCCAACAATTCTCATTTGTCGGTTAAAAATCGCTTGTTTGATACTTTGCAATTCCGGGATTTTAGCAGAACTCAAAGTGTTAGAATCTATTGTGGTGTTCATCGTGAAAGATTAAATAGTGTTGAAGTCTAGTGCTCGAATATTTGCTTCCGGTGTCTTGCTGCGGATAAACCGTGAAACCCGACTGGAATTGGATCGGTCAACTGTTTGATGATTCGGTGAGTTTGTTCCATATTACTTTATACATTAGCAATACTAAAATACAAATAGCAGTATTACAACAGGACGGAATTGTAGTTTTTTTCCTTTTTTGGTAAAGCCTTGTTTTGCCGGTCCTGTTTACGGTGTAACAAGCAGCTCGTTGCGCTCGCGAAGCTTTCCTCCGTATCCCAGTGTTTTTTACCTTCATGATATGACGCGGGTAAACTAAAGATTCAGCGTTTTATGTCTTTTTTTTGCCTAATATATAGTTTCGGAACAAATCGATGATCTTGGAGGGATCGATTCTGCTCTTACGTTTTTTTTAGCAGAAAACGTCGGTTAATCTACAACTAATTCGTGTAACATAATTATAAAAACAATAAATAACAAAAATCTTCTCTTTTAATAACCGGATTTCAAGAGATTACATTATAACAATTAACCAACAAATGCCATGGGTCTATAGCTGGCTTTTCAAGCGAATCCTGACTTCATACCTCACTGAACCCCCAACTCTGTGGCACTTATAAGGGCGTAGCTGAGTCGGTGGCCTCTCATTAAGTAAGTACCACATCAACATTTCCTTCCCTTATTCCAAGTTGCGGTAAAGATGGGCGTGGCCGAGAATAGCGATGTTTATGCTTTTGGTATTATTGTTCAAAATTATATCAAGGTTTACTGCCCAGCCTTCCCAAGCAACACAGTTTGTTTCAACTCAAGAATAAACTATCTCTTAAAACTAATCGTAGTTGAAAATTGTTGAAAATATGACTTACAATTGCACTGAATAGCAACGCAAAAAATGCAAGAGGCGGAGCCTGTTTGCAACATACTTATGTTATACAGAAAATGCATATTTGTTGCAAAATACTAAAGAGGATAAAAATGAGAACAAAAATATATACGAGAATCGAACTCCCGACTTCAAGATCATAAATCTTCTCCTCTACTCACTACTCCACCAGCTCTTCGAAAAATTGCTTCATAAGCGACCACATTGCTTTGTTGTTTATTACTTTACTGCACCCTCCAGAATAGAAGTTCATTACTGGCAAAATATGAACACGCCCTACAGAGCTAAAGTTTTTGCAAAAGTTTCGCGCAACATATGAGAAACACCATGTAAACAAACAAACTGTTGCTAGAACACGTTTTCGTTGTTACGTGATATGTGAGGTGCATTGGTGCAGGTGAGCATTGTGCGCGCTAAATGGTTCAATGGTCCTCAATGGTCTCTTCCCCTGACGCAGGTTTCGTGCAAGTGTCTCAGATTATTCCAGTTCCATAGAGAGGTGCCTTGCTACAATAGATGGTAGAACCAAATCATCATCATGTTATCAAATAAATACGTTCCGATGATGCACTAAGAATCTGGTTATTATTATAAACCGTAATGATTATCATGTTCACTATATTTTTTAATAACATCAAGTTTAATTCAAAAAAATATAATTCAAATACTAAAGTAAGCTATATTTATTAGTTTTTCTCCATCAAGAAAAATAAGTAAGTGAAGATAAATATGGCCTATACTCTCGAAAACGTATTGTTCTCGAAGAAGAATCGCTGGAGGATGGGTCTGGTGTAGTAGTTAGAACTCACTCCTCTCACGCCGAGGACTTGGCATCGAATCCTATCGAGATTCTTATATGTCAACTGAAAGTTTGTATGTTTGATTCGGCGTGTCATCTGTAAGTTTGTTTACTTTTACTTCGTACTTTAAAACTGCAAGATTTCTTCTAGTGCTTTCGAAACTCAACTAATAATCACTCCACGGAAACCAAAAGTAATCATTTTGTGGAAGGGTTTCAAACAAATTGATCTGATGACGTTGGAAATCTAGGACTCATCTATATAAATAAAAATGGAATGGTGTTTGTATGTCACGAAATGACTCACGAACGGGGCAACGGATTTGGATAATTCTTCCCCAATTTTGTTCGTCAAGGGTTCCGACGTGTTTGTGTGTATTAAAGTTTCAGGATGTTCACCGGGAAAGTAGGAAAAACGAGTGTGAACGGAACTGTCATTTTGTATGGGACGATTCGTAGCGGTTTTCAACAGCCTACTTGATGGCAAGACGAAGTTTGCCGGGACCACTAGTGCTAAATAAAATTTAAATTTCAAAAAAATAATTGAGGGTAGTTAAGCCTGATGAAACAAATATATAGAGTAAGGTGGGGCAAAAGTTCGACCATAGTGGTATAATCAAAGTTTCCAGGAAAACAATAGCAAATGAAACAAAACAAATACCATACACTGAACCTTCAACATATTGGCTATGATTTTGCTGAACACACTTGTGTCAAAATATTTAACCATTTTTAGTTATTACAGTTTCAAAACTGATTGTCTAAAACGAACTTTTGCCCCACCGGTGGGGCAAGAGTTCGAATCTAGTGTGGGGCAAAAGTTTGCTGGCTAAAACACAAAATATCGATACTTTTATGACAGGCATACTTCATAGCAGCCGTAATCTCATGTTTGCCTAAAAGTACATTCTAAATTTTCATCAAAAAATTGCCCAAAACAGGGTTAATTGTAATATGCCCAAAAATAGAAGTTTTTCACAAAACTAAGTGGGAGTATAAAATGTTGGTGACATTTTCCGCACGATCAGGCAAATTTTGCTTAATTTAAAGATACTATGTGGGTTTTAGGCAATTTGCAAATTTTTCCATGAGTTTATACATGGGTCGAACTTATGCCCCGCTGATTCGAACTTTTGCCCCACTATGGGCCAAAAATTGTTACCAAGCATTAATCAAAAAACTAATACACCTTAAGCCATCCTTACGATAGGCCTAGAAACGCCCTTACATAAAATTTTGGAAAAGATTTTATCTTTGTTTGGTTCCATGCAACGAAAGTTTGACCAAAACTTACAATATTCACGTCGAAAAACAACAAATAGCCATAACTTTTCCAAATCTCAATCGATTTTTATAACATTTGGAGTGTAAGTCTCTTACTTGAATAGCATTCGAACCACCACGACATTTAAATTTTTTGACTTGAATTGAGCTAGAAATCTTAAAAAAAACTCTTGCCCCACTGCAACTCTGAGTGATACTAAGGAAAAAAAACAAAAACACAGATTGATGGGACTGATGTCATCTAATAAGGATGCGCGACAAATACACTCTACGCATTCAAATCAACATAGATCTAAAAGTGGTGATGTCTACGATCATTTCAGTTTGATTGTTAAAACCTTTAAGCTAAGAAAAATATCCTATATGGTCATTGAATAAATAAGTCTTCTTCACTGACAGCGCTCCAAAAGGCATTTGTAAGCTCACCTAACTGTCGTGACCTTTTGGTTTGCCCAAACAGCATAAAATTCGCACGTAATTAAAATGACAAAAGCCACTGATGGCATCACCTTCAAACGCACCAGTCAGCATCAAATTGAGCAATGATTCCAGAGATCCGCTAAAAGCGCATTCAACCCTAGCGGTGATAGGTGTTGGATCTGAGCGCTGTCGGAGATCGTCACACAGATTTGATGAGTTCACTGATCTCGATCTCGAGTAAATTGAAATCGTGGTCCAGCAAGAGATCGTCAACAAATCATTCTCATTCTTGTCAGACCATCACCTTTAAGTAGAGGTTCCGCCATTGGAAGCTGAAAATCAGCACAAATCTAAGTTGAGCTTCTTCCTAACATACTGTGCTAACTCAATGGCAACAAGTCGCACTTTTCCGGTAATGACACACGCATAAAACGGTGAAGACGATTCACCGTAGAGGAAGTGGTGGCAAAATTATCACATACAATTTCAGGCTGTTTTTTACAAATCTAATTGACAACAAATATTGTTAATTATATTTGCATTAAATAAAGTAATTCAGGGCAATATTTCGCAGTGGGTCATTTTCAGCACACGATAAAAAATCCCTGGCAACACTAGCTATCCACACAATTCACAATTATAAATTCAAACAATTCTATCAAAGTATTACGAAGTTATAAAATTATGTTTAGAGTCTGATCTAAAATTTCGAAAATGTTCAATAAGAGTTTTGTATGGTAACATTTGTAAAAATTTGCTAAACATAAAAATAGCTCAAAACATCTAAAATATCTCAGTAAATATTTGAAACATTTGGTGAAAAATTCGAATGGTATATTCTTTCAAATGTCAAAATCAATTTAAAAAATGGATTTCTGGGAAAAGATGTTTTAATTAAAACATTTAAAAAAAATTGAAAATAACCCCTTTTTGAATTAATTATTTTAGGGTGACAAAGAACATTATAACATTATGAAGGACTAATACTATTTTAAAAAATTTATATTAATGTTCATCATCATCATTGTTATAGGTTAGTAATATCAAACTTGAACAGAGATCAGTCCAGTATGATTTAGACTTTGAAATCAGTTATACAAATTATTCAGACGTCCAGATGTCAAATTGTGGCCTTCGGCAAACTTGTACCTGAGAAGATTTCTCTTGAGAAGAGTTTTGTAATTTCCATATAAACTTCAAATGGTGTGTGCACAGCCAGAATTCTTCAAAAGCAATGCAAATTTTGGTAGGATGATTTACATCATAATTGACACGTCTATGTATAGGGGAGCAAAACCTTCAAAATTTGCATCAGCCCACGAACATTGGATCATCAGAAAACCTTAAGTCTTCAAAGTTAAAAATTTAAACGAATCAAATTTTCAAACGTGGTTTTTAGTTCTGTTTTTAGTCAATCTCTGAATTTATCTCTGAATCAATAGAATTCACTAAAGTTTGTTTTCCACCGTTATAAGCAAGGTGTTCATTTTACCACCATTTCCCCTACGAAGCGCAATGTTTACACCGTCAATAAGGTAACATCCAACTCAGTACACAAAACAACAACAGCTGGTGCGCAGAAGTCAACGGCCTGGTGCCAATCGAGGAAAAGACGCGCCGTCAAACTCTGTTGTGCCTACTTCTATTAGTGGCTTGAAAGGCCGTTGTTACCATCAGACGATAACCTCTTCGTCTTCTTCTTCTTCGCAATTGACTGATTGCGCCCACCGGCCGTGCCAAACCATCATCTTCATCATCGTCTTCTTTGGCGTGTTGGGCGCTGGGAGGGGTTTGGGTGGTGCATGGAGCTTAGGCGACCTAGAGAGATTTTCCAACAATAAACCATTATGGCGTAATACCTTTGGGACAGGTGCAGTATATCTACCTAGACCTAGCGCCGATCAAATGGCGTTGACCGGCTCCATTGGGGATTGTTCATGAACTACGTGAAGTAAATATAAGGTATTTCACTTTTGCACTTTTCCTTTTTCCTTGCAAAATTTTGAAAATTTGAGTGGAGAATAGAACCCTTTTTCTTTCAAGGAAATCTTCGTTATATGTGAATGGTCCTTCGTGATATTCGACAAACTTGGAAAAAGACTGTCTAGTGCTCAATTATAATACGAACCAATATGGAATATGATACCGTTACTGGTAAAAGTAATCAAATTGAAGATCAAACCACCAAACGGTCGCGTGGCTAACAAAGGAGGATCACGATGACGTCTCTCGGGATTTTCAATCGGATTAAATTTTTGGGGTTGTGCATGTCAAAATTTGGAAAACTCCAAAACGTTTCGGGTACCAGTGTTGTAATCAGGAGTCCGATCATTATTGTTTGACAAAGTTATAATTAACCGAAATATTTATTTCAAAGTATTTTAATTTGATTCTGTAGGAACATCAGCTGATAAGATGTTAATATGACAAAATATATACACTGTAACCTTAGTTTAATTGTTTGTTATCATTCTCAAATTTGTGCAAGTTAAGGTCTTCCAAGAACTCCTAGAAGATTCTTGTTCTTGAGTAAATGAAGATCAATTTATCATTTCTATGTAGAAGAATATCTCATAATGCTCATAATCTCATAGATCTCATGATTTACGAACCGTTTGTATCGTCAAGATTCCAGTTTTGATAACTAAGTGAGTACAACAGATGTTCTAGTTGTTTAAAAAGGCTTCCTAAAATAAATATCTCCATCCTCCTGGTGTGATAAGCAATCTTTTGTTAGTTTTTAATATGGCACACAACCCTAACTATTCATATAAGTAAAAAGGGCATTGTATGAATAAGTACCGATGTTCTTGGTCCTCCAAGGACTCAATGGAATACAGGCCTAAGGATATACAAGCAAACGTACATTGATGGTTTTTAATAATGTTATAGTCCCTTACTCTCTCCGTTTCATATTACTAAACGGATTCTTTTGATCGCATTGATTGCATCGATTTGTATGGATGCCTTTGTACCTATGAGAAATTCATCGAATATAGGCCTCTAGAATCTATAAGCGTAATCAGTGACATAGTGATAGGTTTTGATTATGCCACAGACCCTTAGTCATTTTCATAAGTGAACGAAGTATCGTACTGATTCGTACCGATCCTGCAAGAACTTCATGGAGTACAATGATGTAGATTTCATGGTATACAGTCAAGCATGTTATCTTCTATATAAATAAAAATGGAATGGTGTTTGTTTGTCACTAAATGACTTGGGAGAGAGTCAACGGATTTACCTGATTCTTTCGCAGTTAGGCTTTTGAAGTGTTCCGACGTGTTTGTGTGTACACAAACACGAAGTCAACTAATTATTGAATTTTATAGATCTTAACAACATGAGTCTACTAGACGTGTTTAAGCTAACAATCAGTGAATACGTTGGTAACGGTGTTGGCACAGTAAGCTCTCAGTTAATAACTGTGGAAGTGCTCATAAGAACACAGCTGAGAAGCAGGCTTTGTCCCAGTGGGGACGTAACGCCAGAAAGAAGAAGAAGAAGAAGACGGTGCCCCGACAGACCGCTATTATGCAAAAAAAAAATGTCCATCAAATCTGAGCACGGGGCTCGATTCCTGAGGTCATTCTGCACCTATGAACCAATTTTTTAAAAATCCCTAGGAGGAATCTCAAGAAATCTTGATTTGCAATTTTTGACTAAAAATTTCAATTTAATCCTTATTACAATTTTGCACTAGCACTGAAAAAATCTACAAAAACACTCAAAAAGTTGGCCAGACTGGTCTCTATTAGTATATAATTGTAATGTATATACCTCATATATTGATTTCAGTCGATGTAGAATACATACATTGATCAATTTCTTCAAAAGAAATAGGTAGGTCTAAAATTAATGTTTTAGATAGATTTTTAAAGTTCTACTTTACGCCATTGACAATTTAACAAAATTAATTAAATTTCTATGTCTTTTTTCTTCCAAAAATTTTGCTCAGAATAGCATTGGAATTCAGTAAACCATTAGCACCTGGTCCAATGCGGACCCTGTTCTTATTCGGACCACCAAGCAAGTATCAACACCGGAGCTACTGTAAAAATCGTATGTACCATTTTTTTAAACCATCATTTGCATCTGATCTTAAACCATGAGATTTATGCCTTTCAATAATTTCGTCCGTTTTTTATACACATTTGTTGTTTCTGAGTGCTCTGGAATAGTGTCTTTTAGCGCTACTTCCAAGCTGCTGCAAACAGAAATAATTCATCAATCTATATGTGTTATTTTATAATCGAATCCCCTAAGCCCAAGCTATCACCTAACCATATTGTTTTGATATGTCAAACAGTGCTATGTGCTCTACTAGTTCGAAAATCACAAAAAGTTTGTTGGTCCAATCCTAGGTCCAATCTGGACCATTTACATGGTTCAATCCGGACTTTTTCATTATCGACCAGCATTTGACATATTCTAAAAGATCCACCACGTTAAAGTGCCTTCGACATGGTAGAAAACGAAAGAAGTTGTAATATTGATAGATGATGCCTTTGTTTCTGTTGTTATCGAGAAAGAGTCCTCAAAAATAATTTAAGGAACTAGGTTGACCACCAAAAATAGTGGATTAGCTATGCAAAAAGCATTTCCATCAAAATCTGTACAATAAATCAGATATACAAAAAGCATTTCCATCAAACGCACAGTCAAGCTGAATCACAAGTAATTTGGCAGATTCTATGACATTACCCCGAACGCCACTACCCCGAACGCCATTATCCCGAATGCCATTACCCCCAATGGGTCATTACCCCGAACGCCACTACCCCGAACGCCATTGCATAACATTTTGAGACTTGTTCTAGTAAGAGAGTGGGGAGATAATCGTTCGATTACTTATGAGTATGTAACGAGTTCTATTGGAAAGTTCAGCGCCCACCGGCTGACGAACGAGAACGGCCTACGACTGATAGATTTTGAGAATATAGCTATTCGTAGCACCTATTTCCAGCACAGCTTCCCGTATCGGTACACCTGGAGATCACCTCAGCAGACAGAATCGCAAATCGACCACGTTTTGATCGATGGACGGCACTTCTCCGACATAACCGACGTCAGAACCTATCGTGGCGCTAATATTGACTCCGACCACTACCTGGTGATGGTGAAACTGCGCCCAAAACTATCCGTCATCAATGATGTACGGTACCGACGCCCGCCCCGGTACAATCTCGAGCGACTGAAACAACCGGATGTCGCAAATGCGTACGCGCAGCATCTTGAGGCAGCGTTGCCGGATGAGGGCGAGCTCGATAGGGCCCCTCTTGAGGACTGCTGGAGGACAGTCAAAGCAACCATTAACGACGCTGCCGAAAGCATTGTCGGATATGTGGAACGGAGCTCAAGAAACGATTGGTTCGACGAGGAGTGCCAGGAGGTTTTAGAGGAGAAGAATGCAGCGCGGGCTGCAATGCTGCAACATGGTACGCGGCAAAACGTGGAACGATACAGACTGAAGCGGAAACAGCAAACCCGCCTATTCCGGGACAAAAAGCGCCGCCTGGAAGAAATGGAATGCCAAGAGATGGAGTTGCTGTACCGTTCTCAAGAAACGCGGAAGTTCTATCAGAAGCTCAACACATCCCGCAAAGGCTTCGTGCCGCGAGCCGAGATGTGCCGGGATAAGGATGGGAGCATCTTGACGGACGGACGCGAGGTGATCGAAAGGTGTTAGCAGCACTACGATGAACACCTGAATGGCGCAGAGAACACAGGCACAGAAGGTCAGGACAACGAAGGCGATGGCTACGTCAGCACAGCGGACAGCGGAGACCAATCAGCTCCCACGATGGGGGAAGTTAAGGATGCCATTCAACAGCTCAAGAACAACTAAGCCGCTGGCAAGGATGGTATCGGAGCCGAACTCATCAAGATGGGCCCGGACAGGTTGGCCGCTTGTCTGCATCGGCTGATAGTCAGAATCTGGGAAACGGAACAACTACCGGATGAGTGGAAGCAAGGCGTTATATGCCCTATCTACAAAAAGGGCGACAAACTGGAGTGTGAAAATTATCGTGCTATCACCATCCTAAACGCCACCTACAAAGTGCTATCCCAGATTCTCTTCCGTCGTCTATCACCTATAGCAAACGAGTTCGTGGGAAGTTATCAAGCAGGTTTCACCGACGGCCGCTCGACAACGGACCAGATCTTTTCCGTGCGGCAAATCCTCCAGAAATGCCGCGAGTACCAGGTCCCTACGCACCATTTGTTCATCGATTTCTAGGCGGCATACGATAGTATCGACCGCGTAGAGCTATGGAAAATCATGGACGAGAACAGCTTTCCCGGGAAGCTCACAAGATTGATGAGAGCAACGATGGACGGTGTGCAAAACTGCGTGAAGATCTCGGGCGAACACTCCAGTTCGTTCGAGTCTCGGCGGATACTACGACAGGGCGATGGACTTTCGTGCCTGTTGTTCAATATTGCGCTTGAAGGTGTTATGCGGAGAGCCGGACTTAACAGTCGAGGCACGATTTTCACGAGATCCGGACAATTTGTTTGCTTCGCGGACGACATGTGTTTTTCAAGTATAATCAGATAAAAAACTAGCTGCTTTTCCCAATAAATAATTCTTACATACTAAGTTGTTTTTGGATTTGTTCTCTAATTTTGGTGACATTCACACAGCCACATTGGAATGCTCTGAAGAACAGCCTATTTCGAAAAGAAGGGTGAATTTATTATGAAAGGAATAGCTATAAAATGCACAAAATAAGGATGTAGTAAAGTCTCTGATTGGACGTCGGTACTTACTTCCTTTACTCATTTTTGTAGGTGTCGGGCTACTATCATAAGGATCTACTTAAAAAATTTGTTTTGTAAACAATGGTAATGGAAGATCATCCTGAGATAGTCGCTGCAAGTGTTGTTCTTTGGAACCTGCTTAAAGACCAACCTGATAGACAACCGTTCCGCTATATCAAGGAAACGTTAGTACAATTGTACATGTTAGAAAAATGGCGGCCTCTGATAGATTTTACAGTAAAAACTTATGTTGGTTTGTGGGATCATTAATTTGAATTTTGATGAGATAACCACAAACAAAATGTTGTTGATTCAAGAAAATGAACAAATGATGATGGCAGAAAAGTGATGAGCAAATCCGTAAGACACCTGTCTGTTTTAATACAAGAAGATAAAAGAAAGGGAAAGTTTCTTATTAGAATTATAGCAGGATTCACTTTAGTAAATGCCTTCAGGATATATCCCTTCAAAATAACTGTTCTACAATGAAACCTCCATGAGTCGATATTGAAAGGGACCATCGACTCATAGAAATACCGTGTCATGGAACAGTAATCCTTTGGAAAGCTGTTTCTAGGGACCATCATAGTAACCATGAAAATTCGTTTCTAGTCACTTACGTCTTCGAGTCATGGAACATCGACTCGTGGAGGTATTACTGCATATGAAAATATTAGTGACTAGCTTATCCAAGGAAAACTTGAAAGAATAGCATATTTAAGAAAGAAGGGCAAATTTCTGGTGGAATGTTTGCAGCTATGACGTGAATGATCACTATAACAACGTGATGCTATGGCACAACCTATATTCATAAGAAAGTAAAATATTGATTTGAAAACAAAATTGAAATATGAACACCACCAAGTAGTCCAAATACCGGTGATCACGCAACTGTTCAGCAGGACCATATCTAGGGTCATGCATTTGAATTCCTTCAGTGACGGATCTTATGCATTGAACATTTCCTTGACGTCCCAAGGACAAGGAGAACTCTCAGTCAATAAAAGGTTTATTTTATTAAAGGTCCATTCACAAGTGTCGTATCGCTGAAAGAGGCAAAAAATGTTGTGGGTGACTGTCCTCAAAATGTTACAGCCCATACACAATATGTCGAATTTTCATACAAAAAATAATTCGAGCGGGTGGAAAGGTGCCAAAAAAGGTAATGTTTAACGTTATGAAATTTATGAATGAACCCTTGAACTGCGAAAGTGTCCACTGAGCTGATAAACAGGCATTGTCTCAGAAAGAATGAGAAGCAGATAGTTGCCAACAAGATATTTCAAAAGAATAGCTGACATATAAAAGAAGGGAAAATATATGATGAACATTTTACCGACGAATTTAACGTGCCATTAATCACCAGTTTTCATTAGAGACACATTTTTGCTCGCAAAACAAGATACTGCACTGTATCTCATACTATTCGGGGTAATGGCTCATTCGGGGTAGTGGCGTTCGGGGTAATGACCCATTCGGGGTAATGGCTTTCGGGATAGTGACCCATTCGGGGTAGTGGCGTTCGGGGTAGTGGCGTTCAGGGTAATGGCGGGGTAGTGGGATGGAGCCAATTTGGCAATAAGATTCAAAAAACGTCCACAAGTGCTGTTCCCGCGGATACGATCCGGTAGGGAATAATTAATATCAGAGAGATACGTTCTAGCTCACAGTTTATTTCTAACTACCCTATTGTACTTGCATAGAATATTCTCGATGTGCATTGTTGTATTACAAACATGTGCTGTGTCTAAACTGTGATACAATTGACGGATTGAATATTCTCGAACTGTCCGACAATGACACAATGCAAGATAGATAAACAACAACAATGCAAATTCAATGTTTGAATCTGGAATGATCTCGATGGTAAGTAGAAAGTTATTTGAATAATAATGCTATCTCTATTTGTTTTAGGGATGAATAATATTGAATGGTATGCTTTCCAGGTGAGTGAAGTGTTACCAGTATGACTGATTTATTGTGTGTTTGTGGCCTCAACATGAGGCATGTTCGTCCACCGGTGTGGTGCGGTATGATGCACCCCGGTGGCTTGTTATTGGCCACAACAAGTGCAACAACATCCATATACTGTAACTCGATTTTTCCTCTAGATCGATGGTGTATATTCCATGTGTATTCCTTTAATACAACATTCTTTGGTCCCTTTAAGTCGATACCTCTCTAAACCGAAGTTTTCTAATTCTAGGCCATCTATTTCAGCATTCGATACAAGTTAACCTCTTTAACTCTATATTTTATTAAAAATTGAAATGAGTTGAATTTTTACTATTTTTTACATAAAAATTACCATTTTCAATGTATTGTGAAATAAAATAATTAACAAAAAATAGAAAAAATATGTTCTTTATCTCGATACTGCCTTAACCAAATAGTCCTCTCAAAATCGAAGGATGAGCCGACTGTACTTAATTGACAAACAGATTCGGATTCCACTTACGTTTTTTAAGCGAAATTCATATTTTACTTGAGCTAACTATGAATTCAAATACCGCTTTGCCTCAAGTTCCGAAAAGACTCATATTCCGAAAACTCGGTTTTTGTATGGCGATTTGGAAGAAATTTTAAGCTGAAATCATCAAATCACCATGAAAAGCCAGTCAATTTCAAATCACTTGAATCGTCCTTTAATATATTTCATACTTTGGGAGTAGTAATGATTCTGCTGTTTGTAACAGGGTTGGTCCAATTCGGACCTTCTGAAGAATTTTGTTCGAACATGTCTAACCATGTCCCGGTAGGAGATAGTAAAAACTCTCTGAAAGAAGATTGAGTCCGCTGAATCAGGTTTTCAAGAAAATATAATTTTTTTCATTCCGTTCATTGCTGGCTTTTAAAAGATATGTCCAAAAAACTGCTACTAAATCCGATTTTGACCATTCCAGGTAAATTTCCAGGGGTCACACTTTTTGATAATTTTCTGGCATTACTTTTCGCTATAATGGTGTTATTAGTAAAATAAATTTTAATAGAAACTCCTGTACAAAATTTCTGGTAATCTTTGATGCGTCCATGCAAAATTCTTATAAATTTCCTTGTGGATTATATGCAATTTTTATGAAATTTTACAATTCCTGAGGCAGAGTTTATAGACGTTTTTTTTTGTTGGTAGAAGATCTTGAATAACAACCAGATCTTTAGAATTCTAATTTGATGGTGAAATTTGGGGATCACCTCCCATTCTGAGGCAGGAAATTGATTTTAATCCCTAGCGTTAAGACAATATTGAGAGTGCTTTGTGAAGCCCAAGCAGGACAGTTCGGTTTTGCGTCGTCTGATTGATTTTTCTGACGGATTCGCGCGTATTTTCGTTGCTGGATTTTTGTTTTCCCTGTTTTGGAGCGCCTTGCTGGGTAGTGCTTCGTGAAGCCCAGGCAGGACAGTTCGGTTTTGCGTCGTCCGATTGATTTTTCTGACGGATTCGCGCGTATTTTCGTTGCTGGATTTTTGTTTTCCCTGTTTTGGAGCGCCTTGCTGGGTAGTGCTTCGTGAGGCCCAAGCAGGACAGTTCGGTTTTGCGTCGTCCGATTGATTTTTCTGACGGATTCGCGCGTATTTTCGTTGCCGGAGAATTTTTTTTTCTCCTGTTTTGGAGCGTCTTGCTGGGTAGTGCTTCGTGAAGCCCAAGCAGGACAGTTCGGTTTTGCGTCGTCCGATTGATTTTTCTGACGGATTCGCGCGTATTTTCGTTGCCGGAGAATTTTGTTTCCCCTGTTTTGGAGCGTCTTGCTGGGTAGTGCTTTGTGAAGCCCAAGCAGGACAGTTCGGTTTTGCGTCGTCCGATTGATTTTTCTGACCGATTCGCGCGTATTTTCGTTGCCGGAGAATTTTTTCCCCTGTTTTGCAGTAGTGTGTGATCCTTTGACTGCGACGCTTGCTCCTGCGGGGCGGGTGATGCGGTCAGGATCGAACGTGTTATGCGTGGAGTGCAGTGAAAAAGTGTATAGTATTTTACGGAAACCCCAGTGCGGCGACGGAGAAAAACTGCTTCACATCCTGGTAAAATCGTTCTTTATTATTGTTTACTTTACTCACTTATTACCAATTCAAACTAAATACGTGCCAGGGTCGAAAATATAATTTTCGATTCGGGAAGTGTAAAAACATTGCATATATCCATTTGATATCTGGATGTTTTTATGCGGGGCTTACTGTAAATAAAAATGACCTCAGAATGTGTGTGTATTTACTGCCATTCTTGAAATGGGTCGTTGGAATTTCAGTAGAGCTATCACCTTTCATCTCCTGGGCTAAAATTGTCTGCAGATATAAAGATATCGAAGGGTATCATTAAATACATGCATACAATTTTCTTCCATAAAAGCACTGCCGGCCAGTGGGAGGTGGATTGTATCACACACACACACACACACACACACACACACACTAGCGTTAAGACAATATTGAGGTATCCTCCAAAACTAAGCTCATCTGGCCACGTCCTTACAACAGTTGGAACCTGTAGAATGATAATTAGTTAGATACCTATTTCAAATCCAGTTGTAGCTTGTCATAACGACATCGCAAGGGACCGTCGTAACAGAGAAATGACGTTACAAAGAATAGTTCTAACATCAATACAATTTTAAGGGACCGAAAAATGTCGCTATAGAAAGCGTTTGTCACTATATAAGTTGGCGTTATAACAAGCTTCGACTGTAATTGCTGAAATATCCTATAATCATCGTGAGAAGTAGTTGTGATTGTTTGGAGGATAATTAAAGTCAAGTGAAAATCTCAACCGCAATTCCATGCGTTTCTACGCGAGATTTTCTCCAGAAATTGGGCCAAGAATGACATTACGTGATCTGTGAGGAATTTATCTTTATCGTTCACTCAGAACAATCTCTTGGACCACGTATAGACGTACAGAAAACTGGCTCACTGGCTTATTTCAGCGAACTTTTCAGATGGTCGGAGGTCTGAGAACCCCCTGTTGAGAAACGTGGTCTTAGCCTATATTCCTGTCATCCTTTTCTAGCATTTTTACAGATCTCTCTGAAGAACAATTTTAAAAGGAATTCTACCAGTGTGCACCGTTGTTAATAGTCTAGAATGAATTCATTTTGATTTTTTGAACAATTCCGCCAGATTGTCAAGCTTTACGAAACACCTCAGTTGCACCTATTTATCAATAGGGTAGAATCACCAGTTTTGGCCATACCCCAGTTGTAGCCATGGATTATAAACAGTTTTACATAGCCAATCAGCATGACACCTTTTGTGTTCAGTAGATCACATTCATATGATACAGCAACCTTCATTTACTCGGTCAAATTGATTCGAAACATAAGAAATTCAATTGATTTTCCTTAAAATTTTAACTCCCATACACCTAATTTGGCCAGGGCACTAATAATTTCTCCACTCTCATGAGAAATCAATGCGATTGGCCAATTTAGGAACCGAAGTTAAAAAAATTAAATTATATTGACCAACGGGATTTTCAAAGCGAAAAAATGGTTTTAGCTCAGTTTTGATATTTTACACACATAACATGGATTGAAAGCTTGCATTTGACATATTTGTAGTGTAAATACGGCTTCCCATTTAATTTTTATTGACATTTTCTCTTAGGCTGACCAAAACCGGTGATTTTACCCAATACTGAATGAAACTTCAAGCATAAAAATGGTAATCTACCTTGAATAAGTGCAACAACACCCACCCCCTCTCGCATCATGACGATCGATGGCTGTTCATTCGGTGCATGCAGTAATCAATCAGCCATACAAGCCGGCCTTCGATTTACTCCGCGCGCGCTTGAACATGGAAGTAACAGCAATGTTTTCGTGTTGTCGAGCTTCGGTTTGCATACACCACCCACTGACTGCCAGCAGTCCAATAAGTATCGAAGCGAATAATTAGAGCAGAGAAAAAAACCATAAGCTCTGGGTGTGTGAAACCACTCTTCACGGTGTGCTGCAATGCCGAGGATGATTTCCACGGAAGGACCAATCGAGTTGCATGACTGCGGAGTTCGTTTCTGAGCGCTTAACTTGCTCGATTAGTTTGATGGATGTTTTGGGTCTTCCGAAAAATAATATCTGTGCAAAGTGAAAGGCCAACAGATCAAAACTCTGACAATGCTCGCAGAGATGGATCAGTATTTGCCGCTGTTTAGGTGTAATGCCAGAAAGCAAAAGTTCGTAAAGTTGTCTTTTGCACATGTTTGCGAGAGTAGTTCCTAATTTCCAACAGACTCAATACGATTTCTTCCACAATTTCTTCTTGTTGTCTCCCGAAACTTTCAACTTCAATTAATGTCGGAGCGCGTGTTTTGACGCTACCTTACCATTTTGTTACAATCATTACGTCAGAAGAAATGGCATCTCTTACCCCACCAACAGTTGCTGACACTTTTGGCACGCACCGAGATGTTAGACACTAGATATGAACCATGCTTGTCGAACGAAGTTATTACATGTATGCATTTAGAGTTCTGTCACGTATCGGCCTGCCGAAAAGTGCTAAAAACGAAGGGAGCCCCCATATAAAAGCTTTCGCCAGAACGTTTTTACGAGTTTACGCGTCGTAACCTTCTCCCGTAGAGATCGGAGTAAAATGATCATCCGCGTGACTTCGTTGCTTTTGTGTTGCTGGTTATCGTGCGAAGCAATCACAGGATCGGAACTGAACAGCATTGCTTCGGATAGTGTAGATTCAAAGCTTGGCAAACGGTCCATTCGGTACGACGCTGCCGGTCCCAGTAAGGATGCGGCGTGGAATGAATTGATGGCGAAGTTCAGACAAGCCCAAGGAGAGACCCAGGTGAAACCAAAACCGAAAAAGGAAGCGGATGATGGAAAACGGGACAGTGATCGGTCGAAGAAGAAGAAAAAGAAGAAGACCCCCGTGAAGTTTGATAGTGCGGAGCAGGTTTTGAAGGATATGGAGCTCACTGGACATTTGGACAAGCTAATGGAACCAGTGGTAGAGAACAAAGAAGAGAAGAAGAGCCGTGGTCGTAAAGACGATTTAAAAGACAAGCTGGATACATTTTTGGACAAGTATTCTAAGGACTCTGGTGAATATTCAAAAAATGTGCTTCAGAAAATTGTGAAAGACTCTTTGAAAGATGAAGAAGATCGAAGACGGTTGATACAGTTCTTGATACAGAATGAGGACCATTTTGACAAGTATATCAGTGGTTTTGTGAAAAGTGATGAGAAGCAACGAAGCCGAAATAAAGTGAAGGTGCCTGAATACGCCATAGCCATGACCCATGCTGAAAAGAGTTCAGGGAAGAAATCAACGAGTGACAGAACAAAAAGTTTGAAAACAGATGTACCGAAGTCATCCGAAGATCCAGATGATCTAGAAATAGCAAAATTGCTGTACGATATGGACAATTACAAGCATTCGAAACACGAATGGGAATCGGAAGGGAAAAGAGTAGACAGAGGGCTTGAATTGGGTGACGATGCGTTTGCAATTTTATTTGGAAAAATACGAGGGCACAGAACCACAACTGTACGCGTGCCAACGACAACGACAGTGGCACCTACAACAACTACTACAGCGCCAACTACAACAACGACAGCGGCGCCAACCACAACAACGACGACAACGGCGCCAACTATAACAACAACGACAATGGCTCCAACTACAACCACACCAGAATCATGCGAATGGGACGAAGACTGCTCGGAAGAATGCTGCGATTCAACTCCAGAATGTCCATGTAGAACTACCACAGTACCACCTACGACAACTACGGTGGTTACTACAACAACTACTGAAGCAACAACGACAACAACAGAGGCTCCAACGACTACCACAGAATTGCTAACGACAACCACTGAAGCACCTACCACTACCACTACTGAGGAGACAACTACGACTACAGCAGACACTACTACAACAACAGAAGCACCAACTACAACTACAACTGTGGATACTACAACCACGACAGAGGCTACTACAACTACAACTGAGGCAACTACGACGACTACTGAGGCTACAACAACCACTACAGAATTACCTACGACAACTACTGATCCACCTACCACTACGACCACTGAGGCACCTACCACTACGACTACGGAAGCAACTACAACTACAACTGAAGCACCTACCACAACTACAACTACAGAAGCTCCAACTACAACTACAACAGAGGAAACTACGACCACGACGGAGGCCACCACGACAACCACTGAAGCACCTACCACTACGACTACCGAGGCAACAACTACGACAACTGAAGCGCCTACAACAACTACAACTACAGAAGCGCCAACTACAACTACAACCGAGGAAACTACAACCACGACAGAGGCCACTACAACCACAACGGAGGCGACAACGACAACCACTGAAGCTCCTACCACTACAACCACTGAGGCAACAACGACCACAACTGAAGCACCAACAACTACAACTACAGAAGCACCAACTACAACTACAACCGAGGAAACTACGACCACGACAGAGGCTACTACAACTACAACGGAGGCAACAACGACAACCACTGAAGCTCCTACCACTACGACTACGGAAGCAACAACGACGACAACAGAAGCGCCTACAACAACTACAACTACAGAAGCGCCAACTACAACTACAACAGAGGTAACTACAACCACGACAGAAGCCACAACGACAACCACTGAAGCACCTACCACCACAACCACTGAGGCAACAACGACTACAACTGAAGCACCAACAACTACAACAACAGAAGCGCCAACTACAACTACAACCGAAGAAACTACTACCACGACTGAGGCCACTACAACTACAACGGAGGTCACCACGACAACTACTGAACCACCTACCACTACGACCACTGAGGTAACAACGACTACAACTGAAGCGCCTACAACAACTACAACTACAGAAGCGCCAACTACAACCGTGGAAACTACGACCACGACAGAGGCTACTACAACTACAACGGAGGTAACAACGACAACTACTGAACCACCTACCACTACGACCACTGAAGCAACAACGACAACCACTGAAGCAACAACGACTACAACTGAAGCTCCAACAACTACAACTACAGAAGCGCCAACTACAACCACAACCGAGGAAACTACGACCACGACAGAGGCCACCACGACAACCACTGAGGCAACAACGACGACAACTGAAGCACCAACAACTACAACTACAGAAGCGCCAACTACGACTACAACCGAGGAAACTACAACTACAACTGAGGACATTACTACAACTACAGAAGCGCCTACAACAACTACAACTACAGCAGCGCCAACTACAACTACAACCGAAGAACCTACGACCACGACAGAGGTCACCACGACAACCACTGAAGCTCCTACCACTACAACCACTGATGCAACAACGACTACAACTGAAGCGCCTACCACAACTACAACTACAGAAGTGCCAACTACAACTACAACCGAGGAAACTACGACCACGACAACCACTGAAGCACCTACCACTACAACCACTGAGGCAACAACGACGACAATTGAAGCACCAACAACTACAACTACAGAAGCACCAACTACGACTACAACCGAGGAAATTACAACGACAACTGAGGACATTACTACAACTACAGAAGCGCCTTCGACAACTACAACTGAGGCTACCACAACGACGACTGAGGCCACTACATCAACTACAGAGGCCACAACGACGACAACTGAAGCCACTACGGCAATTCCTTGCACAACTACAACTGAAGCTCCCACAACCACTACAGGAGAGCCTACCACGACTACCACTGAACCACCTACCACAACTACTACAGAGGCACCTACGACCACTACTGAAGCACCCACCACAACAACAGAAGCAGTAACCACAACCACTGAAGTTCCCACGACAACTACTCTGCCCCCAACCACCACAACTGTACCACCTATGACAACTACGACGGCACCACCCACGACAACTACGGCAGAACCTGGTTGTCCCCACAATACCCCGCCGAAGAAGCTGTCCTGTCCCTCTTGCTTCCGAATCCTGAACCGGCTGCTGAACAAAGTCGACGGCTATCCGTTCCGAACGGAACGAACCGCCGCGGCAGGCATGCGACCGGAAGGTTACACCATGGGCAGTGTTGTTCTACCGCGACGGAGAAACCTGGCCCGACTGGGGCTAGACGGTGATCTCAACCAAGTCGATAACTCGGGATGGCTCAGCGTGCCGAAGAACCGTCTGAAGAGTAACGTCAAACTGGGGCCCACGATACGGCGGAAAAAGTACGCCCATCAGATTTGTTTCCCCTTAGATAATAATTATACATTGTTATGAAAGTGCCCGTGCCGTTTTCCGTGTTGTCCGTTGTATCACAATCCATATTGCGCAACGAAGCGCTGCAAAACGAAACGCAGCTGAAAAAAAACAGAACACATTCCTCGAGGTGGTAATGAACTTGTTCCGAATAGCTTGTTGTGTTTGCGAACACGATTTGATTAGCATTTTTGTCAAATCGTGCATGCGTCAAATGTAAATACCGCATTTCTAATGGATGTGCGGAATTGGTGTTCCTGCCTAAATTGGACCCTTCAAGGCTAGCCTTAATCCTTTCAGCTGCAACCTATTCCGTTGAACAATGGTCGTGAAGTGGCCACTCCTGTTCGACGCGTGTTGCTATAAAAAGGTGGGAATAACATCTCATTATGTGATCTTGATCTAATAGCAACATCTAGCCGCACATTCCATTGTTCTGCCAATCGCATTCCGTGCGACAATTAGAGCGCTTATTCGCGGTGAGGTTCGCTCCAATTTGGGTTCATTGAGGAAGTGCTGTGGCTGCGCACCTCTGCTAAAGTGGCTGTTCAATTCATCCATCAGACAGGGATTGACGGGGACGGATCTGACACGTTATTGTTTGCAATCCATCACCGAGTTGATGGATGGGAACTCTCCAATTTATAGCTACCGCAAAAAGTAGAAATTGTTGTACCGACTTCAGAACTTATTTGGGCACAGTTGAGATATAAACTGGTTTTGTTGTACCACGCATGTGATTAGTTTAAAGCTGATTAGAGCAACATCATAAAAGGAGTGGATCGAAATAAAGGTCAGTTGTTTGATCACGGAAGGAGTGTGGATGAAAATGATGATGAAATTTTACAATTAAAGTTAATTAGTAAGGGTGCGAACTACTTCGTCGCAAGCGCCCATTCCCGTCGCCTCGAACGAAATACGTTTCGTTACAGCGGATATTCGAACTTATCTGAATGCTTTGAATATTGAAATTGAATTTCGCATCAGCTGTTACAGCCGCAGAAATACTGAGCAAAATTAAAATCTGACAAACATATCAATATGATTTTCCGTTTCTAATTTGAAGACAAGTAAGGTACCCCGGGGCAAGTGGGAAGTTTTTCATGGGGGTATTCTTCTAGAAAGTTGAAGATACAATGACAACGAATATACTTAGTGCTAAACATATTGTTATTTTTATTACCATGTGGCTCATGTAACAGTTGTCAGTTCAGCGCCATTTTCAACTTGCATGATACATTGTGACACGTTTCACGTCTTGCATCGACTCGCAAAAAATAAATGTGTTATAAATCGAATTTCCATCAGTAACCTACAATTTTAAGTATTATTACAAGCTGCCAACGATAAACCAATATTTTGTTTTCATTTCATATGAAATTTTCAATGGTCTGTCTTACCCCAAAATATCTTTGTACCCGGGGTAAGTGGGACCTATCAAAACAAAAACCAGAATCAAAAGTTTTCGTATACGTTTCATACATTTTTTTAGAGAGAAGCACTAAAACATTCAAACAAATGATTTTTATCAAAAAAGATCAATCTCAAATTACGTAATTGCATAAGAGGGAGATAAAAAGTGAAATTATTCTTATTTTTGTTATTTTTTTTTATTTATGAAATACGACTTCAAAATTGAACAAACACAAAGATGAAATTTGAAATGCATCATGAGAACGATTACATTTCTATTTCATTTGAACTTTATTTGTTATTTCTACCAAATTAAGTAGTGATGGAAAACTATTCCACCCCATTAAGTGATTATCTGCCATGCATATAAATAATAACAAAACATATTTATAATTTCGTCAATTATTGATTGTTTATGTGCTACATTTCAATTAACAACTTATAAATAATATATTTTGAACATGTTTAATTCCTCTTTACGCTTTTATTGACGAATTTTCAGTAAATATTAAATGTGAGGTTACATACTATTAAATAAAGGTTTTCTTCCTGAAACGTTACGTATTTTATGGTTGATCCCTTACGTACATCAAATGTGTACCTAAAATTAAAAATTTATGATTTATCAATCCTATTATTGTAATGGTTGACTTACTGATGTGGATTGACGCATGAAACTGGATGTGTCCCACTTGCCCCGTTTAGCGAGGTAACTGCGTCCACTGGCTGATTTTAAAACTTTCTTCCTATGTTTTCACAATTTTGAAATTATTCGATCAGTTTAATGCACACACCAGCAAATATGTTGCCAAAATGTGATTGTGTTGTTGGATTGGAAAAATATTGACATTTGAAAATTTTATTGAACAATTTGTTTGAACTATCGTTTTTTTCGTTCCCACTTGCCCCGCGGTACCTTATATTGTGCAATACTGTATTAAAAAAACTTTATTTTACTTGATCCTTCAAACGATTACCTTAAAATTGTTGACGGTTATTTCCTTTCATGTCTACCAGTTTTTGGATATAAATTTAAGCAAAATCACGATTTTCTGTCAAATTCTCAATCACACAGTCTCTGTTAATGATAGAATTTCCATCATTGCCCATCATTGCCCGCGATAGAGAAATTTGTTCCGGCACCACCTCCAACCTGTGTGATGCGTTCGAAGCGGACATCAATATTGACCATCATCCTGGAAGCCAACAATATGCGGTACTGCAAAGTCTACATTCGCTTCCTTTCAATCTGCGCAGCTAGACAACCCGAGTATTGCACTTGATTTATTACCCATTTCGCATCCAACAACAACAACGACGACAACAAAAGCCGGCGGCGTACTTCTATGCACCATCTTTACTCTCTGCTCCCGCCATATCCGCTAAAGTGCTGTCGGAACGCATCATTTATATGCACTTTTCTGACGTGAGCCCTCGTCCGGCCAAATACCACCACGTCCATCCATCCATCGCAGTGCAGACTTCATCAGTCACGTCGCCCATCGTCGCACAGTGGCCTAAAGATGGCCAGAAGTAGAAAAATGAAGATTGCACATTCACTTATATTTTGACTTGCTTTGTTCAGTATTGAATAGTAACCTCTCAATGTTTTAAATTCATTGGTGTACGTTTCGATTTGTCACATCACTCAACTAATCTCATTCGAAATATTACATCCTATACTTTGTTTTGAAGATGCTTCCGATCATGTTTATTGAGTTTGCTGTTTGAAAATAGCTACTAGTGTGTATAATATGAAACTCCGCCAAAAACTTTGAAATTAAAAAAAAATGTGAGTTTCTTAGTAAACACTCTACAATAAACACCTACCCCTCAAATGTTACAAATATTGTATGGTATTCGATGTGCTATGACTTTACTTGCACATTTTTGCTCCAAGATAGGTGAACAGTTTTGTTACATAGCAAATCGGGCCATCAAATCACCGGACTAGAATTCAACAACTTTTTTTGTCATTATAAGATTCCAAACAAAGTCAACAAACATCAAAAGATCGTGCACGATTTCAAGGTGTGCATATTATTTCGTTTTAGTAAAATTTAATGTGGATATTGATGTATAAACTAAAAGGACGAAATATTACTTAAACTGCCAAAACTAAAATTTCAAATTTGTTGGTGGGTCAATCAAAATACCTTCAAAACCTGCACAGAGAAATAAATCCATGTAAATTTCAGCGTAAAATCATGCACATAAAGGGAAGGCCAGATTCGTCGCAAATTTACATGACACATCATGTAAAATTACATCAACATCATGTTAATTTATGCCGATTGTCGCGTAATCGGTTAGAGTTCATGCTAGATTACACGATGTATAGTGGAAACTTACATGATGTTATTGTAATTTTACACGATGTGACGTGATATGCGACATATCTGGCATTCCCTTCATGTGCATGATTTTACGCTGAAATTTAAATGTTTTTTTTTTCTTTCTTTGTGTGTTTTATCAAAAAATTAGGGTTTTTGAAACGATTTGAGCAAGCTTTGTACTTTTGGCCAACTATTGTATGAAATGCATCAACTGTGCCTCGTCGGAAGCTGCTTGAGGAGCATCAGCCACAGCCATCTCGGCGAACGCGGTGTGGTAATAGCTAGTAGGTAGAAAGAGTAGCGTTCCGGCAGAGAGGCTGTGATGTGGCACTGGTGAAGCATCCGTCATCTGCTCGATAATGGTGGGCAGAGTTTGCTGACTTCATGCGAAAATAGCCATTTTTCTATCTTTATTGTGCGAATTATGCTAGCTGATGACGCGGGCCTGCTGGCTATGAATAGGATCAATCAAGGTTAGCGAGAAGCAGCAGCAACAGCTTCGGTTGATGGTTTTTTCTTATGATGCGATTGGTATGGGGATTTTGTGACGCTTACGTTGAATGTCGACCGACAGCCAAGAGTGAGTAATCAAATTAGTGGATAGTGTTTGGATGGTGGGTTTATAATTCAGAATAATACACGTGAAGAACCTATTCTAAGAGCCCCATTCTGATTTATAGCTCACTATTTTTATATCGTCTCTATTGTTTGCTTTGTATAATTATAGCTTTATCTTACAGCACCAAGTTTAAAAACAATTAGCTGTAATCAAGGGACGCTTTCTACTATATCTAAGTTCTCAATGAAGTGCTACAAATCAATACTTATCAATGCTTCTTTTTCTTGGCATTAACGTCCTCATTGGGACAGAGCCTGCTTCTCAGCTTAATGTTCAATGAGCACTTCCATAGTTATAAACTGAGAGCTTTCTTTGCCAAAGTTGCCATTTTTGCATTTGTATATCGTGTGGCAGGTACGATGATATTTCTATGTCCAGGGAAATCAAATAATTTTTCATTGCGAAAAGGGAATCGAACCCAGACACCTTCAGTATGCTTTTGCTTTGTAACAGCGGACTCTAAACACTCGGCTAAGGAAGGCCCTTCTTATCAATGCTACTTTATACTAATTAATCCCTATTTGATCCTTGTTTCGGAACCCGTGCCTATAGCACCAACTCATAGATTCAAGTGAGGAAACAAAGTGTGCCGCCTAACATGATCAGTTGTTTCAAATTTGGAGGATTTAGGCAGAAGATCTTGAACTCCGTTAAGGAAACCAAGGTTTCCCTCCAAATCCCTTTTTGGAAACTTTTAAAGATCGCGAACTTCTTCTTAAACATCTTGATGAAAAGAAGCCAGAAATTTTTACTTACGAGACAAAACTGAACGTTTATTCAAAGCCGTCTTGAAATGTATCTCTAGTGACTATAAGTCACCTGAAGAGATCAAAAATGGAATAAATAATTTGCTTGGATTTTCTCCAGCCCAAGTAATCATTATGAAAAAATGGAACCCAATCTGGCATTCTTCGGAAAAGGCTTTCTCAAGAATATTATTTAGCTTACTTTAACAAGAGTAATCAAAATAATATAAAAGATTAAAAAAAGCAAGACTAATGTTCGATGTCCGTGTGACATGGGAACATTTCCAGAAACCTGGAGGAAATTACCAGAACCCCACTCAGTGCCGTCGGAGCCAAAAGTCGGGTCATGGTACGAAAACTTGTCGCATGGATGCTAAATGCATGATTTGCGGAGGTTCTTCTCACACTAAGGACGTCTGTCCAGTGAAGGAAGATACCACCAAGTTTAAATGCTCGAATTGTGGGGCCAATCATAAGTCAAATTTTTGGGATTGCCCTTCACGCAGGAGAGTCGTTGAGGCTCGTGCCGTTACGATAACGGTCGTTTCCGGAATTTCCTTGGTAGAGTATCGAACAATACTCATTTTTCAGTTAACGATCTCTTGATTAGAAATCATACCCATCAGGAAGATCATAATCATGCTCATTCATAATCTAATTTTAATCCGTCGGATAGCCGTTCGAATCTTTCAATTTCGAATGTATCTACCCACGGTAAATCCTTCGTCGATATCGTAGCAGGTAATTTTAACTCCTCCCCTATTCGTACTATTAGTACCAATTCTACTTGTTTCAAATCTAATGGAAAAAAAACCTGCCGTCACAGGTAACTCCTACTCCGCCTACCGAAAATTCTGACTGAAAATCATCAAATGTACCCACTTCAAGTGATATGTCTGCCTCTGATTTTAATTTTCTGAACAATTGAATCTGATGATTGATGCAATGTTCAAAGCCACCACTATGACTGAAGCAGTCCAAGTTGGTGTGAAATTAACTAATCAAATTGTTATTGGATTACGTTTTTTAAATGGATCCAAATAAAAATTTAAATATTTTATTGGAATGCTCGTTCTCTGAATGGTAAAGAGGACGAGCTGTTTAATTTTCTTGCAGCTAATAACGTGCATACAGCAGTTATTACTGAAACGTATTTGAAACCTGGATCTAAACTAAAAAGACATCCTAACTTTTTTGCTTATCGTAATGATCGACTTGATGGGACACGCGGGGGAGTTGCAATCATCATTCATAGGCGTATAAAACATCAACTGTTTTCGTCATTTGAAACTACAGTTTTTGAAACTTTAGGTGTTTCTGTTGAAACACAACTTGGTAAATATACTTTCATAGCTGCCTATTTGCCTTTTCAATGCTCTGGACAGCAAGTCAATTTGCTCCAAACTGACATGCGAAAATTGACCCGCAATAAGTAAAAAAAAATTGTCATTGTTGACTTTAATGCCAAAAATCGATCATGGAATAATCCTCAAAGTAATTCCAACGGCAGAATTTTATTTGATGAGTGCTCTTCAGAATATTTCTCAATTCAATACCCTGATAACCCTACATGTTTTTCCTCTTCTAGAAATCCATCTACGATTGATTTGGTCTTAACCGACTCTAGTCATCTTTGTAGCCAATTAGTTACTCATGCTGATTTGGATTCCGATCATGTCCCTGTTACGTTTCAAATATCCCATGAAGCGATTCAATTATTTTCGAGCCGACTGGAGTACAGTTGACTCTCCATATCTCGATGTTCTACATCTCGATATCTCTCCCTATGTCGATGATTTCATAAGTCCCTTCACTGCCCATAACTGCATATCTGTAACATTCGACAAAAGTAGACACTGAGTAAATGGAGTACCAATTGTGAATTTCTCGTCAGTAAGGGAAGGCCCCAAAATTTTACAAAAATATCGAGAACTCAACAATGCTGATATGAAGCTGAAATGTTGTACAACTCATCGCACATATTGGTTAAATGATCAGAAAATAATTCTGATAGAATTTTTTTTTTCAACAACATTACGAGGTCCATGTATATTCTCAATGTGACTGTGACTTGTGTATTACTTTCTTGGCAACGGAATGTTTTCAATCTAGTATTCATCAAAAATTTGTTCTTTGTCTCGATCTCTCCCTATCTCGAAGGTCCCTTCGATATTGAGATGTGGAGAGACGACTGTATATATGAAACATATATTGACTCTAATCTTGTTGTTAACATTTCTTTAGAAACAAAACTTGATATTGACAAAGCTCTTGACACTTTAACAAATTCCATTGTTGAAGCCAAGAGCATTGGAATTCTAAAATGTGAAGTAAAATTTGAATCCGTGATTATAGACGATGATCCTGAACTCTTGATCCGTCTAAAAAACATGAGGAGAAGGCAATTTCAACGCACTCGCGATCCTGCTATGAAAATTATATGGCATGATTTGCAGTAAGAAATCAACGTTTTTCTCAATTGAGAAACAAACATTTTGAAAATAAAATTTCTCAATTGGACCCTGGCTCTAAGCTCTTTTGGAAATTATCTAAAATTTTGAAAAAAAAAAACCTCAGAAGCCAATACCGACATTGAAAGAGGAAAACAAAATATTACAAACTTATTGCGAAAAAGCTAAAAATCAAGCAAAGTAAGGCAGTTTAAAAGCGCGCACAATTTTAATTTAAGAGTTACTAGTCCAATTGAAAATCAAGTTACTCAGCACTTCGAAAACATTCGCAATCAAGAGAACGTTTTCGAAAATGCCTGTGAGACTGATTTGGAAGAAGTGAGAACTATTATTAAAAAAAATTCAAAAATATGAAAGCTCCTGGCGATGATGGAATTTTCTACATCCTCATCAAGAAACTTCCAGAAAGTAGTTTAACATTCTAAGTTGATATATTTTACAAATGTTTTCAGTGGGCATATTTTCCTAACAAATGTAAAAATGCTACTTAAGGTTGTACCAATTTTAAAACCAGACAAAAATCCTGCAAAAGCTTCTAAGTAGCTATTGTCCAATCAGTTTGCTTTCCTCCATCAGTAAACTTTTTGAAAAGGTCATTTTGAACAAAATGATGGTCTATATCAATGAAAATTCAAATTTTGTCAATGAACAGTTCGGATTCCGCCATGGACATTCGACCACTCATCAACTTTTACTTGAAACGAATTCAATCCATTCCAACAAATCTGCAAGCTATTCTACTGGTCTTGCTCTTTCAGACATACTTAGAAAAAGCATTCGACAGTGAAGGCTTGATTGTAAAATAAAAAAAACTTTAATTTTCCAACATACATTGTTAGAATAATTCAAAGTTATCTGTCAAATTGTACACTTCAGGTTGATTATCCGAACTTCAAAACTGAAATCGCATTCTAAATTTCACACATTCCTGAACACAAAACTCATCACCCACGCCTGCGTTCCCCTCAATCAACTAGAGTCGGTACTTCTACACATATGTCGCCACTCAACCAAACAACCGAAACAACTGAAACGAGTCAAATTTTCCGCAATTGTCTTTCCTTTCCTCGCTCCCACACGTAATGCCGGAATGCTCGAAATTGGCTGGGTTACATCGAACAATCGATAGCATTATAAAAACCAATTACATTGGGCTCGATCGTCGTAATTCACCTGTGCGTCAGTTTCCAGTTACAGTAAAATGGAGTGCTTTTGATGGTGCGAAGCCCACAACTTACTCAATGAAATAGAATGATTTTTGTTTATCAGTTAAGCAGAACAAAAAAATAAAGAGGCATGCAACGCTCTTCATACTTCACGTAATTCATTGAATGTTATTTGAAATAATTTTATTCCAAAAATGATTGTTTTGTGTTGAATTCAATGTCAAAAAATAAGAATCGATATATTTTCAGAAATATATTTTGATACGAATACTCATAGA
This sequence comes from Aedes aegypti, assembly GCF_002204515.2. Taxonomy (NCBI): domain Eukaryota; kingdom Metazoa; phylum Arthropoda; class Insecta; order Diptera; family Culicidae; genus Aedes; species Aedes aegypti. Next base: position 151,430,874 of record NC_035109.1, read on the forward strand.
CTTATAATGATTTTTGTCGTGTTAATCTATCAATGGATTGGTGATTTTATGTCACGAAATGGCTCGAGAAAATGTCAAGGATTTAAATGATGTTTTCTTCGTTTCGTTTGCCAATGGTTCTGACGTGTTCGTGAGCAGAAATATTGAAAAAACTCGAAAACACTATTAAAGTAACCCCATTTCACAGTATTCCTAACTACGCATACGGCACTTGTTGTGTGCAGTTACCCATATGGAAGGAGCCCACTTTTCCTCTCATTTTCTCTCTCCTTCAAGGGGGGGAGGGCGGTTGGCAAGCAAGATTTCCACTTTCGATTTCCATTCAAGAAAGATCCGTTGCGGTTGTGTTTGCAGTGCATTGGTTTTCTGATGATTGCAGCACCGGCCACCTCCCCTCCCGCCTCAGGCCATCCACGACCGACAGCTAAGAGGGCTTTAGGTCTGGTTTTTATAGAGCAATCGAAAGTTTGTTATTATTTCTGTCCGATAATATGGGCACTGACTGACTGGGTGTATACGGCTAAGTGTGTAGAGAAAAAGAGGAGAAGAGTAATTGCGGGAGCCGGTTTAGATGAAAAAATGTTTTATACTCGGTACCTACAATATGCATCTCTTTGGGTTGAGAAATCCAGTTGGTGCATTGAAGCAGTATTACAAATGACAAAATGTAAGTAGTAAATAGAGGCATATTCTACAGAATGTAAAATTCCTCAATAGAATTTTCCAACAATGCAAAATTTCAAATAACAGCGAATCAAAAAGACAACAAAATGTTGGCTCAGTTCAATTCTGTCATCGCTACGGGAATCAAACTTGTTTGATTTTTCAAAGACTTTTTGCAGCACTTATAAAATAGGGTAAAAAATCATTTGAGCACTCATATGATTCGTTTTGGATTAGGAGGTATTTCTTTGTCAAGCATTCCTTGGAGAATTTTTAAGATTATTCTACAGTTTATCAACAGTTTGCTAGTCAACCATATAAGAATATTATTATTCGTGATAATTTTAAAGAATTCTTTCAGGAATTTCTTTATAGTAAGCTCACATATATCACCGAAGATTTCATTTTGCATTCCCTTAGGTTTTTTTTTCCTGAGATTATTAAATGTTTCTTCAATAACCCTTCGAGGTATTATTCCATAAATCACGCCTGGGAGTACCTCGAATTGAATTAGCAAGTCCACAACAATACCTTGAGGTAGTTTTTGAGTATTTCTTTTAGAATTCTTCCATGAGTTCAGCTGGAATTCTAGCAAAGAAAATAATGGGAAATTTGAAAAGTTTTCTTCTGTCGACCAATTTATCATTGAAACATCCATTATGTGAAACAGCAAATAATACTTTACAAGCAAATTTAAACTTTTGGAGGTAAAGTTAGGACATATAGGAGCCCTTTTTGATTTTGATTAGTAGCTTCGTTGTTCTATCTCGGAATTTAAATTATTATTTTTAAGAAAGAATTATCTTCTTTGGAAAATTCTCATCACGAGAAATATACCCAAGTAGCAAATTTAATTTTATGCTATTCTTGAAGTATTCTCTAACACCAATTCTATAAAACTAGAAATAAAACCAGTAATTCTATAAACCTACACTAACCCAACGATAAACCTCTCATAAGACTAAAGTGGCCCATACTAGAGACGGTGTTGGAGAGCAGCTGTCAAGTATCTCTTAAAACTTGTAATCATGCACTTATGACAATCTTCAACACTTCAATAAACCTTCCACAAGTAGTTCTCAAGCCAAGTTAAACTCGCAATATGTTTATCATGTTGGTTTGGCTAACGAATTTACAAATTCTTGTTCATAAAATTAATCAATAATAAAGCAAAATGCAAAACATCTGTGACGATAACTTTTCGTATTTTTTTTTTTTTCGATACCTACCTGTATTTTCGGTTGTCACGCTTATTACATCGTGAATATCATGCATAAAACACCCGAAACGCACAATGCGCCTCGACAATATTGCATTTTCAGAAAAACATTTTCATCAATTTGGTGTCCTAAAATGTTGAACAATCTAGCATACATGGATTCTCCCATCATGGCTCCCTTGCCAAAGCATCGATAATTACAATCATGGCGCTAGTTTTACTCAACACCATCATAGAACCATGATAAATTTTGCTGAACTCGGGCAAGCGTAACAAATATCACTTGAGAGTTCTTAGGCTTAAGGCGATCTTGATGAAGACAAACTGATCTTCTTGAAGAACGTGATAAGATTCGTTCGTTTTATTCAAGAGAAACGCATTTTGACGTTTGTTTATTTACATTTTTCGTTTTTGGAGAAAAGCGCTCATGCTAGATTTTGTTACGGCATGAAATTGAAAGCTACCAAACGACTAAAGGTAAGTATTTCCAGCTGTGGATAACTTTTTAGTAAGGTCCAGATGTTGAGCAGGGAAAGCAATCGGACATTTAACCACATCCAGAAGTCCACCTTGCAAGGAGGTGTCCAGTGGTCCAGTTCCGCTTCTATGTCATGGCCAAGGGGAGAAAGACCACTGGAACTGGTTAACAATATTGTTCGCGTTATTAGTAAATTGTGCACCGTGAAATCAACAACGACTGCCGTGAATAACAGATCGAAAATCCATGCAAGGCGCCCATACTTTTAAATAAAGGGGTTCTTCCTCAAACGTAACGTATTTTATGGTTGATCCCTTATGTACATCAAATATCTACTGAAACTGGATGTGTCCCACTTGCCCCGCTTAACGAGGTAACTGCGTCCATTGGCTCATTCTAAAACTTTCTTCCAAGGTTTTCACAATTTCGAAATTATTCGATTAGTTTCATGCACACACCAGCAAATATGTTGCCAAAACGTGATTGTGTTGTTGGATTTGAAAAATATTGACATTTTATTGAACAATTTGTTTGAACTATCGTTTTTTTCGTTCCCACTTGCCCCGCGGTACCTTACTACAATCAATAATGTATACATATTAGTGCGTTGATTGATGGGGGTTAAATTTATGACGTTCTCGACCAAGTGTTCTTACTCTCGCTCGAGCGCGTTCTTACAGATAAGTATGAGAGTTTCATAAAATTGTTGCCAAGGTCACTTGTTCTTATTGAAAATGAAGTCTTATGTGATACATCCGAAGTGTTCTTGAAGAAGTATTTTAAACTAATACGGTTAAAGATCATTTCTACTGGGTCAAAATCATTATAAAACCTAGAAGAATATGCAAATATACGATAAAACTATCATAAAAATAAATCAAGCCAGTTAGAATCTAAATTGTTACTTGGGATGAAATCCCACTGTTTCGCGACGGTAAAACTATCGCAGACTAAAATGAAGGAATTCATTTACGGTCAATCTTGCTGGAAATCAGGTAAGTTGCACATCGGAAAATTAATGCTTCGTTTTTAACAATTCCTGATGAACTGGAAAGATTCTTGTAGGAATACTGGAAATAAACTCAATAGAAGGCTAAGGCGCTTCTGGTGAGATTCCTGGAAGGTTTCTGATGAAAATCTAAAAGCTTTCTAATAAGAGTCCCGTAATGTTTCCGATGCAAATCGTGGAAGATTTCTGGTGAAAATACTGGAATGTTTTCGATGAGAAGTATTATGATGTACTTCCTGGAGGAATCTTGTTGCGATTACTTTAAACTATACCCTAATTTATAATGAGATCCATGCAATGTTTCTGATGAACATGCTGGAAAGTTTGGGTGAGAATCGTTTAAGGATTTGATAAGAATCGTGAAGAATTTCGATGTAAATCTAGGAAAAATTATTTTTCTTCATGAAAATTTGTGAAAATTTTAATAAGAATCCTAGAAAGATTCTGATGAGAACCCTGAAACCATTCTAATGATAATGGCTCTAGCAAGAATACTGAGAGGCCTTTGATTTGAATCCTGGGAGGCTTCTGATGATAACCCTGACTGGATTCTGATGAGAATCCTGAGAGGGTTTTGATGAGCATCTTGGCAGTATTTTGATCAGAATCCTGGCAGAATTCTGATGAAAATCCTGAAATGATCCTGAGAGGATTCTGAGGTGAATCTTGGCAGGATACTGATGAGATCCCTGGGAGGATTCTAATGATATTAAATCGTGGAAGGATCCTGAAAATCTTAAGAGAATTCTAATCAGAAATATTCTAGGATTCTCATCAGTTCGCTTCCAGGATTTTCAATGGAATCAAAATCTCAAAAATAAAGTATTGATCTTATGAAGCCAAGAAGTAGAACTTTGTTACTAAAACTGAGTGGGATTTCATATTACTCGTGGCTTTCTAGAGGAGATTCTATAATAACTTGTAAAGGTTTCATCAGATAAATCTCTGCACATACTTTTAGAGAGAAATTCCACAGGAAAAAGATCAGTAGTAGAGATGAGCGAAACGGCTTATTTTAGTGATTAGGTCCGAACCCGAATCACTAATTTTAGTGAACTGGATCTTTTGAACGATTTAGTGACTCAGCGGCTCGCAAATGAAAAGCGACCCAAACCAAGCAAACGTAAGAAAGAGCGGTTCACTCTTTGTTGCGCGAAATGCATCGTACATTTCTTATCTTGAGCTCTCTCATTTTTTGTACATACTTCCCCAGAAACTCACGATATTCTCGGTCGATTTTCACTATCCAAACCAAGAGCATAGAGTACATTAATCAGTCATAACGATAATCATAAGACTATAGCTCAAGCCGATTTTTCGGAGGAATGAGACGTACGATAATATCAACCCTGTCCAGCACTGCGAGAGTGTGTTCTCATGAGATCTACTGCAGCGAATTTATATTACCACTAGCAACAAGAAGTTGGCTTCCTCATTTTCTACTCTTCGTTTCGTCGTTTTGAGTAGGCTTGATAACACTACTCAACATCGTCAGAGTTTGGTGACATATTCCAGAGCAGCGTGTTGCCTTTGCCTCTCTGCAAGATAAAAGTAAGGATTCCATTTAAAAAACTTCGCGGTTCCGCGGATCCTACATGGAAACCTTTGAAAACATCTTACAAGAAACTGCGTAGGACTAGATAAAGTGTACGTCCTACATCGGGGAACAGCTTTAATTATTGGATTTTTCATAGTCAATTCACCCAACTATCTCTGAATGCAACTCTAACCTGTTTGTGGTATAGCTCATTACCGCTTCGGACACTGCCACAGAGCGTGTAAATGAGTAGAAAAACGAGAGTGACAGTAGTGCCTTGAGGCCCCGGTATGGAGTGTGGCACCGAGTTACCGATCAACTTACTGATGAAAAGTATGGCAAGGTCGTTCCGAGTGTTGTCTTTTTTTGTGTCGTTCCAACCCAGTCACGGACTTACATTCGCTTATCTCCAACTGGAAGCACCTCTCTCTTCGCTAGGTCACCCACCCGGCGAGAAATAAATCGGCAACTATGCACTAATTTTTATCAAATTAGAGTTACATTCGCCACCAAACAATATTAATAATTCAGTAGACGCCGCTTATTCATTCCAAAATGCCATCGTAACCGCACGAACAACCAGACGTAACACTTAGAACATTTTTGGTTTATTCTATCGTCTAGTTTACACCATCATCATTTGCTGAATGTGTTGCAAGTATTAATATTTTGTGCAACAAAACCTGCAGATGGTAGTAGTGTGAAACGTCAAACACGCGAACTTAAAATGATCATCTAATGAGTGCTCGATAGAAACTTCCTCAGTGTTACGTATGTTTGTCTGTGCTAACCGTGTCTATGTGCGATACACCAGCGACGATTGGTTGTTAGTTGGAAAACCGTAACTAACTCTATGATCGTAACCAATAACGATAAACCACGCACAAAGTTAAAAATAAAATCACACACTCGAAAACCAATCGGCAAGGAATAAGAAAGTACCCACACTGCCGAGCCACTTACCGTGTAGGTGAATTGGAAGTACGACGGCGTTACCGCATCTCCGTCGGAACCGAGGCCCTGGGGTGTGGGCTGCTGCTGCTGGCTGAGGCTGGTGCGACTTCCCAGGCGCCGGCTGTTGGCACTGCTACTGTCCACGAAGAGTGTCTGCTCCTGGTACGAGTCCGGCGGTTGATTCCGGTTTATCGACGAGGGAAAAAACCCATTCCGGGGACTGTCGAACGATGGCACGAAGCGGCCCTGCGATTGGGCGAAGTAGTAGTTGTCTGGAATTTGCGAGGAAACAAAGGATGTTTGATTAGGTTTCTTAGAATAGAACAAATGTATCTATAAAATGAACTATAGCGAGAAATGTTACAGGAAAATTCGTAGGCAAACGGAACGTGTGAATAATAAATAAACTTTAAATTGTATCAAAATAAGCCCTGCATAGGGATTCTTATCCTCGACTTGAAAACAGCTGAACTAACAGGTATATGTAATTTATTGACCAGAAATGCACCAGAACGTCGCGACGTAAAGCTGCGTACAACTGTACACGCAAACAAATTTTGTAGTATAATCTACTGAATCCATGGTAGAATTAAGAACTGCACCAACGATTTTCAACCGACTACAAAAATCTGTTAAGTTTACTATAATCTGGTAAAAATCACTGACCAGTGCAGTAAAAGTGACCATGTCCATAGTAGTCTCGACTACATAGCATTGTATTTCAATTCGTGACACTCACCTTACAACACAGTGTGGTCAAAAGTACAATGCCAAACTTGTCAAATCAAGAATGTTTCTAGTCATAAATGCTGCAACTGTGGTTAATTAAACCGAAAATATTTTCTTGTGTGGTGATGTTGACTATGTTCTGGTAGAGTTAACAGATTAGTGTAGTCGGTTGAAAATCGTTGGTGCAAATCTTAATTTTACCATGGATTTAGTAGTTTCTACTATAAAATTCATTTCAGTGTATGGACCGCACACGCAAACAAATTTTGTTGTATAATCTACCGAATCCATGGTAGAATTAAGAACTGCTCCAACGATTTTCAACCGACTACAAAAATCTGTTAAGTTTACTATAATCTGGTAAAAAACACTGAGCAGTGTAGTAAATGTGACTATGTCCATAGTAGCCTCGACTACAAAGCATTGTATTTCAATCCGTGACACCCATCGTACAACACAGTACGGTGAAAAGTACAATGCCAAACTTGTCAAATCTAGAATGCTTCTAATCATAAATACTACAACTCTGGTTAAATAAACAGAATATATTTTCTTGTTGACTATGTTATGGTAGAGTTAACAGATTAATGTGGTCGGTTGAAAATCGTTGGTGCAGTTCTTAATTTTACCATGGATTCAGTAGTTTCTACAATAAAATTCATTTCAGTGCATAGAATATTAGGGGGACCTGGGGTAATATGCACCACTTAAGGTGAAGATGAATCGGAGCCAAACCTCAAATTTTCAAGAGCACAAATCTGGAGAACCAAACATCCGTTTAAGTTGAAAAGTTGATCGATTGGTCGTTAGCTGGTGGTGACCAATCGATTAAGTTTTCAGCTTAAACGGGTGTTCGGATCTCCAAATCTCCCCTGGCTTTGTGTCATGAAGAATAAATAAGTTACCTTCGTTTTAGCTTAATCTTCGTTCGGGAGCTCTAAGCCTACTGAAATTGTTAGTCGTGTCATCGACAAATTATAAGCCTCTTTGAAAAAATAAAAAATAAAACAAAACGCATCCGGAATCGAACACACGCACTTATCAACAGAGCTATTAAAGAATTATGTGGAGAACGAGTTTAATTGTCAATACAAGTAATTCGGTGATGGCATTCATAGTTTGTTGCATATACAACAAACGTCTTCTTCTTGAGAAAGGGAAGCAGAAGAAATGTCTCCAAAAGTGCCTACTTCCTCTTCTGAGGTCACACGATGGTCCTACGATTTTTTGGCTGGCAAGATCGAATGGCATTTTTTGTTTGTTGTTTTCATACGGAAACAGTTTCTGTATGAAAACAATTCATATGCATGCGTGTTCAGAAAAGAAAAAGGTGATTAAATGTCAGATTTCCTTATAACTTACATTTGGATTCATGTAAGATCGAGCATCCTGCGTTCTGTTTCTGTTCCAGTTGTAGCATTGCACCCTTCCAGCCTCGTGTTATTCAATCAGGAATTAATTGAAAGGTCACTGAAGCTAATGGGTCTGGGTCATTTGGCCCAACGCCATTTGGCACAAAGGAAATTTTGGATAATGGTCATTTAGCATAACAGTTTCTCATCAAAAACAGCCATTTTTAGAAAGAAGGACTACAATTATGATTATACCAAATGATTATTATGCAAAATGGGATTAGCATAGCATAGCATAGACTGACTGTACATGTCAATGGTTGCTACTCCGTGATTGATCGGAACTGGTAAGAATTGCACTGCGATCCAAATGAATAAGGGATGGGAGTTTCCGCTTACTCTCGAAGTGAAATTTTAGCAGATCTAGTATTATTGATCAATAACCGCGCCGCCCAAGTCCTTACAGTCAGTTGGGATGGGGAAGGAATGTTAGGGTGTAATGATTGTTTCTTCTAGAGACCGAGAATACCTCTGCATCTCCACAATCACCACGGGAAGGGTGATTATTAGTGAGGGAGGAAAAGATCTGGGAGTCACCTCTGGTCGATGATGCGATCCATGGACAAGGGGGAAATATACGACTTATATTAAAAGCTAGTTTTGTATTTTTGTCTCGAGAAGTTTTTGGTAGAAGCTTTAAAAAATACTTCAACATCTATAATGTCGAACAATTCAAAAGATGTTTTTATTAATGACGAAAACTGAAAATTACATGTATATATTTTAAATTATATGAAACAGGAATAATGCCGACACTTGTAGTGACGAACTATACATAGTTTGTTTGAAAATTACATATGAGTATTACTGTGCATTTTGTCTCAATATGGTAGAAGTTTTAAAAAATACGTCAACATTCACAATGTCGAACAATTCAAAAGATAATTTTTAATAATGTCAACAAGAAAAAAATATGTATATTGAAATAATATAAAAAAAAACATAATGCCGACACTTATAGTGACGAACCATACAAAGCTTCACACTTAAATTATTTTACGGATTCCTGTAAAATCTCAACAGCTGAACAGTTCGGTGAAATAAATTAACGGAGTACGGTAATTTTTTACAGTATTTGGTGAAAAATCACCGTAATCCGTAAAATTTCGACGGAATTACGGTATTTTATTTCACCGAACTGTTCAGCTGTTGAGATTACGGTGAAATTCACCGTAAGAGCTTAGTGTGTTGTTTTAATATTACTTAAAAGTTACGCTTTCAAAAAAAAATGTGTTATCACAAGCATGAAACGAACTCACCAGTTGGTAATCCATCCTCGACTGAACACAAAACTGACACTGACAGCAAAACTTCTTGGCGTCCCGAAAACAAACCGTCTTGCTTGTGCCTTCCCAAATACCTACCCAGCAAGACGCTCCAAAATAGAAAAAAATTCTTCGGCGACGAAACCACGCGCGAAACCGTGAGCAAAACCTATCTGACGACGCAAAATCGAACCGTCCTGCTTGGGCTTCACCTATTATTATGCAAAATGGGATTACCTAGTAACCTTATGTCACACTGGTTAGGGTATCCGGGATAATATGCACTCCCAGGGCAAACGACTTTTTGAGGTTTCTATAAATATTTTGGAAAAAATATAAATTTTCCGTCGATTTTTTCTTGTCATATCGTACGTTACGAATCCCTACTATCAGTACCTGATGAAAAATTTTTCCCTATTACTACGCAAACAGCCTAAAATAGCACCGTGGATCGTTTTTCCTCAAGGGTGCAGATTACCCTAGATTCCCTTACAAAGTGTTGCCACATTTTTGTCTATTTATACCAAACGTTAAAAATATTTTATTTATTCTGAAAATCCAGCTTAAATTGTTGGAAAAGGCATTCAATCATAGTGAATTGAAGAACCAAGATTTAGACAAAATAATTTCACTTCTCCATGCATTTAGATTGGTAACCGAACATTTTTATTAAATCACATTTTTCGTTGATAACTACTTCAGAAATTTGTAATTTTGTTGGAATTGCGGCGTCTATTGAATAGATTTTTCTATCGTGCCAGTTTACAATCTTCATCATCAATCAATCAATCAATCTGCTCCAGCACCGTAGATGTTAATCAAACACATTGAGTCAATAGCTGTGTTGTTATATTCACCAAAATGGTTTTGGTGAGTGAATTTGATGAATCGTGCCGACACTTGTTGTTTCCCGAGCGCGTGCACGGAAAGAAATGACAGTCGGGATTGAAAATATATGGTAAAGGGAAATCGATTGAGAATCATTGTTGTTTTACCACTATCACACGTTGGGCGAAAAAAAAAAACATTGTGCAGAATACAAACAAAAACAAAACGCTTTTTGAATTGCGCAAGTCAGTCTGATGTTCCCTACGCGCAAATTCTCTACGGAAATTTGCACAATTTAGAGAACACCGCCAAGTTACTCATATATGAAGTATTCAAATGACAATCGCAATAAAGTTTAGAATTATGTGAATAAAAACATTTTCTATTTTGGATTTGATATTCCACTGACTTTTTCTCCAATGCTCGTTCAAAACTAGGTGTCATGTGTTAATTTCCCCATACCGTTCTAAATTTTTAATTTACATTTAGCTATATTTTGATCTTATTATCTTAATTTGTAAAGCAAGACTTACTTTCACTGAAATATCGCTTAATTTTAACCATTTAAGGATAATTGCACTGAGAATGTGTATTTTGAGTATATTATGAAGAAAAGTATGAAACCGCGACAAAGCCACGAATTTTCAATAATTTTACCACGAATCTCCATTGTTCTTACTCACTTCCTTCGCGTTCTTCTACAAGCGTTAATAATTTACTTTGATATCGTCAGCACCCCACCGACCGGGATGGTGCACAAGTTCCTCAACTGGTTTATACATTGTGAATATACGCTCCATATATACTAGTTGCGGTGCTGGGAGGCTTTCGAAAATTAAGTTTAAATTCTTCCAGAAATACATGTGGGATTCTCATGGAAATATCTCTAGAAATATTCACAGAATAACTCTACGATTTTACAAAAAAAAATATCTGGGAATATTTTTAAAATATCTCTGCAACTTTTCCAAATATAGGTACCGTTTTGATTCATATTACGGACACTTAAGGTGATTATAAAACGAAGCCACACCTCAAATTTTCAAGAGCACAAGACTTGAGAACAAAACAGCGTTCCGCGTTGAAAATTTATCCCATTGGTCACCACCAGCAAGCAAGCAATGTGATTGATTTTCAACGTGAACTGTTGTCAGATTCTCCAGTCTTGTGCTCTTGAAAATTCTAAATTTGGCTTCGTTTTATAATCACCTTAAGGCCTCAGTGAAGTATAACCCAGCTTGGACCATACAAAATAAATCATTCTGTATGATTTTTTAGCGTTATCGAGCGTCGGAAGCCCTTAACATTCGGATGGTGGGTAAAGAATACACGTCCGCAACTTGAATAATTTTAAATAAATCAAAACGTGTGGCCTTTTCATGATTCTTATTCCGGACGCTCCATCACTTTTGCCTCATATTCCGGACGCTTTGATTCGAATTACGGACAGCTCATGATAATCATTAAGAATACTTCGGAAAATTCACCTGGGTTTATTCCAAAAATCCTTCTGAGATTCTTCTGGAAATATCTCAGAGATTCTTCCAGAGATCCCACTGACATTATTTCGGAAATTGTTTAAGTTATCTCTCTGATGATTTCCAGAAATATTTCTGATTCTTTCGAAGTCTCCCTGGCAGTGATGCATTTTGAACTGAACGCGAGCCAAAACTGAACGGAGCGAGTTCAAATTTTGCTCGAGAACGCAGTAGACAGTAAACTCCCGAGCCGGAGCCCACTGCTGCTCTTGAACGCCCCGTTCAGATCGCAATGCACTACAATGGTAATGAAAGCATAGATTTAAGGTTTTATCAGGAAAAGGTTTCCTGAATCAATACTAAAACCAATTTAGTTATAAATAAACATATTATGTCTTACTTTGAGCATCTTTTAAACAACTTTAGCACTGTAAGATAACGTGAATTCTATCAGAACAATCTGCGTTCAATTTTCTGCTCACTAGAGTTCAAATTTTTGAACTGAACAATGAGCAAGTCTACTTGATCACTCTGTTCAACAAATTGAACTGGAACGCGAACTGAACGCGTTCAAATGCATCACTGCTCCCTGGGACTCTTTCGGAATTCTTTTTTTTTTGTTTTTATCAAAAGTTGTTTTTTGCATTTCTGTCGAAAATGTTTCAAGGATTCGTTCGTAAATCTTTCTGGAATTCTTATGAATCTTTTTTGAGATTTTTCTGAATAAATCGAGGATTTTTTCGGAAATCCTACGGGGATTCTTTCGGAAATCCCTTGGAAATTCTTGCTGAAATCTTTCTAAAATTATTATATCAATCACTTTAATAATTTTATAGGAATCCTTTTGTAATACTTCGGTAAATGTCATTGGTACTCTTCTGATGATCCCAATTGAATTCTCCCGGAAATATCTCTGAACTATAATATTTAAAAATAAACTATTTATTCTTTGAGAATCTTTCGGAAATCTTTCTGAAATTCTCCGGGCCATTCGTTTGGAATACTTACGGTAATCCTGTTTGAATTCTTCAGCCTCTCTCTGAAGTTTTTTTTTTCAAAAATCCCCTAGAATTGTTTCGAAATCGTTCTGGTACTCCTCGAAAAATCTTTTTTTTACCACAAATCTTGCAATAATCATTCCACACATCTTCTTGCTATTACTTCAAATATTCGCCTAGAGTACTTCCGGAAATACCTCTGTGGTTTTTGAGAAAACTCATCTAAGATTGTTCTGAAAACTATTCGAGAATGTTTTCGGAAATTTCTCTGGAATTTTTGAAACAATCTCTCTGGGATTCTTCAGAAATTCATCAGAGAGTTTTCCGGATTTATTTTTTACTTACAGGAATCCCTTGGGAAATCTTCCAGAAAGCCCTCTGAGGTTTTCAAAGAGATTCTTCATATATTCTCTCGTATATCCCTCTGTGATTCTTTCAGATTTTTTCTGGGACTTGTCTAAGAATATACTGTGGAATATTAACGGAAATTCTTTTTGAAATTAATCCGAAACCGTTCATGGTTTCAGTCGGTATCTCTTCTGAAAATCCATTTGGGCTTATTCCAACAATCTTTCTTTTCGATTTCTGTAAGATTCCCAGCTAATTTTACCAGAACAATGCCAATGGGATTTTTGAAAGAATCCTGGTGGCATTTTCAGAAAAATCTTGAAGAAGCCAGATAGTCCCAAAATCGTTCCTGAAAGAGTCCCAGAAGCGGAATCCTTTAATGATATCCGGAAAAATTCCAGAACGGTTTTCGGAGGAATTTCAGGAGGGTCTCCGGAACTATTCCCGATGAATTTCCGGATGAATCCTAACGATATTTGTGATAAATCTCAACGAGATTTCCGGAAGAATTTTTGGAAGTATACGAAAAAGTCACAAAGGAATGTCCGGAAGCATCTCATAACCATGCAGTAGTACTACACTTTTTTAAATTAAATTTAGGGGAGGGATTATTAGAGTATGTTTAAAACTATTAATTGAACTTTAACACTTCACTTTTTGCAAAAAATAAAATACTAAGATCACTAGTAAGGCGAGCAAATACCTTTAAACTCTAATATGTGTTGCTTATCTTGACAGATAGGCCTATTTCGTCTGCGACTTACAGACTTCTTCAGTGTCGAGAGCTCGACATGTAGTAGTTCCAGAAGAAACTTAGGACGATTTTCGGAAGAATCATCGAAAAATAACCTGAAGCAAGATTTCTGGGAGAATCCTACAGAGGATACCGGACAAATCCCAGAGGGTTGTTCGGATGTATCCTCCAAAGATATTCCGAAAAATTTCATCATAATTCCAGATTAATCTGTGAAGAATTACAGAATCATTTCCTAAGCATTTCTGAAGGTTTTGCGGAAGCTTCCTAAAACGATTTCCTGAAAAATACCGGCATCATTTTCATAAGAATTTTCGAAAAACATCTTGAAGAATTCCTGCAGGATTTTCGGAAGAACACCATAGGAAAAAACCCCCGAAGGATATCCAACCAGAAGAACCTCAAAAGGAATTCTTAAAGATTTTCGGTATTCCCACGGAGATTTTCTGTATTTCCACGAAGATTTGCGTAAGTATCCCAGAAGGATTGCCTGAAGGATTTTTGAAATATCCGGAAGTATTCCAACAGAATTTTTTAAAGGATCTCAGAAACATTTTCGGAAGAACGCCAGAGGCGTTTTCGTAAGAACCTCAGAGATATTTCCGGAATAATATTAGAAACATTTTCTGAAGAATCACAGTAATTCGGAGGAATTCCAGATGGATTTAACATCAATCATTTCTGAAAGAAGTATAATAGAGGGTTTTTTCCTACAAAAGATTTCAAAATATAATAGTTAATAAAGCATTGAATTTCACTGTAGAGACAGTTCGTAACAGAAGTATTGAATTTAATTTATATTTTTTTTTAGGTGAATTTTATTACATCCAAATGAGTAAAATCCCACTCTCCTGAGTGTTCGAGGATATAGAAGGAGGACACAGATATATTTGTTATTTGATATTTAATTATATTGCATCGAATTTTCAAATTATATACAAAAGAAATAATATATGGAACCATAACAGTTCTTATTTCTTGCCACAATTAAATGACATTTACAATAGAATGACCCTCCTGCACATCATCTTTCTATATAATGGATGGAATATGATTTTCTTTAAATGAAAGTTTAATATCGCATAACATTTCGCAGTGTTTTAGAATTGAATTATTGTTATAAGAAGACTTACAAATATTTGTTGAATGTCATGTTAAGTTAAATATGTGAATGCAACGATATTATTTTACAGATAAAATTATTACACGAATGAACAAAACATTGAATTGTGTGTGATTTTTCCATAATGCATAACCAGCATCCTCGGGATGGATTGGTGAGCTGTCTGGTTGTTGCAGATGAACACTTATCGTGTAGCTCGACATCATCAACAATTTTTGCTTACCAAATAGGTGGCACACTTGCCCCAATAAGTATACATTTCAACCAAACAGGATTTCGTATGTAAAACTAAATAATTTTTTCGTTCAAATGCCACAATAACTTACACATGTGAATAGTTTCACGATGTACAGAACGTTAGAAAAATCTGGTAATAATTTACCCTCCACCATGCTATTTTGAAACAACGGAATCTTATAAATATTCACTCAAATTTGGTTGTCTTTGCACAAGTCGATGTAAATACGTGAAAAATAGAGCAATTTTTATCATATTTTGATCATCGTATTGTGAACTATAAGGGAACATATTGTTAAGCTCAAAGAGAAAATAAATATTATAGTTTTTATAAAAAGCAGGGGCGGCACACTTGCCCCAAAGTCCGCTATTCCGGGCGTCGTGAGAGACTTACACAACTAATGCGTAAACGAGGTTAAGCGTGACATTAAGCGAGACATGGAGCATGGGGCATTGAGTTATCTAGGGGAGAAGATGACAACTTCTGTAGGAGCGGACGTCAATTTCAATGTCATATGAAGGTTCTTGATAAATTCTAACTGGATTTTTCCGGAGCTATCAAGAAACTTCTGCGGATGTGATGTCAAGTTTTGCTAGAGAGATGCAGTGTTGACCAGACTCATTTCCCCGAAATTCGAATTGTGAAGCCATGAACTGTTATAACTGTGCGTTGTATTCCTGAGATGGAGGGGGAGGTGGTTGGGCTTGAGTGTTGCACATGGGATCCGACAGTTTCGATTGCGGTGGGCCACAATTGAAGTTTCGGTGAAATGATTCGCACTCACTCACTCACTCATTTCATTTCACCGAAACTTGAATTGTGGCTCTCTGGGATCAAAATTGATCGATTTTGTGTGCAGTACTCAAGCTTAACCATCTGCTTTTCTATCTTAGGAGGATAGAGCATGGTTGTAGTAGTTCGTGGCTTCGTAGTTCGAAAAATGTTATTTTCGGGGAAATGAGTCTGAACAACACTGGAGAGATGAAGCAAGATGGAAAATCTCGAATATGCAACTTATCCGTTTCAACTAGGTTTACAGTGTTTATAATTACTAGCAAAAGTCAACAGAACGCTGACCATGAAGCTCATAAGCTTCCCGCAAGACCATATGCCGACGAGACAATGTCAAACCGTTACCCAAAAAAATCGCGAGAGCAAATTGGATTGGGAAATGTGACGAATCAACAGCATCTCGTCAATCTGCTGCTACATATATGAAAATATCCAAATCGTCTATTGGCTGATGGCAAAAGCTCACAAATTGATCCGATTGACCTTCGGATTCGCTTTGGTTTGTAGAGGAGCTAGAGTTAGATCGACCGCCACCAACGACCGCAAGCCGGCCGTTACTCAGCGCAATATTGAATTTTCTGCCATTTTCGCGCCCACTTTGAACGCGTTCGATTTTTTTGATCGATTCCGTTCGCCATTATTGTCGTCAACGAGCTCTGCATGCTCAGCTACTTCGCCAACTCATTAGACAAGCCCTACAAGTTCCAGGTTGGGGGTCTTTCGTTATACTCGATATGTACGCAGCTGGATGAGGAAATTGACGGAAAATTTTTGTGGGAAATCTGGAAAAGGGTACAATAGCTCAAGGCGTGTCAATGGAAAGAAATGACTCATTTAGGAACCGACTTTGATTGGACGACCTTGAAGGTCGGCGTCAGCGTTTGGGTGCGGGCAGGATAGTTGAATTACGAATCGTGGAGTTTGACGAAAGCCGTTGTAGTGCAAGCCCGTCATCGGTGGGAGTTTCGCGCGTTTCATACAAAAGAGAAGAGCGTGGTCGTCAGATTTGGCATCACCGGTTGGGGAAGCTTCAGGTTATGAAATGGTGCGGCTCACTTAAGTGTTAATGCATCTTTTTTCGCCGCATCACTGTTATTATTTAACAGTCTTCCGTCATCTTGGTTGGTTTCGTGGTATTTCCACTGCTTCACGCTGCTCATTCACAATACAAGCGACGAAGACCGAAAGACAAAGGGGTTACAGCGTATTTTGAACGGTTCTTCCTCTTTCGTCGCGGCAAGAGGCGATGCTGTTACAGCTCAGTCGAGGAAGTTGCCAATGCAAATTCGGCACATAAAAACAACATAAAAACGCAGAAAGCTGACCTACAAGGAAGCTCCAGCACCAAACTGTGTAAACTTACAGAGCGTGTTTATTCTCGGCCGAAGGGCCGACAAATTAATAAGGCCATACTTATCATTTTTCAAATGATTAAGGTCACAGCACGGTAAGTCAGGCAACATACGCACAGTATCCGGGATGAGTTTAGTTTCGCATGTCACCATAGGCGGAACTGGTATCAGCATTATTATTGTGGGGAAATTTAAAAATTTGGATAGGCTGGCGGAAATAACGCGTAGCGAGCTATCTCCGCACAGGACATGAAATATGTTATTATTTTTTGGCCCGAATAGAACCTTTTTGTAGCAAAAGAACTATGAATAGTAGAAGAAGATATGAACATATCTTATATTGAGCAAATTGGGAAACGTCAAACCATTCCAAACAGGGTATTGCACCTAACGACGCGCATAGCTGACTTTGATTGGAAGCCTGGAAAATTTACCATTCGAAGTCGTTCGGTTTTCCAGGAATCAAAATTTTTCTTGCAACGCGTTATATTGATTTTAATAGACAATTTCTGTTTGAGAAACAATATGTTTATATAGTTAAATAAGTTTGCCGTTTGTTTGGCTTGGATGACTTGTTCATTTATTTTTCGGAACATTAGGTATATTGAAAATTGATTCAAAAATGACTGACTTTAAAAATACTGCATTTGAAATGCTATTCAAATCTCATTTCACCTATAAAAATTACATCGAATGTTTTCTACTGTAATATAATTGTAATAAAATAGATAAGCTTGGTTGGTAATCGCTTATGTTGACTAATCTAGTGACGCCCCTCCCACGGACGCAACCCTGTTCATGCCAATGCTTGTAAAATTAATTCTCGCATGACTCTGAGCCCCCACATGCCTGCACATATTGAGATGAGAAGATTCTTTGACTCATCCCACAAAGATCGCCGTGCGTTCTTTGTGTCATTGTCGAGAACTTCACCTCCCAAAGTGTTCAAGTACCAGATACCCGCAGCTCAAACGGGGGCGCGCAAACATTAATTGCGTCTCGCATGTGACTCACACCATCACCAACGGAGACGACACCGGGTTCTTAATGATCGCTGCCCCCGGAGGGCCTCCCATGCTCCCAAGCAGATACCCCGCTGATAGGGTGTCCCAGAAAAAATCATTGTTCAAAAGGCCATGGTGCTTAACCCTAAAATGAAAAATATGCTTGCATTTTTGCAGAACAAATCAAATATCTGACTAATCGTTCGGTGTTCCGCCCGATCAATTTATAAAATATAGCCATTGATGCAAATTGTCAGATCATAGAAAAAAATAGTAGACTATGAAAACTTTTACACAAAACATCAAAATTTGTAAATTCACATAAATTATAACAATTTTTCATTAATCTAGGGCTGAGCACCATGACTTTTCGAACATTGATTTTCCCTGGGACACCCTACCTTCCAACGAACACAAACAAGACTCCAAATTGGGGACGCTGGCTGGATGGCTGTCGTTGATGACCGTTCGGAGAGCGTGTGCCCATGGAATGGAGGCCACAAAAACAAATTAGTGCTAACGGTTTCCTTCGGCTTGGGCGTCGTCGTCACACTTGGACCTGGCTCAAGAAGAAAAAGACGATATGTAAAATACGCCCCCACGCCACTAATTGAATGAAAGTGCGCGGGAAGAGGGTTCTTAGCCAAACTGAGAATGGGAGGGAGTAATGAACCCATTTAACGATGGCGGCATCGTTACAGATAAGTGGAGAGATCAAACGTGACTTGGACGTCACCATATCAACCGGGGACAACATTTTATCACATCATATGTTCAAATGTGCAGAGGCGTAGCAACCATCAAGGGGGCGAGCAACCTCAATAGTTCATTCATTTCATGAATTTCATTGCTGAATAGAATCCAAAATGTGCTTTGGTTCGATTCGTAAGCCGAGTAACGAGTTTATTATATTACGCTGTGGTTCCCAACCTTTTTGAAGCTGCAATTTTCACAATTTTCCACGGACTCTTGAACACAGTTGTTCTTCAAATCATAATTAATGAAAAAGAAGGATTTGCCCAAACTGTTACCATCAAGATGTGGGAGAAGACGGGGTAAGCAATTTAATTCATATGTCAAAATCAAGAATCAATAAATTCATGTCGTTTTTTGAAGACTTGGGCAGAATTAAAAAATATCACAGGTTTTGTATTAGTAAAAATTTATTTATTTCTTCAAGCTTGAAAAAAATATTTCTTATCACGATTTTTTTGCGACAAGGTAAAACCAAAGACACATTAAAGACCTCCATGTCCCTTGCAGTTGCCCAAAATTGTATGGCTCATAAGGTAATCTAGAATGCCGTGAAAAGTGTACTGCGAACTATCAAACTTGGGTACCTTTTTCACTACCGAGGGACCAAATGCAGTACTAGAAGTGGTACCCAATCTGAGCCCGAGTGAGACGGACCTGGTAAAACCGCCCACCCACGAGGTAAAAGCGACCACCACGATTTTCGTACACAATTTTACGAAAACATATATCTGTTTCCTGTGATTATACAAAGTATAATGTTTTATGACTTCTACATTGATTAACGTGGATATTGAATTATTTTTAGGGTTAAATTATTGAAAAAAAAACTTGGATGTATACTTCTCATCACCTTAAGACACCCATATTTTGAAAAACAAATGGGCGAATTTGGATTGTATTTTAAACAAAATTGAATTAATTTCACTTTAATAGTTAAGCACAACGTAGTTACAACTTTTGAAAAGGTTTAGACATTTTATTTGGTAAAATTAGGGGTGGCAGTCTTACCCAATCAGCAGTGGTCGAGCAGAAGAAAATAACTACTGAATTCCAAACTGAGGTATTTCATCCCAGCTAATTAATACTGGTATGAATGAGCCCTGCGTAAGAGGTAAAATACCTCAAATAATACATTCTGCATATTCTACAAATACCAAGCTGATAATTAGATCAGGTATTGTAATACCTAAATAACACATGATGGATTTTCATATAAAAGTGAAATTTTTCAGAAGTAGTTCAATACCTCCAGCAATCCAGCGAATACCAAAATGAAGTATTTTAAATTGTTTCAAACATTTTTTCCAATACCATAATAATACTAGAATGAGGTATTGACAACTGAACAATACCTAATGATGGTATGATACTAAAATATGGTATGCATAAGTTATTGCGAGTTATTTTTTCCTCCTCGGGGAGAATAGCTCATAATGAGAATTGTGGAGGAAATGCAAGAAACCTTGTCGAACACATGAACAATTCAATGCAACATTGATTTACTTGGCACAGTGTATCATCTGATTCAGTTCAAAGACTACTGTGGTCGTTCCGGGAACATGGTCACCGGATATCGGTTTCGATAGGAACCCTAAAGGGACATTTCCAAAATATCAGGCACTGATCCCTTTCGACAGCTCAAAGTTTATGATTTTCTACTCAGAAGAGAATAAATGCCATGTCATAAATTTATCTGTTGTTTTGATCGTTATCGGAGACTCGGTGACTGATTCCATAAATGACCACTTTTGGCACCTCTTGTGCACGCTAATTTCGTAAAATGATTGATAAGATTTCTTGAATTTCCACATCATTTCCATTTCGAAATGTGCTAGGTACCCCAACACATTTGGACCTTAGTCCAAAACCATCACCGAATACTAAATTTTCAATGCATAAAACAAAAATGTAACTGGTTTGTGATTTTTCCTAAAAATTTCAACAAAATCGATCGGACGGTTGCAAACCTACAAAATTTTACACCTTCAATGTCAGCACCTCGTACACCCGTAAATTTTAAGTAACATTCTTGTTCAGAATTTGGAATTCAGTCAAAATTTTATAGGTCCAACAACAAATCCTACCAAACATTCATCTATTTTGTTCCGGGACCTCCTGAAAAGTTTCCTCGGCATTCTCCCCAAAGATGTTCATAAGATTTGAAGCATTTCGTCAATAATTATTCTAGGGGTATAATCAGAACTCCACATAATCATCGCCAGCAATTCTCCATAAACGTTTAATGAAACATATAAGGAATTTCTTCTTGAATTAACTATAGACGTTTCAAGGAACATGATAATAAAATTGATGGATACTAGGAAGAAAAAATCAACTGGAATTTATCTATAAGCTTGTCGAAAAATGTCAGGAATCTGAGCAATGTCAGATATCTGCTACATATACCACATGGAAAGCTTCCTGAGTGATAAAGAAATCTGTGAAATAGTAAGGCTTTTACTGATAGCTTTTAAATATTTTTGTCATCCTAATGGAGCCAGCCAAGAATTTCGGGAAGAAATTGTCTGTGGTAAGGGTCTCTCCAGAGCATTTTGAATGATTCAACCTAAAACATTGTTAAAATCTCTGGCGAAATCTGCCAAAAATGTGCTAGAAGTATCCCATGGATTAACTCCGGAATAATCTTAGCCACCTAAGTAACTGAATTGAATCAATTTTCAATATTTGCAATGGCTTCGCGGACCCACTGAGAATTTTTCATTTCAAACCTGATTTAACTGCTTAGAAAATTTCAGATTGGAAAAACTAATTCGAACATTCGATTGGTTGTTGTCTTGGTTTAGTCCTTTTGGTTGTTTATTTAGAACTCTCCCATGAAGCAACACAAAAATTTCATCAAAGATCCACGCATTGATCTCTTGTTCGATAAATTTCTCTGAAGATTCTTAATGAACTGCTCCAAAAATTTTCCAAAAGTTCCATTGGCATATCTCTTAGAAAACCTATATTTTTTAAGAATTTTCCCAGAAAACCTATCGAACATATCCTCTGAGAATCTTATAACATCAAAAACTTTTATAAGAATTTGTCTCAGATCACCAAAATTCCTGCAATATTCTCATTTCACTCATTCAAAAATAGCCGCAATAATTGTATCAGGAACTCTTCTCGGGGTTCTTTTACGCATAAGTCTTCCTCCGAAAATTATACCAGATTTTTTTTTATATTTTACAGTAATTTGTACAATATAAAAAGCAATATTTTGAGAAATTTCCTGAGGTGTTCTTAGAGGTATTTATGGATACCTTGGATACTTCATTACATGAAGTCTTGACATATATCTCTTTAATCATTCTCAAAGTATGTTTTGTAGAACTTCCTGTTTTATATTTTGTAAAATCACACGGCTGGTTGCGGGGAAATCTGTTTGTTGTGGAGTCGAACGGTTTTGAGTAGAAACACTTCTGTTAGCAGTCCTTTACAGAAGCAGCTTTAAAGCTGTAATTTATTGAGATTTCATTAGGTCATTTTAATACATATATAATCCTCATATAAACTCACATTCAGTGTTCTACAGCCTTATCTTAGAAACCTCGACTCGCCAACAATTCAAATAGGCAACGAAATTCACCTCACCTGACAAATGCATGTAGTTTAGTATTAGGTATTGGAAAAAGAGCATGTATATAGTTCTAGGTAACATTTTAAGTAGGCTCTTTAAATATAAGTTCAATTAGGGTTTTCAATTCACCTTTTTAGGTTACAAATTAGGGAATATTCAATTAAATAACTCACGGTTCAAAGGTTGATCACCTTCTTGCCTGTGAACACCTCAGCCCGACTTGGTCGGCAATTAAAGGCCTTGGATGGTGCTCCCTGGGTCGATCTCGTGTAACTAACTCGTGGTTCGACAGGAAGAGATAATCTACTCCTCGGAGAAACGCTGTCCAGGCGATAATAATATTTGGCCTACTATTGGCAAATTGGTGTTTAACACGGTTTTACAATGCGGTGTAACAGTGAACAATGAATCGACCAATATTTCACATCGTTTGTCTTCACACCTTGTTCTGACGTTCTGTCAACTCCCTTGTCATGATGACGGTTACAGGGAGCATACGGAATTCACCCCGTCCTCTGCAGTGTTGGAAGACTGGCGGTTTTTAACATCCCCCCTTCCGTGTAATTCCGGGGTACCCTGCATCTGATCATCGCGAACATCTAGTGGAGCCAGTTTCACTGCTGGTCGCTTCATTATTCCATCTGCAGTTCTAACCATTGCACTTCGGACTTGACCATCCTTACCTCGCATGACCTCAGTAATACGTCCTCGTAGCCACCCATTTCGCTTGTTGTCGTCGACTACAATCACCAAATCTCCAGGTTTCAAAGGTTTAACCGTTTCGAACCACTTGGTTCGCCTTGTCAACGTCGGTAAGTATTCACGAACCCAACATCTCCAGAACTCGTCGGCTAGATGCTGCACCAATTTCCAGCTATCTCGCAGAACAACTCCTTCATCCGATAGTGATGACCTTGGCTGCACTATACCGCTTGAGCCGTACAGCAAAAAGTGGTTCGGCGTTAAGGCTTCTTGTTCGGCATTGTCTAGTGGTACGTATGTCAAAGGTCTTGAGTTGACAATCGCTTCCGCTTCCAGCACCACAGTTTCTAGAACCTCGTCGCTTGGATGACGAGGATGTTCTGAAATGGCTCTCATCGCCTCCTTAACCGAACGCACCATCCGTTCCCAGGAACCTCCCATGTGGGGTGCAGATGGTGGGTTAAAGTGCCAAGTCGTTCTCGCATTGGTGAATGTTACAGCACAACCTTCATGAATGGCTTCAATCTGCTTCGTCAGCAAATTGCTAGCCCCTTGAAAACAGGTCCCATTGTCGGAATAGAAGTCGGTTGGAAATCCTCTTCGTGCGCCGAATCTTCGAATTGCCATAATACAAGACTGCGTGGAGAGACTATGCACTATTTCTAAATGTATCGCCCGTGTAGTGAGACATGTAAAGAGCGCCACCCAGCGTTTGACCAAGCTACGACCTTGTTTCACTAGAAGTGGTCCGAAGTAGTCAACACCGGTATAGCAGAACGGTCTAATGTGAGGTGTTAGCCTGACCTTCGGAAGCGCTGCCATCATTGGTGGTATCGGCACTGTCTTCCTAACCTTGCAGTGTTGACAATTCTTGGCAACACGTTGTATCAAGGAACGCAATTTCGGTATTCGGAACTGCTGTCGAATTTCGTTTAACACCGTTTCACGGTTCTGATGTTTGAATCTACGGTGGTAACTGTCAACAAGTAGAGTTGTTAGAGGGTGATCCTTCGGCAATATGATGGGATATTTCATTCCGAATGAAACGGTAGGTGCAGCCTGTATCCTACTATTCATTCGTATCACACCTGCATCATCCATGAACGGGGACTGATCATACAGCGGGCTACCCTTCTCAATTCGTTTCTGTTCCATTCCGTGGTTGACCTTGTTGAACTTCAGTATGCAGTATTCGTCAGGGAATGTTTCATTCTGCACTTGTCGCCACAATAAATTCTCTGCCTGTAGTAGTTCTTCGCTGGTTAGCGGTCCAAAATGACGTTCTTTCTTGAACAGTTTAGAGGATCTGATCACGAAAGCTGTTGCTCGTAAAATACGGTTCCAATTCGAGAACCTGTTCACGTCGATCAATGTTTGTGGCATTTCTCGATGGTGATGAAACACTACGCGTAGCTCCTCATCGGTTGTCATTTCTTTCCGTGATTGCTCGGGCCATTCGTTTTCCGTCAAGTACAGAAAATTTGGTCCGGTATACCAGCGACTACTTGGGCTGAAGCTAGGTCCACATCCCCATTTAGTTGCATCGTCGGCCACATTTTGTTTCGATGGAACATAATGCCATTCATCTACTACAGATACATTCAAAATTTCACCAACCCTAAAGCCTATGTATGGATGATAGCGCCGGCTATCTGAACGAATCCACGAGAGGCATGTTCTTGAATCCGTCCACAGGTACCGCCCTTCCAACGGGAGATCTAGGGCTGTGCATATATTGTCCATCAGTCGGCACCCTATTAATCCAGCTTGCAGCTCCAGACGTGGGATAGAGAGCGGCTTGAGAGGCGCAACTTTCGTCTTTGACGCAACGAATACGCAGCTCACCTTCTTGTTCTTGACAATCCGCAGATATGCTACACATGCGTAAGCTAGCTCGCTTGCATCGACAAAGACGTGAAGCTGTATTCCATCATGTAGCTTACTACCTGTATTGCCGAAGAAACAGCGAGGAACCTTCACTTCGATCAATTGTTGTAGAAGTCGAGTCCAGTGGTGCCATAAGCCGAGTAGACCATCCGCAATACTATCATCCCAATCAGTGCCAGATCTCCAGATGTGCTGTATGAGAATCTTGCCATGAATTATGAAGTGAGCGATGAATCCGCATGGGTCAAACAGCGACATGACGATTCTCAACACCTGCCGTTTAGTGGGAGCAGTTCCTTCTAATAGTAGCTTTGCAAGATCATCCTTCAAATTAATGTCGAAAGTAAAAACGTCCTCAGCGGGCTTCCACATCATACCTAGCACCCGCTCCGTATCCATGACGTTGTCGAGTATCATGGATTTCTCTTCAATTGGCT
The DNA here is from genome assembly GCF_002204515.2 of Aedes aegypti. Taxonomy (NCBI): domain Eukaryota; kingdom Metazoa; phylum Arthropoda; class Insecta; order Diptera; family Culicidae; genus Aedes; species Aedes aegypti. The sequence continues at coordinate 151,456,420 of NC_035109.1, forward strand.
TGGTTTGACCCAAACGTTGTAGCAGCTCAGGAGAGTTTGATGAGAAGTTTCGGATGTGAAATCCACCTTGGGCGTGTACGTATTTCACTTCTTCCACTAGTTGAGCTGCTTCGTCGATCGTATCGACGCTATCTAAGTAGTCATCAACATAATGTGCATTAACAATAGCTTCGGCAGCCTTCGGAAAAAGCGATGCGAAATCCTTCGCGTTCGTGTTCTTGACGTGCTGCGCGGAGCATGGCGAGCACTTTGCACCAAATGTCGCCACATCCATGATGAAGACCTGTGGCGCCTGATCTGGACGTTCACGATAAATAAACCGCTGGGACTGCTTGTCTTGGGTGATGATCCGTACTTGGTGGAACATTTCCTGGATGTCTCCACACACGGCAACGGCCCTCTGACGAAACCTTAGTAGGACGGCAAATAATGACGTCAACATGTCGGGCCCTGTCAAGAGCATGTCGTTGAATGAAACACCGTTTACTCGCGCCGCAGCATCCCAAATTAGACGAATCTTCTCTGGTTTCTTGGGATTTCTCACGATACCAAGCGGCAGGTACCACACACGGTCCAAATTTGTCGACTGAACTTCCGCTTGTGTAATTCGATGGGCGTATCCTTTCACTTCATATTCGGCTATTAGTTCATTAACTCGTTCTTGAAGTGCAGGTTCCTTTGAAAGTTTCTTCTCCAATGACTGCATTCTGCGTACAGCAAGTGGATAGCTATTGGGAAATGATGGCCGATCATATTTCCACAGAAGTCCGGTCTCAAAACCTCCATCTATTCGACGAGTTGTTTTTTCAAGTATACCGCGAGCTCGTCTATCTTCCTCTGACTCCAGTGGGGTAGCTACCGCGGCCTCTTCGATGCTAAAGTATTGTTTCATTTGCTCGTGTAATTCTCGGTTACCAACTTCCTCAGAGTGAACATGAAGCCGGGTAACTGTGCTGTTTCCATCGATCTGCTTCCCGTACACGCACCAGCCCAGCCGAGTTTTTGCTGCTACTGGATCATTTGCACCGCCTTCTCGAACCTTCAGGGAAGTGAGCAATTGTGCATGCTCGATGCCGATGATCATCCTTGGAACCGCGTCCGAATAGCTGCGCAATGGGAGTCCTCGCAGGTGTGGGTAGATTTTTTGGAGCTCGTTATACTGGAACGACTGACTTTGAAGCTTTAGTGTCTGTACCGTACGCACATTATCCAATCGGTATTGACTTTTTAATCCGGTTCCTGAGATGGCTACAGAGATCCGCTGAGAACCCTTCTCTTCTCGAGATATATCTCCGGTCCAGCCCAGCCAGAGAGGTTCCTCAGAACCGTTGATATTCAACTCTGCTGCAAGTCCGGATTCCAATAATGTGGATTCACTTCCATCGTCCAAAAACGCAAACGTGTCAACTTTCTTTCCATTTCCTTCCAACGTAACTGGGATATAACGAAATAGAGAAAATTTCGTCACAGAATGGAAATTTTGTCGCACGACGTTGTCATTAGAACATGTACCAGTGGCTGAATCAGTAGCTATCCGTGAATGCAACAACGCATGGTGGCGGAATCGACAACCGTCTACTCCACACTCCTTACCAGATCGGCACGGCCACTTCCGATGTGGAATCAAACAAGTTCTGCAAAGTCCTTTTGATCTGATCGCCTTCCATCTGCCATCAAGGTCTAAAGCCTTGAATTGATGGCATCGAGCAACTTCGTGAGTTTCATCAGAACAGTAAGCACAAAGTCTCTTCACGATTTCCGCTTCTCTCAAAGAATTCTGTAAGTTCACTGTCGCTTCCGCTGAATGACCTTCATCAGCTTCTGCGTGAACATACAACTTTTGCTTTTCACGTCCCATGTTAATGGGTTTAGTCTGCTGTATCGTCGAATCCAATGGCATCGTTACGTCTGTTGCTGTCTTCACCCCCAGACAACCAAAATGTACGCATAACGAAATCACCTGGAGGCTTTGTATGTACAAAAGTTCACTTATAAGATGTCACGAAAAGGCCTTCTACGTACAAAAGTGGAGGCGATATGCGTGCATATATTGTGTGATGATTATTAACATACAATGCGAGTGTATACATATTCTCCCGAACTAACCTGTTATATTTTGCGACTTAACTTATGATAACAAATGTTGATTTGACAGCTGCTACGGATTGATTCGACTTACTTTGTACGAGTGTACGGGACGAAACAAAATGTACAAATGAACTCAGAAAAAAGTGTTTTATGCGAGGAAACTCATCAATTTGCCGAGTTTATCCACGGTGTTTTGCGAGTTTGATGTAATTAGTATGAATAAACGAATTAAAATGTGAACTTTCCTGCGATTTCTGGTTGTCTGGGCCATCTCCGACATAAATTCTCCGAAAGTCGCCAGGTTGACATCCGAAATTGAACGCTTGTACCAGGACCACTGCATTCGCATTTGCGGTGGAAGCTTCTCCACTAGTTCATGCACCAGCATAGGGTTGCGCAAATGATCTTCCAGATTTGCAATATGCATATGGTCAACCAGGTTACGCACCGCCAAACCGTAGGTGATGATTGATTGCAAGTTCTCATTTTTGGGTGAAGGAATACTTCGCAACTTCTGCAGTAGAGAGTGAATTAGGATTTCTGGTCGTCCATATAACATCCGTAAAGTCTCCATCACGTGTGGTACTGACTGGGGCATTAGTAGACGACTCTTTACGGATTCTAGCGCATGTCCCTTCAAGCAACGCTGTAAACGGGCTAGATTTTCCGCGTCTGTGAACCCACAGGCTGTCGAAGAGTTGTAAAACGAACTGGAGAATAACGGCCAGTCTTGTGGGTCACCGGAGAATGACGGCAACTCTTTTGGCATTACCTGTCGTGCCGCTATTTGAACACCTGAAGGTGCTTGCTGGAAGGACGTATCTAGCTGTTGTCCAGAAGGAGGCACTATACAATGTGAACCATCGATTCGCTGAGAATCACTATTTCCGGTTGTTGCTGGAAACACTGAATTCGAACTAGTAGTCATTCGCCAACCAGCTTCTGGTTGTTCATAAACACCCAATGATGGAACCGATACAGGTGTGGTAGTAACAGCTGGCGTCATCCAAGGTCGATTCCACTGTCCCGAACACGACATACCCGACTTAGATAGCGAATGCGTTGTAACTACGTTTGACACACGTCCGAATTGTGATCCGGAATTGACAGATACTATTTGCCCGAAAGACATGCTTTCGGAAGATGGTTTGTGAGAACCAGCAGTATATATCGGAGGTAATTGCCTATCGCTTAATTTGGAAGCAAATGGAGCCGATGGTGTAACACCTGGACTTCCAAATGATACATTTGTTTGAGTGACATTCGTTGTATTCGATTGGGATTCAAAAATTGTCGGAAGTGCGGACGATGTGTTAACATTTGCCCCAGGATAGTACCCAGCCCACTTTGAAACAGATGAACTGGTGGTCCCTTGAATTGGTAAGTTCGATAGAGGGACTGTTGCATAAGGAATAACTGAAGGAGTACTTAAGTGTTTTTGGGGTGTTGACGTCGATTTGGGCCTGTTGACGTCCTTCGTAGCATTCGTGTTGAACAACGCATCGAAACTAGTTTTCTGGTTTGATATCGTAGCAGCCCCTGTTGTCACCATTGGGATTCTAGAATGATCAGCATCACCAGAGGCATGCGGTTTCTCAGCAGAACCAGGAGCAGTTCCAAGCCATGACTCGACCTTCTTCCGACTTGCTTTACTGCTCATAACGCTTCTAACGCTTCCGTTTTCCTCCTCCAAGGACTGCAGAAGTTCATGTTTCTGTTTCAGCAGCTTGGCATCTTCCTCTGCTCTCTTCTTCTGTATTTCTTGTTCCTTTCTGCGAAACTCGTCCTCCTTTTCACGATTCCTCTTGATCAGCTCTTGTTCTTCCTCAAGAAGCTTTAAAGCTAACTCAGCCCGTTGAGCTCGGATGCTGCTTGACGTTCTTGTAGTACGGTGCGTGCGGTTGCTGGCCACTTCCGTCGCCTCGTCATGTAGGCATCGGTCACAACGCCAGCTTTTGTTGGGATCAAGGGTCTCGCTCGTAAGATCTGCACAATCCCGATGAAGCCAGATGTCGCACATATCACATCCAACCATATGATTCACCCAGCCATCTGCGCGACATTTTCCGCAAGTCCGAGCGGAATTCATGTTGCTGCTTATTTCGCAGAACTTCCTACTGCTTACTGCGCAGTGATAGATTCAATGACTGAATCTTTAAAGTTTGTTGTGGAGTCGAACGGATTTGAGTAGAAACACTTCTGTTAGCAGTCCTTTACAGAAGCAGCTTTAAAGCTGTAATTTATTGAGATTTCATTAGGTCATTTTAATACATATATAATCCTCATATAAACTCACATTCAGTGTTCTACAGCCTTATCTTAGAAACCTCGACTCGCCAACAATTCAAATAGGCAACGAAATTCACCTCACCTGACAAATGCATGTAGTTTAGTATTAGGTATTGGAAAAAGAGCATGTATATAGTTCTAGGTAACATTTTAAGTAGGCTCTTTAAATATAAGTTCAATTAGGGTTTTCAATTCACCTTTTTAGGTTACAAATTAGGGAATATTCAATTAAATAACTCACGGTTCAAAGGTTGATCACCTTCTTGCCTGTGAACACCTCAGCCCGACTTGGTCGGCAATTAAAGGCCTTGGATGGTGCTCCCTGGGTCGATCTCGTGTAACTAACTCGTGGTTCGACAGGAAGAGATAATCTACTCCTCGGAGAAACGCTGTCCAGGCGATAATAATATTTGGCCTACTATTGGCAAATTGGTGTTTAACACGGTTTTACAATGCGGTGTAACAGTGAACAATGAATCGACCAATATTTCACATCGTTTGTCTTCACACCTTGTTCTGACGTTCTGTCAACTCCCTTGTCATGATGACGGTTACAGGGAGCATACGGAATTCACCCCGTCCTCTGCAGTGTTGGAAGACTGGCGGTTTTTAACACTGTTCAATATAATGTTTGCTTTTATTCACGACGGAAATCAAACTCTAACACTTAGCTAAATACCTAAAGAGGGACAAATGGTTGCATTGCTGGATTATTTACCGAAGCAACCGTTTAATATTGATAAAATTTGTGTACCGTGTGGTACCAAAATCCGTACATTTGATTGAATTTTCATTATTTTAATATTAAAATGAATTAAAACACAGTTTTAAGATTACACATCCAATTACAATAAGTTATAAGATCTTGTTCATGCTAGCATACTATAAGTAGGCCATGATTTGAAAATTGTAAAAATCAAAATGTGACCGCTTATCATTGTGACCACTGCTTTGTGTGGCTTGTTCGTAATTTGATAAGAAGAGTGAATATAGTTTGCATCATATTAATAGTGAAATTTGCACTTTTTTGAACTGTTGCCAATGCCGATGAAGTAAATGCAGCTTCTGAACAGTACAATAACTGTTTAAGAGGATCACAATTCAAATATGAATCTAAATCCGTACACAGCAAAACTTTAACATATTTCATCACTTTCCAGTCAAACATGTGATAATATGAAGCTAAAATATTAACCATCAGAGATGCGTAATAAATAAGTACACACAGGAGCTCCAAAAATTTCCACAACGGATTAGAAAACCGAAATTGTGAACTAGAACCTTGAAATGACCGCAGTAAGATTGTTATTGGGTTCTTCTTCTTCTTTCTGGCGTTACGTCCTCACTGGGACAGAGCCTGCTGAGAAGCAGTGTTTATTATTAGTGTTTTATTGAGCAATGTCCTCAGTGTTCTAATGAGCACTTCCACAGTTATTAACTGAGAGCTTACTATGCCAATGACCATTTTTGCATGTGTATATCGTGTGGCAGGTACGAAAATACTCTATGCCCTGGGAAGTCGAGAAAATTTACAACCCGAAAAGATCCTCGACTGGTGGGATTCGATCCCACGACCCTCAGCTTGGTCTTGCTGAAAAGCTGCGCGTTTACTGCTACGGCTATCTAGGCTCCATTGTTATTGGGTAGAAATTGTTAATTATGAAGACATTCCCAAGTAACATTGGAAGCTGAATAACAGCTTATGTGTGAAAATCAGATTTTTATCTGCACTGGTCTCGAAATGGCAGTATGGTAAAGTCATGCCCATTCTTTCTGGGACACCCTATACATCATCAAAATGAAAGGCCGAAATAAGTATTGGTCTTCCAAAATTTATTTTCGTATGAAATATCACGTATGAATATATCACTTGATCATATTTACTAGAAATGGGTAACAAGAATATAAATATCCAAAAAAAAGTTTTAATTTAACGGCTCAGGTGTCCGGTACTGGGAGATCTCCCTCTATGTAAATACTATGGAATACACCCGGATAGTTTTAATTAAATATAACTAATGGTTCTGCATGCCTTGCCAAATCCCTTGTAAAATCAATTGTGCATTGTTTGATAAACCTTCGAATAATTTCTGCACGGAAAAAAAATCTGTTCCTGGAATCATGAATAAATCATGAATATCCATATTCATGGTCCGTATAGAAAAGAGTGCCATGAACATGGGTATCCATGATTTCATGCATAATTTTCGTAGTTTCAGGAACACATTTTTACCCATGTGGTAAGATTTTTTCAGAAGCCTGATTATTTGGTGGACTCCAAGAAATCTATCATCACGTAATAAATATGAGTGCTGGAGACATTCTTCCACAAACTCAAGCCCCAGATGTCTTAGCGAATTGGTTTCTCATCAGCCTGGAGAAGGTAAACACATCCCCCCCCCCTCCACTGCCTTCGCTGACAACGACCATGTACATGTGTCATCCACAGTCTAGCTAGACGCAGTACCATTCAAACTTAGAGGATGGGAACTTCTAAACATCAGCGAACTCACCACCAATGAAATGTAGACATGTCAAACCAACGTGCTCGTACAAGTTTAGAATACGTGATGACCGCCAGGACTTCAACGCAACATCGGACAACGAAACCCGATATTTAGGTACCGACACATCCAAGCACATCACCTGGGAATAAAACTGAAGTTATGCCGTGTTCCTGCTTGTACAGTGATTCCACGCAATTCTAGCGAAAACTGGGATCTGGCGGGTAGAGTCGTCGCATCACGTCCCATCGCAGCATGAATGGGTAATTAATTAGCTTGTTGCTTCGCAATGTACGTTCTTTATTGGAGCTCGGGGACAATTTAAGCGGTCGTCGTCGTGTTCTTGTGGGAACCAAATTTATGAGGGCACATTAAACTGTGTACCCGAAGTTCTTGCCCACTGCATATGGCGATTGTGTTACTGTTTCTCCAGATGGCTTTAGCCGAGTACGAAAACGCAACGTACAAAACCGTTTTGCGATGAACTAGTGCACAATTTATGGCGATCGTTAAGTTTGAGCATCCTTTAAGTGCTCGATAGGGGAACGCTAGTTTATGGGAGTTTTTACACCTTGGGTAGTTCTTGCTATTGACGGATAATGGGACCATTCAGAGGAGGAAAACTGCTAGATAAACAGGAGGATTGAGTACTATAAAGATATAACTATGTACAGAACAGTAAACATTCCGCTATAGAATTTTACAACAAGCATACATGGCTGAATCATTTTTCAACATATAAGTAACATTATCATATACTCATAAATCAAAAGCCTTACAACATTGTAATGGTATTTTATTAGATTATTAGCTGACTTACAATTTAATACCGTGGTCAGATTTATGTTGAAGAAATCTGAAGACTTGTATTCATTGTGGAACTAATTTCCATTTTTTTTATAGATAACATCCGTATTATTGAAACTTCAGAATGTAAGTACGCTAATTATTCATATTTTGTATTGTATGTTTTTGGATACCTACTTTTACTACTTCTTTCTGGCGTTACTTCTTAAATGGGACAGAGCCTTATCCACCTAGAGTTCGTGTGAGCACAGCCGAAATTATTTATTGAAAATTTTCTTTACCGATAGACAATTTTCAAATGTGTATATCATTTGGCCAGCAAGAAGATATTTGACAAGATTCTCAATGGGTCGGATTATGGTTCAACCTACACTTCAATGTGAAAAGGGACCAGTTTACTCCCAGTGATATTTGTTATCAAAATAATCCAGATTAGAAGTATGAAAGATTTTTTTTAATTCTATCGTCCTCTATCGTAAAATCTACTATGATTGATCCGAATTATTAACCCTCAATTCGGTTAAAGCAAGATTTTTTTTACAATCGCAGCACAGAAAAAAAAAATGCATCGGAAAAGCTAGATCGATGTCAATAGAGAGACGCCAAAGGCGAAAAAGCTCAGAATACACTGTGTAGGTGTCTTATGAGGTGGGTTTACAATGTCCTATATTCGCACTAGTGAGATTTTAAGGTTGCTTTCCATGGAGGTCAGGAGCTATTTATCACAGTATCATAATTCACAGCTCGATTTTGAAATGTTCGAGAAGACAAGCTACGATGCTCTTTTGCACCTTTAGCAGTGCTTTTGTATCATTAGATAGCACTACTGGGAGGAACTATTTTTTCATTAAGCTCAACAAAGAAAGAATTGATAACTTCATAGAAAATGTATAATAGCTCCGACCTCAACAAACAGGACTCTTTCCTGAAAATCATCTTAGATCTTGGCGACTTTCAATACCAAATCTTGGTACTTATTTTACCAATCCAAACTGCGATCTTGCCGGATTTAAATAACCTAGGTACGGCAAATAATTACCTAGCTGTTGGATTCTCAACAATCAGTTTACCGAGGTCGATTTCCAAACTTATGTGTGCAGACAGATCGGCAAAGGAGATCAACTTTGAAAATTCATTTTTTTTGCCGAATCATGCCTAGCATCTCAGTATGAGAAAATTTACATGCTTTGTACTTTAGTTTGCATTCACTTTTCAAAAGGAATAGCGTTTTTCCATCAATCCCTTCCATGACAATTACAAGTTTCCAAAAAGTGAAGGACAAACTGTTTGACGTGTAGTTTTCAAACTTTAACGATCTCAATCGTCACTTCTGTGCAGTACTTAAGATCGTAGCCTTGGACACTAAAATATCTCCAACTGCACTTGGTTGAGATTGAGACGAAAATTCCAACGGAACTAACAACCAGCTGAGCGGTGATTGTCTTGCATGTGCGCCCCTCGCTGTTATACGAGCAAAAACGGGGTGTGTGAAGTTCGTTCAAATCACCATCGCATTAAAACTAGAGTAGGAACCACGATACAGCCTCCTGAATCAACCCACATGGTTGGCTATTAAACCGAGTGCCGAGGTGTCAGAAAAGTACCCTCCAAGCCCAACCCGCCGACGAAATACAGTCGGTTACGTTTTGTTTGCGCGTGCGACTTGATTTCCTTTTGGTTCCTTTCCGCGCCGGGTGGCAACCGCCACCGACTGGCAGCCAGCCATCGTCATTCTATGGCAGGGATCACCAAACTGCGGTCCACGGATCGCATTTGGATATTGATGTGGGGTATATACTGTTTTGTATTAGCAACAATGCTTTAAAAGTCGTTATTTTTGGGAATTTATAAACAAAAATAGGAATTTCTGATAATAATTAGCATTCAATAGAACACCCACCGTATTTATTAGCCCAGAGACAATTTGAAATTCGATCTAAGTAGAACAATGAAGCTTCACAAATCTTGAATCTTTCCTGAAAACTTCAGTTAGTCACCTTGAATTTCCTTCATATAATGCACTTTTATACGTAGAATAACGGGGCGAATTTCGATGGCCATTGCTTCAAGAAAACGATTTTGACGAAGTGCATCAAAAGTCCTGTCCGTAAGATATGATTGCTTCTCATTATTGATTAAAGTTGTGATTGTGACTTCCTACTAAATCAAATTTCTCGGGCAAATATGTGGTTTTGGTAACTTCAATTGACAATAAGTTGTTAATAAAAAAGAGAGAGTATCATCGTACTTTTCGCACTATAAATGAATGCGAAAATGACAACTTTGGAAGAGAAAACTCTCATTTAATAACTGTGGAAGTGCTAATTGAACACTAAGCTGAGAAGCAGGCTTTGTTCAAGTAAGGACGTAATGCCAATGAAAAGAGAAGAAGATTTTTTTTAAGGCGCTTTGTGCTTGTGGGCACAACTGTGCCGGAATCAGTTGATCTTTAGCTTCTTTAGCGATACAGATCTATTTTAAACTTATCTATATTTACATCTACTTTCACTCTCTCCTACTCTTTTTCTCTCACACCGAGCAGGTAGGAGAGAGCTCTGCTGTTAGCAGGGATGCCAGGTTGGAAGACATGTCTTTGAATATTGTTTTTTTGATGATGATTTTTGGAAGACTTTTCAGAATTTGTGAAGACATTTGGAAGACAATTTTAAATTATTAGCATTTTAGAAAATTACTAGATTTAAGAAAAAAAAAACATATGAGTTGGAAATTACAAGAATCCCCTCCAAAAAGATTATTGCACGTCTAAATCGAGCTATAGCGATCCCTCTCCGAATTCCGTTGAAAATTCTCCAAGGATTCAGATGATTTGAGAATTCTGACAAAGATGTTTCTAGAGTTTGTTCTAGGAACTCTTGTCGACATTCTAGTAATGTATTTAAGTATTATAGAAGCATCAAAGTTATTCAAGGATTCTTACAAGGACTTTTTAAAATCTGTTTCAGTGTTCCTCGTGTTTTTTTTTTACGAATTTATAAAGAAAGTAAACAGATTCTTATATGATTTTTTCTTGAGATTGCTACAAATGTTGCTTCTGAAATTATCCCAAGGCAACTTTGGGATATCTGTAAAGATTTTTTTCACTAATTTCTTCTGAAACTCTTCCAGAATTTCTTCAACAATGGGTAACCTTAGGGCAACTTCACCGGTGGTCAAAATTGTTGAACCATGTTATAAATTGGAGCTTGCACCGGTGTTGCAAATATTGTTCCAATTTTATTTTATACCAGTTTTCTGGTCCATTTTTTTGGAACAGGCTAACTGCCTGGTTCATTTTTGGTCGGATTTGGACCAATATTTGAACTGTTCATAAACTGGTTCGATACATGTTTGTTTATAAGTTCGGATTTTTCTCGCTGATACTGCGCTCTAGATCCTACTCATTTGAGGTAAGTGAAAACAGGAACAATATTCCATCGAAGCTGTTTTAAACAATATTCATTCCTCTTCCAGCGATTCCTCCGGCAATTATTCCGGCAATTCCTTCGGAGAATTCATCAGCAACTCATACAGGACACCTCTAGGAATCATCAGGGTATTTCTCTGGGAAATTCTTTAGGGATTCGTCCAAGGATTCCACCACGAATTTCAACGGAAATATATTTAAATATTCCACTACGAAGTCTTCCTACAGATATCTCCAGGAGCTCTTCCAGGAATTCTATTGCAGTTCCTGCGATTCGTCCAACAGAATTTCCAACAGGAACTCCTCTGGGGATTTCTTTCAGGCATTCATCCGGGAGTTTGCTGCACGAATTCCTCCGGGATTTGCTGCAGGAATTTCTCTGGGGATTTGCTCCAGGAATCTCTTCGGGTATGCATTTCATTCGGAAATTTTACTCCATGGATATCATCCAGAAATTCTACCGGGGTTTTCCTCCAGGAATCCCTTATAAATTTTCTTCAGAAATTTCTCTGGAAATTTGTACCAGGATTTTTTCCGGAGTTGTGGTCTAGGAATTCCCTTGGGGATTTTTCCGGAAATTTGTTCGAAAAATTCTTTCGGGAATTTTTTCCATAAATTTCTTCGATAATTTATCCAAGAACTGCTACGGGGATTTCCTCAGTGGAATCCGTCCAGGAATTCCTCTAGGAATTTCGCCTAGAAATTTATTAAGATGTTCTTAAGAGGATTTTCTCCAGAAATTCCTTTGGAGACTTTTTTAGAGAATTTATCATAAAATTTCTTCCAGGAATATCTCTGAGGACTTGCACCAGGAATTTCCTATGGGTATTTCATCCAGCAATTCATTATTGAACTCCTCCGGGGATTTTATCCAGAAATTTTTTCGGCGATTTTCTCAGAGAATTTTTCAAAAGATTTCCTCCAGGAAGTTCTTTGGAGATTTGCTCCAGGATTTTCTCCGGCGATATCAAGGATTTCTTCGGGAATATCCAATTTCAATTCCAATACTTCTGGAGTTCCTGAAGAAAATTTTCCGGAGATTTTCATCTCCGGAGAAATACCTTGACCAAATTGCCAGAAAAGTTTCTGAAGAAGAATTCCTTGGCGAAATCCCTGAAAAAAAATTCTGGGCAAAATCCCCAGAAGAATCCCTGGAGAAAATCCAAGGAGGAGTTTCAGGAGGAAATACTCGGAAGAGCTTTTAGAGGAAATCCCCAGAGAAATTCTTGAAGGAAATTCCCGGAAGAATTTCTGCACAAAATCCCTAGAGTAATAGCTATTGAAAATCCCCTGAGGAATTCCTGAAGAAAATTTCCGGAGGAGCTCCTATGGATATCGCCGGAGGAACCCTTGAAATCTCAGAAGGAAACTCCGGAGAAAATAATCGGAGAAATTCCTGGAGAAAATCTCCTTAAAATTCCCTGGGAAATCCCGAAAGAAATTCTGTAGAAAATCCACAGAGGAATTCCTTAATGAATTTCTGGACGAAATCCCCAGAGAAAATCTTGAACCAAATCCCCGCTGAAATTGCTATCTGAAATCCTCTTAGGAATTCTTTGTGCAAATTCTGGACGAAATCCACGGAGGAATTGCTATTGGAAATCACATGAGAAATTACTGGAGAAAATTCCGGAGGAGTTCTTGGGGGAAATCTCCGGGGGAATTCTTGGAAAAAATCTCCCGAGCAATTTCTGGACGGCTCAATCGGGAACTCCTTTAAGCTCCACTAGGAGCTTCTCCGGAAATTTCTTTAGAGCTCTACCGGGAATACCTTCGGATTTTCGCCATAGTTCCTCCATGAATTTAATCGGAGTTTCTCAAGTAATCCACCAGTAATAATCCTCCGGAGTTCCACTATGAATTCTTCTAGAATTACTCCGAGTATTCCCCTAGATTTCCTCGGGAAATCATCCAGAGTTTCTCCAAAAATTCTCAAAATTCGTCCAGGAATTTCTTACGAGTTTATCTTATAATTCCTTCAGAGTTTCATCTGGAGTCCTTACGGATTCCTTCCATTCAAAAATTCTTCCGTTAATTTCTTTGTAGTTTCTCCAGAAACTCTTCCGGGGTTCCTCCAGGAATTCCTCTGGATTTTCTCTGGATATTCCTTCAGTCTTCCACCCGGACTTACTCCAGAGTTCCTCCGAAAATCCTCCACAGTTTCTTAGGGAATTCCTCCACAATTGATCTTGGAATTTCTTAAGAGTTTTTCCAGCAATTCTTCCAAAGTTCATCGGGAGCTCCACCGGAGATTTATTGGCAGTTCATCCGAAAAAAGCGAAGTTTTTTTCAACAGTGTTGTACAAAATACAACAGCGCAACGATTAAAGTGTAAAAAAAACTAAAAGAATTTTCAGAGGTATTTCATATATTATGTGTGGACAAATCCCTGAATGCTTTTCATCAGGAACCTTCAGAGAAATCTCTAATGAACACAATTCATGGTGGAATCCATGGCAGGAAATTCAGAGAAGAACCCCTGAAGTTAATATTGCAGATAGTTTTTAAAGAATGCTATAAGGAATACTGGGGTAACTTGTTTGAAAACTTTTAACGAAATTTTTAAGATCGTGAGAAGAATTCATAGAGTCGTACATGGACTACTCATTGCAAAACTGATTGAGACATTTGCTTAAGAGCCTGATGAAAACCATGAAAAATTATTATATTTTTGCTAGAATTTCTGGAGATTTCTGCAGAAAAAGGTGGGCGTGTTTGAAAAATCTGTATAAAAATTTCTGGAGGAATTCCTGGAAACATTCTTTGTGAAATTCCGGGATAAATTGTTGCAGAAATCCATGATTAAACATTTGAAGAAATTCTTGGACGAAGAACAAAAAGTTTCTCGATGATTGGCTTGCAATATAGAAAATTAAGTATTCTGCTAGAAATTTTATTAATTGAATTGTTCATTAAATTTATTCTTTTTGCAATGCTTAGAGGAATACATTCATATTATCTTAGAAGAATCCTTCCATATTCCTTTATATACATTTCATGAAACACAACTGGAGAATTTCGTGAACAAATAAATGTAGGGGTTCATGTAGCAATCTGTGAAGGAATTCTTAGACTAGTTGCTGGTTGAACTCTTAATGAATTCTCAAGAAGTATTATTCATAACCAAAGGGACTTCCGTTTAAATTGAAATCTGGTTGAAAATAAAACCTTGCACAGGTCAGCTATTGCCTGACAAGAATGGTTCTAAAATGATATTCAAGAAGAATTTGCTGTGAAGGATTTCTTTGAAGAAATTCCTCAACAGTAATGTCAAACATGATAAAGGAGAGCCTATTTTTCTTACTAACCAGGCTTAATTGAAATTGTATCAAAGGTCACAACTGAAGAAGCAGTTTTATGTTATTTATTTTTTAAGAATTGGGAATTTTAAAGCAGAAAACAAATTTTTTTTCAGTTTTTACATTTATTAACTTTATAAAGTTACCATGATAATTGAAATGATTTAAGTGGAAGACATTGGAAGACATTTTTCCATGCAATTGGAAGACATTGGAAAAAATCACCTGGCATCCCTGGCTGTTAGTGAGGCTAGCTGCCTGCGAAGAGGGTCAGTTTGTCTCAGTCACCATCTGATACTGACGGAGGATGGATGTGCTCCCAAAAGCACGGTCCTCCGTGAGGCGTCTTCTGGTGACTGGACGGGATTTTTGTGGAGGGGCTGGGAATCGAATCCATGACCTTCCGCTTATGAAGCGAAAGCGTAACCTCAAGGCTACAGACCCCCCTAAGAGAAGAAGATTGGAAGCGTTTAAAATAAATCCTCAAATATCTTGCAGTCTGCGCTATGTTTTGAAGGCATCGAGGTGGTCCTCATATGCAGATAAGCCGAGAACCACTGTTCTGTATAGTCAGTTAGTCGCTAGAAGTGTGAGCAAAGTGTGCTGACCTTAACATAGTTGGTGCACGGCTAAAAGCAAACGTTCTCTCCATTAGCCGTCCAACAATCCATCCACGGCCCGCCGTCGTGAATGCGCTTAGCCTAGGCGTATCGATTTCTCGGTCATTTAGTGCAGACCAAGCGCTCTTGTTCTACGGCACACAAAAAAACTCGCTTGTTTTTGTTTCAAATTGATGGGTAATTAATCAAATGTGAAGTTTTCGCGAAGCATTCTAAGGCTTACGCCGCGCCGTAGTACTCGCATGACGGTCAACGATGATTGTTGGGAAGTTTCACGAGCATACGCTGGTGATGAAGGGTTCTTACCGCGAAGGAGGAAGTCCCAATTAAGGATGCTAGTCTTGGTCGGAAGACATTTCCTCGTTCGGACATCGGCTCAATTGGAACATTTATTATAATTAAACGCATTACATCTTAACTACCGAAATTGCTGTAAAACTAATCAACACGCATTTTTCCGTTGTAAAATTCTGCTCCAAGAACGGAGTTCAATTATACCCGCAATGGATTCGTCTCTTCTGCGATTATTTCTCACCATATATGCATCCAATAAATAAAGCTGAAACATTTTGATGAATGATTCCGTTCTTGAAGGTCAACCCTGGCTACGGGCATCTTATATTACCAATTAGAATAATTGCTGCGTCGCGCCGTGATGTGGTTCGGAATTCATGTATGTATGGTTGGGATGTTGCATATCGAAGAAGACACACATGTGGCGGTTTGACAAATGGCAAAAATTGCAAACAACAGCCCCGGGGTAAACGAATGGATGGACGCGGAAAATCCGCACAGTTCCGGGTATTGAATTGTTGATGTGACACGAGTTCAACTGGATGCATTGTGCGTTTGTATGAAGGGTCAAATAATCGAAAAAAAACGTTATGTCTTTTGTTATATTTTATTATTGCATCACATAATCTAACAAAGAAAGAACAGCAAACTTTTAGTTTGAAGTATGGATTTCATCTTAGGTTTCAGATTTAACAATAATGTGGCTAGCATGTTGTGATTTTAGATTAGATTTCGTATCTTATTTTTCTGGAAATCATGTAATCTGTGGTTTCCAACTCACGGACAGTTTTGAAGCTCGTCTAAGAATCCAATGTCAAAAGGTCTTGGACACAAGATTTCAGCATTCGAAGAACATTGGAAATTTATTCGAGCTTATATAAGCTGATTGATGTTTTGCTTCCAGAATTTTCTTCAGGAAATCATTGAGCACTCCGACACTGCTGTCTCCAGAAATTTCAATTAGCCTTACTCCGGAAATGCTCCAGATTTCTTCCAGAATCCTCCTCCATAGGTTATTTCAGTAATTATTTCATATTTTTCCCAGTTACTCCTGGAGATTCTACAAAGTTTCTCACATGAATTTTCTAGAACAATAAAAAATCTCAAAGATTCATTCTAAAGTCTTAAGTCTTTACTAAAATTACCTACAAGAATTCTTTCAAGAGTTCCATCATGTATTAGACATTCTTAAAAAGGTGTTTTCGCAGAAATATGGACACTCTTTCAGGATTTTTTTCACAAATTCGTCCAGGGATTTTCCAGACAAGTTCTCTATTTTTTTCCTGCTGTGATTAATTAAAAAGTTCCTTCACTGGTTTTGCCAATAGTCTCTTCTAAATATTTGAAGGAAAAAAATCTTCAATAAATTCTATATAAACTCTTCAAAAAATTGTTTTAATTTTTTAATTTTATCAAACAATCAGCTAGGTTATTCTTGATGTGATCTAAATCCAACCTCCTTCCACCCAATTTGACTAATTTCTTTTGATCATTCTTGAACGATGTCTGTCGTAATCCTAGGACTAAAATTATTCATTTTATTCTTATTTTGGATTCAACCAACTTAGTCATAGATCGGATAAATCTTCCTATTTCATTATTTTCTTATTAACCTTTCCGTTGTCGCGCAAATTTTTGCAATGCGATGAGTCGCGCGTTGTACTTTGTACAATATCCTTGGATTTTCATGATCAACATGAAATACCTTGCTATTTAGGTTAAATATAGAAAAACCATGTTCGTCAAACTTGTTTTGGAGATCAAGAGCTGACATGCGGTGTTCATTCAGAAAAGGAATTCCACCACCAGGCGGCGATAGTGTGCATGAAATTTTGTTTTGCGGAAATCTCAGGAGCCTGACCACTTTGGAAGATGCCGCCTTCGGCAAAGTTGTTCAGTAGCTAAAGGAATACCATTATTCTAGCCGAGAATTCCGAGATTTCACCACCAGGTGGCGCTAGTGAGCATGACACTTTTGTTTTGCCCATACTTACAGAGAAGGAGTCTTCGGCAAAGTTGATCAGTAATCCATGAACTATTATTACTTGAGCTATTTAATTTAAAATTTTGCCACCAGGCAGCGCTAATGAGCATGAAACATTATCATTATGGATATCTCAGGAGCCTGGCCACTTAGAAAGACGGAGTCGTCAGCAGATTTGTTCAATAGCTTAAGGGCTATCATTATTCTAGCCAACAGGCAATATTTCACAACCAGGCGGCACTAGTATTCATGAAAACTTTGTTTCGCAGATATCTCAAAATCCTGAACACTTAGAAAGATGGAGTCTTCGGCAAAGTTTTTGAGTCAAGGGCAATCACTGGTCGAGCTAAATGATTCTAAATATTGCCACCAGGTGACGCCAGTGAGCATGAAACATTTTTTTTGCAGATAACTCAGGCACCCAACCTTCTAAGTAGTATAAGGATAGGGATTCGAGGGTTGATCAGTAGTTCAAAGGCTTGGCGAAAGAGGACCATCGAAGTCAGGCAAACTTCTGCATCCATGAATCCTCTCATGGTGTAGGGGTAACGCGCCCTATCTAATTACCAGGTAGTCGTGAGTTTGATTCTCATCCAGAAGACGTGTAACTTTTTCGCCAACTTCGAATCAATTTGTCCTTTTCAATTTGTCGATTTCAAAGTATATGTAACGTTTAGTTTTTTGGTAGTTGTTAAAAAATAAGATTTAGAATCGGATGAGTATTTATCAAATAATGCTAAAATAATAATTATTTTTTAGTTGAATAGGGTTAATTTTGGAACAAATAACCATGAACATGGCGAGATTTGATTTTAGACGCATTTCTACAAACTTTTCAAATTTGTTTTTTTAGTTTCTGAAGTGAATGTTTAGCATCATTCCCTTCAACAACAAAAAAGCTTCTATATTTATTAGAAAATAACAAAATTAGGACGACTTCAGGGTGGGCCATAATTTTAAGAATTCAAAATTCACCTTTAAATCCCTCTGATACCACAGCGTAACAAAAATAACATTTTTGCGTGTCTCAAGGATCAAATTTTGTGTCTCTAGAAGATTTGTAGTTGCTGAATCTGGTGCCATTCTCAGTAATGTTCCAGCACGTCCCAATTTTTAGCTACAGGTCGCCAAAGTTGTATAAAACACTGGTTTTATGATGTTTAAATGAAACTCAAGGTACAATTTGTCTAACTTTTCTGTAATCTAATCTACGAAGCATGCAAAAGAGAACTTAAACATTAATTTCAGATATAATTTGTTTAAAATTGCACGATATAATTTCGATGAAACCGATTTTTTCAACATTTCTTCATTTCTTTTATATGGCAAAATACAATAATATTCTAAACCATTAAAAACTAACTTTTCCGCATCAAAAGTATAATAAACTTTGATGAAAAGTATTGCTATACACAAAAAAATTTAATTCTGTGGCAAATTAAGCAAATAAATTGCCGTACAAGCTGGCAAACTTGCATGCAAGTTGACTGAAATAGTCAATTTTCGCATTTTCAACAGTCAATATCTCAAAAACTAGACGTGCTATGACATTTCTGAAAACGGCTATGGATTAAGTGAATAGCGGTATTTTGGTGCTGGAGACTAAAACGTGTTCCGCAGTGTACCCAACCCCGCCGTTAGATGGTGTACCTTTTGAAATTTTGTGAATTTTTTTTAACTCGAAAATCAAAATAATTTTATTTTTGGCTTGAACGTTTGTATTTTTCAAAAATGATTGGAAACTGGTATTATTGTACAACCTATAAATGCCTCTAATATAACGTGCAATACAAAAAAATGTATATATTATATTTTTCTTCAATCAAGCTATCACAGAAATAAGCATGATTAAATTGAAGTAATTTCAATCCGCTTTTTCCGTTAGTTACACGGAAAATAAAATATGTTCCAGGAAAAATAATTAAATTTATATTTAAAAATTTCACGATTTCAAAAGTAGGGGGAGATCCCCCAGTACCGGACAGCACCCAATACCGGACAAAGTCGAAACATTGAGAAATCATGGTCCAATCAAGATGGTGTATTAGTAGTAAAGGAAGCTATTATGGAGACTAATGTTTGCGTAGAATAACACATCCTTGAAATATGCATGCCTTTTTAAAAAAGTACAAAAGATTGAAAATTTAAAAAAAATTGACGTATTGCCTTAATTTTGAGCCTATTTAGTAATTATTTTGAAAATGAAAAAATATTTTCGATCACGCAAGCATATTCGAACATAATCCTAATTTGATAGTATGAATGAATTTTGTACCATAATTTGACTAAATATGGACAAATTACAATTTTGTTTAAGCACCTCCTGTCCCCCAGTTTCGGACAGCCTGATTTGTTATATGATATCTTTGTAATTATTGCACGAGTGTCTCAAAATACATTCATTTTTCATGGATTCCGTCGATCATGGTATCAAACATGCCATAAAATTAAGAAAAATTAACATTCAGAACAACATCGTAAAATGTGCTATTTTTCATCACATAAGAAAGAGGTTTTTGATGGACATTTTGCAAACTATGAAATACTCAAATTGTTCTTGTAAATGTTGCAAATGCATTGAATTGCCAATTATATACTATTCCTAAAGTAAACACATTCAATGATGTTCAAATTTACAGAATTCGAGGTATTTCCAGATTGTGTCCGGTATTGGGTGCCACCTTTCAAGATCGATCAATTTGGTACTAAAAAACATCATCAAAATGCAATGTCAAAATTCATACTTATATTTTCAAATTTATTTTTGTACACTATAAAAGGATAATATTTATCATAAATGGGTAACACGAGCACATAAAACCAATATTTTTCGAATTATGAATTTAGTGGCTTAAGTGTCCGGTACTGGGGGATCTCCCCCTACTGCAAAAACTCATTTTTAATTATTGTCAAATTATCGATACCCAGAAGAGACTTTAAGACTTTAAAAAATAAAAACTGCTAGGAAGGCTCAAAACTAAAAATTGGAAAATCAAAAACCAAATTCATGAATTTGCGAATAAATAACAATGGACAATGATTTATTTGTTCATAACGGGTTGAGATAGATTTTAGGTAGCGAAAAATGATACTAAGAACGAAAATAAAAATTTGGGTATTAGAAGATAAATATTTTTGCTCAAACTTTAAGGTTTTTTTTTCTATGTGATTTGAATTCAAGAGAACACACGAGTTTTTGATTGTCAGCACTTTTGAAAAATAATCCGCAACCTAGTAAAGATCTACTGAGCCCTTCCTTAATTGACTTTGGCATGGAGGGGTTTCTCGATCGAATTGTCTGAAATTATAGAATACAAAGCTCCTCAATACGACACATACTGTAGCCAAATATGAGTTCATTAGCTTTTCTTTGTCTGAAGACCGCGGGTCATTTGTAGACCCTCGAAGAAGGTCACGACATCGAGAAAGGTAGGAACCACTTTCTACCGGGAAACGCTACAGCTATTGTTTCAGAAATTCAGCATACACAAATTCTTCTGAGATTTCCTTAGAGTATGCTATAGGGGTCGGTATTGTTTCCGTAATATTTTTCAGCAGTCCTGTAAAGGGCCAAAATTCTGTGTTGTGAAATATAAAAGAATGTTTTAAGCAATTAACTGGAAATTAAATGAATATCTTTTTAAGAAAATAGTATTTCGAAAAAAAAATCGCTAGGAAATCAATGGAGGATTTTCTGGAGTACAAATTTCAATGACGGCCTACTTTGCCTTAATTTGAAAAATGATTTCATCGCAGTAATCCACGACATGTCAGTGGAAAATAATACCTTCACTATGGACCGATGCACGAGTTCACTAATTTGACGTTTGAGCGGTGCCGAATTCACTCGTTGCCATGGTCACGTAAATAACTCGGCACCGCTCAAACGTCAGATAGTGAACTCGTGCATCGGTCCATTGGTGCACTGTTCCTTTAGTTGCGGTAAATTTTTAATTTGTGTTCCTATAGTTGCGGTATCCGTGGTTTTTTTATGAGATCCTCCACTATAAGAACACTTTACCGCAACTATTGGTATACACAGTTCGAACGAAACGTGTAAATTTCTGGGACATATGATGCACATAATTGGAGCGTGTAATATCATGGATATTTACATGATGTGTCATGTAAACTTCAATTATATGTCATGTAATCCAGCAGGATTCTGAGTGATTACATGATATATAACACGTTTGTACATGATTTCAGACTTAAATTTACATGACGTCATGTTTACATCGCTTGAATGAAGTTTACATGACGTGTAATCTTCATTATTTTTAACTGTGTAAGTAAGAAAAGTTTTAGCAATTTCAGTGATATTTCATCAGTTATAAAGCAATTTAAACGATCTTTTCAACAAGCCAATACGTCGATTGGCGGTTTCGGTTCTGTGGCTAATGTAATAAAGTCAGTGAAAACGGCACTACCGCAACTATAGGAACACCCACAACTAAGGGAACACTTACCGTAAAATAAGTTCAAGTTGTGGAATCCAAATCATCACCCATCACGCAAAATTTATTTGTTTTCAAGGCTTGATTGTGCTAAGGTCTTATACAGAACGATTCAATTTATATGTGTTTTGATTAATCGAACTCAAATGGAGGAACTTAATGCAGTACACTCTGCAACCTATGTAAGGATACCTGGCCACTTTGCCAATGCCGGCTCATGAATCATTTCTCAATGGAGCGTCGCATGACTTTAACCAGCTATTCCAATAAGGGAGAAGAATAAGAAGGAGAAGTTATTGTGAATTCGACTATGAACCTTCGTAAACCAGTTTCTACGCATTTGCTATTCCAGGTACTTGGTACCTATCTGATAAACTCGATTTAACTGCAGAAATTGAAGCATTAGGTCTTTCTGCTGTGCTTAATAGTTAGAAGCTCTCTACGGTTATAAGTTCAACATTTTTCTTTTCAGGACACATTTAGATTTTTCAACTTTCTCTCTTCAATGAACTCGTCCCTATTTTCGTACACTTATCCCTTTCAAATTCCTCCATTCAGGTGATGATGAAACACGCTTCATACTAAATAGCAATGATCCCACACAAGTTGAGGAACGTGAATCTAGAGCCAGTTTTCTGTTACATGATAATACGTCTGCATCACCTCATTAATTTTCTTTTAATTGTGGAGCAACAATTGTTAAATTTCAAAACGGGACCCCAAACCTCTCTGATCTGTGTCAAGTTGTATAATATTTACCTGCTCAGTTAACTCTACATTCTGTTGATATCATCCATCATACCGGTCACCCATCTGTTCCTCTTTCGGTTTCCCGGTCGCACGCGAAGAAAGACGTAATAACATAAAAAGCGAAGAAATTAGCACTGTTATGAAACCCTCAAAAATGCGAGCCCGTGTATGCGGCCTGTTGATGAGATTGACACCAAAAAGGAAGTGCTCGAAGCAGAGACTACGCCCTGGTAGGCAAATGACATGCACGACGATATCAGACACACCACACAGAGAGGAGCTGCTTTTGGTAAGTCATTTCCGCGAGAAGCTCCCCGCCGAAAACCGGTCCTCTCATGATGATGCTTGCCAGAAATTCGGCTCGAAGCGGCAGTGTCATACGCACACGATGTCACCGCTGCTGTTGCCGCCGCCGGTCGCTAGCCTAAATATTTGGGCTGTGCAATCGGTTACCTCATCATCATCGACAGCAGCAGTTGACTTTCGCTTTCGCTTGAAGAATCCGTCGTTGATTAAGTGTATCCACACTCTTGTGTGCACACCTAATCTCGTCTAACACCATTTCCTAAGTCTAGTGCTGCCGATGAAAGGCGATGTGGGTGTTGATTTCAATGCTGTGCTTATCCGCCATCGATCAAAGATAAGAAGTTTGAGGTTTGGTTGGTTGGTGCTCCAATTGATTGGAAACCGTTTTGGACAAGGCTGCAGCAGTCAAAGTAATCTTGCTTCTCAAGACCCAATCAATTATGGCTCATTATTGGAACCATTCACCATTGTGGGGTCATTTACCAGCAATTGAGGTGTCGTCGTGGTCTGCGATGTTGACACAAGACGATGACGAGAGCATACAATTGGGTACGGACAGGAAAGGCTGTCCACTTTGTGATTGGTTGAGTTATGAAATGGAAAGGTCAAACAAATGAGAGGTGGGTACTTTCGGACGTCGTTTGAGAAATCAATTACGGTGAGAAGGTTCTGGTTGTATAGGCCAAGATATACATAGGCGTGGAATCACTAATGAGTTAGGGCGTTGAATGAGTGATCCAAATTTGAAGGGACTACAAAGTTAGTCAGTATTGAGTCAGACTATCGAATTGCAATAATTACTATATTACTATAATTATATAATAAAACTTCTGATGGAATAGCTAGAGGAACTCCTGATGGAATTGCTGGAGAAACTCCTGGATAAATGCTCAGACAAAATCCTGGTTGAATCTCTGAAGGAAATCCTTATGGAATCCCTGGAGGAATTCCTGGAGTAATTCCTGGAGTAATTCCAGATAGAATTCCTGTAGGAGCTCCTGACGGAATCAGTGGAAGACTTCTCACCACATAGTAACGCACATGCGCTAGCATCTATGCACGAAAAATCGCTATGAGGTAACGCGAAAAATATTTGTATGGCGAAAAGCACCCAACGAATTATTTCTCAAATTTGGGAACTATTTTTTTTTTTTGAATCTCTGAAGGAAATCCTGATGGAATCCCAGGAGAAACTTCTGATGGAATTGCTAGAGAAACTCTTGATGAAATCCCTAGAAGAGTACCTGGTGGAACTCCTGATAGAATCCCTGGAGAAATTCCAGATGGAATCCCTGAAAGAACTCCTAATGAAATCCCCTGAATCCTTAGAAGAACTTCTGATGAAATCCTGGAGGAATTCTAGATGGAATCCTTGGAGGAACTCCTGATAGAATCATTGGAAGAACTTCTGATGGATGTTCTAAAGAATCTGCTGATGGTTCTGATGGTGCTGATCTAGAAGAATTCCAGGTTGAATCTCTGAAGGAAATCCTGATGGAATCCCTGGAGAAGTACCTGGTGGAATTCATGAAGGAACTCCTGATGGAATCCCTTGAGAAATTGCAGATGGAATCCTTGTAGAATTCCAGAGAGGAAACTCTGGAGGAGTTTTGGATAGAATCCCTGGATGAATTTCAGTTGGAATCCCTGAAGGAACTCCTGATGAAATCCCCTGAATCCCTAGATGAACTTCTGATGAAATCCCCTAATCTTGATGGAATCCCTAGAAAAACTTTCGATTGTATTCCTAGAAGAACTTCCGATGGAATCCTTCGTGAAATTTATGATAGAATCTTAAGAAGTTCCGTAAAATCGGGTGTAATTGATCAGTAGGGTGAAATTGATCATCGTATCACACGATTTTACTTATTCGTAATGGAGCACAAATATCAATGTAAGTTGCAGTAAATGAACGTTGCTTGTCGTAACTATTGTAGAATTGTGTGTTGTGAAGTTTTTTGCGTTAAAGAATGTTTATTTCTATGAAAATAACGTAAAATTTCAAAATCATGCACGGTGCAGTATTGACAAACACCTATGAACTTCTATTAATAAGCAAGGATTTGAACATGGTATAAACCTGAAAGTTTGTGAGGATGCTTAAGATACATCCCTGTAGTATTGTGTTGATGTATGAATTAAGAGTAGGCCATGCTGGAGAGCGATGACAGGAGGAAGAGTAAATAAACCATTGTGATTCTATATTCCAAAACCTAAAGTTGTATTTTCACTCTGCTACATTGGCGACGAGTGTTGGTACGGATCTCATTATACCTTCGGTTCAAAGTTTGGAGGATTCGTGTGCAAGTGTCTTGAAAATGATCATCTGTCTCCCGAACGGGAGGGACCCGGAAGAAAACCAAGGATCAGGTCGGAAAAATATATGAAGAACAAGAAGAACAACAAAGGTCCTGTTTGTTATACTGTTGGTGACCAGAAAATACTCGAGACTGTAGGTAGCCTATATATTATTTAATCCGCGATGATTGTTAAGTGGTTTTGGTTGATATGAGAAATTTGATAGTTGACGGTGTGTCGAGTAGAGACAGACAAGCTGTTCTAATTTCGAGAGTGCATCGCGGGTGATTCACGCACAAAAGTGCATCAATTCTATAAAAAAAAATCATTGAACTATTTTGAGAACTATTTGTTTCTCATAAACATAAATCAATGTTGGATTACACATTACACATCAGTCTCAATGTGGTGAGAATTTTCGATTTTATCGCTATCATGATGTCATCTCATATATGTTGATATATTTATAATCGCAAGTAACTAATTGTAATTTTCACCTTTGAAAAAAAAGGAAGAAAACCATAATTTTAAAAAATTGTTTAGTTTGCAATTAATTACAATTTCCTTTTAAGAAGATTGAAATAAGGGTACCACATTGATTGCTTTCTATTTCTGGAAAAAAATGAGGAATAAATACAACATTGTTTAAAATTGTAGAAAAAAAAACTAAATAATAATTGTACAAGTCTACTAAAAACAAACGTATGGGTTATTTTTCAGGTTTTGAAATGCGGAAAATAAAATATTAAAGTCGATTTTTTTAGAAATAAGGCTTGAAATAATGTGTAATATCCATTTATGAAGGGTTCCCAACATAAGATATTAAAAGTGGTCTTCATTATATCGGACAAGTTGTCCAGGACAACTGTACTGGATCAGTTTGATCAATAGTTAGGAAGATTGTATGACATTTGCCAGAAAACCATTTGCCAGACTCAATTTGCCAGAATGATTTTTGCCAGAAAACCATTCCCCAGAATGTACCATTTGCCAGAAAGCCATTCCCCAGAATGGACCATTTGCCAGAAAACCATTCCCCAGAATCATTTTTTGTAATTCGTTTCCAACCTTGATATCAATTGATCGACATATTTGTGAAGATGCATCGAAGCCAAACCTCAAATTTTCAAGAGCGCAAATCTAGAGACCCAAACAGCCATTCCAGCTGAAAATTTAATCGATTGGTCACCACCAGCATGTGACCAATCGATTAAGTTTTCAGCTCAAACCGCTGGCTGGTTCTTGAGGTTTATGCTCTTGAAAATTTGAGGTTTGGCTTCGATGCATCTTCACCTCAAGCCTACCGAAATTTTCGATATTTGTCATTTTTGTATCTTGAATATACTCATATTATTTGCACTTATAGCATGAAACATTGTGTAGTCAACTTTCACATTATTTACATCAAGAGGATTGGACTACTAGCACTGCACAGCTGCAGCGCAAAATTAATTAAAATTTAGCGTCAATTCTACAGTACTTCACTCGCATCGTAAATATTGCTCCAAATAATGTAGTCTATGTTGTTAAAATCCTTCGCATACAATTTTATGCAATTTTCACTACTTACATAGCTGGTATGAGAACAAAAAAGCCGAAACGTTTGACACGAATTAGTTTAGTTGAATGATTTCTGAAATATGAATAGTGTATCTTTGCGGAAAAATTGCAAAACAACTAAAAAGAACAGCCTTTGAGTGAAAGAAGGGAAAATTATGTTTGAAATATGATCAGTTTAGCGCCAATAATCATTGGAACAATATAACTCAAATGACTACCCAATATTCTTTCAGTCATATATTTGAATACATTATTCAGTCCTTGAAAAATACGCTAAACTGTTTTACTCTTAATAATAATTTGAACCGCATTATTTATTGTTTTAAAGTAGTTTTACAACATTTGCGACAGGCTGCCGGAAAACTCTTCAATCTTCAGTGTTTACCCTGATTGCGAGTTTTAGCTATCTGGAACCGGAGATATTTTGAAATTCTTAGCAGGACTGCTACGTGGCCATGATTAATGGTGGAAACCAAAAAAACACACATATATTGGTTTCTCATATTCTGTCACTTGCTCTACGAAACAAGTCGGTTATGAAGATTAATGTTTTCGGAATCACTCGAGTAATCTTCAATGAGAAATTAGATAAAGGACATGGTAAATATTCCATTATTGAATCACTTTCAATTTATTTATTTTTATTTGAGGACATATATTGATTGTCCATTTCCCGATATTTGCATTTTTTTACAACAATCCTTTTTACAGACATTTTTATTGACAGCAGTCCTATATATATTTTTGTTTAGCTGTAATTATTTAAAATTGAGTTGCCATAATCTTGTTTACATTACTTCCATTCCTTCTGTTAACTGCAGGCAGAAACACACAGTACAATTATAAAGACTAGCCAATAATATAAAGAAGGGTAAATCTCTTATGAAGCATATATGTCCTTGAATTAGTTAGCCCTAAAGAACAGCCTAATCTTCAAAGAAGGGAAAATCATTAATAGAATGTTGAAAATACAGTTGCCTATAAGGGGTTGTCCATTAACAACGTGGTCAATTCTTTCGGATTTTTTACCTCCACGGGGTCTTTCGTCCATACAAAAATTTAAAAAGAATTGTTTGTATCGTGGTCATTGGCCAGGCCCCCTTCCATCCTCCCATAAATGATCACATGGTTAATGGACGACTCCTAATAGCTTGTTTAAAATTGATGACTATTTTAACATAAAAAAAAAAACAGTTATTTCTCAGAAACTATGAAAACCTTGGAAATCTATTACACCTTCTTCATCTTATCTTGTGTTACGTCCCAACTGGGACAGAGCCAAATCTCAGCTTTGTGTTCTTACAAGCACCTCCACAGTTATTAACTGAGAACTTTTATTGCCAATTGATCATTTTTGCATGTGTATAACATATTGCCGATATGAATATACTCTATGCCCTGGGAAATCGAGAAAATTGTCAATCCAATAAAATCTTCGCCCGGTGAATTCGAACTCACGTCCGTTGGTTGGTTGGTTTGACTTTATTAACGAGATTTTTAGCCCTGGGCTAGTTCATCTCGGGATCAACGGCTTTACTTCCCTTCCGAAGGAAGTCGTCACTATAACTTTTTACGTCATAAGTGACTATGTCGGGGATGGGATTCGATCCCAGGTCCTTGACATGAGAGGCGAGTTCTAACCACTACACCAGGTCCGTCCCCAACTCACGTCCGTCAGCTTGCTGAATAGCTGCATGTTTACCCCTACAGCTATCTATATAATAAGTTTATGATATCATTATTAGTTAAAAACATTTTATCAAACAAAAAGCTTAAAAACTTACGTCACAATTATTTTGCATATAATTATGTATCATACACTGAAAATCATAATGATTCGAAAGATTTTGCACACCTAAATATTGCTACACAAAGCAAAGTAATATAGTAATATTTTTTCTGGGAAATGGTCTTTCTGGGGAATGACTTTCTGGGGAATGATCAATTCTGGCAAATGGTTTTCTGGCAAATGATCCATTCTGGCAAATTGATTCTGGCAAACGGCTTTCTGGCAAATGGTTTTCTGGCAAATGTCATACAACCGTTAGGAATACGATTCCTGGGCATTAGGTAAATTAAGATTGACATATTGGCTTAACACCTTGCTTGAAAAATCTTAATTATAATATATTCCACATAATTTTGCCAACCCATGTATTGGCAATCTTCTCATTGAATTATTATGTACGCACTATAAGAATAAGAATAAGAATTATTATAAGAATTGGGCGGATTGAATATGAATATGGCCATTCGTTTTGTAACTTTTGTGTATTTTGTGAATTGAGTTTTGCCAAACATGATATTTCTGAAACAATAAATTTATGTGAGGCACAGTCTTGGGCACAGTGAAGCTGCTATACAATTTTAGATGCATGATTCTTATCATAAGTTTGATATTATAACTAATTTGTCGCATTTTTCAGAGTAGAAGATGTCAATGGTATATTTTGTTTTGAAATCATAATTTGAACTTGATTTAGTTGATGTTGTTACTTAATTGTGTACAATGCTATGAAAATTCAGAAATGAATAAATAAATACATACATATTGGTATTCAATGAACAAAACAAAATGAACACACATTTTACGAAAAAAATCCAATCAATATTGTTGTTTTAACTGATTTATTTGTAAGGATAAAATAACGGACACATATAAAAAAAACCTCCTTGTAAAGATGTGGTTTAACTTTGTTCTATTCCTAATTATCATAGTATTTGTAAGATCCGATAATATATTGCATAAAATAAATGAATTGGAGCAAGAGATTAACTTAAAAAAATGACCACTGAAATGTTGAACTAAACTAAAAATATGAAAATTGATAACATTGAGATGTATGCTATTAGCTTTACCTTGAAATTGATATGAAACAACAATAATTCGAAAGGTTTGAGTTCGCGGGTACAAATCAAAGCTATGCTGAAGGTGTCTGAGTTTGATTTCTGGTCAGTCCAGGATCTTTTCATAAAGGAAATTTCCTTAACGTCCCTGGACATAGAGTATCATCGTACCTGCCACACGATATACAGATGCGAATTTGGCAACTTTAGCAAAGAAAGCTCTCAGTTAATAACTGTGGAAGTGCTCATTGAACACTGAAGCTGAGATTCAGACTTTGTTCTAGTGAGGACGTAATGCCAAAAAGAATAACGATTATCTAGTAGTTCCGGACCTCAAATACATAAAAATCTTGGTTTGACAGGGAGGTGAGAAAAAGAAACATACGGCCCATTTCTAGAATGAAATGAAGGAATATACATAATGAACAATCTAGTTTCAGTTTCCTGATGATAAGTAGAGAGTAAAGGGAATACTTCAAGTAATTCCGGTCTACTTCTCCATAAGAAACGAAGAGGATAGAAAACCTGGTCCGTTTCTGTAGCAAGAACGAAGGGAGATTGTGGAAATTCAGCCCATTTCTGAAAAGAAATGAAGGAATAACACAAATCGTCCGGTCCGCTCTTAGCCAATATGAAGAGAGTAAAGAGAACAATTAATGATTCTGGTCTACTTCTCCATAAGAAACGAAGAGGATAGAAAACCTGGTCCGTTTCTGTAACAAGAACGAAGGGAAATTGTGAAAATTCGGCCCATTTCTGGAAAGAAATGAAGGAATAACACAAATCTTCCGGTCCGCTCTTAGTCAGTTTTAAGAGAGTATAGAGAACACAATGAGTGATTCTGGTCTACTTCTCTGTAAGAAATAAAGAGGATGTAATTTTCCTTGCCTATTTCTGGAAAAAGAACGTAGGGATGTCGTGGAAATTCGGACCTGTTCAAAAGATGACAGTAGGAATAAAACGCATCATCCGGTCCATTTCTTGAAAAATGTTAGAAAACCATATGAAACATGAAAAAAACGAAAAAAAGGTTTCTGAATACAATAGGAAAGACCAGAAGTAGGAGATTCGTCTCAGTCCTTCTGGCAGTTCAGTACACCCAAGATGAAGGGAAATGCAAAGGAAGCAAAACGATTCAGTTTGCAATCGAAAGGTCCAGATGTAGTAATTATAACACTTTATGTTTCTCACAGATAAGTCTATTAAGAAATAAATGTGATTCAAAGTTGGTTCTTAAGTGGTATTTCTACTATTTCTATTTCTACTATTTCTCATAAAATTACTTGATACTATTTCTCATAAAATTACTTGACATCCATTTTTTTCTAATTTTATGACCATTCATCGTAGTTTCCAAAAAGGGATAGAAGTACTGACGGTGACGGTGATCGTCTTTTACATGATATGACGTTCAAGAATGAAGAACGGACAAGAAAGAACCAAATTTTATGTAGAAGCAGGAGCTTGATCAGTAATGGTTGTAGGAAAAACGTAAGGTACATAATTAAAAAATAAAAGGGGAGAAAGCAGTTACTAAATGAAGCTAAGTATATTGTCCGTTTCTGACATATTAATAATAAAATACTAATATTTGAATTCCATCAATGTATAGATGATTGAAGAGATCGTGTGGTGAAAATGAAATAATTCCAATATCACTGACGTCAATACTACAAGGAAACGCCCAAAGATGACGTGCTTAAAACTTTCTGGCAGAGAGATCAACCGTTCGTACTATGAAGCATTCGCAATGGGAATCTTGATATGGTTCAACACATATTCCAGTATAGGTTATTTAACTTGTCCACTAGTTTATGAATTGTATTGTATTAATTTTAATTTATGGAAAAAAGGAGAGATGTAGTATTGTGTTGATGTATGAATTAAGAGTAGGCCATGCTGGAGAGCGATGACAGGAGGAAGAGTAAATAAAGCATTGTGATTCTATATTCCAAAACCTAAAGTTGTATTTTCACTCTGCTACAATCCCCAAACCAGATTTCATCACCAAAACTCGTACCAATTTGCTCATATGGTTGAAATAATTGAATTTCTGTTAGATATCATTGAATTCCTTAGGAAATTGCATACATTTAGGCGTTTTCCGCGTTATTCTTGAAATTAACTATTCGTTATATGCATTGTTAATAATTTTACAAGCATATTCGGATTCAGGGAGCTCAAATTTATCATATGGAGTTGTTTTGGAAACTAACAATAATGGTATTGACAAGTGATCAATTTCACCCCGAAATGAGTTCCTCTGATTTTTTATTTTAGAGGTATTTGTTAACACTAAAATGACATTTGTTAGAAAATTTCGGTACATAAGTCGATGAGGCTCACCTTCGTACTTGTTTTCCTGCATTTAGTTGTTTGGCATTGTTAAGAATAACAGACTAGAAGAACCGTGAAAAATGATCAATTTCACCCGAAATTACGGTACTCCTGATGGAATTTCTGGACGAATCCGTGTTTAAATCTCTAGAATAATTCCTGATCCCTAGAAGAACTACTGATGGAACCCCTGTAGAAACTCCTTGTCAAATCCCTGGAGGAAATTTTGGTGGAGTTTCTGGTGGTATCTCTGAAGGAATTCCTGGTGAAACCCTTACAATCACTTCTGACGGAAGTTCTTCCGATTGAAACCCTGGAAGAAATTTTAAAGAAATTCCAAGAGGAAGTCATAATAGAATCCCTGGAGAAACTCTTGATGAAATCGCTATGGGAACTCATGACGGAATCCCTGAAGGAATTCTTGATGGTATCCCGTAAGGAATTCCAGGTAAACTTCCGCAAGGAATTTCTAAAGGAATCCTTACAGGAACTTCTAGTTAGATCACTGGGAAAAATATTCAAAATTCTGGAGGAACACTTAGTGGAATCATGAAGAAATTACCGATAAAATCCATAAAGGAATTTTGGTAGAATTCCTAAAGAAATTCCTGCAGCATTACCTGAAGGAATTCCTGGTGAAATTCCTGATTGAATCCTTGTAGGAATTCCAGGTATGAACCCTGGAGGAATTCCAAATTGAACTTTTGATGGGATCACAGGTAGAACTGCTGAGTGATTTGCAGAAGAAAATGTTTCTTTCAGAGTTTTATCGGCTCTACCAGTTTTTGAGCAGCTAAAACGAGTTTTGCTTCACCTATCCCACGTTTCGACGTATATTTCGCCTTCTACAAGGATTTAGAGGCTGCATTGTTTTTTTGTCTGTATTAGTGTCTGATCAGACAACAAAACGCAGTCTGTAAATCCTTGAAGAAGGCGAAATATACGCCGAAATGTCTGAAAGTTGAAGCAAACCTCATTTTAGCTGCTCAAAGCCTGGTAGAGTCAATAAAACCCAGAAAGTAATAAACCATCACAGTCGATAGCAACCACAAAATCAAAAGAAAGAGGTTTAAGGTAGTGAGAAAACGCTAGCGGAATATATAGAAACAGCTCAAAAGCGCACATTTGATACACTGAGATGAAATCTCCATTATTTTTATGTGCGGAAAACAGATAAAATGGGTTCGAGGGCCTAAAATTTTAGTTTATGGGCAACATTTAATTTTCATTAGAGGTCGTCCGATGGATATGGCTCACGGTTTCGCGTGTTGTTTTTTTTTGTCGCTGGAGATTTTTTGTTTTCCTGTTTTGGAGCGTCTTGCTGGGTAGTGCTTCGTGAAGCCCAAGCAGGACAGTTCGGTTTTGCGTCGTCCGATAGATATGGCTCACGGTTTCGCGTGTTGTTTTTTTTTTGTCGCTGGAGATTTTTTATTTTCCTGTTTTTGAGTGCTTCGTGAGGCCCAAGCAGGACAGTTCGGTTTTGCGTCGTCCGTTAGATTTTGCTTACGATTTCGCGCGTTTTCGTCGCCGGAGAATTTTTTTTTCTCCTGTTTTAGAGCGTCTTGCTGGGTAGGTATTTGGGAAGGCCCAAGCAATACGGTTTGTTTTCGGAACGCTGACAGTGTCAGTTTTGTGTTCAGTCGAGAATGGATTACCAACTGGTGAGTTCGTTTCATGCTTATGATAAAGCGTAACTTTTATGTAATATTAAAACAAACTTTGTATGGTTCGTCACTATAAGTGTCGGCATTATGCTATTTTCTTATACAATTTCAATATACATATATTTTTCTCTTTTTGGCATTATTGAAAATTATCTTTTGAATTGTTCGACATTGTGAATGATGACGTATTTTTTAAAAACTTCTACCATATCGAGACAAGATGCCCAGTAATACTCATATGTCATTTTCGAATAAACTATGTATGGTTCGTCACTACAAGTGTCGGCATTATTCCTGTTTCATATAATTTAAAATATATACATGTAAATTTTAAGTTTTCGTCATTAATAAAAACGTCTTTTGAATCGTTCGACAGTATAGATGTTGACGTATTTTTTAAAGTTTCCAAAAAGCAAAAACTTCTCGAGACAAAAATACAAAACTAGCTTTAAATATAAGTCGTATATTTCCCCCTTGTCCATGGATCGCATCACCGACCAGAGGTGACTCCCAGATCTTTTCCTCCCTCACTAATAAACACCCTTCCCGTGGTGATTGTGGAGATGCAGAGGTATTCTCGGTCTCTAGAAGCAACAATCATTACACCCTAACATTCCTTCCCCATCCCAACTGACTGTAAGGACTTGGCCGGCGCCGTTATTTATTAATAATATTAGATCTGCTAAAATTGCACTTCGAGAGTAAGCGGAAACTCCCATCCCTTATTTATTTGGATCGTGGTGCAATTCTTACCAGTTCCGATCAATCACGGAGTAGCAACCATTGACATGTACAGTCAGTCTATGCTATGCTATGCTATGCTAACATTTAATTTTCATTAGATTACAATAAAATTAAATGTAATGACATATATTTCCCACATGCTATGCAATACAATACAAATGAAATGCATTCATGATTCAATTACGTGAAATATATTTTTGATTGCGGGTCAAACGCAATAGAAAACAGAAAAAAAACATGTTGGGAAGTGTCTAGAAGAATTTGCTGATAGACTCTTAATCTAAACGTATGGTAAATAACGTAATACAGTAAAACGTACTTCATGTAGTTTAATCAAAAATATCTGTTTCTCAGCAGGACGTGAATATAGCGAGGGATTTAGCACACCGGTTAACATAGCAGCGAAGTCAGAAAGTAACAGCAAACCTGGAGACGAGACTGAAAATGCCACTGATTCCTCAGCTCGTTACTCCCATCAGCATCAGAAAAAATAATCGCTCTTAATCAACTAGTCATATATATGATACATAAATATTATTCAACATTATACAAACAGTTTAGACGTAAAACTTACGTTTTGGCTTTTTTTTTTTTCTTTTTTCGATGATGAGAAGAGTAAACAAAACAAAAAATAATCTAAAAGCGCGCCATTTATTTACCATTTGTTGCCAAACATAAAATTTAAAAGTAGACTAATATAAATTGAATTGGATCCAACCTTGTTTTGGATGTGCGTTGCACATAAAAAATAAAGGTTACATAATTTCGGGTTCTATCTGCATCATTGTTAAAATTTACGTGCAAAGCTTGATTGCAAAAAAATATGTTTGCTGCACATAAAATATAATGGAGATTTCATCTCAGTGTAGGTCACCATGGCGTTGACGCTGTTTATTCACGCATTTTGACTTTCCATCCATATGCATCGGCAGTTCATGGAACACCGAAGCTTCAATAGGCTAGAAGAAGATTCTTCCCCATTACCCCGAATGCCATCACCCCGAATGTACCATTACCCCGAATCCCATCACACCGAATGTTATGTCCCCGAATTTACAATTATCTTGACATGATGATATTGATGACATTTTCCATGATATTGGAATTCGGGGTGATGGGTCGTTCGGGGTTTTGGAATTCGTGGTAAGGGAGTTCGGGTTAATGGCACTCGGGGTAATAGGATTCGGGGTAATGGGGTAGAATCGATGTCGCGAAATGGCCTTCTACGTATAAAATTGGAGGCGATATACGTAATAGCTTACAATGTGTACTATAACAGCCTATTTTATTATTTAAATAATACTTTTTTGCATTAAGCTCGATATAATTCTAAAATGGCTACTTCTAGAGAAATTATCCAAATAGTCATTAGCGTTCAGAATGATTTCAAGATTCTTATTATTTCATCAGAACATATTTATTTTAACAAAAAATCAAAATTTTGAAAATCCGCCGAAAGTTGCTCTTAGAAAAACTTTTGGCGGATGTCCCAAACATCTGATTACTATCAAGATTCTAGAATAAAAATTTAAAAAAATATTAAAAATGGGTTTTTGTGTAATTTAAAACTTAAGGTTTATTTTTGATTTTTTTATAAAAACAAAAAAAAATATATTTTAAGTGTATATTTTTCTAATAGCCCAAACGGTTAACTACAACTTCTACATTGAACATTTTTCTCTAAAATCAACAGTTTAGGAGTTCGATTTTTTCAAATAAGTTGCATGCGAAAAATTCTACGAAGATTCTTGCAAAGATATCTTCAAGGCATTCTCCAGGAATTTTCCCAGGAGTTACACTAGCATTACTCAAGTTATTTCTCTAGTAATTTTTCCAGAGTTACTTACGAGGATTTCCTCCAAGGAAACATACAAAGATACCCCAGTAGTCATCTCGGATTTCAGCAAAAAAAATATCAATGGATTCCTCTAAGAATAATTCCAGGGTTTTCTTCAGAAAAATCTCTACATGGGCTTTTCTCTGGATTTCTCTAGAGATTCCACCATCAAAATCTCTACAGTGATGCTTCCTGGGATACCTCCAAGAATTCTCCAGGGATTGCCTGCCTCCAGTAGTCCTTTTTAACATAGATAATCCTCCTTACAGGAGTTTCTCCAGAGACTCCTTCAGGGATTAATCTAGGAAAATTTCTACAAGGATTCTCGCAGAGATTTCTCCGGTTTCATTTTTTCCGAAATTCCTCCAAGGCTCCAGAAAATCTCTAATGGTTTTCTCTAGAAATTATTCCAGGGATGAGCTGGTAGAGAATCGACTGCATATTTTAATGAAGTATGCTTTTCATCCAAATTGCTCTAGGAATCCATCCAGGAACTTATCCGGAGATTTATCGAAATCTTCTTCAGGAAAGGAGTTTCAGGAACAATCTCTTTCAAAACAATTGGGGTGGAAACCCGGAGGACTTCTTATTCTATTTGATGAAATCCCTGGAGGAATTCATGGGTGAATCTCTGTGGGAATTTATAGAGGAATTCTTAAAGGAATCCCCGGAGGAGTTTTTGGAGGCCCAAAACGAATCTCTGGAGAAATTTTAAAGAGAATCCCTAAAGGATTACCTGGAAAAATCATAAGGATATCTCATGTAGTAATTCCTGAAGAATGGGAGAATTCCTAAAAGAAACTTTTGAGAAATCTATGTAGGAATTTATGAAGTTATGTCTTGAAGAATCCTTAGATGGTGGATGAATCTTCGGAAGAATTACTGGAGCAATTTCTGGAGAAAATCCTAGAAATAATTCCTAGAAAAATATCTAGAGGCCTATTGGAGAGATTTCTGGAGAAAACCGTAATTTTCTAATAAAAATGAACGAGAAAGCCTTGAGAACATCTCTGCAGAAATCCCTGTAGAAATTTTCCTAGAGAAATTCATAGGTGTTTTCTGGAAGAATTTTTGTAGGAATATAAGTAGAAATTGCTAGAAGAATTTTTGGAAGAATCTCTGATAGAGTAATTATTCCAGGAAAAGTTTCCTGAGGAATCCTTTGATTTGATGAAGGTTTTATTAGACGAATCTATGGTGGAATCGCTAGAGGTATTTCGGCATAAACTCCTGGCTATGGGAAAACCTGTAGAAATATACTTGCAAAAATTCCTGGAATAATCTATGAGGGAATCCCTAAAGAAACTCCTGGTGAAATTCCTGAACGAGCTGCTGGAGGTATTTCTGGAGCTCTATCGGAACCGGTCTAAAAATTCTGGTACCGACCAAAAGTTCTACCTTGAAGAATCTAATGGGTTTCGGAAGAAATCGATAACTGGATGATATCCTGGAGAAAATTCTAAAAATCATTAAGTACTTGAGTTTCCTATAAAATTTCCAGAGGATTTTAACGACATTTTTATTGGTCCATTCGTGAAGACAATTCTTAACATTCTTGCATTGATGTTTGCAAGGATCTTTGAAGGAATGCATAGGAAAAATTTTGATTAATATCCTGAAGTAAAGAAAGATTAGTTTAGGAAAATTGTTGACAT
Source organism: Aedes aegypti (assembly GCF_002204515.2). Taxonomy (NCBI): domain Eukaryota; kingdom Metazoa; phylum Arthropoda; class Insecta; order Diptera; family Culicidae; genus Aedes; species Aedes aegypti. The sequence goes on from NC_035109.1 coordinate 151,494,184, forward strand.
TTTGACGAACAATGAGTACCGTTTTGACTCATATTTCAAACACTTAAGGCCAACAGTGACTTCAAATGCATCTGAGAGTCATAAATTAGCTGATATTTGTGAAAATTTGAATTACTTCGCAAAGTCTAAATGTTAGCTGTTGGGTGTACCAAGAAAAATGTCAGTATAATTTTATTTAGTATTGTTTTCACGTAAAAGTGTATAACAACATTTAAATTCGAATGCCGAACACTGTGTTGATTCTATCTCATATTCCGGACATCTTGATTCAATTCCGAACAGCTCAAATAAATCGTAGAGTAAGGTGGGGCAAAAGTTCGACCTTAGTGGTATAAGCAAAGTTTCCAGGAAAATAATAGCAGATGAAACAAAACAAATACCATACAGCAAACCTTCATCATATTGGCTATGACTTTGCTGAACAAACTTGTGTCAAAATATTTACCCATTTTTAGTTATAACAGTTTCAAAATTGATTGTCTTATTCGAACTTTTGCCCCACCGGTGGGGCAAAAGTTCGAATCTAGTGTGGGGCAAAAGTTCGTTGGCTAAAACACAAAATATCAATACTTTTATGCCAGGCATACTTTCTACCAGCCGTAAACTTATGTTTGCCGAAAAATACACACTAAATTTTCATCAAAAAATGCCCAAAACAGGGTTAATTGTAATACACCCAAAAAATAGCAGTTTTTCGCAAAACTAAGGGAAATGTAAAATTTTTGTGACATTTTTCGTACGATCAGGCAAATTTCGCTAAATTTGAAGATAATATGTAGATTTCAGGAAATTTGAAAAAAATTCCGTGGGTTTATACATGGGTCGAACTTTTGCCCCGCAGATTCGAACTTTTGCCCCGCTATGGGCCAAAAATTGATTCCAACTATTTATGGAAAAACTAATACACGTCAAAGCATCCTTATGATAGGTCTAGAAACGCCCTCACATAAAATATTGAAAAAGATTTTATCTTAATTTGGTTCCATGCATCGAAAGTTTGACCAAATATTACAATATTTAAGTCGAAAAACAACAAATAGCCATAACTTTTATAAATCTCAATTGATTTTTATGATATTTTGAGTGAAAGTATCTTACTTGAATAGCATTCGAACCACCATGACATTTCTAAGTTTTGATTTGATTTAAGCTAGAAATCTTAAAAAGAAACTCTTGCCCCACTCGAACTTTTGCCCCACTTTACTCTATTCAAATTAATAATTTTGCAAACAAATTTATCAGAGCTACTTTTACTACCCTCGAGCTAGAGATTCAACACTGCTCCTGAGGTATAAAATAAATTGAAAGACGTAAAATTGAACTGTAGTCGACTGCTATTTTCAGCTAATTTTATGACATATTTAAGCGAAACACTTCAACCAAATCGCCATACAAAAACCAAGTGTTCGGAATTTGAGAAAAAAAACGGTACATCACAAATTGGTTACTACAACCAACAGTTATGGAACCAAAAGCGTGTTTGTTGGAGCTGTGGACGAACAGTTCGTACTTACAGAACCTCAAACAGTTTTTTTTTAACTAAGACACCGACCCGTTTATGCTTCCAGTGGACGATTTGCCCTTTGAAGGAAGCACCACACTAGACAACGGACTAGCATGCAACGCTCAGTGGCACAGTCGAAATACATTCCTGACGAAAAGTTTTCAGGACTGACGCGGGAATCGAACTCACACTCCTTGACTCGATGCGGCTAAATGCTTGGCAACACTAACCGCACGGCCACGAAGCCCACAGTTCACGCGAATATTGAACGAAGTTTTGTAAACGAACGTTCGTGCATTGCGCGCGTAGTGTAACCAAGGTCTCTTCAATATCGAGTTATGGAGAGTTGACTGTATTTTAATAGAAAATTTATTCAAGCACTGAGGCACTGTCTGTCACAACTTTCTCGGAATTAAGTGCGTATGAACCTTTTGGAGATTTTTAGGAGACTTCTCTGGACAAATTGCTAGAAGATAGAGAATTACAGAAGAAATACAGAAAGACATTTAAGAAGCACAGGAAGGTAGCACTGAAACTTGTCTGTACAGTGTAATCTTACACAAGTCGAAGCCTGAAATCAGTTTTAAATGAAGGCTTACGTTCGATTTTAAATAAGTGCCCATAATTTAGAAAAATACTACAATTCAGGAGATAACTCATTCCCCAACAGTACTCGATCTGTCAAAGGTGCCATTTATGTTTTCACCCACAAAAGTGAAACTGAAAGTTAACCATTCCATAAGCAGCATCAATAACATAAATCTCAACGCCACAAACAAAGCACCCTCATCATTCGGAGAGATCACGATCACACAGCTTTTCAAACCAATAAATTAATCACACAATCATCCCATAACCACATTGCAGAGTGAGTGCACCGAGCGGAGATGTGTGTGCTTACTGTACAGTACACATCAGGGATTGAATCCTGAGAAAATTGAGAGAATCGCTCACGTATCGCTCTCTGTAACTATCATAACATGCTGCACATTATGAGAGACTGTTTATCGTATACTGCTACAACTTTGATCAGATTGGGGGGATAGTAGTGTATGATAAAACCCCTCTAAACATGCTCCAAGCCTGGGGGACACTATTGCTATTGGAAGTTCGTGGATTGTTTATCGTGCCAGTAAAGAAAAACACCTATCCCCAACGGTAAACAAGCGAGTAAAATGGGTTTTATCATAGCTCTCTCTTTGGGGCTCTCGCTCGCTGCTTCCATTTATCAGACTTGTTACACCTTGTGATACAATGACGATCGTGGACCGCAACAGATGGGATGTTTTTCTTTGCTTGCTTTGATCGTGCTTCATACTCAAATGAGAGCGAATTCTGCAAAGCCTGGTACACATACGATCAATTCAACGCTAATGATAATAATGGTGCACTCTCAATATTGATCCATGGCCACTTGCGCAGCTCCAGCACTTCACAAGTGAACCCGCGCGCGATTGTTTTGCCGACCATTGGTAGGGTACAGTGGGGCAAAAGTTTCTAGTTGAGATATCTAACTGAACTCAAAACAAATATTCTAAATTCTATGGTGGTTTAAATGCTAATCATGTAAGAGTTGTTCAACGTGAAATATGTAAAAGCGTGAGTAACCAGTTGGCTACAAAGGTGACTAGAGCCGATTGAGACCAAATTAATCGTAGAAGGATTTCTAGAAAAGAGACAACAAGTAGGGCTATCAGGGTATTGAATAAAGAAATATTCTAAAGAGCACTAATCAAATAAAATTCCGCCTTTATAATTTCTTTGCAAATTTTTCCATGAGTGATGTTTTACATTAAAGTCACCAATGACCAAAAAATTGACTTATTGCGAGTCAGTTTGTTGCCCAGTGCATTGAAAAGGCGAAAAGGCTGCTATTTATCAAGCTGTGTTTCAACAGAAACACCCGCACTTTCAAAAATTTTGGTTTCAAATTACGAAAAAAGATGATGTTTTCTACACCTATAAATGACGATAGCAACTTCACAACTTGTTCCATCCAATCGATAATTACGATTAACAAAAAAGTTTGGATCTCTTTTTAGGATCCAGGTTTCAGTAATAACTGCTATGTGTATGTTATTAATTGTTAAAAAATTAAACAGCTGCACGGTGTCTTTGTGGAGTAACTTTATTACAAAAAAATAGGTAAGTCTGAAATTTTGAACTAAAAACAATTAGACTTTGCTCTTTCATTTGCGACCAAAATCAAAATAATCGGTCGGGGGGTCCAGAACATTTTTTTTTATTTTGTGTGAAGTATTCATGGATATGTGTTTTTGTACCGACACACATTGCGTTGAACATAGATACGGGACAAACTGCAAAATCAAACCATTTGAACACCTTTTCTTGGAATGTAAAGTTGTTCTTGCTCAAAAGAGCTGTAATAAGCATATATGACATATGATATACGCATAATTGCAAAACTGTCTCAAACGTCATATTAGTTATTGTCCACGAAAAACCTTGAAAATCGTACCAATTTAATCATAATGATGTAAGAACTTATTAGGAAACATTTTTAATAGGTGAAGATGCTTCGATATCAAACCTCGAATTTTCAAGAGCTTGTTTGTAGATTTGTAGCTTGAGAACCTGACAACCTTTTGAGTTGAACATTTTATTGATTAGTCGCCACCAGCGAGTGACCAGTGAGTTACCGGTTGTCTGCTTCTCTAGACTTGTGCTTTTCAAAATTCGAGTTTTGGTTTCTATGTATATTCACCCTTAAAACCATTGATAACCGAGTGTGTAGCTCGTTGTTATTAAGCAGATAAATGGACCAAAATAAAAACTGTCACCGCTGGGAGACAGAGGAGGATCTTCTCTTCGTCGTAGCATTGTGAAATAAAGTGTAAATCCATTCGTTTGCTCAGTAATAACAAGTTATGGCTTTAGGACGAGATCATAAATTATGCGAGATTTCTCTTCATATTCGTAGGGGATGGTACACAAATTATGTCACGCTAAATTTCAATTTTTTCGACCCCCCCCCTTTGTTACATTTCTGTATGAGTCCTCCAATAATTTTGTAAGGCTTGTCACGCATGGCTTAACCCCCCCCCCCTTCCTCTTGGAGCGTGACGTAATTTGTGTATGACCCCTAGATACAAAAGTGTCTTATCCGCCTTTCAAACAACACAATTTCAGTTATTCGAATTAAATAGTAGAGGGCTTCCCATGTGATAAAACTTGTTATAAGGCATGTAATATACTTGCCCCATGGTGCTGAAAAATACGCTTATTTGGATGGTATTTGAGAAGTTTTAAATCTTATATTTTTTATGTTATTTTCTTAATGGCACAGTGCTTATGAAACGATCAGAAACTAACATCATGAGGCTAAAATTGGTTTGGGATTTTTGTACTTGTTTTCAGTACCATAACCCCATATTCACCCCTCTACCGGCAGCTTCATTTTTTCAAAATATTCAAATCGCGATAACTTTTTTGTTTCTCAATATTTTTGAAAAAAAAATTCCACAACTTCTCAAAAACTCTCTTATTAACAGAATCTGTATCGGTTTTGAGCATTGGTCATCTATACTCGGAGATATTCCAAAATTCCTTGGGGGACCGAGGCATAGCCATAACTCTCGTAATTATCTCTGGCTACAGATTTTTTCTCATATTCGGTTTTTCGCTTTCCAAACCAAACTTTGATGAAAGTCTATTGTGAAGAAATTAAACAAATCGGTGTAACTGTTTTTGAGCAATGAGCTTTTATGTTTTTGGTACCACTCTAGCCGTAACGAGATCTTGAAAACTTCTTAAAACATCATATTGAAATTTTATATGGGAAGTGTTTGTCCCCCAAGGAACACCGAAATATTTTTAAAATCAGTTGACCAATGGTCAATACCGACATAGATTCCAAAAGTAGAAGAGTTTTTTGAGAAGTTGTGAAAAAATGGTTGAAAAATATAGAGAAACAAAAAAGTTTTCGCGATTCAAATATATTTTTGTGCTGAAAAAATGAAGCTGCCGGTAGAGGGGTTAAGCTAAATAATAGCAAACAAACTCATGAATATCTCTTCTGCCAACTGTCGAATTGAATTTCTCTCTTCAGCAAATTTCTTTATTATGGTTTGAAGAATGAGCTTTTACAATGGGATAATAAGTTTGTACTTACATTGCAGTACAAGCGTGTTTGGAACATACCTCAAAATTTCTTCATAATAATTTCCGTATAAACCTACATTGTGTTTGGGCCACCTTAAATCACCACCTAGAAAGCTGCGAATTTCACAGAACACTGTTTTTATAGTAAGGATAGTAAGGAACATATGTGAGATTGAATTCTCAAACATTTTTTAATTTTGAACCGCCCTAATGTACATAAACACATAGATAGGCAAATTCAAACATATGTGCAAGTCTCTCGAAATCAAAAAAAAAAAATACTCTGGACCCCCCGACCGATTATTTTGGTTTTAGCAGCAAATGAACGCGAGTAACCTAGACTTTATTGTGGAGAAGTTTCAGACTTACCTATTTTTTTTGTAATAAACTTGTTCTACGAAACACACCGTGAGCTGTTAAATTGTTAAAAAATGAGCAGTTCAATTAAAAAAAAAAAACAAAAAATATATTTAAATCCATTAGAGAAACGTAATCAAATAACAACTTCATAAGTAAATTTAACACCCACTTGGACTGATTCAGCCATAGTGGTGTTTTTGAACATTACATCGATCGTTCAATTCAACTGATCGGATAGAAAAATCAGAGGGAGACATTCTGACATAAGTTTGTTCAGCAAAGTTATCATATCGAATGAAAGGTAGACTGTGAGGTTTATTGTTTTCAATTGCTAGAGTTTTTCCGGAAACGTTCAATATTCAACTAAACTCGAACTTTCGCCCCACCTTACTCTACCATAGATGATGATTTAAGTTGTGGCGAGAGATTCATCACCATCATCGTCGCCATGCTACTAAAGCTGCATGGCACGAGTTCAATGTCGCCGGTCGATCGGTGGGATCCTGTTTCTTCTTTGCACCTCGAACGGACGCGAAGGAGACCATTAGCGGTCGGAATCCAAATCATGAAATACACGACACTGCGATAGACCCGAGGCGACATGGTGAATTGTTGGATGAATACATCAACCAGAGACGAACGTGTGACTCGTGCCTATGTAATAATGATGTGGTATACACAATATGCAAAGGAAGTATGCATGCTGAGGTTTGAACGAGACACCTTTGGACAAGAGACTTCGAAAGTTCCTTAAACACTGAAGTCCAAAAATACCACAAAAAGTGCCGCTTGGATGAGTTGAGTTGTGAAGACATGGAGCAGCTGTGATTGAAAGGTGAAGATAGCACTGCGTTGAACACCTGAATGGTGCAAAGGCGAAACACCAAAAGCAGCAAGAGGAATGGCTTCATCAGGGAAACGTACCAACTCGCACAATAAGTGAAATTAAGGATGCTGTTAAACAAAACAGCTGCACGGGTAGAAATCAGAATCCAAAAACAAGATTATGACTCATGATATCATGATTTCAGAGTGTTTTCAGCTTACGAATATACACCATGATTTGAACTCATGATATCATGAGTCAAATTGCCGTAACGCAACACGCGTTATGTTTTTGTTGCGGATCGCTCGAAATCATGAATCACATTCCTAAAATCATGAGCCGCGCATCCGTTTATGATCGGCAAAAAAATAAAAAGCTAAACCGAGATTCGAACCAAGAACCTTCAGATTGAGAGTCCCGTATCATACCACACTACTACTAAATTTTGTTGGAATCTAGGTGATTGAAACGAATGAAATGATCCAATGCACCCAGTTTAGTGTTGTCAGTCTGGATGTTACGCTTATAAGGAATCATTATGGCTCCGGGATACATGATTTGTGGTCCAGATATCATGAACCAAATAAAATTATGAATCTCATGGCTTGTAAATCATGTTTTGGGAATCAGATTTTTTTCCCGTGTGGGAAGGATGGTATTGGAACAATCCTGTTGAACTTGGTCCGGGCAGGTTGCATACTTGTTTGCACCGAATTATAACCAGGATCTGAGATACAGAACAGCTACCAGAGGTGTAAACGGAGTCCAATATATAGAAAGGGCAACGAATTAGAATGAGCGATCACTATCCTTAAGGTTTGTGAAAAGTTACCTACCCACCACCTACCCATTGACTTCAAAACGAACTATAATAGCATCGACCACAAAGAGCTACCAAATATTATGGACGAAAACGAATTTTACGGGAAATTGGCTTGTGTGAAGATATTGGATTAATCATCAGATTCGTTTGAAACTCTCAAATTACTTTGACAAGTCGATGGTCTTTCCTGCCTCCTGTTCAACATTGCGCTAGAAGCTTCTGCGAAACAGGGGGCTTTCAAATGCGGGGCACAATCTATAATCCAGCGCTTTTACCAATGGATGCCGCAAGCAGGCTCGCTTTCTGGTAGGGATTATACGATTTGGCGTTTGCTAAATGTCTAAATGTCAAATCGTCCGATCCCTACCAGAAAGCGATCCTGCTTGTTACATCCATTAGCGCTCATAAAAGGCTGGACAAACACAGCAAATTCATCTATTTTGCTAACGATGTAAACTTTGTATGGAGAACATTTTAGGTGGTTACTGAGCAATGTACCAGGCTGAAACGTGAAGCAGAATATGTTGGGTTGAAAAATACGTCGAAGACGAAGTATCTGTTAACTGGAGGAGGAGCTCGCATTGGCAGGAGTGTGACGATTGACAGAAATGAGTTGGATGTGGTGAATGAATTTGTATACCTCGGATCATTGGCAACGTCGTATAACAACTTCAGCAAAATTCGAAGAAGTATTTTTGCCGGATGTCGTGCTTACTACGGCTTCCGTAACACTTTGAGGTCTGGGGACTTCACCCCGTACTAATTGTAACATGTACAAGACGCTAGCGCTGATAAGACCAGTAGTCCTTTAAGGACATGAGACGTGGACCATGTTCGAAGCAGAGTTGCTCGCTGTCACTATCAAGGCTTAAAATTTGTTGATTTCGAATGGCCGACTGCGGTACCAATCAGATCATTCTGTATACCATCAACATCATGCAGGTTATTCCATCACCAGTGCACTGATGGTAATAGAATATGGATATCACTGAAAGATTATGATGGGTCTTAAAGTAAGTTAATAAAACGGCAACTTATCAGTACGATATTATGGACAGTATGGCAACTATTTGTTGGTCACCGAATAACATTAATAGCTTGAATAATTACCATATGATCACTCATTCTGCAGTGATTATGATCTAGAGAGCGGTGTCGCTGCACTGCTGTTGGATGTCAAATCAAAATGATATTGATAGCTCGAGAGTGATATTGATAGTCTTAGACTATCAGCCATCAGATGATATGACTGATATCGTGCAACTCTGGCTAGAAGAGGACCTGCAAGCGCTAGGACTTTTTGAACGACGTGTGCTTAGGACGATCCTTGCCGGAGTATGTGAAAACGACGTATGGAAGAGAATTAACAAGCCCAGTATCCATAAAGTCGCCAAAGCTGGAAGATTATGATATACCGTGCATGTTGGGAGAATGTCACACAATAATCCCGTAAAAATGGTGTTCATATCGAATCCAGCCGGTACAAGACAACAAGGATCGTAATTAGTTAAGTGGTACAAAAGTAAAGGAAAGTAAGGACGGAATCAAATAACCTTAGCGGTAAACGCACAACTATTCAGCATGACCATGCTGAGGGTCATGGGTTCATGTCCTGCGGTCATTTTTTTTTTTTTTGGGTTGGGTATTTCGTACTTGTCATACGTCATCTGATAAAGAAAAATCTCAGTTGATAAATGTGGTAGTGCTAATAAGAACATTATGCTAAGAAGCAGGCTTTTTCCCAGTAAAGATCTAGAATTTGTGCCAAAGAGTAGTGCATGTGCATGTGCAATCGCTCTACAGCTACTGATCCAATCGAAACAACCGAACATCCGATATCCAACCGACAACCCAATCGATATTCAAAACTCGATTGCAGCATCCAAGTGCCATCCAAGCGGAAAATTAAGAGTTTGGGACCTTAACCTGCACTGCGCGCACACACACCTCACTCGGTATTTTTCCACCGGGGTCCGCCCAGAGAGGTGTAAATAATGGACGCTGGCTGGAGTGTATCTAACCACACATTCCAAAAACGGTAAACGACTTGGTATAGCACCAGCAGCCATGGGATCCAACATCTCAAAGGCGGCAACGCAAATGTGCCGCAGAGGTCCATAATAGTGAGCGGTATTCAAGCGGTTTCTTAGCGCAGAAGTGTCGAAATAAACGCCGTGCGGCACTCGTGGTACTGTATGCTGCCTAAACAAAGAGACAATTAACTAATTAACCCCTAAGATCTTGGATCCGATCAAAGAGGTTTTCCGGAGGCAGTTTTGGACGACCTTGGAACTATAGGATACAGTAATTCTTGTGGACAGGAAATCGATGATCGTGAAATACGATGCTCAAATCAAGCTCATCCAGTAAATTTTCCTCAAATTCCACCAGGGTTTTCAGAATTCTACGAGGAATTTCTTCAAGCATTCTCATTTCACCAAAAACTTCTTTATGATTCTCTATTTTTTTTTAAGATCCTCTAGCGATTCATTTTTCTACTTAAACGTTTATTTAATAGGATCAAGCGCCATCAGGCATAGCGGAGCCGAATTCATTTTGATTTGTTTAACAAATTCGTATTGCATCTCAGCACAATACCAGACGACATGGTTCATGTCTTGGTAACCTTCATCACAGCCACATCGATTGCTATCTGCGAGACCTATTCTAAAGAACTGTGAGCCTAGGGAGTAGTGATTGGACACTAGACGACACATTACCTTGATATAATCGCGACTCATGTCCAACCCCTTAAACCATGGTCTATTCGATACATGTGGGAGAATATAATGTAACCACCTGCCCAAATTCCCTTCATCCAATTTTTGTTGCCAACTGATCATGAATTGTGGGCAAGCAATTGTAAAAAAAATCATTGCAGGTGATACGCCATTCGTAAATATCACCTTCCATAGCGCCCACCTTGGCCAGTGAGTCCGCCTTCTCATTGCCCGTAATCGAGCAATAAGCAGGCACTCAAACCAAGGTGATGTTATGATTCGATAGAGCACTCAAAATGGATCGTATTCCCCGTAAACTCTAGCGATTCTTGACAGACAATCTTCAACGCAACCTCCAAAAACTCCACTATAACCTTTTTAAGCGATTCGTTCAATAATGTTTTTATAAATTCCTCCAGAAATGCTTTGCAATTAATTGCCTTCAGAAATTCTTCGAAAAATTTCTCTCCGAATCTCTCCATAATATTTTTGCCAACAATTTTTCAATGATTATTCCAGGGATCTCCGATATTCTTCCAAGAATCTTCCAAGTATGCCTACGTGAATGTTTTGATTGATTTAATTGAATTGGGTCGTCCATACATTACGTCACGCTCTAAACGAAGACGAGAATTTCCTGAAAACGAGGCAACAAGAAGAACAAAATATATTACTCGTAAAAATGTTTTCGATCAAATCAACCATATCCTATTCATTTGTGTGTTTTATAGTTCCTTGCTAGTGAACATTTAATAATTTTGTGAGTATGGCTTGAATTCAAACGATATTGAATACTTATCTATTATGACATGTGTTGTAAGGTGAGGTAAATATTGGAATATTTTGATTATTTCCATAGTGTTCGCGTAAGTTAAAGTTCCTAATAGTCAGGATAATAATCATTAGGGGCTGTCCATAAAATGATCATTTTTTTATTCCCAAAAGTCTTTGTCACGAACTACACCGAACCTTCATTGAAATAACAGCAGAAATTCCGCTACAAAATTTCTCTAAGGATACCCCCAAAAGCTCATAATTTTTTGTCTACCCAAGTTTCCAAATAGCACTTCAATTCGCCCTGCATGCCAATATAGTGCTATAATACAGATGACATGCTCTGTATTAGCCGTACAATAGCCCTTAAAGACCCAAAAGGTGAATTAGCGGGCTAGTGGTTACTTGGGTAGTTTCCTCCATACGTTAACTTAAGAAATTTTTAGGGACGAATGACCTTCGGGTTAAAGTCCCTCACAAACAACAACAACAACTTAAGAAATTAACCAACCAAAATTATCAAGTAGATCTATCCAAAAAAGCACAGAGGATTCAGCCATAACCATCTTTAAAATAGTTTCAACAACAGTTTTGAAAAATAGTTCCAGGTTCAAGAAGTTATCCGAAATGCATAAATAATTGATGCATTGATGCTAATTTTAGATGACTAAAATTTGTTTTCAAGGCTTGACTTCGAAACACAAAAAAAAATACTGATAAATTTCAAATTATTTTTCACTTAAAAAAACATTATCTGCTTGTTCAAAATGCGTAACATAAGAAAAAAAAATATGATTTTTATTTGTTTTCCAAAAAAACCATTATGCTCATCAAATGGTCTGAAAGTGTTTTTAATCTTCAAAATAAGTTTTCTATTGAGAGATCGACTGTATTTTCAATGATTGATGAAATATCGGCAACGCAGTCTTTTTTGTTAAAACCGAGTTTTATTATTTAACCAGCGTCGAAACGTCGGGTTAAATAATAAAACTCGGTTTTAACAAAAAAGACTGCGTTGCCGATAATTCATCAATCTTCAAAATAAGATAATAAGGAAATTAGTCTACTCGAACTTAAGGAAAAAATACCCATTCCCTTAAAATTAGATTCTGATTTATCTACATCAGAATTTCCCTGGAGGGCCTTTTTTTGTATTTTTCCTATATGATATCTTGGGAAAACCAGGGCTGGTAGCGTCTGACCTTCTTGAAAATACCAACTTAAGATACCTCTTGCTTAAAACAAATACACATGATTAAAAAGAGACTATACATGAATTATAAATACAAAAAGAATACTAACAGGAATCACGACATGAGGGTTAGATTCCTCGTTTGAACAGTCATTTCTCTAAAATAAGATATTTTTTAATTTCTTCTGACATTAAAACAAGTATTACTGAGGTTCAGAAGTTTGTTTTTGGGGGTTTTCACGAACTTTCGACGTAATTCTTGCATGAATTTAATTATAAATGCCTTCAAGAATTCAATCTGGAATTTTCCTGAGGATCACCACAGAAATTGCTTCGGAGATTCCATCAGGAATCCCTCCAAGGACCGTTTTAGACATTTTTTAAGGAAGTCCCAAATTTTCCAGAAATTTATATCCATTGATTTTCCTAGGACTTTCCCCAAAATTTTTGTTTAGAGCATCTTTAAGAGCTCAAAATTTCTTCCAGAATTCCTTTTTTTATTTTCCAGGGATGTCTCCAGGGAAATTTCAAGTTAATTTTTCAGATTCTTTTTGGACAAATAATCGAAAAACATCCGTGATGAATTTCTACATAAAAATAGTGAGTAAGTATGCCTTGATGAATTCCTACGAGGATCTTTTTGAGGATTCCTGGATTATTGATTAATTACTTCCTAGGATTTTCATGACAGATTGCTAACTGTAAACATAATACTCATAACTCTCTATAATGTCCTACAAGACCCCATGAGGAATTTTTGAAAAAGTTTATATCTATTTCATCGAATGATTACTATGAACATTTAGGGTCAATTTCTGAGAATAATCGTGGATTAATTATTAAAGCAATTCTTGTGAAAAATGAACAAATCCACAAAATCAAATCATTATGAACTCTAGAAAAAAAAACTTTATGAAGAACTCCTTTAGGATCTAGGGTAAACCTCCTAACATAACAACTGGTGGTAGTAAAGCATCCCTTGAAACAATCAGGTAGCATCTCCGGTGGAGTTCCTGAAAGTATTTCTGAATAAATCTATGGAGAAATCAATTATTGAAGCAGTTGTTCCTTATATCAAAAAGAACTTGTAGAATTGGCGCTAAAAGTCTCTGAATGCATGTCTGGAGCCTCTAAAATTGACTGAAAACAGATTAAGGCAAGAAATTACTTTACAGACCTTTTTAATTAAAAAAGAAACTTTAGATACCTGCCATCGAAAATAGAAACCTTTTAGAGGCTAGCATTAAAATAGTGACCAAGCTCTGAACATACAATATTTTTGTAACCAAAAAATGGAATGATCTGTTCTGATTGAACATTTATTTTACACATTATTTGGACATTGCAACTTCTTTACTTCTGGATTATACACAGCAAAAAAAAATCTAATATTAACATGGCGCGTAAATATTTATTATTGTCATGTAAAACGAGTTTTAACTAAATATTCAACGATAAATAATTTTGTTTGCAATCTTTAGTGAAACTGAAATATTTCATGATCTTGCATCCAACATTCGCCAATATTGCATGCTTTCTTGCATCTTGAAATAGCAAACGAGAACGCTCGGCTTGCACGATTATACGCTGGATATTCTATTAAATAAAAATGCACATGAATGGATCGACGGCTCTGCCATTTCATGAGCATTATATATGATTGAACTTTCAGTGGAAAACATGTAAACCGATCCGATTAGCTAGCAACAGTCTTTGAGATTATCTAGAAGTTTAACAAAAACCTTCTAAAATCACGAATGAACCATTATATATACTTTATAAGGACGTCCACAGATCACGGCTGGTATACGTGTAATAAAACTGCTATTTAAAAAGTCTACTAAGTATTTCTCTAAGGTACTTCCCAAAAGAATCTAGCCCAAATTTTACAAAAGTTCACCTTCAAATGTTCTTGGGAAGGCCCCTACAATTCCACCAGCTATTGCTCATGAATTGTCTCTGGGTCCATTTCATTTTTTTCTCGAAAAGCATTACTAGAGGTTTTTCAAAATATAGATAATTTCTTCAGGTGTTTCCATGAAATTTCATCAGAAATCCGCGAAGATCTTACCGTCAAAATTTTTTTGCGAAGATATGGTGCAGAATCTAGCAAACAAGCTTTTAGAGGCTGTTTTAAATATTTTAAGATTTTTTTTATTAGACAACCTTGTTAGATATCTTTTGAAAGGTTTACCAGTAAAAAAACGAAGAATCAATAATTCGAGAATATGTCAAAAATCTCACAAGAATCAAAACAGAAATCCTGTTGACTTTGAGAAGCTTACGCCAATGATTTGAATAAAATATGTTAAGAATGTCCCCATTTCTGTCGATTATTTTCCAAGTAACGACCTAGATTTTTAAAAAATCTCACTTCAAATCATCTTTAAAACTGGCACAACGATTTTATTCAAAGAAAACGACTATTGAGTTCAGATTTTATGGAGTTTTTTTCCTGATACTGACAGTCTGAAGAACATCGTAGTTGAATATAAACAAAATGTAAATAAAAGACTAATTTAGTTCTACCAAATTAGGATGATAAAGTTGACTAACACAAAACGCCATGAATTGGACTTAATTTTAATGGGTACTAATATAATGAACAGATGTGCTTGCTGGACTATTATTCGAAAAAGTGATTTAAATCAAATATGCGAACAATTCACATTCTTTTTTTTGCCTACGAACCGTATAATTTTAGTGAAATTTCGTAACTTAATTAGCGACTCAAACGACGAAAATGGCCTCTGCGGTAGCTTACCGTCTACTAACGCTCTACTAACTTTTCAATTAGTAGGTACCTACCAGAAAAGCACCCTTCTCAACTTCGGTTGAATGGCTAACTGGTCGGTCGGTGGTAATGTGTCTCACACCTGAATGGAACTGCACTGCACTGGTAGTTACAATTAAATTTTGCATCATCGGAAAGGCCAGGTGGGCATATCGTTCCACGACGTGTGGGAAACCGCTATACCAAGTGATCCAAATATTCGTCGTCAACAATACGATTTATAAAATGTGTATCATACGTGTGAGACACCCAACCGGGGAGTATAAAGCAAGGTGATTTGCTTTTAAGAAGCCTAAACAGATCATTAGGCATGCCATGGGGTACGGTAGAAGAATTGAATAACTTCAATCGCCCAAGTCTGCGCCGTTCACCCACCAAACTTACGGCGTTTCATTCTTTGCTTTTGGGTGTAGATTAGGGTGTTCAAGAAAATACCATCGTTGGAAAAATCATGGTGCCCAACCTTGGACTGAAAGATATGCTATTTTATTCCATTTTTGTTAAACAAATCAACTTCATAAAAAATCCCATTTTTTATAAATTGATCTGGCAGAACCTCAAAATGTTTTTTCTGGAAACTTGATTTGTTTCACAAAAGTACTATAAATAAGCATATCTTTCGGTGTATGATTGAACACTATGGCTTTTCGAACTATATTTTTTTCTGGAACACCCTAGCGTAGATACTTACCCGGTATGTATGGTAGCATAGCGATGGGTAATTACTCGGTCGTGGTTCAATTGGCTATTGAGTAACGTATGATGGATGGATGAGAATATGTAACGATTCGGTAGCCGAAGGGTTCCCTGGGCTAAGTATTCAACAGCCGAAAATTGAATCGTCATCGTTTTGTTTGCACTACAAACACAATCTGTCTGTGTGGCTTTCGATTGGCTTATTATGTGAGGATGAGCACTTCACTTTTGCTTTGTAGGTCAGTGGCCAACTAACTACACGCTCTATGTGAATACTAATGCGAAGACACTGAAGAGGTGCCCTGAGATATTTGTTCCGGATTAGCACTGGCAAACTGATGGTACCAGAAAGCTTGTCGCGCTTCATTGATCACAAACTGTAGCATGGATTCGACCTTCCCAATTCTTTGCGATAGAGAGCTGTAGAATTATGGATTGCAAACTTCGTACACATTCTAGTCTTCATCGAGGAACATTCGAGTTAGAAAGCAAACTTACACCAGTTATAGAGTTTGAGTCCAATGTAACTTACCTGAAAATAAATACGAAGAAAGTATGCAATTAGAAACAACGGTAAAGTCAATAATTTGTACGTTTCATCGGTTACAAAAAAGTTTCACTCAATAACATAAAATTAGACAAAATTCACGCGTAATTGAGCTTCCTCGGCGCTGGATTTCAACCAGGGGACAAACAATCGCATTTTTATCGCTTTCACGCGCACGTGTAACCGCAGTGCGCTGATGAGCCCGCGAACCTTCAAGTTTTGCGACATTTCACTCAAGGCACGAGCATTACGGGCAATAATGTGCAGTGAAATGTGCCCAATTAGAGAACCGATTCGATGATGATGGCGGCGGTTTGGTTTCGTCGTCTGCCTGATCAAGATGTACTGTAACAAGGGAGAAATGTCGTTGCTATAAAACTCGATGCTAAGGCACAATCATCATTATCCTCATCAACGCCATCATGATTGTTAGCTCTAGCGCCATGAAGGAATTAGTGAGAAAACTATTAAAACTATTAAAAGATAGTATTCACGTAGGAAGTAAGATTTGATTGACCTTTTCATACCCAACGTCTGATTGTAACCCTATCTAGGCTATTTTAAACTATGGTCTATCCCTCAAATTGGATAGACCAGTTTAAGATGGCCTATTGAGCCCCAAAACATACATTCACATAATCTCATCATTCCTACTTGTTAAGGGGCGCATAAGGACGTTCCCATTACAGTAAACTCGCCAGAAGAAATATAATAGCTCAACAATCTGGATAACTTTATAGATTTTAGTTTTTACATTTAAAATTGTTTAACTTCCCTTTCATTCAAAAATGTTTCAAAAACATAAGCTTACGATTGGGGCCTTTCTTAGTCGAGTGGCTAGAGACCGCGGCTACAAAGCAAAGCCACGCTGAAGGTGTCTGGGTTCGATTTCCGATTGATCCAGGATCTTTTTGTAATGGAAATTTCCTTGACATTTCCTGGGGTCAAAAAAGTTGAAATTCAGCGTGACATAATTTGTGTACCATCCCTTGTTTTCAATCAGATGAGGCTGATTTTTCGTTAGTGTTTAGGATGGCGATCTGATTGTACTTTGAAGATGCTTATAAAAAGAAGTATTATTCAATATTATATTATTTCAATTAATTCGAAATCATAGCACTTGCAGAGGTTGATTGTACATGCCAGTTAAACTAATAAACTCACATAAATGTTTCAAATTCAGTATAGTACATAGTTTG
Source organism: Aedes aegypti (assembly GCF_002204515.2). Taxonomy (NCBI): domain Eukaryota; kingdom Metazoa; phylum Arthropoda; class Insecta; order Diptera; family Culicidae; genus Aedes; species Aedes aegypti. Next base: position 151,511,741 of record NC_035109.1, read on the forward strand.
AAATTCAAGTGTTCGAAATTCAACAGCTAAATACGATTTATGCATTATGTGCAGCTTTGAATTTGATTACCGGAAATTGTTAACCGATCTGTGGCAAAGTTGGTTAGTATGCTGATTAATCATAAACTTGTTTGAATACTACACAAACTGAATATTTCTTTGTAGTCTTTCATTTCAATCAGGCTAAAAAACACCGGCTGGTATAACCGGTAAGGACAAACAAAAAAACGAACTGTTAGATCTGTAAAATTTTTCTAAATTGTATTGTCATGTACTCTTTATTTCTTTAGCTTCTATTAAAGTTAAAAATTTTCTCGTGGTTGTTTGTATTTATACGACGAGTCTTTAATTTTAAGACAACACATTTGAAATTAAGATCTAAAAATTAATTTGCGATGATATTGATCTTTATGGAATGAAAACAAAACCGAATAATTTTTACTTTCCACTATTATCTTCCCTTTTGTACTGCTGCTTATTAGGTTGTTAATTTCCTTTTAATTAATACGCTATACTGGATTTCCATACAAAACAAATTATGTAAGACTTCGTAGGGTTCTCTGAGATATATTTAAAATCTATTGAAACGTGAGAACAACAACATAGCTTCAACAAAGTATTAAAAACAAGTGCTATAAAAAATAATATAGTTACACGAGCAAACTTGCTTCGTAATGCATTGGAGCGCATGAAAACAAGTAATACCTTCAATACTTTCATGACAAGTGCAATTTATCTTTGTCTATATTTGAATATGATTTACGAAATCAGAATACATACTTCTTCATTATATTTAAAACTAGTGTTTCTAATAGTTACGCGTCAAAAAGGTCGTAACTTTAAAACTTGTCAATCTATTAATACCAAACTCCACCCAGTTATCGAAAATTTCTAGGCAAACCAAATCTGAACCAAGTTTTGATGGTATATTTCTTCTGATGATCGCGGTAGATAAAAAACCATTCCAATATCTCCAATGTCCTTAAATTTGTAGACTTATACCTTCAAAAGAGTGTAACTTCAAAACGGGCCAGAACTCAGTTGCACTGGTTTTGTGTTCTGTAGCTCGGTATTTCCCTGACTCGATCAATATCGAGTTATGGAGAGTTTACCATGTACTACAGTCAACAATGTACATTTGGCATAATTAGAATTAGATGTCTGTTCTTGTATGAAAATGATTTATGTGAAACGTCCATTATGCGAAATGAGTCACCCCCTGTTTATAAGAATGGTATCTTCATGGAAAGAAGTTCGGAAAGTCGATATCTGTCTTGTTAATGTTTCAGAAAGATGGCTGAAAGATAGATTGGGCCAATTTCCCCAGAATTCCGTTTCCCCAAAAGTCTGTTCTCTAAATATCTCTATTTCACCGAATGATCCATTTGCCCGAAAAGTGATGCAGTTCAAAATTTTAAGAAAATAAAGTTATTCTTCCATCTCTGAAGCCTCTGCTCGAGTTTCCAGCCACCACATCAATTCTATGTGTTAACGCTTTGGAAGTACATCAACCGCAGCCACTGGATTTCCTTTTTGTGATTGCTGGGAAAGGAGTAGGGATATTGCAGCCAACATCGACGGCTACCGCCGAACAGTAAATTTCTTACGTCAATTCTGCAGAACATCACTTGAGTAATAAGAATTTTTATGTTATGGTATTGACACTTCCTTCAAAAAGACTAAGTCTCACTAGAAGTGCTAATGAATTATAAATTATTTCGAAAAGAAGAGGATGTTCTATGCCTTTCGGACAGGAGGTTCAAAAGGAAATTTACTCCGAGAGGCTTTTCCCTGCTCCAAATAAAACAATATATAAACTATAAAAAAGTAGTCTTTGGTAACAGGCTTGTAAATCCTGTCACTGCAGACTATAGGGAAGATGTACAGGTATTCACCATAGTACTAGTATTCACCACCGTGGGTTGTTTAACGTTTTACAACATAAATAAGCATGAATCATGGAGCGTCTATTAAATTATGTTGAAATGATGTGACAATATTCTTAAAACCTCAAAATGAATAAATTACCATTTTCGCATTCGTACATCGTGTGGCAGGCACGATTTTACTGTATGCCCAGGGAAGTCAAGGAAATTTCCAACCCGAAAAGATCCTGGACCGACCCAGACACCTTCAGCAAGGCTTTGCTTTGTAGCCGTGGACTCTATCCACTCGCCTAAGGTAGGCCTCACGATCAACGTAGGCAGCGAATTCAAGAACCTAAATTGAAAACATGGCGAATACTGGCGCAAGTAATCCAGTATTCACCAGCCCAATTCACAATACCAAAAAAATGTTTCTGACGAGTTATTTTTTTTTTTCCTGCTCAACATTGATTCAAAGCATTCGTTCAACATATTGACAGTATTCAAAAGCCTTTTGATTGATCTATGCAAAATATTTTGTCTTAGGGTGGCGAATACTGGTAATGATCATTCGCCACTGAATACTGGTTGCCAATTATACTAAGCACGTTGTAACTCAAAAGAAGTGTCAGAAAAAAGGAGCATATCTAAAAATGGGGTCTTAGCTAAGTTGTCGGACGGTATGTCCATGGTTTTATCGTAATGGAAATTTCCTTGACTTTCTTGGGTATAGAGTATCATCATACCTGCCATACGATATACGAATGCGAAAACGGCAAATTTTGCAAAAAGAATTCTCAGTAAAAAACTGTGGAAGTGCTAATCGAACACTAGGCTCTGTTCCAGCGGAGACGCACAGTGGGAGGAAACTGAAAAACAAAACATTGTTTAAAATAAGCATCCCGAGTAATAATAGAAAATAATTGTTTAATTAGTCGGAATAGGGCACTCGGGAAAACATATTTTTTAGGAGAAATTGTTTAGGGCAACCATTATTTTACCAAAGTTTTAGATCTTATAATTTTCAGCAACTTCTTGATATTTTTGACTTCATTTTCACAGTTAAATTTTAAAATTCAACCCATCATCAGTTTTTTTACCATTTCTATGCTCAATGTGCAATCTATGAACATGATTTATTCTACAACATTTCATATATTACAAAAATACACAGCCAAAGTACCAAAGCTGTGAAATCATCAGAATATAGTTGAAATCAATATGCCCTGTGAGATCCGATCATTATATGGCCATGGGGCTTCAGTGATATAATGATGCATCAAATTATAGTAAGTATGACTGCCAAAACTTTACCATAAAACTTATATTTATTTTAAACGTTGAATTTTAAAATTTAATCCTGAAAAACAAGTCAAAAAAAAATCAATTTTTTAGTCAAAAGTATCAAGCAAAGTTGCTGAAAATAAAAAGATTTAAAACTTTGCTGAATTTATGATCGCCCTAAAGAATTTCTTTCAAAAAAATATTTTTCGCTCGGGTGCCTATACAGTCTTTTTTTTATTATTATTTTTATTATTATTACTCGGGATGCTAATTCAAAATAATGTCTCGAAGACTCCTTTGAGTAAAAACGCTTCTAAGAGGTTTTGACCGTCAATTTTAAGTTTCCTCCCACTGTGAAACGTAATTTCAAGGAATAGAAGATATCTGAATGGCGGATTACTTTTCCATAATGTCCTAAAGTTCTGACAATTATAAGTGCCAAAATTTTTTGGGGAAATTGGCCTTTCGAGGAGACGGGACATACGCTGGAGTACTACTCTGGAACCTCCATTGACGAACCAGATCGGTGGTTCGTAAATTTAATCAGTTCGATAAACGAGGGAAATTAGTTCGCAAAACGAGGTTTTTCCTTTTGGAGTCTACTTGTAAGAAATTCATTTCTATCAATTTCTTGCATTTTCTAGTATGCTTAGAACCTGAGAGAGACTCGCGAAGAGGAAAAATATCAACGTCATATGCAGCACAGATTCCCCTCTCACGAAACGTCAAATGCAGCCCACCGTTTTTATGGCTGAAAAAGTGAAAAGTATTGTGTTCAAAGTAAACTGGTATTAAGAAGTTCAGTCGGCGGAGCAGTTTTTTCCAAAGTTGCTGATAAATCTAAGCAGAAGATTAATTATTTCTAATGTCTGCTACGTTTGCTGGCATGAAATTTCACTCAAACGGCTATTTATGATTCGATGTGATGCAAACTCAATCTTTTTTTGCTGAGAGGTTCATGTGAGGATTGGAACAGCATGCGCATAATTGGTATAAACACAAAGTGGAATAAGAAAAAAACTCAGCAATCACAGGAAAAGAAGATCGTCTTCGCGAGTCTCGTCTCAGCTTAGAACTTTATCCATTTACATAGTTCTTAATTAGGGTGCGTGCGAGTTGAGGTCTTCCAAAAAATCTTTGGAGTTCACACATTTTACTCATGTAATTGAAATAAGCAAATGAAAATCTATTCACAATTTCTAAGTACAAGGGTATCTCGCAATACTGGTTCCTAAAAGATTGTTATACAGTCAACTCTCCCGGAATCTATGACAAAAGGTCGAAAGAAAGAAGGTCGAAAGACAAAAGGTCGAAGAACAAAATGGGAGGGACATAAGGTCGAAAATTTGTTTTCTAAGAAGGAAAAAAATACCACCAAGCAAATAATTTTGGACCTTCTGTCCTTTCGACCTTTGGTCCATAAACCAGTGCTTATTTATAGTAACTTAATACTGTAAAGGCCCCTTACATTACATTAAAGCAACCAGAGCATTAGACTTATTTGTATCGATGTCTCGATCCTCCAAGAACTCCATCGAATATAGGCCTCAGATTCGCGAAGGTCCGCAAAGGTCAGCGAAATTCCGTGAAAATCTGTGAAAGGTTCATAAACGGTCGTAGAAATCTGCGAAGGTCCACGAAGATCCGTAAAAATTCACGGGGTCTACAAAGATCCCCGAAAGTCATCGAAAATCCACGAATATTCATGAAAGTTTATGATAGTCTGCGAAGGTCCGCAAAAGACTATGAAGGTCATCAGAAGTCTAAGAAGAATATTTTTCCCGTCAATTTCTATTTGAATTTGAATTTGTTTGAATTTTTTGCATGATGTGGTAATAGAGTACGAATAGATTTTCATTAAGCGAAAAAATCTTAGCGTTGTCAACACTAGCGTAACACAATCCCAATCAGCTTGATATTACCAACAAAACCAATTACGAACCGGGAGCAATTTCTCCTCACAGTCGTAAATCTCTTCACTTCACTCGAAGATGATTACACTAACCTCTCAAACGATGCACACAGTCTTGCATCACAATTGTTTCCTCTTTCTTGCAAAAAAAATAAAAATCGTTTCAATTTCGATTAGCCATTTGTCCGTGTTTTCCCGATGCCTACGAGTCGTGCTCGCTACCGCCTGTTACCCATTATTGGTCCGGCCGATGGATGCAGCGCTTGGGTTTTCTTAATTTCTATTATCTAATTTAAATTTTCGATTGCTATTCAGTGCGTGCAAACATTTACTCGCTCCGATGGTCAAACCGCATCCGAGTGTTCAGCAGCAGCAGCGATGGTCAAGCCGAGGAGCCGGTAGATATACCCACGAGGAGGTGACCACTTCCCAATCAGAATCAGGTAACAAAATTATAACATAGTTATCTCAACAGCAGTTAATAATAACAGAAGGTTATTCTTTAGCCGAGTGGTTAGAGTCTGCGGCTACAAAGCAACGCATGTTGAAGGTTGCTGGGTTCGATTCCTGGTCGGTCCAGGATCTTTTCGTAATGGAAATTTCCTCAACTTCCCTAGGCATAGAGTATCGTCGTACCTGCCACACGATATACGAATGCGAAAATGGCAACTTTGGCAAAGAAAGTTCTGAGTTCTCATTGAACACAGCTGAGAATCAGGCTCCGTTCCAGTGAGGACGTAATGCCAAGAAGAAGAAGAAACTTATATACTTCTATAATCTTGTTATATTTTTTTCTTAGCAGATCTGTAAAAATAGTTGTTAAACTTTTGCAAATTTTATGTAAATCCCATCCGAAGTTATGAATAGTAACATAATTTGCTATAATTTTGTTTTTTTTTTGTTATCCTTGAACCTTATGTATTACTATGTAATTACTTTGATATAATTGTTATAGAATGTGTTATATTCTTGTTGTTTTTGTTGGAAATTTTGTTATAATTTTTGTTATTTTAAGTACTAACGGTACATATTTTATAATAACTGGTAATATAAAAAAAATCATATCTAAAAAAACACATAATCTTGTTTCTTCCATCTGCTCGGGTACCTGGGTGGTGAAACTGATGCTGATATTATGCTCGTTCGGACCATGCGGTACACATAATCTGTTTTTCCGAGCAGGTTTGTTTTCTTTGGGCACTAGAAGCCGAGTGATATACGGCGCCGATGCATATTGAAAGTGCATTCGTAGCACCAACCGCATAGGTAGTTATTTATTAAAGAGTACTGGTGCAGCGTGGAGAAAGTTTGATTTTCCATTGAAATTTGTTTATCTCGGTAAACAAGTGTACGGTTGGGGGCTTCTGAAGCAGAAAATTAAACTGTTAGGCAAACAGCTTTAAGCTTTCATCCTTGAGATGGGTAGCGTTCTGACTGTATAAATGTCCATGTACTTCTTTTTATTTCTTGCATTAAGTTCCAACTAGGATAGCACCTGCTTCACAGGTTCTTATAAGCACTTCCCCAATTACTACCTGAGAGCTTTCTTTGCTGATTGACCATTTTTGCATGTGTACTACAGTAAACTTGCTAAAGCTTATAATTCCCGGGACTCTCGACTTGGAAAAATTACTTAACCCACCGTCGGTCGCCCTAGTGTACTGAGTACACGCACTTTGCGAAAACTCGAAAAACACTTTGAAAACCCCTTCAAATTGATCCGGGTGTTGGTCCTATTCCAAGATCTACTCTTCTTCTTGCTTGTAGAGAAGAAATTTTTCGAAAATATCAACGAAAAGTATTCGAAAACTTCGTGTTTCTAACCTAAGTTTTTACGCGTGTACTCAGTACACCAGTGCGACCGCTCGTGTAACTTTTTTTTACCGGGCCCGTCACACGAGCGGTCGCATCGTGTACTGAGTACACGCGGAGCATTTTGATTATAAATCTAAAACTAGACAAGATTGAATATTGATGTCTTTGGCAAATTTCTTCAGTTCAGCGGTACCAATCGGTCAGTGGACAAATGAAACTTTGAAAGCATCCTCACCCTTCAGTGGCCATCGAAATGTGTCCCGGGGGAACCGATGAAGTGGACATTTCGCAATGCAACATCTCGAACACAAATACCTCAGGATCTAGATTTTTTAGCAAGATGGTGTCTTCGGCAAAGTTGTTCAGTAGATCAAGGACTAACATGTGATAGGCTGCTTGTTTCGGAATTCTGCCACCAGTTGGCGCTAGTGAGCATGTAATTTTTCAAACACGGATATCTCAGGATCCTGATTACCTAGAAAGATGCGGTCTTCGACAAAGTTGTTTAGCAGGTCAAGGACTATCATATTATAGTTCATCTAATTTGGAATTCTGCCATCAGATGGCGCTAGTGAGCATGCAATATTTAAATCACGAATATCTCAGGATCCCGATTTTTTAGAAATATGGTGTCTTCGGCAAAGTTGTTCAGTAGTTCAAGGACTAATATGTGATGATCTATTTAATTCGGAATTCTTTCACCAGATGGCGCTAGTGAGTATGACATTTTTTAACATAGATATCTCAGGATTCTGATTACCTAGAAAGTTGACGTCAACAAAAGTGTTGAGTGGGTGATATGCCATGTTATAGGCCACCCAACTTAAAATTCTACTACTAGATGGCGCTTGTGAGCATGCTGTATTTTGATCGTGGCAATCTCAGGATAGCGATATTTTAACAAGATGGTGTCTTCGGCAAAGCTGTAAATTAGATCAAAGACTAAACATGTGATGTGCCGTTTGATTCGCAATTCTTCCACAACATGGTGCTAGTGATTACTAGAGCGGTTCAAAATTTAAAAAAGGTCGAAAATCCAATCTCCCATATTTTTGTTACTATCATTACCTTAAAAATAGTGTTCTGTGATATTTTCAGTTTTCTAGGTGGTTATTAAAATGTACGTTTATGTGCAAGTTACTATGGAGAAATAAAAAAAATGTTCCAAACACGTTAGTACTAGATTGTAAGTACAAACTTATCATCACATAATAAAAACTCATTCTTCAAACTATAATAAAGTAATTTGCTGAAGAGATGAATTCATTCCAACGGATGGGAGAAAAGATATTATTCATGAGTTTGTTTGCTTTTATTTAGTTTCATATGGGATTATAGCCCTGCAAACATAAAAACAAAAATCCCAAACAATTTAGCTCAAATGTGATTTGTTTCTTCAGCAACAATACTGATAAACTTGTAATGTATTGTAAGTATTACAGTACTAACGTGTCTGGAACATTTCTTAAAAAATATTCATAGTAATTTCCATATAAACCTACATTGTCTTTGGGCCACCTTTAAATCACCACCGAAAAAGCTAAAAATAGAACATTATTTTTATGGTAAGGATGATAAGGAAGATGTGGGAGATTGGATTTTCAAACATGTCTATATTTTGAATCGCCCTAGGACTGTGTATTTTTTTTTCGAAAGCAGATATTTCAGGATACTGATTAGGAAAATAAAATTGGATTAGAAAGACGGCGTCTTTGATGAAGTTATTCTGTATATCACGGGCCAACGTGTGAGGGGTAAAATATACTCAAAATTCGTCCACATTCAATTTAAAATGCAGTGGGATGCTAAATGTACTTCCATCAGGCTACGCTAGAGTTCCTCATTCAAATTTTTCTAATACAGAATCTCGAGCTCCCGATTATTTTAAAATTTGACGTCAATTATATTTGAAATTATGTAACCTGGCGCCAGTGAGCATTATATTTTCTGAACATCTTATGATTCCGATCATTTGGGCTATCAGTGCCCGTTTTGTCAAATATTAAATTATTTCGCTACCAGTAAATTGATAGGCAAGCACAAAATAAAACGAGAGATACAAGGTTCATTATAGTTTAAACTCTAGATTAAAATTGATCAATCTTATTTTTACATTTAACCTATTAATCGAACTTTTGATAAATACATTGATTAAGTTTGCGTGAAAAGACTTCATAAAACGCAAAGAAGTTCTCCTCACATAAGACGCACTATGTCAACGCGATTTATAGGTGAATGAAGATCCATACACACTTGTATTATGTCTTCGACCTCAGCGAAACATTTCGCCAAGAATTCAAGAGCTGAGAATTCGGTAACTTTCGATATCTAATCTCGGAACATATTCTAAGTTTAGTAAGATTAATTTTCGACACCATGCCAAAGGGTTTCCTAAATTTGTTATGATATAGCATTAGGGCGATTCAAAATTTTAAAATGTTTGAAAATCCAATCTCCCATACGCTCCTTACCATCCTTACCATAAAAATAGTGTTCTGTGAAATTTTCAGCTTTTTCGGTGCTGATTTAAAGGTGGCCCAAAGACTAAGTAGGTTTGTATGGAAATTATTATGGAGAAATTTTGAGAAATGTTCCAAACACGCTAGTACTGTAATGTAAGTAGAAACGTATCATCCCATATTGAAAACTCATTCTTCAAGTCTTAATGAAGGATGTTTTTTTTTTTTTTTTATTTACTAAATAGTTTATTAGGCTCATTGGAAGACCTTAACGGAGCCGATTGTTCATGTTAATTGTTTACAATCTATTTACATATAGTATTTTTGTTAGTTTTTTGTACAAAATGAACAAAAATGATGTAAGAATATTATTAGACTAGTTCACAGTTTGATTTTTGACTTGATGATAAAATTATTAATGATTTGCATAGAGATGATATCCATATTTCCCAAAATATCTCTTATAGGTTGCGGAGCTCGATTTTGTCGTTGCAGTTCTTGTAACAGGTATGGTCTAGCCTCTTCGAATCTCTCACATTGCCAAATAACGTGATCAATGTCTTCGTAGTCCAGGGAACAATCGCAGAGGTTGGAGTTGACTATATTTACCCTGAAAAGAGACGCTTTTAAAGTGTAATGGTTCGATATCAAGCGAGACATATTTTTTACGAATAGTCTATTGCGTTGTAATTTTGAAAACCAAGAAGAGAGACTAACTTTGGGTTGAATACTGAAACAGTATCTACCTAGTTCACTATTAGACCAACTATCTTGCCAATACGCTAATGCCGTCTGTCTTATGAGTGCATAAAAATCTCGAGCTTCTGGACAATGTTGATACACATCACCATTTCGGGCTCCTTGCTTTGCAAGAGCATCAGCATATTCATTGCCCTCAATCCCGCAATGTGAAGGCACCCACATAAATATGATTGTATATTGGCGTTTGGAAAGCCATGCTACGGTTTCTTTGATGTGCAATGCAACTAGACTTGTTTTCGTGGAAACTCGAATATGATTTAGGCTTTCTATTGAGCTTAAGCTATCGGAGCAAATAATATATCTTTTAGGTGGAAGTGATTTGATATAATCTACGGTAAATCTTATAGCCAACATTTCTGCTTTATAGATTGAACATGGAGACTCTAACTGAAAGCTTGCTTCGAAGTTACGATTGTAAACTCCGAATCCACAGTTATCAACTCCTAAAGAGCCATCAGTAAAGAACATCTCATCTACGTCTAAGGTCGATAAAGTTTCAAAATATGCTTGTTTACCCGAGTAGCACACATGTTATAATTGAGCATTATCAACTGATATATGACTTAATTTGGTCATATATAGTTTAAAAATACTCTATTATAACATCTGTGTTGCTTGGGTAGCTTGATATGGTAGTAACGGTTTCGGAAAATTTGCCAAATTTTGGACTAACGACGTATTGACGTCGATTTCAAAGGGACGTGCTGGGACTTCATAATTATAAAATGTGTCCGAGCTAGGGGAAGTTGGCAACACAAGACATTCTCGATATGATCGAAGGAAATTTGACTGTGGATGGATTCTGAACAGTTCATCCAATTGGGTCATCAATCTAGAAGATGTTATGTGACAATTGGCTAAATATCTACAATTCAATTCCAGAAACCGAATGTTTAGCGGAAGGACACCAGCTGTCACTTCAACAGACTGGGTATGAGTAGAATTCAGCAAACCCAAGCATATCCTCAGAGATTTGAACTGAATCCTTTCAAGTTTAATGAAATGAGATTTGGCTGTCATTTGAAACATGAAAGAACCGTATTCAATAACAGATAGGATGGTCGTTTTGTACAATTTTATCATATCCGACGGATCAGCTCCCCACCATGTCCCTGCTATGGTACGTAAAAAGTTTATTCTTCGTTGACATTTTCTAACAACATAATGGACATGAATTTTCCAAGTACATTTTGAATCGAACCATAAACCAAGGTATTTATAAGAGAGGCTTTGAGCTATTTGAAGGTTATACAGTTGCAAATGTAGTGGCGACAATGATCGTTTGTTCGAGAATACCACGATTTCTGTTTTCGAAGCAGAGAATTCCATGCCAAGATTGTGTGCCCAAAGTGCGAGGTTATATAAAGAGGTCTGGAGAATTATTTCGGAAAATTTAACATCTTTAGCAGTTGCCCACAAACATGCATCATCAGCGTATTGTACTAATATACATCCACTTTCAATACAGCTATCTATATCACTAGTATAGAGATTGTAAAGCAGAGGGCTTAGGGACGACCCTTGTGTCAATCCTAAACATGAGTTGCGAACTTGTTTAACTTGAAAGTTATGATAGAAATGCATAACTTTCAGCGACAAGAGGTTGAACAAAAATTCAACTAACTGAGCTGGAATTCCCAGCGTGCATAACCTATGGCATAGAATGTCAACTAGCACTGAATCATAAGCACCTTTTACATCAAGGAAAACTGCAGTCAATGCTTGTTTCGATCGGAATGCGATTTGAATATCAGTAGCTAGTAATGCTTGACAATCTCTAGTACTTTTTGCGTGGCGAAAACCGTATTGCGTCGGTGAAAGTAGTTGATTTTTTTCAGCCCAGAATTCTAGTCGCACGAGTATCATTTTCTCTAGAAGTTTACGAGTACAGGATAACAGTCCTATTGGTCGATACGACTGTGATATTCCAGGGTCTTTACCAGCTTTGAGTATAGCTACAACCTTAATATTTGTCCAGGCTACGGGAATGGATTTGTTTCGAAAGATCCAGTTGAACGATCGAAGGAGAAGCTCTTTAGCAGGAGTAGGTAGCTTTTTTAATAGAGAAAATTTGATTCCATCCATGCCAGGTGAAGAATTATTACACGACACGAGTGCGTTTTCTAAATCTGCGAAGCTGAAATCTTCTACTAGATCCATTGCAGACGAACCATTTTCATTGAATAACGGCGGTTGATTGGGTACAAAACAGGGGCTAACATTTTCAGCAAACTGATCGATCCAACTCGAGTCAAATTCCCGAATATCTGATGGACTTGGATTAAAGTTCCTCAGCCTACGCGCTGTTTGCCATAGAATAGGCATAGCAGTATCCTTGGTTAGAGATTCTACGAACTGCTTCCAAAAATTACGTTTCTTGGTTTTGAACAACAATTTACTTCTTGCCTCTAACTTCTTATAATTCAAGAAATCTTCCATCAATCCAAACTTTCGAAACATTTTAAAGGCATCTGACCTCTGTTTAACAATATCTGTACACTCTTGGTCCCACCAAATTGTGGGAGCCCTAGTTTTGGTTATTGACGAAGGAATCGGTTTAGTTTGCGAGTTTTCAGCTGCTTTTAATATCAAGTTTGTTAGGAATCCGTGAAAATCCGGTTCCTGTACCGAAATGTTTTCAATTTCCGATTAAATAGCCGAGGAGTATTTGGACCAATCAATATGTTTTGTCAAGTCATAAGGAACCAATATTTCGCTTTTAGATTTTTTACAAAATGATATGTGTATTGGAAGATGATCACTACCAGCAGGGTCATCAACAACATCCCAGACACAGCTTAGAGAGAAATTCGACGAACACAGTGAAAGATCGACTCTGCTATTACAAGATGGAGGACAGGCTATCCGGGTCACTTTCCCTGTGTTTAACACTGATAGGCGAAATTCATCTAATATGTCGTAGATCATATTAGCTCTACTGTCATCTCTATCCTCCCCCCACGCACAACCATGGGAGTTAAAATCTCCGAGTAGGAATACAGGATGAGGAAGTCTGCTGACTAATGTCCTTAAAACACTAGGTACCAATTTAGCTGATGGAGGAATATACAGAGAAGCAATTGTGAACACCTGATTATCAATCTCAATGTCAGCCGCAACCACTTCGATAGGATGAACATTTGGTAGATCTATACGACGAAATGAATAGCAGTTCTTTATCCCCAACATGACACCTCCAGCTCGGATATCCCGATCAGTCCGAAGAATGTTGTAATTGTGAAGATAAAAATTCAAATCAGGAGTAAGAAATGTTTCCGAGAGTGCGAAACAGTCAACGTTTAGCTTCAGTAAGAAGCATCTTAAATTTGCTATCTTTGGCAGAACACTTCTACAATTCCATTGGAATACAGAAAATTTCTGGTTTGGAAGTGAGTTAGCCATCGATAGATACTAGCAGTCCAAGGAGTGGCCATGATGAAATTAGTTTTTTCAGAAGGATGTTTAATATGGGTGTCAGTTTCAGAAGAATGTCTGTCCAAGCTGGAGTTAGCTGGAATATCTCTGAAAATAGTTTAACTATCTGGGTAACTGTTAGCCCTACAGCTGTAGCGGGGTTTTCTGTGGAGCTGGTCGCTCCAGGAAGATTAGGGAAATCGGATTCATTGTATTGAAACTCAGGAGGTTTCCGGGAGGGTTGTGACAGACGAGAGGTGGATGGTAAATCAAGCGATGGTGAATGTGAGCCAACAGTTTGATGTTGTTGTCGCGAAGACAACGGTACTACACATGGTTGATGATTGACGGATTTTCTAGTTGGGACATTTCGAGACGACAGAGGGGATTCTTGCTGATGGCCGGAGGATTTAGCTCTCTTTGATTTTTTTGCTCGGGTTAACTTTCTGCGTTTCAAGGATTCCGAACGACTACAGACTGACTCATTTTCATCAATGTCTGACAGTTCACTGAGCGACGAATACGGATTTTCATGACAAAAGTCGGAATTAGGCAAATTACCGACAGTTTCAGCATAGCTAAGTTTGGATTTTTGCCAGATTCGCGCCGTAGCAAATTGAGCACGTTTTTTGTAAGCAGAGCAATCACGGTTTGATTCATGGCTCTTTTTACAATGGAGACAGATGTTTTCTTGGATTGGGCATGTAGCATCGTGGTGCGATTTTCCACATTTCCCACAGCGTGCTTTGTTCGCACAGAGTGGCTCCGTATGTCCATACCTTTTGCACTTGTTGCAAAGCATAGGCTTCGGAGAATAGATCCGAACGGGGATCAAAACATGTCTGATTTCGAGAAAATCCGGTAAGATTGTTCCTTCGAACGTTACTCGGATAGAATAGGAGGGCTTGAACGATTTTCCGTTTTCATCGTCAGATGCAATGGCTAGCTGATTGCATTCCAAAACTGGAACCGAAGGGATACGTGGGTCTTTGAATTTGCCAACACCTTCATTCTTAAGGTACGACAGATCCATATCAGCCTGCTGAATCACGCCATCGATCTCCACCAGATTGCATGGAACATAGACTCTGTAGAGGCGCGACAAAAGCTCATTCAGAGCGACATTATTTGCTTCTTCTCGATTAGTCAGCACAACGCGGACCTTGCTGAAACCAATCTTTCGGACTTCTTTCACTGTCTTAAAATTGCTGTAAAGTTCTGCGGAAATCAACAGAACGTTGAGCGGTTTATCTTTCTGCCGTAGGAATACCTCATAGGGCCCTTTTGCCGATGGCGGATAGCATCGATGGCGGGAAGCAGATGGCTGAGGATCTGTGGAAATCAGCGTAGGGTCGACTACTGATGGAGTATCGGAAGACATTTCTTCGATGATTGGTGGCATCTGAGAGGTAGACCCCTCATTGCCGACCATATTTTACTACCGAAACCTATCTCGTGCACACAGCAACGGGTTGCGAAACAATACGTTCACTCAACAATAGAAAGTACAATAGATACTTAGCTCTGAAACAATTAGCTCGAATTGACCTTCGCACCACAATACCGCACTCTATTCGAAAGCAGAAGAAACACCAAATACAACCGATTCGATCGAGAGTTGAAGAGCGACTGTAATGAAGGATGTTGCTGAAGAAACAAATCCCTTTTGAGAAAATTTTGTTTGCGATTTTTGTACATGTTTGCAGGGCTATAATCCCATATTATTCAAATGATAGCAAACAAACTCATGAATATCTCTTCTGCTATCTGTCGAATTGAATTAAGCACTTCAGCAAATTTCTTTATTATGGCTTCAAGAATGAGTTTTTACTATGGGATAATAAGTTTGTACTTACATTAAAGTACTAGCGTGTTTGGAACATAACTAAGAATTTCTCCATAGTAATTTCCATACAAACCTTCATTGTCTTTGGCCACCTTTAAATCACCCCCTAGAAAGCTGAAAATTTCACAGAACACTATTTTTATGGTAAGGATTGTAAGGAACATATGGGAGATTGGATTCTCAAACATTTTTAAATTTTGAACCGCCCTAATATAGCATTAATTATGAACAAAGTGTATAACAAATTCAATGGTGTAGGATGATTTTCTAAAAGGTGTAGTAAAATACCTTAAAGTGAATGAAAACAGAATTTAATAATGCATCATTTAATTCCACTAGAGTGTGTATTCTTTGACCGATACGCGTATTTCGATCTCCATTGTAAGACCGTCTTCAGTATCGTGTACTAGACTCGACGAAGACTCAACTCGGAAAGTGATTCTATAAAAAAAAACTATGCCAAAATGAATATGAGGACGAATTTTATAAAAATGGTTCATACTGGTGCAGCTGATAAAGAAAGGAAAATAAATATAATTCTTATTGTGTTGCCTAAGCTGTTTATTGAAGATTTCTCAGGGTTTTTGTAATAGAAGTTAGGAAGCAGTTGAATAATATTTATTTCGAGAAAAATCCAACACAGTTTGTAAAGAGGACAGAAAAGCCATATTTTTCAAACCTCCATGAATCGATGTTCCAATTTCGAATCAAACGGATTATTACATGTTAAACATACTTCGGCCTTGGACAGAATAAACAACATTGATGAAGACATCTAACTTACCTACTTATTTGGCTTTACATCAATTATCTTGATAAAGCCTCGCCAATTCACTCGGTTCATGGCCGCTTCTCTCCATCCTCGACTGTGACCCACGCTCTCCAGGTCCTGGTGCACCTGGTCAATCTACCTAGCTCGCTGCGCCCGACGCCTTCTTGTTCCGACCGGATTCGTAGCGAACACCATCTTTACAGGGTAGTTGTCCGGTATTCTGCAACATGCCCTGCCCAGCGTATCCTTCCAGCTTTAGCTACCTTCACTATACTGGTTTCGCCGTAGAGTTGAGCGAGCTCGTGGTTCATCCTTCGCCGCCACACGCTGTTCTCCTGCATGCCGCCGAAGATCGTCCTTAGCACTCGTTCGAAAACCCCAAGAGCTTGAAAGTCCTCTTCGAGCATAGTCCCCGTCTCATGCCCATAGAGGACAACCAGCATAATTAGCGTTCTGTACATCGTGCATTTGATGCGGGGGTGAATCTTTCTTGTTCGCAGTTTCTTCTGCAGCCCATAGTAGGCACGACAGTTGAAGACATCATTTTCATGATTATGCAATCACGATCCTAGATATTTGGGTTGAAAATACAGCATACTCAGTATCACCATCTAGCGGAAGAATTCCGAATTAGGTGACGCCCATCACAAGTTTGTACTTGATTTACTGAACCGCCGAAAACTTCATCTTTCGAAGTAATCGGGATCCCTTCAGATATTACCAATCATAAATATGCATGCTCACTAGCGCCACCTGTTCGATGATTTTTAAAACTTGAGGTCTTTTGCATTTTTTTCTATCTAATGAACAACTTTGCTGAAGATGTAATATTTCTTAGTAATGAAGATATCTCAGGATCATTTTTTTAGGAGTCAGGATTCAAAGATATCTGCGTTCGAAAAATTGCATGATCACTAGCACCGTTTTGAGGAAGAATTGCGAATCAAATGGCACATCATATGTTTAGTCCTTGATCTACTAAACAGCTTTGCTGAAGACTATGATATCGCTATGCTGGGATTTTTTTTACAATAGGGAAATCTGCAAACAGACGCCTGAGAAGGTAACTCAGGTAGTGTGGGGATGCCGCACCAACGACGACCCACTAAAACCAGCCAATGCACTGTACTTGAGCAATTCTTGTTGATATTACCCTTGGCCTCAGACCCTTATCTCCCCGGAACCACCTTACGGTATTTCAGTATGGTATTGCTATCGTGAAATAGCCGCGATCAATATACAGCATGCTCACTTGCGCCATTTGGTGATAGAATTTCAAGTTGGGTACGTACTCAACACTTTTGTTGACGTCAACTTTCTAGGTAATCAGAATCCTGAGATATCAAAAATATGTCATACTTACTAGTGCCATCTGGTGAAAGAATTCCGAATTAAATAGATCATCACATATTAGTCCTTGAACTACTGATCAACTTTGCCGGGAACACCATATTTCTAAAAAATCGGGATCCTGAGATATTCGTGATTTAAATATTGCATGCTCACTAGCGCCATCTGATGGCAGAATTCCAAATTAGATGAACTATAATATGATAGTCCTTGACCTGCTAAACAACTTTGTCGAAGACCGCATCTTTCTAGGTAATCAGGATCCTGAGATATCCGTGTTTGAAAAATTACATGCTCACTAGCGCCAACTGGTGGCAGAATTCCGAAACAAGCAGCCTATCACATGTTAGTCCTTGATCTACTGAACAACTTTGCCGAAGACACCATCTTGCTAAAAAATCTAGATCCTGAGGTATTTGTGTTCGAGATGTTGCATTGCGAAATGTCCACTTCATCGGTTCCCCCGGGACACATTTCGATGGCCACTGAAGGGTGAGGATGCTTTCAAAGTTTCATTTGTCCACTGACCGATTGGTACCGCTGAACTGAAGAAATTTGCCAAAGACATCAATATTCAATCTTGTCTAGTTTTAGATTTATAATCAAAATGCTCCGCGTGTACTCAGTACACGATGCGACCGCTGCTGTAACTTTTTTTTGAGCGACTGACGGAAGGTTAACATAAATATATAACGCATTAATCGTGGCAATATAAGATTATAACTATTTTTTCCTGAAAATATTAATTATTTTATTTGACATTTGTTCCAATGTTTCAACATTGGATATTCTATGTAACTCATTGGTACCAAACCAGGAAGAAAGCTTAAAATCATTTTCAAAATTTTATTTTGAATTCTCTGCAGTGCTTCCTTCCTGGTATTACAACAACTAGTCCATATTGGTACAGCATACAACATGGCTGGCTGAAAATTTGTTTGAATATCAAAAGCTTGTTCATAAGACAAGTTTTGACTTTCTATTAATAAGGGGATACAGATGTGGTTGTTGAAAGTTAAATTCTTATCTAGCATTAGCTCTAGATACTTAACTTCATCTGACCAATTTATTGGAACCCCTCTCATCGTGACAACATGTCTACTTGAAGGTTTCAAATAAAGAGATTTTGGTTTATGTGGGAATATTATTAGTTGAGTTTTTGAAGCATTAAGATAAATCTTCCATTTTTGCAAGTATGAAGAAAAAATATCCAAACTTTTTTGCAATCGACTACAGATGACACGCAGGATTCGTCCTTTGCCGGAGAGGCCTGTGTCATCCGCAAACAAAGATTTTTGACATCCCTGGTAACTCAGGTAAGTCAGATGTAAAAATATTGTATAATATTGGCTTCAAAATGCTGCCTTGAGGAACACCAGCTCTTAAAGGAAGTCTTTCAGACCAGGAGTTCAGATAATTAACCTGAAGTGTACGATTTGACTGAAAACTTTGAATTATTCTAACAATGTATGTTGGAAAATAAATGTTTTTTTTTTTTATTTTACGATTAAGCCTTCATGCCAAACACTGTCGAATGCTTTTTTTATATCTAGAAGAGCAAGACCAGTAGAATGGCCTTCAGATTTGTTGGAACGGATCAAATTTGCTACACGTAAAAGTTGATGAATGGTCGATTTCCATGGCGGAATCCGAACTGTTCATTGGCAAAAAAATAATTTTCGTTGACGTGGACCATCATTCTGTTCAAAATGACCTTTTCAAATTAGTTTACTGATGGAGGATAGCAAACTGATTGGACGATAACTAGAAGCTTCTGCAGGATTTTCGTCTGGTTTTAAAATTGGTACGACCTCGACATTTTTCCATTTGTCCGGAAAACATTTGTTAAATATATCAACTAAGAATGATAAGCTCCTTTCTGGAAGTTTCTTGATGAGTATGTAGAAAATTCCATCATCGCCAGGAGCTTTAATATTTTTAATTTGTTAATAATTGTTCTAACTTCATCCAAATCAGTCTCCCAGGAATTTTCGAAAACGTTCTCTTGATTGTGAATATTTTCGAAGTCCTGAGTAACCGGATTTTCGATTGGACTAGAAAGTACTAAATTGAATTTGTGTACACTTTTAAACTGCATAGCAAATTTTTGAGCCTTTTCGCTATTAGTTAGTATTGGCCTCTGGCGGGTATTGGCCTCTGAGGTTTTTACAAAATTTTAGATAATTTCCAAAAGGGCTTAGAGCCAGGGTCTAATTGAGAAATTTTATTTTCAAAATTTTTGTTTCTTAATTGTTAAAAACGTTTCTTGATTTCTTTCTGCAAATCCTGCCATATAATTTTCATAGCGGGATCGCGAGTGCGTTTAAATTGCCTTCTCCTCACGTTTTTAAGAGAGTCAAGAGTTTAAGAAAATCGTCTATGATCAAGGATTCAAATTTTACTTCACATTTTTGGAATTGCAATACTCCTGGGTACAGACACGGAATTTGTTAAAGTTTCAAGAGCATTGACAATATCAAGTTTGTAAAGAAATGTTAACATTAAGATTAGAGTCAATATACACTCCCGTGCATAAGTTTGGGTTCACCCCCTGAAAAACATACAAAAGTGTTCAATCCATATCTCTGTGATTACACGTCCAATTGAAACTTTCTAAGCCGCATTCGAAAGGAAATGAGTTATTCTTACTTCGTATGTGTTTTTCCAAAAACATTTTTTGGATTTTGTATATTAAATTTTAACTTAAAGTTGTGACATTTTTCAAAAAACACACTGAAAAATCATATCTAATTTCCTCAGCATTGGGTCGACCAAAATTTTAAATCAAAATGTCATTAGAATCGTAATCTTATATTCTTTGAAGAGCACTCACGAAATTTTGGCGGAAAAATCTGATAACTATTCAAAATCAATGAAACAGTCATTCAAGTCATCGTGCGAAAGTTTGGGTTCACCCCTCAGTATGGTGTATCGTGCAAAAGTTTGGGTTCACCTGAACTTACTTAAAACACGGAAAATCTGTGAAATCTCAAACCAATCATGTACGCGCCGTTATTTGCGTTCGAAAAAGCTTAAAACTATTAAAATCGGTTGAAAAATGGCAGAGACATTGACAAATATGATGTGCGTGCGGCTCAGGTGAACCCAAACTTTTGCACGATTTGCATCATACTGATGGGTGAACCCAAACTTTTGCACGATGACTTAACTGACTGTTTCATTGATTTTGAATACTTTTTAGATTTTTCCGCCAAAATTTCGTGTGGTCTTTTCAAAGAATATAAGATTACGATTATAATGACACTTTGATTTAAAATTTTGGTTGACCCAATGCTGAGGAAATTAGATATGATTTTTCAGTGTGTTTTTTGAAAAATGTCACAACTTTAAGTTAAAATTTAGTATACAAAATTCAAAAAATGTTTTTGGCAAAATACATACGAAGTAAGAAGAACTCTTTTCCTTTCGAATGCGGCTTAGAGAGTTTCAATTGGACGTGTTATCACAGAGATATGGATTGATCACTTTTGTATGTTTTTCAGGGGGTGAACCCAAACTTTTGCACGGGAGTGTATGTTTCATATTTATTTCAGTCGGCTCGAAAATTATCGAAAGTGGAGCTGATAGGATTGAGAATCGCTTCATGGGATATTTGAAGCGATTCTCAATCCTGTAACAGGGACATGATCAGAATCTTAACAGGGACATGATCAGAATCAAAATCAGCATGAGTAATCAGTAGGCTACAGATGACTAGAGTCGGTTAAGACCAAATCAATCGTAGAAGGATTTCTAGAAGGGAAAACCATGTAGGGCTATCAGGGTATTGAATTGAGAAATATCCTGAAGAGCAGTCATCAAATAAAATTCTGCCGTTGGAATTACTTTTAGAATTATGGCACTAAAGTCACCAATGACAAAAAAAATTTAATTTATTGCGAGTCAATTTTTACAAGGCAGTTTGGAGCAAATTAACTTGCTGTCCAGAGCATTGAAAAGGAAAATAGGTAAATATTATATTTACTAAGCTGTGTTTCAACTGAAACACCTAAAGTTTCAAAAACTTTAGTTTCAAATGACGAAAACGGTTGATGTTTTATACGCCTATGAATGATGATTGCAACTCCCCCACATTCGCATCAAGTCAATCATTACGATAAACAAAAAAGTTAGGATCTTTTTTTAGTTTGGATCCAAGTTTTAAATATGTCTGTTTCAGTAATAATTACTATATGCACGTTATTAGCTGTGAAAAAATCAAACAGCTCGTCCTCTTTACCATTCAAAGAACGAGCATTTTTTTTGTTTAAATTATTATTTATTAGATCCGTTAGAAATCTTCTTCTTCTTCTTTCTGGCGTTACGTCCCCACTGGGACAGAGCCTGCTTCTCAGCTTAGTGTTCTTGTGAGCACTTCCACAGTTATTAACTGAGAGCTTACTATGCCAATGACCATTTTTGCATGCGTATATCGTGTGGCAGGTACGATGATACTTTATGCCCTGGGAAGTCGAGAAAATTTCCAACCCGAAAAGATCCTCGACCGGTGGGATTCGAACCCACGACCCTCAGCTTGGTCTAGCTGAATAGCTGCGCGTTTACCGCTACGGCTATCTGGGCCCCGTTAGAAATACGTAATCCAATAACAATTTGACTAGTAAATTTTACACCAACTTGGACTGCTTCAGTCATAGTGGTGAATAGAAATTAACAGACTCGAACGGCTACCCGACGGATTAAAATTAGTTTGTGAATGAGCATGACTGATGGGTATGATTCTTAATCAATCGATCGTTAACTGAAAAATGAGCATTGTTCGATACTCTACCAGGCAAATTCCGGAAACGACCGTTATCGTAACGGACGTTACTGCCTTGCACGAGCCTCGGCGACTCGCCTACGCGAAGGGCAAGCTCAAAAATTAGACTTATGATTGCCTCCACAATTTGCGCATATGAACTTATCGGTATCTTCCTTCACTGGACAGACATCCTTAGCGTGAGAAGAACCTCCGCAAATCATGCATTTAGCATCCATGCGCCAATTTTTTGTACCATGACCCCACTTTTGGCACCGACGGCACTGAGTAGGGTTCTAGAAATTTCCTCCGGGTTTCTGGAAATGTTCCCATGTCACACGGACATCGAACATAAGTCTTGCTTTTTCTAAAGCTTTAATATTATTTAGTTCTTTTTTATAAAAGTGAACTAAATAATATTCTTGAGAAAGCCTTTTCCGAACAATGCCAGATTGGGTTCTCTTTTTCATAATGATTACTTGGACTGGGGAAAATCCAAGTAAATCATTCATTCCATTTTTGATCTCTTTAGGTGACTTATATTCACTTGAGGGACCTTTCATGACGACTTTGAACGAACGTTCAGTTTTGTCGTCATAAGTAAAAACAATGTGCTTCTTCTCTTCAAGATGTTTGAGAAGAAGTTCGCGATCTTTAGGAGTTTCCGGCAAAACGCGACAGTCTCCTTTCTTTGCGATTTGGAAGGAAACCTTGATTTCCCTAATGGAGTTCAAGATCTCCTGCCCAAATCCTCCAAATTCGGAACAACTGACCACGATAGGCGGCACTCTTTGCTTCCTCACTTGAATCAAAGAGCCTGGGCTAGAGGCTGCTTCGATTTGGTGTTCGGAAAATTTGTCTAGAGCATCGAACTGGTTGCTCATTTCAATACAATTATTCATTTCACCCTTGGAAGAAAGTTCGCATTCCGGAGAAACGTCCTTTCTTCCATTCTTGCCACGTTTAGTGACAGTTTTAAATTCCACTTTTTTGGAAGGAAATAGTGAATTCAGAGATTCACCCTTCCTTTTGTTTGTAGTTGCAACCATGTTTAGTGAACAAACGAGAGAAGACGAGACCTCCTAAGAGGTTTTTCCCCAAGACGGTGTCCAAGAAGGATTACCACCGCTAGCTTTCGCCAACGGGTCCAACGAAAATTCGAAGGCACGGGTCCAAACAAGGATCGTAAAGGGATCAATAGTAGAAAAAGTAGTACTGAAAAGTACTGTTTTAGCATCACTGAAAAGTATCGTTTTTAATTTTAGGACAGAAAAGTACTGTTTTATGCTTTAGATACATAGTTTTTAAAGAAAAACATCCAAGAGCAGAGAGAATTCGTGTACGCACAGCACGAAGGTACGATGCGTGAGGGTCATTTTATATTTTATTAATGCGCAACGGTAATATACAATATTTGTATTGTGTCTTGTTTTGGGTGTAAGATTCGCAATGATTGTTCAGCCTTTCTTACCTGTTGATATAAAAATAACATGTCACCACAACTGATTTTAGGAAAGCTGATTGTCCCCATTTCCGCACATCGTTTATCAAACATTATGCCGCCACCAGTGCGGTAAGTTAATCCGTCACCTACGCTCACTTACGTCTGTTGATGGCCTTTTAAACGTGTGTGCCTGAGGCAAAAGCTAATCAGCTCTGCTGCATTCCGAGCCCGCACTAAATTTCACCGCGTTCATTCATTCATTCGCTTCCACACGCTGCTACCGGATATCGCCATCGAACAAAATTGGTTTTAGAGGTTCGTAGCTTGCCGCGCATTGCAATCACAATGTGTTTTCTATAATACATACGACAATAAAGCATACAGGCGCTATCTTCCAACCAATCGCCGCGCTTCGCTCTATGCCATGTTATAACCTCGCGTCCTATTAGGTGACAGTTCGCGTTCGTCCATGTATGCAGAAACGAATTTCACTTTTTCCTTAGCTTTTGAATTCATGCCGGAGCGCACAAGGCAGATTAGCTAACAAGCTTAGTCATCTGTCATTGCCCGATCGTTAGTGGTTAACAATATTATAACAGCCTGAGAAATCTATTTCAAAGCTTTTTGTAACAGAATGTGTTATACAATAAGCTGATAAGATGGTAAAAATAACATGAAATATAACAAAATTTATTTCACTGCTGTTACAATTATTTGTTATTAGATTTCTTTATATCAAATTCATAAGGGGCCTTCCTTAGCCGAGTGGTTAGAGTCCGCGGCTACAAATCAAAGTCATGCTGAAAGTGTCTGGGTTCGATTCCCGGTCGGTCCAGGGTGTTTTCGTAATAGAAATTTTCTTGACTTCTCTGGGCATAGAGTATCATCGTACCTGCCACACGATATATACATGCAAAATTGGCATCTTTGGCAAAAAAGCTCTCAGTTAAAAACGACATGAGGACGTAATGTCACGAAGAAGAAGATATCAAATTCATAACAAAATGAGATACAATCAACTGAGTTTCACTGAAAAATTTTCACAAAATTTGTTACTAACTAAATATTTTAACAATTGTTGTTATATTTATGATATAATTTACTCCTTTAGTTTCAAAATTATACAGATTCTTTATAATGCAGATAGAAATTAACAAGCATACATACCTAATTTCAACAATTATAACTGACTTTGTAATAAATTTGAAACAACATTTCCAGACTTAATAGCAAAATATCAAAATACCGTTTTGATTCATATTACGGACACTTAAGGCCTCAATGAAGTATAACCCAGCATAGAGCATACAAAATAAAACATTCTGTATGATTCTTTAGCGTTATCAAGCGTCGGAAGCCCTTAACTTTCGAATGGTGGGTAAAGAATACGCTTACGCAACATGAATAATTTCAAATAAATTAAAATGTGTGGCCTTTTCATGATTTTTATTCCGGACGCTTCATCACTTTTGCTTCATATTCCGGACACTTTGATTCGAATTCCGGACAGCTCATGATAATCATTAATGGAACAGTCGAATTATCAATTGAAATCGCCAAACCACTAAAGAGACATCTAAGGTAGTTGGGCATTATAAATTTTCAAAGATATTTATGAAAAAAGCTTACTAAAACGAGCCTTGAAACTGAGAACTTTTGAATGGCAAAAATTGAAA
This sequence comes from Aedes aegypti, assembly GCF_002204515.2. NCBI lineage: Eukaryota > Metazoa > Arthropoda > Insecta > Diptera > Culicidae > Aedes > Aedes aegypti. The sequence continues at coordinate 151,537,099 of NC_035109.1, forward strand.
CATTTCGTGTGAAAAGTTTCCCATACAAAGTAGAGTGTCCGGAATTTGAAGCTGTCCGTAATATGAATCAAAATGGTATATCAAGTGTTGATATTAATTCATTTGGCGATATCAATGTGTGATATAATTGTAGTATGCATATCAAATCGGGTTGCCTCCTGCCGAGTTTAGCGATGAACTTCGAAATAGAGTCTTATTACTAGTCTCACTGCACCAACGGACTCAATCCTGGTAGACGACCTCTAAAGGACAAACCATGACCTATGAAAAAAATACCAGGAATTGTGTAGCGTCACAAATCTTCTGCCCCAAGCTTATAATCTATAGCTCCTATCAGGTAGCGCTCATAAATTCCAATTGCATTCGCTAGTTGTTGGTGACACATGTTCGCCGCTGCACTTGGTTCTGTACGGGCAGGGCCATTTGTGAATCACTCTGATTGCGATAACCTTGCAGGGCCATCCACTATATCATTCGGTCGAAGGAAAAGAATTGCATTAAGCGAACGGCCTTACAACGAGGAGGGTCATGATCATTTCCATGCAACCTGTTCGAGGGGGTCCGCTGCCATTGCGTAGGAAGATTTAAATCGGAGACATGGATTCGAGATGAATTTTTCTTTATGGTATAGGAATGGGAGGGATTCCAGGGATGCTTTTTGCTGTACTACCCATTCGATACACATGTACGCTGTCATACCAGAACCGGTGATTTATTTTGCATGATTCGCGCTGCGGACAATTTCGGATTCTGGGTGCGTTCCTCTTGCGATGTTGTTCCAAGCTCTGGACAATGCAGATCGAGTATCGCGGAAGGTCACTGGCATTGCTGTGTTTGAGGCTTGCCTTGGAAGGCACGTGGGTTAAGATTCTTAGGAATGATGGCAAACAGAATCGTTATGGTGAAGCCTAACGCGTTTAAAACATTTGTTAAATACATAAACCAAAAACGATAAGCTACTCTCTGTTAGTTTCTTCGAGATGAAACAAGACTATAGGTTTTGATCCCAAAAAACCGACTGAAACGCAAAAATACTTCACGAAAATATCCAACAGTCGGATGCAAAAAGTAAAGATGAGAATGTAACAAATCCCATCAACGCCAAGGGCTTTCATATTTGTGATTTTTTGAATAATATTTCTCACTTCTTCCAAATCAGTCTCCCAGAAATGTTCGAAAACGTTCTTTTGATTGAGAATACTTTCAAAGTCCTGAGTAACTTGATTTTCAATTGGACTAGTGAAGAAATAAAATTCGGCCGTTGAAATTGCTTTGCGTATTATTCCATGAGCGATGTTTGGCATTAAAGTCACCAATGACAAAAAGAATTGTCTAATTGCGAATCAATTTCCGTAAGTAAGTTTGAACCAAATCATCTCGCTGTCCACTGCATTGAAAAGGCATATAGGCAGCTATGAAAGTATATTTATCAAGCTGTGTTTCAACAGAAACACCCAAAATTTCGAAAACTTTGGTTTCAAATGACGAAAAAAGTTTATGTTTTATACGCCTATGAACGATGCTTGCATAAGGTCGATCATTACGATGTACAAAAAAGTTAGGATCTCTTTTGAGTTTGATTCCAAGTTTCAAATAAGTTTCAGTAATAACTGCTATATGTGTGTTATTAGCTGTTGTAAAATTAGACAGTTCGTCCTCGTTACCATTTAAAGAACGAGCATTCCAATTCAAAATATTTGGATAAATTAGAGGAACGTAATCCAATAACAATTTTATTGATAAATTTCAAAATCAAATCAAAATCAGAGGGAAACATGTTGTAAGTAGGAACATCTTCTGTTTACTATCAGTTGTGATTTTTCGTTGATGAAGAGACAAAATAGAAGTTACCTGCGTCGACACAAGCATGAGTATATCCATTTGATTTGAACCAATTTGAACAGTTACCAGTAGGATGACAATTTTAAAGGGAGGAACTGAAATTACCCGCGAGAACATTGACATAGGAATTTTCTTGCGTATTTCCATTCCAAATTGCAGGATTCGATCGGCTACCCGACGAAAGAAAATTGGCTTGTGAATGAGCATGTTTATAATTTACCCATTGGATATGATTATTAAGCAAGCAATCGTTAACTGAAAAATGAGAATTGTTGGAGATTCTGCCTGGTGAATTCCAGCTCCGGAAAAAGGTTGCCGTTCATCTGCCTGATAAAAGCCTCGACGATTCGTTTGCGCTAATGGCAATCCCAAAAGTTAGACTTATGGTTGCCCCCCACAATTTGCGCATACAAACTTTTTGGTATCTTCCTTCACAAGACAGACGTCCTTATCGTGAGAAGAATCTACGCAAATCATGCAATTAGCACACATGCGGCAATGTTCGGTAGCATGACCTGACTTTTAGCACCAACGGTACTGAGTGGGGTTCAAAAAAAATTCCTTCTGGTTTCTGGAAATTTTCTCATATTACACGGTCATCGAACATAAGTCTTGCTTTTTCTAATACTTTAATATTATTAAGATCACTTTTGTTAAATTGTACTAAATAATATTCTTGAGAAAGTCCTTTCCAACGAATACCAGATTGGGTTCTTTTTTTTAGAAGTGATTACTTGGACTGGGAAAAATCCAAGTGAATCACCTTTTACTTTAGATCTCTTCAAATGATTTATCTTAACTTATGAGACCTTTCAATACGACTTTGTTGTCAAAAGTAAAAAATATGTTTCTTCTCTTCAAGATGATTGAAAAGTGGTTCGCAATCTTTAACGATTTTCGAAAAACGTGACATCCTCTTTTCTTTGCGATTTGGAAGGTAATCTTGATTCCCCTAATAGAGTTCAAGATCTGCTGCCTAAATCCTCCAAATTCGAAAATATTGACTACGATTGGCGGCACCTTTTACTTCCTCACTTAAATCGAATAGCCTGAGATAGCGGTAACTTGGATTAGCTGCTCGAAAAATGTGTCTAATGCAGCCCACATACGACTCAGACTGTTTGACCAACATTTACTCCGCCCCCAGGTTGATGCTCATGTTGGTGCTATGTTTGACCGGGTGTGATGCTACTTGATGAGCCAATTTGACAGTTTGTGAAACTGTTTCTTCTGCAAATTACTCAGCAGTTTTACCTGTGATTCCTTCAAAAGTTCAATTAGGAATTCCTCCAGGAAGGAGGAGGAAATCCCTCCAGGTGACGCTGCAGGAATTTCTTTAGGAATTCTACCAAAATTCCTTCATGGATTTTATCGGCAATTGCTTCATGATTCCACTAGGTGTTTTTCCAGAAATTTAATAAATATTTTGCCCAGTGATCTAACTAGAAGTTTCTGTAACGATCCCTTTAGAAATTCCTTGCGGAAGTTTACCTAAAACTCCTCACGGGATACCATCAAGAGTTCCTCCAGGGATTCCGCCATGAGTTCCCTTAGCGATTCTACCAAGAGTCTCTCGAGGGTTTTTATGATGAGTTCCCCTAGGGATTTCTTTAAAAGTTCTCCCAGGTATTTTATTAGAAGTTATTGTAAGGGTTTCATAAGAAATTCCTTCTGAGATACCACCAGGAACTCCATCAAAATTTCATCTAGAGATTCGATCAGGAGTTCCTACAAGGATTCCATCAGTAGTTCCTCTAGGGATCATGAGTTATTGTTGGGATTTAAACACGAGTTCGACTAGGAATTTCATCAGGATTTCATCCAAAACCTCTTTTAGGGAGCTCCTCTAGGTATTCCATCGGGAGTTCCTCTAGGAATACAATCGGAAGTTTCTTCAGGGATTCCACCAGGATTTCCATCAGAGTTTCCACCTGCAATTTCTATAGAGGTTCCATCAGGAGTTCCTCCAGGGATTTCATGAAAAATACTTCTTATATTTAATTATAAAATCCTGTGAATATTTTTCTGAGTTCTTCTGGGGATTTCATCAGAAGTTCTTCTAGGGATTTAGAAGATTTCATCAGGAGTTCCTTCAGAGATTTTACCTGGAACTTCTTTAGGGATTCTATCAGGAGTTCCTTTAAAAATTCCATCAGGAGTTCTTCCAATGATTCCGTCAGTAGTTCCTCCAGGGATTCCATCAGGATTTCCTTCAGAGATTCCACCAGGAACTCATCTAGGGATTTCATCAGGAGTTCCTCTAGCCATTCCATCAGATTTTGCTCCAGGGATTCCATCGGGATTCTCTTCAGAGATTCTTTAGAAATTCCATCAGGAGTTCTTCCAATGATTCTGTCAGTAGTTCATCCAGGGATTCCATCTGGAATTCCTCCAGGGATTTCATCTCGAATTTCTCCAGAGATTCCATCAGGAGTTCCTCCAGGGATTCAACCTGGAATTCCTCCAGGGATTCCATCAGGAGTTCCTTCAAAGTTTCCACCTGAAATTTCTATAGGGGTTCCATCAGGAGAGTCTTCAAAAATTCCATTAGGAGTTCTTTCAATAATTCTGTCTGGAGTTCCTCCAGGTATTCCATCTAGAATTCTTCCAGGGATTCCAACTAGAATTCCTCTAGGGATTCCTCCAGGGATTCCATCTGGAATTCCTCCAAGGATTCCATCAGGAGTTCCTCTAGCAATTCCATCAGAAGTTTCTCCAGGGATTCTATCAGGATTTCCTTCAGAGATTCCATCTGGAATTCCTATAGGAGATCCATCAGGAGTTTCTCTAGCAATTCCATCAGGAGATCCTCTAGCAATTCAATCAGAAGATTCTCCAGGGGTTCCATCAGGAGTTTCTTTAAGAATTCCTCCAGGGATTCCATCAGGAATTCCTCCAGGGATTCCATCTGGAATTCCTCCAGGGATTCCATCAGGAGTTCCTTCAGGAATTCCACCAGGTACTCCTTCTAGGGATTTCATCAGGAGTTCCTCTAGCAATTCCATCAAATGTTTCTCTGGGTACTCCATCAGGAGTAGACTGGCCCTTAAACAAAAAAGTTGTAAAACTCAACGGGGCACCCTCTAGATATGAGCCTTAGGGTAAGAAAATCGCTCTCTCAAAATTTCAACTCAATTGGTTGCTCCACCAGCTGGCGCATTCGATTTGAAGTTTGTATGGGATATTCGTCTCAAATATATTGAAAATTGGTCCTATGTCACTGTTTCTTTCCGTATACTAATTGTTCGCGTTCAAATAAGCCCAGAATGACAAATACACTAGTTGATACCCTAATGAACATAATTGCAGAAGGTTGTATCAGGATTTAATCTCATTTTCATTACTCTTTCAGTTGTTGAAAGTTAGGCTTCGATCAGCACTCCCGTACAGTCACTTATATGCATGCGACATGTGCCTCAGCTCGCCCAGCGTCATAGGTGGCTATGATGTGCTTAGTGGCTACCTCCAAGCTATGTTGAAGAAATACAAGCAGTAATGCATGATATACTTTAGATGGATAAAACACCAACTTTATAAATTTTGATCATGGTACAGCCTTCTATAATATTCTTCGCTATTACATCAAGTAGTGTTTTTGACATTCTGGGTCCAATTGAACGCGATCATCAATTTTCTTGAATCAAACAGTAGATGATGTGCTGTTGCCCATATGTTTGAGCTGAAAATCCCATATTAACTTCAATTCAAATGCGCCAGCTCATGGAACGACCAAATGAGCTGAATTTTTCAGAAAGGCTTCCTCTGACCCCAAGAAATAATCCTGGGGGGTGCCCCGTGGAATCATACAACTTTATTTTTCTCCCATACTGAGCTGGGCCAGTCTAATCAGGAGCTCCTTCAGAGATTTTACCTAAAATTCCTCCATGGATTCTATCAGAAGTTTCTCAGAGGATTCCATCAGGAGTTTCCCTAAGTCTTTCTTCTAGGAATTACATCAGTAGTCCTTCCAGTGATTACATCAGGAAGTACTTCAGAAACTCCACATGGAATTCCTGATGGGGACCTTTTAGAAGTTTATGTAAGGATTCCATCTAGTCTTCCTTCATAGATTGCACCAGAAATTCTTCTAAAGATTATTAGAGGTTCTTCAAGGAATTCCATCAGGATTTCTTCTTGAGATTTAATAAGGAGATCTGGCATATTATTAGGAATCCCTCTAGGGATTCTATCGGGAGTCCTTCTAGGGATTTCTACCGGAGTTCCTCCAAGGATTCCATTAAGAGTTCATTCGGAGATTCTACATGGAATTATTACAGGAGTTCTATCAAGAGTTTCACTAAAGATTCCACCAGAAATTTATCCAGGGATAACATCAGAAGTTCTTCCAAGGATTCCATCAGAAGTTTCTCTAGGGATTTCATCAGGAGCGCTTCTATAGATTTCATTAGGAGTTTCTTCAGAGATTCTATCAGAAGTTCTTCCATGGATTCCATGAAAAATACTTCTTAGATTTAATTATAAAATCCTGTGAATATTCCTTCAGGGATTCATCCAATAAATCATTCAGTAACTTCACCAGGAATACCTTCGAAAACTTCGCTAGGTTTATCTCCAAGAAACCTAACTAAAATACCCCACAGGATTCTTCCAGGGATTCATCCAAAGATTCCACCAGAGGTTCCTCCATGGACTCCATCTGAAATTCACCCAGGTAATTCTCCAGAATTTCCACCAGGAAAACCTCCACATATTTCAACAAAAGTTCTTTTAGGGATTCCTCTAGAAATTCTTTCAGGAACTCCACCAATATGTTTCCGGTGAATTTACCGGGAATTCAAACAACAAAATCCTCTAGGGGTTCTTCCAAAACATTTTGGAAAATCCTCCAAGGATTCCAATAACAATTTTCTCAAAGGATTCGATTACAATTTCCTAAAAATAATCCACCAGTAATTCCATCAGAGACTTCATCAGTATTTTCTATGATTATTGCATTAGGAATTTTTCGGGAGAGGAGTTTTTGAAGTATTTTATCAGCAGTTATTCCAGGGTTAACACTGGAAATACCACCAGAGCTTTGCCAGCTTGTACTAGAAACTCTTCTTTTTCCTACTCTAGGTATTCTATAAAAATTCTTTCCTCCAGGCATTCCACTGATATTTACTCAGATTATTCAAAAAAGCAATTCTCTGAATGCTTTCAGGTTGAATCCCTAAAGTGATGCATGGAATTTTTTTTGTCGAGAATTTCCGGAAGTATTCATGGAACAATTTCTTGTGTAATCCTTGGAGGAATCACCAAAGAGACCGTTGGAGAAATTCCCAGATAATTCCCTGGTAAAATTCCCTAATATATCTCTGGAAGAACTTTTGAAGCAATCCCTGAAGGAGTTCCTAAAGGATTCTCTAATGTAGTTCCTGGTGGATTCCTTGAAAAAAAATCCTGCAAGAAATACTGTAAGGAATTGATGGATGTATCCCTTTACGAATCCTCCAAGGAATTTATGGTGGATTTTTGAAGTAGTTCCTGAAGAAATCCCAGGCCGAATGCCTCGTAGGGTACCAGGAAGAATCTTTTAAGGGAACACTGAAGGAATCTATAAAAGAATTTATTGCAGGTTCCCTAGAAGAATCCCTGGAGAATAACCTGGGGGAACCTCTCAAAAAATTGAAAGCGGAATCTCTGAAGGAACTCCTTGTGGAACCCCGTGTAGGAAGTTTTGGTGTATTTGTTGTAGTTTTTTCTTGTTGAGTCCCTGAAGTTTTCCTGGTGGAACCCTTGGAGGAATTCTTGACTGAATTTCTTGATGAATCCTTAGAGTAACTCTGGGTAGAATCGCTGTAAGTAGAGATTCTGGAGCAAGAATTTTTGAAGGAATTTGTAGAAAAAATCTTGTAATAATCTTTTAAGCAATCCCTGGAAGAATATGTGGATTAATTGCTGAAGGATTTTCTAGAGGAATCTGTGGCATAATTCCTAGGGAAATCATTGGAAGATTTTTGATAAGAGCAATTCCTGGTGGAATTTTTGATGGAATCCCTATAGTAATTTCTTGGGAGGGATTCCTTGAGCAACCTCTTTAAGAATTGCTAGAGGACTTCCTGGTGAAATCGCAGGAAAAGAATCCTGAAAGAATCTGTTCAGAAATTCTTTGAGTTTCGTTCGAGGAATTCTTAAATATATCTTTGTTGAATTCTTGAAGGAAGCATTGGATGAATCATTGAAGGAATTCCTGGAGGAGTTTTTGGAAAAAAAAAACCTGGAGGAATCTTTATAAAAATTACTACTGATGAAAATAACCTTAGTAGAATTTCTGATGGAACTCCTGCTACAATTTAAGAGGATGCTTTGAAGAAAGTCTTGGTGAAATCCCTGGGGGAATTTCTGACGATGAATTTCTTGAGATACACCTTGAGTTTCTGAATGAGTTTGTGATGTAATTTCTGGGTTATGCATGAAGGAATTTTTAAAACTAACATCTAGAGGAATTCCTGAAGCAATCTTTGAAGAAATTGTTTTAGCAATTTCTGGAGGAATTCTTGTAGGCAGCCTAGGACTTACTCCCTGAAGAAATATTGAAGTAATCACTTGAGGATTTTTTGGATTGATCTTTGAAGGAATCAGTGGAGGAAATCCTGAATAATATGCAAAGGTATCTTTGAAGGAATCTCTGAAAGAATTCCACCTGAAGGTATGCTTGAAGGATTTTCCCCGGAGAAATTTCTGGTTGAATCTGCGAATAAATTTCTAGAGGAATTATTGATAAAATTCCAGGTAAAATCCCAGGAAGAATATGCGGAGGAGTCCGTAGTATATCCCATGATTTCCAGGAAAAAGTAGATTAACTAGGGGAAACCACCAAAATATTTTGGATAGAATGTTCAGAGTACAACTGGGATTCTCACTTTTAAGAGTCCGCGGAAAGGTGGAGAATCACTATGGTAAACCATTACGCGGGGAAAAGTATCAACGCGAATCACTTATTCCACCAGCTAAAATTCTTCTTTCGTTTCCGCAATGATTAGTAGAAAGTCAAACAACACAATTTGCATATTGTGGTACGCAACATTGCACTGTTTTGCCGTTGCCAATCTCCGGCCACGGCGGTAATCAAACGACACGACACCTTACTATTAATGATTATGTTCACCACCAGTTGGTACCACGCATTGATTCGTTTCTTTCGCGATTATTTCCAATCTCCAACGGCTGCCTGCCTGCCTACATCTTCCGCAGAGGACCCCTGTTTTTTGTCCATAGCCAATCGGAACCGAGCGAAATCTTTTCACTTTCTTCTTGTGTTTTACGCTTTTTACATGCGAACAAGCGGGCGCAAATCGCACAGAAAAAAGTAAATTGTAATATCACATCGATGGCGCTGCACATCACTTGCGTCGTAAATAATGAGTAAAGTTGCCTTTGATTAATTGCGATAAAACAGATGCAATGACTTAAAACGACGAATTGTATCGTTTATACATGTAATTACAACCTTTTTTTAAGAAATTTTACGCTATTTTCACGACGCTGAAAATGTGCAGCGAAATCAACGTAATATTTGAATTTATTTTGTTTACTGTGCGACTACGATTGAACCAGACCTTATGCAAATAACATTTTCTTGATGCCATTCCGTTGCTGTTGCCTGAATGTCAAGCTAAATCGAATGACAGTTATTACGCACCTTCACAGTCGGCCGCGCAAATCGCTCGGTGACGAATGGTGTAAGCTTCCTTGCCTTGGTGGGGCACAAACCTACTTACCCGCTATCAATCACTGTCGAAAAGTTATCATCAAGCTTTACGGCTCACACGGTGGAATAATGAGCAGAGAGCGCCTCGAGAGGAAAGTTACATAATCCTCTTCGAGCGTGCATAAAATGTCATTCGGAATAATAGGAGGTGCCGGAAGTGAGAGATCTGAAGAAAGTTTGAGTGCGGCCGTGGGAAGGGTATTTTTGGAATGTTTCCTTATTAGGTTATTGTATTATATATTTTTGGATATGTGAATATTTGGAAGGAATTTGTAAAGAAATGAACGTAGATTATATGAATTCTTTGTTTGAAAAACACTTACATTTTGGGGTCAAATTATATTATTAATTGATTCCTTGATTATTGAAGGATTCCTTCAGGAAGTCTCGTTAGGGATTCCTTTAGGAATTCATTACGGGACTTCCTTCAGGAAGTCCCTTCTGGTATTCTTTCAGGAAGCCCCTTCAGGGATTCCTCCATGAAGCCCCTTCAGAGATTCCTTCAGGAAATCCCTTCAGGGATTCCTTAAGTAAGTCGTGCCAGAGATTCTTCCAGGAAGTCCTGCCAGGGATTTCTTCGGGAAGTCCTGCAAATGGTTCCTCCAGGAAGTCCTGCCAGGGATCAAAGAACGGGATGGAATACCTGGAGAACTTTTAGGGTTTTTATGACATTTTTTAAAAGGATGTACGAATAAACTTCTTGTTGAATTTTTGGATGAATCCCTTCAGGAAAAAGTTCGGAACAAATCTTAGACGGGTTCTTGAACAAATTTGTAAAGTAGTTCTTGAAGAAACTTTTGTAAAAATGATTCGCTAGAAAATTTTGTAGAGGCATTTGGTCGGTGTTTAGACAGACCGGACTAGACGATATTTCAGCGATCTAAAGATTCGCTAAGGGCTTTATCAATACTGATGTTTCCGATGCTCTTTTCATACAGATGTATCATCAAATAGAAAAGTTCCATTTAAACAGAAAACAATGCAAAGATTTTGATACTTCGGATGCTTGGGGTACGTTTTCCTGAGACCATTTAAAATCACTTGGTCAAGTTTGTCTGAATACCGACCATTTATGAATAGTTCTGTGACAAAAATATCGTGTCGAAAATTCTCGACTATCAGCAGAATTATTGAAGGAATTTCTAAAAAATATGTTACATATTGTCTAGGATGGCTATATATATATATATATATATATATATATATATATATATATATATATATATATATATATATATATATATATATATATATATATATATATATATATATATATATATATATATATATATATATATATATATATTATATCATATATATATATATATATAATATATTATATATATATAATAGTATATTATATATATATATATATATATATATATATATATTAATATATATATATATATATATAATATAAATATATAATAATATTTATCTTCTTCGTTCTATCTGGCGTTTACGTCCCCACTGGGACAAAGCCTGCTTCTCAGATTAGTGTTCTTATGAGAGCACTTCCCCACAGTTATTTAAACTGAGAGCTATTCTTTGCCAATTGACCATTTTTGCATGTGTATATCGTGTGGCAGTGTACGAAGATACTCTATGCCCTGGGAATCGAGAAATTTCCTTTACGAAAAAGATCCTCGACCAGCGGGATTCGAACCCACAACCCTCAGCCATGTTTATGCTGAATAGCTGCGCGTTTACCGCTACGGCTATCTGGCTATATATAAGTTAAGATCGAACCCTTACCGATCCTCAACAATCATCCATACACCAATCGCTTTATTGGTGTATCATCATTTTCATCATTCCCGGCAACAACAACAACAACGACGACGTCCACCACACCGACGACGATAGCCCAGCTAGTAGAACGGAAACAGTAGTCTAGCATCAGCATTTCATCACCTGACAACATAGGTAGCATTTACGTGGACAACCACCGAACGAGACCACTAAACGAAGCCACAGCCCTTTGGACCCGCGGCATCAGCAGTTCTTCCACAGCAACAGCATAAGCATTGCAGTAGGTAGTGAGGTTTGATCGTAATCAATAATTGAATAAAGGTTCAGTTCGTTTTAGGCAGTAGATCGAATAAGTTCTTTTTTTAAAACTTAGTCTGGGTGACACCCTTCTTCACTGGCGCAGTCGGCAGTTCTAGCGTGGAGTAGTTAAAGTGTAGTGAAAAGTGTTCTTATCCGAAATCATCGGCGGCTTACCGAAGAGCAAAGGAGGAAACACCTAAACTACAGATTCTAGTGCACCGGCGGTTTACCGAGACACCAAAATCATCTTTAACGAAGCTTCACACCTGCTAGAAGACATCGAACCATCCGAGGGAATATCGGACATCGAACCATCCGAGGGAATATCGGACAATCGAACCATCCGAGGGAATATCGGACAATTTAACCATCCGAGGGAACATCGGATAAAACCGTAAGTAGAATTAAGCTTTTTTATATAAGTGATTATCAGAGTGATTTAAGTGAATGATCAAAATAACAAAATATAAGAAAAAAATATCTATTACAGTGATAGAAAAATAATTAATTTAGCTTTTTTTATTTAAAACAAAAATCTTAGAAAACATAAATTCTCTTCACCTGTATTTTTGAAAGGATTTTTTTTTGAAATCCTAGAAAACATAAATTCTCTTCACCTGTATTTTTTCTTTTTTACCATTTTTTGAAAGGATTTTTTTTTATCAATTTTGACTTCAAGTGTGAAAAATGGCAAAGTTTGACGAGAACCGCGACTTGATCACTATCCAAGTCGAGGAGTTAGAAACCCAGATCAGAGAATTAATAGGCATAATGCAACAACGCGACTCTAGAATAGCAGAGTTGGAAGCGTTCGCTACGCACCAACAATCAATTGCAAAAGAAGCCGCTGTTGTTCAGCAACAAAATTCAGTAGAAGGCGCCTTGCGAGCCCTTCAGACCCCCCAAATTATCAGGATGTTGCCACCATTTGATGGTAACCCCATTAAGTTACACTCATTCATAAGATCTATTGATGATCTTATGCCTGAAATTTCAAAGGTCAAGAACACTCCAGCTTACACTGTATGGCTTCTTGCCATCAGATCCAAAATTATAGGAGACGCTGACAATGTTCTAGAATTTTATGGCACTAGCACAGACTGGGACGAAATTAAAAACAGTCTGATTACACACTACAGCGACAAAAGAGATGAAGTATCTCTCACAAAGGACCTGTTTAAAATTACACAAGCGGATAAGGAGATTGAAGATTTCTATAAGGAAATAACTTTTATGTTGTCCCTTATGGTAAATCAATTAAATTTAAACGAACACAACAGTGACGTAAGAGCCGCGAAAAATCTATTTTACCAGGAAATAGGCCTGAAAGTGTTTCTTGCAGGGCTCAATGAACCGGTAGGCACTGTCATCCGTGCTCAATGTCCCACATCGTTGAAAGACGCTTTAAGACGATGTATTGAAGAAAGAAACTTTTATTATCACAAACAAAAATCTTATACCCCACCTGTCCCTACTAGGAACAAAGTTCAAAACAAATTTTCAAACCCATTTTCAAGATTTCAGCAAACTCCGGTAACACAAAATTCGTTTCCAAGTTACCCAATCCAAACTAATCCATTCCAACGCGTTGCACCAATCCAACGTCCACAACAACTACAGCACACCCCTCAACAGTTCTCTCCATTCCAACCTCAAGTACCATTTCAACGTACATTTTCTCCCAGTCAACCAAATCATTCTCAAAGACCACAACAACCTGGCCCATCCAATCCATTCAACCGAAATCCTAACCAATTTAGTAAACCTCCTTCCGGAACCTATCGTCCTCCAAAACCCACTCCAATGGAAATCGACCAGTCATTGAGAAGTTTAAAAGTAAATTATATGAATAGACCAAATTTTCATGAAGTAAATTGGACAGAACCAATCGATTACTACGGTCAATATAGTGAGCCATCTAACTGTTACCAATATGATGCAACTAATTATGAGCAAGTTAATATCAATAATAGTTCCGAAGAACAACCCGTTACTGAACCAGAGGGTGATACCTTAAATTTTCAGATGGAATTGCCCGAAACACCAGAAACATGAACAGTAATAATTTTCTACCCTATATAAAAATGAAAACTAAATTTGGCGAACTAAAGTTTTTAGTTGACACTGGTGCCAACAAGAACTACGTGGATCCTGACAAAATTAGTACATGTTTTCTGAAAAACTGTACACCTACAGGAGTCAAAAATATCAATAGGAAACACAACATTAACAAATGTGTTGAAATCGAAATGTTTAACCAACCACTAACCTTTTACGCTTTGAAATTCCATCCATACTTCGACGGACTGATTGGATACGAATCACTCAGAAATCTAAAAGCAGAAATTTTAACCTCATCTAATACTCTCAAACTTCCTACTACATCAGTTAACATGCTTCGAAAATACCCCGATTCATTTAGTCGCAATCTAAATGCATATGAAGAAATTCCATTATCTCTAAAAACGAATGTACCGAATGGCGACTTTTTCGTCGAACATCCACTTCCTCTAACACATCGTTTCCCAAAGTTGGCTTTCGCGACCCCCCAAGCATTCATCGCCTCGCTTGTTTTTACAGACGAAGTAATGATTCTACCAGGACTCTACACAGCAAAAGACAACAAAGCTACAGTTCTTTTGAAAAATTGCTGTGAAGTTCCAGTGAAAATCAGCCCTAATCGACTCATTTTCTCCGAATTGAATAATTTTGAAGTAGTGCAAAAAGTTGAAAATTATGAACCTGGATACGTATTTGATAACACATCAATAGATCCTAGATTGAAAAATCAGCTTCGAATCGACCATTTAAACATAGAAGAGAAGCGAAAATTGATCAATTTGATTTCGAAATTTCCAAGTGTTTTCTATTTGGAAGGTGACAATCTAAGCTTTACGAACGTCATTAAACATAGAATAGAAACCAAAGACGATCTACCCGTTCATGCAAAAAGCTACAGGTACCCCTATTGTCATAAAGAGGAGGTACAAAAACAAGTTTCTAAGATGCTGTCTCAAGGCATCATACATCCCAGCACGTCTCCTTGGTGCTCTCCAATTTGGATCGTACCAAAGAAATTAGATGCATCTGGACAACAGAAGTGGAGATTAGTAGTCGACTATAGAAAACTTAATGAAAAGACTATAGATGACAAATACCCACTACCCAACATAACCGAAATATTAGACAAACTAGGAAAATGCCAATATTTCACAACATTGGACCTAGCATCTGGCTTTCACCAGATCGAAGTTCACCCAGATGATATCCAGAAAACAGCCTTTTCCGTAGAACATGGATTATACGAATACTTAAGAATGCCATTTGGACTGAAAAATGCTCCAGCAACTTTTCAGCGTGTCATGGATCACGTACTCCGTGACCTAATTGGAAAATGTTGTCTTGTTTATATGGATGACATTATTATTTTTTCTGTTTCTCTTCAAGAACATATTGAAAATTTGACAAAAATATTTATGGCATTGGAAAAAGTAAACCTCAAAATACAGCTAGATAAAAGTGAATTCCTTAAGAAAGAAGTGGCATTTCTAGGCCATATTGTGACAGATAATGGCGTTAAACCAAATCCAAGCAAAATCGAAGCAATTCAAAATTGGCCTATCCCCAAAAACCAGAAAGAACTAAGAGGCTTTCTAGGAATTTTAGGATATTATCGTAGATTCGTTCGCGATTTCGCCAGAATAACAAAACCTCTCACTGCTCAACTGAGGAAAGGCGAACACGTAGAGCACACAGATATTTTTTTAAAAACATTCGTTGCATGCAAAAAACTTTAAACTCAAAGCGATATCCTTCAATATCCAGATTTCGAAAAACCATTCGTGCTAACCACAGATGCTAGTAATTTTGCTCTAGGTGCCGTTCTATCCCAAGGTGCTATTGGACAAGACAGACCCGTAGCATATGCGTCTAGAACATTGACGAAAACCGAAGAAAGATATTCAGCAATAGAAAAAGAATTATTAGCGATCGTATGGG
This sequence comes from Aedes aegypti, assembly GCF_002204515.2. Classification (NCBI taxonomy): domain Eukaryota; kingdom Metazoa; phylum Arthropoda; class Insecta; order Diptera; family Culicidae; genus Aedes; species Aedes aegypti. Next base: position 151,552,706 of record NC_035109.1, read on the forward strand.
CAACTCAATATTTTAGACCCTACCTTTTTGGTAGAAAATTTACATTATACACGGATCACCAACCTTTAACATACGCACTAAACCTCAAAACACCCAATACAAAACTAGTTAAATGGCGTCTACAGTTATTAGAATATGATTTTGAAATAAAACACCGACCCGGTAAGCAAAACGTTGTCGCTGATGCTCTATCGAGGATAACACATGATATCAACGTGAACGAAGATGATTCCGACTCAGACGACTGTTCAGTGCATTCTGCTGATACAGATGACTCTGAATTCATCAAATGTACAGAAAAACCAATAAATTTTTTTCACAACCAAATTATTTTAAAAATTGACCCTAACGAATCTGAGACATACGAAGAAATTTTCCCTCGTGTGTACCGAAGAACTATTACGAAAATAACATTTGGTGTACCACTTTTAATTCGAATTTTGAAAGAATACATGGATCCCAGACGATCAAACTGCATTATGTGTCCTGAAAACGTGATACAATCCTTACAAATTGTATACAAAAACTATTTTAGTAGATGCAAAACTTTCAAACTCTGCATATCACAAAAAATTCTCATTGATCTACCAAACTTAGAAGATCAAAACTCAATTATCGAGGATACCCACGAAACAGCTCACAGAGGTATTCGTGAAAATCTGGAGGAGATAAAAAGGAGATTCTTTTTTCCTAATATGAAAAGGAAAGTTAGGAAGTACATCATCCTATGTGATACTTGTAATAAAGCAAAATACGAGAGAAAACCTTACAAAATTAAATTTGGTGAAACCCCTATACCGAAACAACCCATTGAAATTATTCACATAGATATCTACATCGCTCAACCAAATTTGTTTTTATCTGTAGTAGACAAGTTCACAAGGTATGGAACATTAATCCCAATAAAATCAAGATCAATTGCGGATATACGAAAGGCGATAATAAAATACATAACACTGTACGGCACTCCAAGCTTGATTGTCTCGGATAACGAACCAGCAATTAAGTCCATCGAAATTCGAGGACTACTCTCAGATCTCAACATACAACAATATTTTACTCCTTCGAACCACAGTCAAACAAACGGAATAGTCGAAAGATTTCATTCGACAATAACCGAAATTTTTAACGCTAATAAACACAAATACGGTGAAGTGTCAAACAAAGAAAAATTTTTAATCGCATGTTCTTTATACAATAACAGCATCCATACAGCTACCAACATGAAACCACGTGAAATTTTATATGCAGCCAAAAATGGACAGGAGAGACCGATAGAAATGGAACGCCTTGTTGAACTTCGTGACAAGTTGTACGACGAAGTTCAAGTACAACTAACCAAGACACAAAACTCACAGAATCTGTACCACAACAGGAAGCGAGAGGATCCGCCAAAACTAAAACAAAACGAATTGGCATATAACCGCATCCAAGGAGTGAAGTCGAAAATTAAGGACCGCTACCAACAAGTGCGAGTACGATCTAACCGGAAACACACGTACAAAGATATCCTAAGTCGAAAATTGCATAAAGAAAAACTGCGACGAATCCGAAAGTAACACCACAGAATCTCTAATGTGTTTTTTCATTTGTTTTCTCTTTTTAGATGACGTTTATTTGGAATATCCTGATAACAACCACATTCCTTACTCAGCTATCCCAACCACAATCCATCCACGTCATTAATCTCAAACAAAACCCCGGTCTTTTAACCATAGAAACTGGCAACAGTTTTATAAAAATAGGCAATCACAGATTGTTTCATATCCTAGAACTGGATAATTACGAACCTATTTTTAGAAAATTGCTTGCTAATATCCAAGGAATACGGACATTCTCAAATTTTACTGATATGTTTGAAATCTTAGAATCGAAATATGGAACCGTTCACAGTTTATTCAATAATCTTCGGCCAAAGCAAAGAAATAAAAGAGGATTATTTAATTTTCTCGGAACTGGAATAAAAAGAATTACAGGAAATATGGACCATAACGACTATGAACAAATTTCGAAAAATATTTTTGAACTGCAGATCAAGAACAAAAGACTTATTAACGAAAACAACGAACAGCTTAAAATTAATCTACAACTCCAAAATAGAATCAATTCCATTATCAACCGTTTAAATCAACAACAGAGTGAAATAACTAAAAACATTATATCAGCTAGATTTGAAAACGAAACCAACAAAAACTTTAAATTATTTAGAGAAATTTTGAAAATCAATTACAACTTAGACAACCTTAAATCACATTTAGAAGACATTTTTGAATCAATTCAGTTAGCAAGAACTAACATTATTCCCAAACAAATACTTTCAATTGAAGAGTTAGGATTTGTTTCAGATATATTAGAAGAACAAAACATTAGGACGAACAGTTTAGATCAAATTTATGAATATTTAGAATTGTCAGCATTTTATAACCATTCAAAACTAATATTTGTTGTGTCAATTCCAAAAATAGAAAAAGCTATGTACACACATTTTTTCCTAGAACCTCTTCCAGTAGTAGATAAAATTTTAAAACTTCCTGCTAATGCTGCTTTGCAAAGCGACAACAGAACATATTTCATCAAGAAGGATTGCCTGCGAATCGAAAGGACAAGACTGTGCAATCTAAGCAGCCTAGAGGACATTACCGGCGACCTATGCTACTCAAACCTACTAAGAGGACTATCAGGAAACTGTACTTTCGTAAAATGCTATCAATCAACGGAGATCAAAGCGATCATGGACAATTACCTTGTCGCTAAAAACATCAATAACACAGAAATCGAATCGAATTGTGGTCTTTCAAAACGAAACTTATCTGGAACGTATTTGATAGAGTTCCACAATTGCTCTGTCATAATAAATGGCACCAAGTTCTCAAATGTCGAAGCAAACAAATCAGAACCGACATTTGTTATGCCATTAGATGGTTTACATATCAATGAACAGACCCTGGAAATCCAGAATAATATAGAAGAAATTCACATCCATAATAGACATCGGATTGAAGCATTAACTAAGGAACACAAAATTCAGACATACACATCTCTAAGTATGTCGACCGTATGTTTTCTCCTAAGTATCGTTGCAGGTCTTTCATGGATTTCGAGAAAACGCAGACAGATATCTCTTCATATTGGAGCATCCATGGAGTCTAAAAGCAAACCAGAAATTAAACCTGAGACCAGTACAATTCGGGACGAATCGTCTCCAAAAGGGGGAGTAGTTAAGATCGAACCCTTACCGATCCTCAACAATCATCCATACACCAATCGCTTTATTGGTGTATCATCATTTTCATCATTCCCGGCAACAACAACAACAACGACGACGTCCACCACACCGACGACGATAGCCCAGCTAGTAGAACGGAAACAGTAGTCTAGCATCAGCATTTCATCACCTGACAACATAGGTAGCATTTACGTGGACAACCACCGAACGAGACCACTAAACGAAGCCACAGCCCTTTGGACCCGCGGCATCAGCAGTTCTTCCACAGCAACAGCATAAGCATTGCAGTAGGTAGTGAGGTTTGATCGTAATCAATAATTGAATAAAGGTTCAGTTCGTTTTAGGCAGTAGATCGAATAAGTTCTTTTTTTAAAACTTAGTCTGGGTGACACCCTTCTTCACTTATATACTTGATGAGTTTCTGCAGCATTCAATGAAGAAATTGTTGCAGTAATCCTAATAGATATTCTTAGAGCGGTTAAAGGAAACACTGGGGAAATTCATAGAGAAATCCTTAAAGAAATTTATAAATAAAATTATAGGAAATTTGTGTAGAAATTCCTAAAGGGTTTTATACAAGATTCTTTTATTTTATTTTTTTTAAGAACTTCTTGTCGTGACTTCACGTCCAATATCGCATAAATCCGTTTCAAAACTGATTTGTTTACGAAGTTTACGCGCATTCGAACCCTTTACGGGGCTTAAACCCTAGCGGTCACAAAAGCCCTCTTTGTTTACACTCTGGTTTTCAAACACTCAATATCGGAAATAAGTAACTTTTAACCTTCGGGCTGTCGCGCTGTTGTACTTTGTACTACAGTTGGGATTTATACCCAAGTAACCACAAGCATTATAACATTGCACGTATTCCACTGCATATCAACAACATTGATGTAACATTGCCTTTATTCGACAAATTTCAAGAGCTGTCAAGCAATATAGCATTAACTCTACATTACAAATGTATCAATGCACTAATATCACTTTATAAATTGCACTGCTACACTAATGTTACTTTATGAATTACTTCATGGCTTTATCGTCGTTTTTGCATTACTGCCACTGTAAAAGGGCCCTTTTCCACTTTTAAACTACTTTAATGGTAGGCTTACGGCAATGCAGCTACATTATATATGCAATGATATAATGCTCCATGTGGACTTACATTTTGCAACAAAGATATCTATCGACACCAAACCAAAATGTATTCCTCAAGAATCTTCTTGAGAACAATACACAGAAAAAAATATTAAAATTTCACTGTAGCGTAAACAGAAGAGTATAGTAAAAGTAAATTAAATTCATGTATTGTTACAGCATCACGTTTAATTTTCAACTAAAGATGCTTGAATGTTACATGATCGTATAAATTTAAAGTGCATTCGATTGAAAAATAAGCGATTTGTCGTTGACATTTCAGTTTATTTTGATGCTCCAAATATGTGCATGAAAATAAACTGAAATTCACAACATATTTTTAGCTGTGAACTCGACAGTTTTTATTTACAATATGGCCCTTTATAATGCGGTAAAATCAACAAATGTACATGAAAGTAGCAAAATAATGAACGCACTATACAGTTCGAGTAAACCACAGTTTGAAATCGGTATATCTCAAAATCCAGATAATATAGAAACTTGGAGTCTATAGTAAAGTTGTTCTGGAAGTGAAGCGCTATCTGATGGTACCTCATTTAATTCGGAATTTGACCGCTAGGTGGCACTAATGGGAATGGAAGTTTTACTTTTAATTTGCAAATATTTCAGGATCCTGATCATTTAGAAGGATGTCGTCTTCGACAAAGTTGTTTAGTAAGTTAAGGACTATCATTGTTTGAGCTAGTTGATTCAAAATTTTGCCAATAGGCGGCGCTAGTGAGCATGAAACTTTTGTTTGCAGATATCTCAGGAACCTGACCACTTAGAAAGAAAGTGTCTTCGGCAAAGTAGTTCAGTAGCTCAAGGACTATCGTTATTTGAGCCAAGAAATAGGGTATTTTAATTTTTTGTCCTGCGGATGCTGTACAATCTAGACTTTTTAGACAGGCACCTTCGGTAACGTTGTTCAAAAGATCAGGGACTATCATTATTTTTCAAAATCTCGAACTTTAAGGATTAAACAAAGAATTAATTTGAGCTACTGAACTACTTTGCCGAAAACGCCATCTTTCTAAGTGGTCAGGATCCTGAGACCTGCGAAACAAAAGATTTATGCTCACTAGCGCCGCCTAGAGGCAAAATTTCTCGGCTAAAATAATGATAGCCCTTGAGCTACTGAACAATTTTGCCGAAGACGTTATCCTTCTAGGTGGTCAGATTCCTGGTATATTCGTAAAACCAATGGTGTTGTACAAAGTACAATGAGCGAATACTCGCGTTACAAAAATTCGCGCGACGATAGCGCACTCTGATTTTAGTTATGTTATTCTGATGTAAGCTTACCAGGCTCGAAGTAATGCAGCAAATTCCCAGATTTTTCTGGACATTTTCCCGTAATTCTCAAATTTATTTTGATTTACTTATTTAACTATCTGTCAAAATCTTCTTATTCTTCAAGGTTATCTTACCCCGTATTCTCTTACCCCGTATTCTCTTATTCTATAGACAATCAAATATTCTCTTACTCAGAGTCCTTAATAATTACATATGAGTAAAATTTCTGCGTCCTCGATCATCGAATCATAGTTTTTCGCTTACCTGAAAGTAAAAAGATAAAAGAGAATTGATTAATAGTAGTTATGAGCGATAATTTACAGCGGTATTCGAAGGTTGTTCCTCTTTTATCACTAGCGACAATGGACATTTGAGATTACGCAGAAGTCGCGACGCAAAATTTAGTTAATCCCGCGAAATTATTCTAATCTGGAGATTTTATACAGCAAATAGCGATAAATTCTAGTATTTTGCCTATGATAAAATCGAGTTTCAGCCAAAAAAAAACGAAGTTTGTTTTGAACAAGTATACCCCATTAGGCATAAAGACGTTTGGCATAAGGACGTTTGGCGTAAGGATGTTTGGCATAAGGATGTTAGGCATAACGGACGTTAGGCATAAAGGCATTAGGCATAATAGACGATTGGTACAAAATTCGTAAGGCATAATGGACGTTTGGCATAAAATTTGGAAACAATATTGAAACAGAAATTTTCTACTTGCGGAAGCTTTAAAAAATTACACTGATTATTGGGGAAGGGAGAACAAGCTTTCTAAGATAATGTCACAGTGCATGTTTTTTGTATTGAAAATGCGTATAGAAACCCCAAAAACGATGCACGACATTCTTCAACTTTCACATGCGATGTGTTTGGCAAGAGTCTCATCCGTTTTATAAATTATTGTCCAGTTGTACAACCAAAGTAAAGTTAAACATGTTGTAGTGTCAGTGATTCCAGTGATTTTTAACGACTGGAAATTATTTAGCTTCAAAACCTTTCAACTAAACTTTCAGCCTTACTCTACTTGCACATAATTGTGGTAGAAACAGCTGTACAAATAAGAAAGAGCATTTTTTAAGAAACATGTTTGATTTGATTGCGAGTAATCAATAAGGATGCATATCTATATAAATAAAATGGAATGGTGTTTCTACGTCACAAAATGGAACGGGTCAACGGATTTACATAATTCTTCCATTGTGGCATTCAACAAGGGATGCAACGTGTTCGTGCGTAGAAAAAGTTTATTAAAGTCTCCGGAAAAATAAAAAAAAACGAAAGAAAACTAATTAATGTCGTTTATAATGGAGATTGCATACCACTTTTCAGCAGCCTGCTTGATGGCAATACGAAGATTGCCGTGACCACTAGTATAAAAAACAGAAGACGAATTCCATCCAGAATGAGTCGAAAAAAATAGAAATCGAGCTCGATAGTCTTCGATTTGGATTAAATTTTGCACATGTTTTTGGTATGGTAGAATAAGTGTTTTCCATAGAAAAATTGATCATTTTGACTCGAGTGTAACTTTTGAAAATGGCCTATAAATTATTGCATGCAACTTATTTGAAAAATTCTAACTCCGAAACTGTTGATTTTAGAGAAAAATGTTTTATGAAGAAGTTGTAGTGAACCGTTTGGACTATAAGAAGAAAATATACACTGAAAAAATATTTTATTTATTTTCATAGAAAAATCAAATATTAAACTTAAATTTTAAATTACACAAAAACCCCATTTTTAATTTTTTTTTAAATATTTACCATAAAATCTAGATAGTAAAAACATGTTTTGGACAAAGTTCCATGATGGAGAAATGTTTAATAAAAAAGTTTTTCTAAGAACAACTTTTGGTCAATTTTCAAAATTTTTATTTTTTTTTTTTTTTTTGTCAAAATAAATACGTTCTGATGATACAGTAAGCATCTTGAAATGATTCTAAGCCATAATGATTATAAGGATAATTTCTCTAGAAGTAGTTATTTTCAAATTATATCGAGTTTAATGCAAAAAATATTGTTTAAATATTAAAATAGGCCATTTTCATAAGTTATTCGCGTTTCTCCATTAATAATAATACGTTTTCGAGAGTAAAGACCATATTTCTTTCCACTTACTTATTTTCCTTGATGGAGAATCACGAATAACTAATGAAAATGGCCTATTTTAATATTTAAACAATATTTGTTTTGCATTAAACTCGATATGCTTACTGTATCATCAGAACGTATTTATTTTGACAAAAAATCAAAATTTTGAAAATCGACCAAAAGTTGTTCTTAGAAAAACTTTTTTATTAAACATTTCTCCATCATGAAACTTTGTCCTAAACATCTTTTTACTATCAAGATTCTATGGTCAGAATTAAAAAAAAATGGGGTTTTTGTGTAATTTAAAATTTAAGTTTAATATTTGATTTTTCTATGAAAATAAATAAAATATTTTGTCAGTGTATATTTTCTCCTAATATTCCAAACGGTTCACTACAACTTCTTCATAGAACATTTTTCTCTAAAATCAACAGTTTCGGAGTTAGAATTTTTCAAATAAGTTGCATGCAATAATTTATAGGCCATTTTCAAAAGTTACACTTGAGTCAAAATGATCAATTTTTCTATGGAAAATACTTATTCTACCATACCAAAAACATGTGCAAAATTTAATCCAAATCGAAGATGGTCGAGTTCTGTGACTGACCGATTTGACATGAAATCCGTCAGAACAAAGTTGACAACCATCTTCAACCGCAATTTTCTGGTTGTCATCCTACCCTGCTTTCATGGTACATTTCCAATAAAATCACGCCTGGTTATCAGTTCAGTGTTTTGAGAGCAGTTACAGAGTTAGAGGCTGGGAGCTTTTGTGAATCGTTGGTGCTTAGTATTGCTCTTCTACCAATCATTGATTATTGAGGTGTCCGGCCATTTGGCCGAATGCCGTTTGGACGAATTACGAACAAATTACACTGCGGAACACGTTTTTGTCTCCAGCACCAAAATACCGCTATTCACTTAATTAAGGGTTGCTGAATCCATTACCGTTTTCAGAAATATCATAGCACGTCCAGTTTTTGAGATATTGACTGTTGAAAATGCAAAAAATGACTATTTCAGCCAACTTGCATGCAAGTTTCGCAGCTTGTAAGGTAATATATTGGCTTAATTTGCCACTGAATTCAAACTTTATGTGTATAACAATACTTATCATCAAAGTTTGTATTATTTTCGATACGGAAAAGTTATTTTTTGATGGTTTAGAAAATTGTTGTATTTTGCCATATAGAAGAAACGAAGAATTTTGTATGGAGACTGCAAGCATGTTGAAAAAATCGGTTTAAACGAAATTTAATCGCGCAATTTCAATCAAATTATGTCTGAAATGAAAGTTCAAGTTCTATTTTGCATGTTTGGTGTATTAGATTACAAAAAAGTATGATAAATTGTACTTTAAATTTCATGTAAACATTAATAAAAGCATTGTTTTGTACAACTTTGGCGACCTGTAGCTAAAAATTGTGACGTGCTGGAACAATTCTGAGAACGGCATCAGATTCAGCAGCCCCAAATCTACTAGAGACACATAATTTGGTTCTTGAGACACCCAAACATGTCATTTTTGTTACGCTGTGTTATAATCAAATTGCTACAACGCTACACACATTCAAAAATGTGGCAGAAGGACGAAAAAGTCGTAAACCGTTCTAGTTACTGTCAAAAGCTGACTATAAACGCAATGCAAAACCCTCTGTTGGCAGCTATTATCGCTAGCATAGGAGTCTATATTTGCTCACATGTAGGATGTTTATTCTTTCAGCACTGATTGTCTCTCAAACTTACGCTAAACCTAGAGCCAACTACATGGATATCAAAAGTTCTTTGAAATTCATTATAAAAGCACGCTAACTGTAGTTCACTATGGTTTTTAATTTAGGCCAAACGACATTCGGCCAAATGGACGACTTGGAACCGATTATTGTTAAACTACAAGGATAGGGTAAACCCTTATTACAATATTCGTTATTTAAATTTTAACAGCTCAACTGGCAACAATGCGAACAAAACACTATAAATAACAACCTCTGATTCAAAGGAGGCAAAATCTCTGATGGCATGCTTTCAAGCTAGAATGTCAATAATTATTGAAGCGGTATGATTCGGAAGAACGTCGCATTAAATAAAGAAGGCAAAATTTACTATTGAAATATGAACAATTATACTAAAGAATAACTCTTAATTTGAAGAATGGAAAATCTGTTATGGAAATATTAAAAATTACCACACTTAAAAGATGACCAGCAAGATTGATTGTTTATTCTATGTATAATATGATGTTCACATTTATTATATCCTTTATCATTGATCCACATCTCTCACAAAGTCATGTAAACGTTAAAAACGAAAATTTAGTAATATAGAGCATCACCAAGCTTGCTAATTGTATTTTCGTTTGAAATTTGTCCCTGAGGTAATTGCTCTTAAGCCTTTCGCAAAAAAAAAACAAGAGAAGTAACCTACTTCTTCCCCATGATTTATCGCTAAAATAATTCGAAGGTAATTTCGAGAATTATGCCAACTTTCCATTTAGCCTAACGTATATTATGCCTATCGTATTTATGCCTATCGTACTTATGCCTAACGTCGTGCACCCGTTTTGAGCTAGGTGACCCACGTTGTTTCCCTCGTCTTGATTTAACTTTCTAATTGACATATAAAATATTGAACTTGTTATCTTAATTTGAAAAAAAAACATATTTTTTAATGAAATACCACTAAACCCAAACAGTCGAAGGGTTTTGCAATGAAAAATTGCATGTTTGCTTAAAATATGGTGAAAAGTATGTAACTTTTGAAATTTTCAAAAGTTTTTTTCTAATTTGTTTGGATTTGTTTCATCAAATCGTTCCCTTAATGCTACAACTAGATAACTCGACAATCGAAATTTTGAGATGTGCAACTTTGAAAATATTACCATTTTACAAGGTGATGGTTAGTCGCAGAGAATATGATTGAAAAATGAACATTAACTTGTGTATTTTGAATCACACGCTTGTGAGCTGTGGATATTTTGAAAATCTAGTTATGAATAATGTTTCAACATATTGAAGCCAAAAATTTAAAATTTAGGGTTTTCTAATTGTAGCATCATGGGGACGAGATGTGACACTTGGCTACCTTGCGGAACTCACAAAACTTGATCCAGCATCTCAAGGCTTTAATTAAGGTACCGTGGGGTAAGTGGATACAGAAAAATCAATAGTCAACTTCATTGTTATGTACAGTTAACGTTAATAATGTAATTCAAACTTTTTTCTGTGGATGACAAATGAGGGACTATTATACTTCAAATCGTCAATTATCTTGATTTTTCTGATTGTTATCTATTGAGCATGAGGGCCTTGAAAATTTGCGCCAAATGATCCACTTGCCCCACCATGGTGGGGTAAGTGGATCACCTATAAAAAAAACTTTATTCTCAAAACAAATGTTATGTAAACATGTATAGTAAGAATGATATTACTGTCATTCTTGTTATATGTGCTATGTTTTATATTTTGATAGCTTTAAAATTACAAAAAAAAATCTTTATTTTATCAAAATATTATGAAAATTATTCATACATTAGTTTACACTTATTCGAACAAAAACAAACACTGTAACTAGATTTTTTGGAGAAAATTCATCCATTTTATACACCTGAATTAAACAAATGAATTGAGAATTATTCCTAACGACTTTTCGAAAGACACTCGTAGTTTAAGAATATTAATTACATTTACTTTTGTTTAACATACTGAAATCTTTTTATTCTATTTATGGAAATATTTATATCATCTGTCTAGAACAATCGATATGGTCAAAAAACGTACGATAATATGCTTTCAGCTGGAGAATTTGTATATTTTGCTCTTCTGCATTTCAGCTTAGGAAAACCAAGAAAAATTTTGTTTGAATTTTTCAATTTTCATTTTTGTTTGTACTAGTAAGACTGCACAACACTTTTAGGTGGATTAATTGATTTTTTTTCAGGTTAATTTGGCAAATTCAAGCTAGGAATATAAAATGTAAAAGGAAAACAATACTTGATGACACTAAAGCTTATTCAAATCTGCGTAAGTACTCTGCCAATATTTGATAACAATAGTTGATCCACTTACCCCATCCCATTAAAAAGTGTGGGTAAGTGTACCATGACCAATATATCTGTATTTATTGACAAAAATTACATATTTTTCATTGTGATTCATACAATTAGAACTGAAATGTTCACCATGTGTTGAAAAAACTAATAGTATTCGATTTTAGGCAGAGATACAATGGATTTTTTATCGATAGAAAACAATTTTAAAATTAATTGATTTTTGTATTAAGCAAGTTTGCTTGTGTTAGTGCACGTGTAGTATCATTTTTGCAGTAGTATCAGTGTGTTCGTGAGAACATAACCTAAAATGAAGCAAAGGTGTGAAAACATTCGGAATATTAAAGTATTTATTCTTATAACGGACGAATGATCCACTTACCCCACTGCTACACTTCCCCCACGGTACCTTACTCTAAACAGATCAAAGTCTAGTACACGACACTGCAGACGGCCTTACAGTTGAGATCGAAATCCGCGTATTTGTCAAAATATACAAACTCTAGTGGAATTAAATGGTATAGTACTAAATTCGTTTTTTCATTTACTTCTAGGTATTCCAGACCCTTTGTGATAAATTTGTCACACAATTCTGCATTTTTTGGTATAAACCGAATTGCACAGAGGGGGAAAGTAAACAATATTATAGCATCCAAATTAATCCTATTCTATGGAATGCCACGCCACGTTTTTACGGTCATCGGGAGAGGGGAAGAATGTTAGTTATACAACCATTGTTACTAGAGACCGAGTATACCTCTGCATATCCCTTGTAGTCATGAAAAGAATACGGGGTAAATGGGATAAACATCTCAGAGTCACTTTTAGTTGGGGATGCAATCCATGAAATATTCAAGCCTGCACGGTTCACGATACCTCTCGCTACCGGTGTTTGAAAGTAGCTTACCGATCGCCCACACATAATGAATTAAAACAATCAAAAATTAAACTCTACTTCCAATAGGTTGGAAATAATGTACACTAATGTTACTTTTCAATACACAAATCGAACCCTTTGTAACGAAAGCTTTTAATCACAAACTAGTAACCGATCATAGTTCCGGTAACCTCAAGAATAATTAGAATGCCTTTTGAAATCAGATCAATCAACCAATAAATCCATGATGACAGACTTGATCGTTTACATGCATTATCATCATAAAGTAGAAAACTGCAGTGTACTAATAGTGATTGAAACACTATGGATCTCGCTGCACACTCAACACATTAATCGAATCTAGTTGCAAAAATATGAAATAAATAAAAACTACTCCATCGATTGTAGGCATAGAGAACAGGTAAGCAACGCTATATCAAACTGTACCACATTGAGTTCTGGTAGTTATGCAGCTAACCCATACCCACACAACTCCACGATGTGGTAGACCTTGAGGAAAACAAAATCGAAAGCATGGTGATTTTTGCACCCCTTCACGAACGACAAACAGCTACGATACCCTGCGGCCCGAGCAAGCCGTTTGGTCCTATACACAACCTACAACCAATGTCTTCGAATGGTTCCAAATGATCGAGAGCGCCACACAGCGACAGCTTCAAGCCATAGACAAACAGACGTAACGCTGACTAAATATTCATCGACCACTCATTTGACGATCATTTCGAATTTGTGCTTGACGTTTTACACTACCAATATCTGCAGATCTTGTGGCACAAAACTGTGTTTCGTGCAACATGATTACCAGATGATGACGGTGTGATCCGGGCGACAGATTTTGAAGAAATTTGTTCTCAGTGTTACGTATGTTTGTCTGTGCTTTTGCTACAATTTGCAGTTTGGTTTTGTGTTCTTTGTCGGGCTCAATCTCGGGCGCTATTTATTGAAATCACATGAATATGTACAATGATTTTAATTGCGCATGAACATGTCCGAGGATACCAACCGCCAGCAGAGTGCATCAATTTCGGACAGACAACTCGCCGGCGGTCACTGAACGATCATACTCAGCCTGACGGACGTTTGGATGGCTCAAAATCGGCATCTTCTACCGAGCGACGGTCTCTGTGGACAAACCAAGCTTCGAAATCGCCATCACCACGTGCTCTCGTTCTTGCTTCCATGACCTTTCCCCAGCCGTACGCATCGCAGCCGTGTAGTAATGCAAAATTTGCATTTTTCATGTATGTTTCGACAGGTTGTCTTTGAACTTGTTCGACGCTATGCAATGACTCTTCGCGATTGCGTACGGTTATTTTTTCTCTTTCGTTCGATCCTCGAACGAAGTTTTTTTTGTTTCTTAACTTCATTATGTTTGTCGCTGGTTGTTTGATCGTTCTTTTAGTCCGTTTGTTGTTTTTGAAGTTGTTGGGAAAGCATGGACAATTGGACATCGATGATGAAAACATAATGGTTATTGTTTGTCATTTCCGAAGAAGGTTATTCTTCCTAACCCATAAACCGCGTATTTCAGTAAGGCTAGTTTGAAATATACTTCGTTTTATAACAAGATAAGCCACACACATATCATAGCGACTATATTCTAATTTATTCTTCTTCTTCTTTTTGGCATAACGTCTCCACAATGCCAGGGCCTGCTTCTCTGCTAAATGTTCTATGAGCACTTTCACAGTTATTAACTATGAGCTTTCATTGCCAAACTTACCATTTTTGCATTTGTATATTGTGTGGCAGATACGACGATACTATATGCCCAAGATAGTTCATGGACGTTTCGCATAAAGCAATTCAATACCACAACAGGTAGTATTTCAATGAAGGTATATAATTCTCATTATGTCAAATATCCATTATGCCAAACTTTTTTATGCAAAACGTTCCGCCCCCATCGGGAATTGCACCCAAAAACTTAAATTTAAATCTTATATTTACACTTTACGTAATATCAATCATGTAGAGCCATATCTGATAGAGTATTCAATGATTAATCCTACAAACACGACTTTTATATCCAATATTGCTAGCAAAATCCTAAATATTCAATGTAAAATGTCTCCTCGTAAAAAAATGTTGCAAGCAAACCGACACCGTTTACGATTTTATACTGAAAATCCTGTCATAGATGATGCACATAAAATGACCGAGCCGCCATCAATGAATGAATTTTCAGCCTATAATCGTGTAAACAGAGCAATCTTGCTTGCAACTTCATGTTCAAGACGCAAGAAACCAATGCAATATTAGCGAATGTTGGATGCAATATCATGAAATGTTTCAGTTTCACTCAATTTCCACTTTTATGTAATAAAAAAAATATCCAATTAGTTAAAAACTTCTATATAAAAAGTCCATTGAACCATTTCCCAACCGTTCGAGCCCAGCTTGGACACCAGTATCTCCAAGCCCACACAAACCAATAAATTGTTCTTTGTTTCCAAATGTGAACCACTTTTGCACAACAACTGCCAGCAAAACAATGTATAACAAACTACCGTCAACCGTCGCAGCGTCAGCGTACAGAAACGAGCGAACCAACCTTCGTCATTGTCAGACAGGACGGTAGGTAACCGGTTTCAATCAACCCTGCTACTAGTGGTACAATTTTTTCGCACGATCCAAATTTTCTTCGCCGCCGTCGTCGTCGTCGTCGACTGTTGTCGCCTTGTTGATCAAATGGCCAACTCTTATACAAGATTGGTCCAAGCATTTTTCGCGCATGTGTCAATACACACTGCTCTGGCAAACTCTAGCACGTGTGGCTGTGTTCTCCTCATACGTGATTGTTTGTGCGATCATAATCACAGAAGCTTTGCCACTATTCCGACCAGCTACAGTGACTCACATCCATATTCGTACAGTCACAGTTTTCACATCCAATTGTCGAAAAAATAAAACTTTGAAATAATACAGCTAATTTGAGGGGCCTTCCTTAGCCTAGTGGTAACGTCCAAAGCTACAAATTTTCATTTTTTTAATAAAGTACTAAATCCATATACACTAGGAATTCGTTCATTGGAGCTTCGCTACATGACTCGATGGTTGGGTATTCGCTGGTTGGGAAAAATCAAAAGTACGTTTACTCTAATGTCAAAAGTAGATATTAAATTGACTCTGACTGCCGAGCGCCGTTGCATCTCCATATATACAACAAATGCGCATGTATATGTGCGTTTCCTGACGATTGGCTATGTAGATGCGTGAGACTGGAGCATTTTCACCTACTGTCAGTCGTCCCAACTAACGGGTAGAATTCGCTAGTTGGGAGGCAATGATGGTCCAACCAACGAATCTCCGCTGTGTTAGGAATGAAATATTTCTCACCGACTTAAACAATGTTACAAGGCACCAGCCTCGGCAGGGCTAATCCTCTGTAGCCATCTCCTGGTCGGCGCACCATAGGCACTGTAATTCTAACATAACGTGAGTGACAGCCATAGTTACTGTATTCTAGCACTCGGCATCCGCACACATTCTCTGTATAATATTGTCGGAGGACATGTTCCCTCCGCATGTAGCGAGCATGCGACCTCTCACAACAATGAAACGGGGGCAATCGAACATGACATGATCCGCTGTTTCCTCCACACTAGCACAATTGGGGCATGCAGAAGATTCTGAGTGCCCAAACCTATTTATGCAGTTACTGTATATAGCAGCCATGTCCTGACAGAAACTTTGTCAGGTGGAAGTTCACTTCCCCATGGTTTCTTTTATACCAATCTAACAAATTTGGAATTAGCAGATGAGTCCATGTACCCTTAGTGAAGTTATCCCATTCCTAGTGCTAACAGTTACTTCTGAGCGTTTCCTCTTTACACGTGTCGCGGACTCCTCTGTTACCCCTTTGGATGAAGCATTGAACATCTTCCTTGATGATGAGCCCGATGGGCGTCATCCCCGGATCGATGTCAGTGTGTTGTTCAGAATTTTGTGAATCAACTTCTCAAGAATTTTCGAAAGACAGCACAGTATGGATGTACCCCGATAGTTAGAAACATGATTACGGCTCCCGGATTTGTATACCGGAACAATGTAGGCCATTTTCCATGCAGCCGGAAATGTCCTTTCACGAAGGGAACAATTAAAAATGCATGTTATTGGAATATACAATGCAGCAGCGCAATTCTTTATTACCAGGGGAGGAATATCATCGATTTCGGGCCCTTTTCTATATCCAGATCGCGTAGAGCTTCATCCGATGATAAATACAAATCAGGAAGTGAAAAATCATGCTCTTTTAAGTGTGCAAAAATATTCGAACGCTGCACAGGCGATACTTTGCTGAATACGCTTTCAAAGAACTCTGCAAATAAATCAGCGGCTTCCGAACTGTTGTGAGCTTCAATTCCGTCATATCACGGCATATCACGGCAGTTTTCGGAATATATCACCTTCTTAATATAGTACACCGTGCGTTATATGTTACGTTCGGAGGAATGCGATTACTAGATTGAAGATTTTTCACGTCCCAAAAACGAGACGGGTTTTCCTTGAGACTTGACTGTACTGCAGAAATGTAGCTCTCGTTATGCGGACAGCCGGACTTAACAGATGGGGTACGATTTTTACGAGATCCAGTCAATTTATTTGGATATGGACATTGTCGGCTGAACATTAGGAAAGGTGGCAGACCTAGGGTAATTCGCCAATTGTTGAACACTACCCAAATGTTGAACGATCTGTAGAATGCTTGTTATAACAGGGAATTGAACCATGATCAAATAGTTTCAATTAATTATTCAGGTTAAATTGTTAGTTAGCTGTTCCATTAGACACAATAAATTTATTCAGCACATTAATTTCTTAACGAAAAAAACATACTAAAAATTTAGTTCAGTAGCTGACACGAAAATTTAAATTCCCTTAAATAAAAACTTAAGCTGGGACGGCTATGGAATAAGCTATGCGGTAAAACACATAATGAATATTGGTTCAAGCACTTACCAACGGTATCAGCTAAAGTTTACTTGAGTTATTTTATATACATCCGTACAACTTACTCGTACGAATTAATTATATAAAAACATTTTCAGTTGCACTTTCGTTCCACGTACATTTTTTAATTGTCGAACACTATTATAACACAAAAGTCTTGGTTTTATCAACAGTATTGCGAGATATTTTATTTTCGTACCAAACAACTACCGTTTTGATTCGAATCCCGGACAGCTTCAAATTCCGGACACTCTGCTTTGTATGGGAAAGATTTCACTCGAAATGTTTCAAAATGCGCTGTCAAAGAGTTTCCAATTTGAAAGATGATTTTTATAAACATTTTTCATAGCAATCCATGAAAATTTACCATGTTCAACTAGTTTTGACGTCTTTCTAACGGGTTAGTGCGGTTAATTAATGATTCGACAATTCTGATTGTGTTTTTCAAGAGCTGTCCGGAATTTGAATCAAAGTGTCCGGAATATGAATCGAAAGTGTGGTTGTGTCCGGAATAAAAATCATGAAGAGGCTGGACATTTTTATTAATTAAAGTGAATTAAAGATGTGGAATCCGAATCTTCACCCACCATTCGAAATTTATGTGTTTGCAAGGCCTAATTACGCTAAAATTTTGTACGAAATGATTCAATTTATATGTGTAGTGATTAGTTGTACTTCACTGAAGCCTTAAGTGTCCGTAATATGAATCAAAACGGTATATTAAAATGAAACACTGCATTACACATCATAATATTGTTTATTGCTTTAAATATCTGTTGAATAATTATTATTAGCAAAATTTCCCAAAAGGATGTTTGATACAATGGTAAAAAACGCGATTCAGTAAACTACAATTAATTACATCCCAGGTTATATCCTGACTCTATTTTCGAATTTGACTATTTCTGGCATCCATGCCATCACCGTTTGTTTATTTACATCATAGTCGAGATTACCTACGCATCGTAAAGTGTTTTTAACAATAGATACTGATCACAAGGTAAAAATATACAAAAATAATTGCCAAACGAACAACTAAATAACTGTTTTATATAATTTATTTCCTATAGGAACAGGCTGCTGAACCGGCTTCCCGAAAACGGTCGAAGCAGAAACAGTATCTAGAGTCTAACCTCAATCACGCGATTGATGCTGTAAAGTCGAAGGTAATGACATTGGGAAAAGCCGCTGAAGTCTATGGAGTGCCCAAAGGGACGATTCATTTCCGTCTCAGCCCAGGGAAAGTGCCTCGCGGACCTAACCCTGTTCTCACAACCGACGAGGAGTGCAAACTTGCAAGTTGGATAAAGGAGATGGAGAGGCGCGGATTTCCCTGTACGAAAGATGCTTTGTTTTCGAAGGTCAAATCATTTCTGGATTCTGCGCAACGGGTTACGGTTTTCAAGGAGAACACTCCCGGTAATATAATGCGCGTTCATTTCATTCATGTTTCTTTACTGAAACACGTCTATTTACAGGATATAAATGGCTGGAGCTCTTCATGAAACGCCGTGGAGCCAATGATGCACTGTCAATCCGTAAACCAGAAAACATAACCCATGCTGCAGCGACAGTATCCGAAGCAGATATCAGAAAATGATTCCAACATATCGGAAGATATATTACCGAGAACAACCTATCTGGTATTCTGAAAGACCCCCGTAGGGTATTGAACGGAGACGAAACCATGTTTCTATTCGACCCAGTGACGAAATCAGTTATTGCTTCTAAAGGAAACCGGAAGGTGTACCTGGTTCAACAAGCAGACTCAAAGAAAAACATCACGGTATTGTTCACTTTCGATGCAGATGGGTACATGTTCCCACCTGACGCTATTCTTCCTTACAAGCGTTTGCCACAGCAGGTTTTGAGAATTTTGCCTGCTGACTGGGGCATTGGCAAATCTGAGCGTGGCTGGATGGACAGAGAAAACTTCCTGGCGTACATTCAGAATATTCTATATCCGTCACTGGTAGCGCAAAATGTCCCGTTCCCGGTAATCTACTTCGTAGATGGGCACTCTTCTCATACCGGTATCGATGCAGCTGAACTTTGTGAGAGTTTGGGAATAATGCTGATTGCTCTTTTTCCAAACGCAACACACATTATGCAACTTGTGATGTGGCAATATTCAAACCTCTTAAAAATCACTAAGGACTAAGGAAATTGATCAATGGAAGATGAAGAATGGAGGCCAAATGTTTACGATCGATCTCTTCGGAACTGCACTTGAAAATTCAATCAGATCCGGAATAAATACAACAACAGTTCGTGCTGGATTCCTGAAATGCGGACTTTATCCATTCGATGAAAACGCAATCGACTACAGTCGTTGCTTGCAAAGAGTTCATGACATTCAACCAGAATCGTTAAGTTTTTCGTTGTCACCCGATTCAAATGTTCCCAAACCGACTTGTTCATTTGTTTCGGCCCTTGATACATGTGCTTCACTTGCATCCAATTTTTCAACGCTGTATCCAAGAAGTTCAGATTCATCAGGAAGTTCCTGCCATCAAACCTTGCGAGCCTCTCCACGCGTGTCAGTTGCACAGAGCTCAGCAAAGCCACCGATAATGGATTCGTCAGCAGTATCGCGTTCCCTGATGGTAGCTCTGGATAATACATCTACAACGAACTCTACATTTGAACAGATGTCTCCAGCTCCTGATTTTCCGATGCTGGGCGTCGTGTCAGTAGCAAATGATACCCTGAACTCAGAATCCACACTGCTTGACAAATCAGCGTTTGCTAATTCGCCACAACTAGGTTCAACACCGAGTCCACCTACTGCCGAGAATGCCTCTGCGAACGCAGGACATGATTTACAAACTGGTGAACAGATGGGTCGACGCATTAGCATCACTAATTTCCTTGAACGGCCACCAACACCTAAACGTAAGGAGATGAAACGTAACTACAAACAAAACCGACATTTCATTCTGACCGCAGCGGAACGCCTTCAAGAACTCGAACGAAAGGATCAAGAAAAGGAAAACGCCGCAATTCGTCGTCAGGAAACCAATGAGCTAAGAGCAACCAAAAAAGCCAACATAGAAAAGCAGAAGCAAGAGCGGAAAAATCTTCTTGAACAACGACGAGCTTTGAAGAAAATTGAAAATGAGGAGAGGTAGAATCAACAAGAGAAAAAGAAAATGGAAAAGCTGAAGAAAAAGTTACACCTGAGTGCAACCAAGAAGAAACAAACTAAAAAATCCAAACAAGTTCGTCATTGATCATACTACATTCAAATGCGTGATGCGGTTTCCGTAAAATGATCCTTGCAGTATGCTAAAACTACGATGAATTCGACATTGATTTAAAACGAAACGACGGAAAGCAGCAAACAAATAAATAAAATTTAATAATACATATTAAGGTTTTTTTAATAACACATAAAATTTCAAAATTTGTTATGAGTTTGTCATAAAAATAAACAGTATGAATTATCACCTCTTTTATTTTATTCTATTCAAAACTTGCTTAAGTGACAAATGTCTAAGATGTAGATCATACTAATAGCGTTCATATGGTTGGAAATCTTCAGAAAGTATTGTATGATTTTTATTATCGTTATAACGTGTCATACAAAACGCAAGATTGTCGAAGATTTTCAAAATAAAACTCAACACTCTGAGCAGGTCATAGTCTAATTGTGATGTAACACGGCAAAATTCAGTAGAGTAGAGTAATCAGTTTCTGAATGCGGAAGTAAAGCGGTCAACGTTTGGCGACAATCGGTCAACATTTGGCGAGAATCGTTCAACATTAGGTTTAGATGGGTAATGTATGTGTTCAACAATTGGGTATTAAGCTATCTTTTAAAGTATATTATTTTTTATAACATTTTTTTAGTAATGCATTAAAAACTTAACAGAAACAATGTTAAACAATCGTCTACACTGTTTAGTGCTGTTTTAGCAAGCTTTCTATTATAATTCACATTAAAAATCAAATTACATGAAAACGTCTGTCTTAACCGTTCGACATCTGGCGAATTACCCTATACACCCGCCTGAGACGTGAGGCAGCAAAAGTCGGACTGGTGGTGAATGCGTCCAAGGCAAAGTACCTGCAAGTACAAAGGTGGAGCCGAGCGCGACAAGGCTCGCCTAGGTAGCAGTGTTACGATAGACGGAGATATGTTTGAAGTGGTCGAAGAGTTCGTCTACCTTGGATCCTTGCTGACAGCTGATAATAATGTTAGCCATGAAATAAGGAGGTGCATCATCAGTAGAAGTCGGGCCTAATATGGCCTCCCCAAGAAGCTGCGGTCAAAAAAGATTCACATCCGCAACAAATGTACCATAAAACGCTCATAACACCGGTTGTCTTCTACGGGCATGAAACGTGGACGATGCTCGAGGAGGATTTGCAAACACTTGGGAGTCTTCAAACGTCAGGTGCTTATAACGAACTTTGGCGGTATGCTGGAAGGATACGATGGGCACGGCATGTTGCAAAAATGCCGGACAGCAACCCTGCGAAGATGGTGTTCGCTTCGAATCCGATTGGTACGAGAAGGCGTGGAGCGCAGCGAGCTAGGTGGGCGGATCAAGTGCGTATCGATTTGGCGAGCTGCGGCCAGGAACCGAGTTTTGTGGCGTGAAATTGTTGATTCAGTGTTATCTGTTTAGATATTAACTAAATAAATGAATGAATATCATTTGATAGATTTTTACCTGCTTATGTAAAAAACGGTACCCTGTACAAATATAACATGGAGTCACTGTATAGCTACTTCATGGGGGGACATTTAATACACTTCTCGGAATGATGTTTTTGACAGTCTCAACTTCAACCGATCTTGCACTGGACAGACACTGACCGTTGGACCATAGGCAGGTAAGTTGCTAGATCCCACAAGAGACTTACCGATCGAGATGGTGGACCGTCCACACTTCTTGCGACAGAAAGTGTAGGTACACCGATCTCCGACCGGACTTCAGATCAGTGCGAAATCAATAGTTGTTGGTAAACGAGCACGAATAGACACACACACACACTGGGTCCACGTTGATTGAAACAGGTTCCTCTACTTATAGCTAATGCTGGACACGCGCTCATTGTAAAAATTAATTTTGATCGCCGCCGCCAGTCTCTGTGCCACTTGAGATGAAATTGCGATCTTACGCCATTTGGGAAAGATAAATGTCATTCGGTTTGTTGCTTGTTTTGCGCTGGAGATGTTTTGTAATGCCCCCGTCAATTTTGTAATCGCCGAGCCGTGGCAGGAGTTTGGTCCAAAAAGCCTGGCAGCATTTAGCCCCCTTTTGGAATCAAGTGCAAAGTGATGGTGAACAAGCGAAAGTAGATCGTAATCATCCTAACGCTTATGTTTAATAAGATTGGTTTTCGAGAATTCTCACAACACGTTCTCCAAATTTGAAAGGCTGGGCAAGGCTTTGAAATGCATAACACTGTCGAATGCTTTTTCTATATCTAGAAGAGCAAGACCAGTAGAATACCCTTCAGATTTGTTGGAACGAATCAAATTTGTTACACGTAAAAGTTGATGAGTGGTCGAATGTCCATGTTGGAATCCGAACAGTTCATTGGCAAAAATGGAATTTTCGTTGATGCGAACCATCATTCGGTTCAAAATGACTTTTTCAAAAAGCTTACTATTAGAGGAAAGCAAGCTGATTTGACGCTCGTTTGTTCTCTATCTTTGGAAGGCTTTATAAAGCATTGGAAAAGCTTAAAGGCATGCTGAAACTAACGCAAACTTAAATGTTCAACACACGCTTTACATTTCGTCGGTTTAGGTGAGCCTCAAAATCAAGGCGCGAACCGTCAGCTCCTCCAAAAATAGATCACATTTACTACGGCTGTACGAATGAGGTCCTCTAGTTTTCTTCGTAGGCTCGTCAGTTGCGTCACTGACCAATAGTGAACCTATTACATTCAGCCGAAAGCGATCGACGAACGCGATCTTCGCCGATTGTATCGGGACGCACCAAAAGGTATTCCTAATTGGTGAGGGCCCACTCACTGTCGAAATGTCAGGTCGCCCAATCCGACAAAGCGATCGCGGCCGAATCAAGCTATGATTATCGTCGTCATTTGATCCAATTAATTTCGGCAGTACGATTTATCATCTCTTTTCTATGGGTCTAAACATGTAGGCACATCATTAGAGATCGTACATGGAATACAACATGCCGTTCGATTGGATCTTACGCTGAAATATGAAACAAACGTTGCCATTTTTTCACTCACTTTGTTTGCTGATTTAACGTCTTATGACACATGACATTTAGGGGATTGACATTTGAAGATCGTATTCCATAAGAGAAGCAAACACGCGGGGGGTTGTAGCCGGTTGCTCGTCGGCGAATATTACTAATCTTCTGCTTCTCGGCGTTCGCGCGACTCAAGAATGCTCGACTGCTGCGCTCCGATCGTGCGACGATCACCGTTCTTTACTGTTGGAGGATGCTGGCTGTTTGCTCTTTCTCTCTGTCTCGGCTGCAGGGCTTCATGGGCGTAGTCAGGTTTCCATAAGTGAGGAGCGTATCGAGCTCAAAACTGCATTCACGAATTTTACTCAAAAACGATCATTACACAAAAAATCCGTTATTGCAAGAACAACTGTACTTACACAGGGCATCAACAGACGCTACTCGGGATCAGTAGCCTCCTCAATTTGTAAGTAAAGGTGCTCTTATCATTAAAACAAACGTCAACGGTGCCGGCTCCGTCCGGATGCAGGTTAATTTGGAGATGTGAGGGAAATGTTGACGTGTTACTTGCTTTATGGAAGCCGAGGATTCCTCTGCACAAGTAAACACTGTGAGTTTGGATATGGGAAACGATTATTAAAGGAATTCGTTTTGGCAGTGTTTGGATTTTGATCCGAATCAGTCGATCGAATCATATTCAGAGAGTGTAACAGTTCATAGAACATCGCAATCGGAGAGCCCTAGGAATGTTAATATTCACTCTCTCGTTTGATAAGTAAAGAAAGAGCGTTCAAGAGCAGCAACTTTCACAGACTTTATCGGTATCGAGCCATTCTGTTGATTAATGTTTCGCATAAAATAGATTTTGCATACAATTGAACAACTTGTTTATAATCTATTGAGTCATTCGAACACCCCTTTAATTGCAAACATTGCACAGAAAATGGAAAATACTCGCCTCTGTTCCTTGATCAGAAAGAGAGTGTGTCAGCGAATGTTACAAGTAATGACACACAATGATCAGCGCATTGATGGTGTGTGCCTGTCTCTTTTTCTTTTGTAGCTCGTTATCTTCCACGAACAATAAATGTCTTGCGTGTTGTGTGAATGCAGGCGGATAAATGGGATAAAATTATGGCTCGTGTGTGAATAATCGTTAAGTTTTCCAAAGCCTGCTGTTTGGTAAACAATAAGGATGTAATTTGAAACGAATACGTTGGCATAAACAAAGATGACCGATACTTGATTCGTAACTTGCTATACAGGAGCATGCAACAGAATAAATAGATAAAAAGCACCTCTAGATTTATTTTTCACCCATACAACGATTGATCCGGATTCTGTCACTCGCCCCACAGGAGCATCCAATAGAATCAACGGATCAAATACTATTCCCACTGAACCATTTTTGCATGTAACGTTAAACTATGAAAGACACCACCCTTTCTTCCTTAATCGAATGGTTAGAGTCCGCGGCTGCAAAGCAAAGCCATGCTAAAGGTGTCTGGGTTCGAATCCCGGTCGGTCCAAGATCTTATCGTAATGATAATTTCCTTGACTTCCCTGGGCATAAAGTATAATCGTACCTGCCACACGATATACGAATGCGAAAATGTCAATGTAGGCAAAGAAAGTTCTCAGTTAATAACTGTGGAAGTGCTTATTGAACACTAAGCTGAGAAGCAGGGTCTGTCCCAGTGAGGACGTTAATGCCAAGAAGAAGAACACCACCCTTCTTTTACTTTCCCAGTGAGCAAAATGAAGTCTGAAACTAGTATTGGTTTGATTTTTAAGCTGAGTTTAATGAGTACATTGAACGGCTTGGAAAATTTCAGGTTAAAAAAAGTCTGATGATTCACATTGGCCATCAATTTTAACATGGCTAGTTATTGATACAGTATATAAGGATTTCTCATTTTTTTATCTTCACTAAGATAAGTTATTTTATTATCACTATATTAACAAGCAGTGTGAATAATAGTGCTATTTGATTATGTACTTGGGTATTTTGCATTTTTTAAGTATTTCTCCCAGAACCCATGTATTCTATCAAAACTATTTCAGTGACTATTTTTCCAAAAGCTCTGCTCACGATATATCTACTTTCTCATATTACCTCTTGAATTCGTCAGAAATTACACTCAGAATTCCTCTTAGATTTTTTTCAAGGATTTCTTCAAATATTCATATTACTTTTCCTTGAAATTTCCTTAAGATAGTTTTTGTATTTTTCTGTGACTTTTCAATGAATTTTACATTAATTCTATCAAAAATTCTTCCATCGATCCGTTTTCTGAGAAATTTCTCAGAAGATTCTCAATGCAAAGCATTCAAGGAGTTCTTCAAAAGTTGTTTTAGAGAAAACGTGGAGAAAAGGGGAACAGCTCTAAGAGCCATATTGTCAATTTAATTATTAATTCTGACATGCCTTCCTAGATGTGATTTTTACAATCAATACCAACAACTATTGCAAGAATCTACAAATTTCTTTCTGATCATTTGAAATTCTTACAGAGATTCATATAGATGTATCTTCGTAGATTTCTATACAAATTGCTCCAAAATAGAAACAAACATTTTTCATAAGCTCTACTTTACTTTGTCCGGAATTTCATCCAAAAATTTTTAATTAACTTCTTTAATTTCTAATTAATGTCCCTCCTAAAACAATCAAAACAAAAACACTAGACGCCATATTGAATCAATGTTGGGTTGGTACTTATTGGCTCATGCCACCCCCTAGGTTAGGCCTAATTCTGTTAGGCTGAATGCCGTTAGACCGGATGCCGTTAGACCGAATGCTGGTAAGCCGAATGCCGTTAGGCCGAATGCCATCAAGCCATAAAGGTTGTTAGCCCGAGGGTAGTTAGGCTGAAATAACAATTGACTATTAACCTTCATCCAGCCAACATACTTTTCACATGAAAAAAACACACTAAAATGTGCATAACTTCTTTGTTTCTCGATGGATTTTGCTGAAATTTTCAGAACTTCCCGAAAAACTCTTCTAGTTTATGATCCAGGAAACTTGGGAATATGGTCCACGTGGTTCCGGAGTTATTCCGGATTGTCTTGGGGTACCAAAATTGGCCATATCGTCCATTCAACGGATATCTCAAAACCCAGATGAGCTAGAAGATTGGTGTCTTCGGCAAAGTTGTTCAGCAGACCAAGAGCTATCCGTCAGTAACAATCTTAGTTGGGAATTTATCCGCTAGGTGGCGCTAGTAGCATTTTTCTTCAATCTTCTATATCTCAAGATCCTGATGAGCTAGAAGGTTGGTGTCTTCAGCAAAGTTGTTCAGCAGACCAAGAGCTATCCGTCAGTAACAATCTTAGTTGGGAATTTATCCGCTAGGTGGCGATAGTTACAATTTTTCTTCAATCTTCAATAGCTCAAGATCCTGATGAGCTAGAAGGTTTGTGTCTTCGGCAAAGTTGTTCAGCAGACAAAGAGCTATCAGGCAGTATCGATCTTAATTGGGAATTTATCCGCTAGGTGGCGATAGTTACAATTTTTCTTCAATATTCTATATCTCAAGATCCTGATGAGCTAGAAGGTTGGTGTCTTCGGCAAAGTTGTTCAGCAGACCAAGAGCTATCTGTCAGCAACAATCTTAGTTGGTAATTTATCCGCTAGGTGGCGCTAGTAACATTTTTCTTCAATCTTCTATATCTCAAGATCCTGATGAGCTAGAAGGTTGGTGTCTTCAGCAATGTTGTTAAACAGACCCAGAGCTATCTGGCAGTAACAATCTTAATTGAGAATTTATCCGCTAGGTGGCGCTAGTTACAATTTTTCTTCAACCTTCTAGAGCTCAAGATCCTGATGAGCTAGAAGGTTGGTGTCTTCGGCAAAGTTGTTAAGCAGACTGAGGGCTATCTGCAATAGCAAAACTAGTTGAGAATTTACCCACTAGGTGGCGCTAGTAACATTTTATTCAATCATCTATATCTTAAAATGTTGATGAGCTAGTGGGTTGATGTCTTCGGCAAAGTTGTTCAGCAGATCTAGGGCTATCTGGCAGCAACAAACCTAACTGGGAATTTATCCGATAGGTGGTGTTAGTAACAAATTATCTTCAATTTTATGTATCAAAAGTTAACAAGCAGATCAATGTTGGGTGGCTCCAGTTTGTCTGCGACAAAGATGTTCACATCGTGGCGAAAATTTTAAATTCTCATATTTTATGTTCGAGATTTTTCACGCTTGATTTGTAGCTTACGCAGCTCATCAGCCACAATACATGAGTTGGTTCATCAATTTGTTTTAAATGCTGTTTTCACTCAAAGCCTCATATTTTATTTACGTGATTTTTTGGTTAAGCCTTCCTTCGCCGAGTGGTTAGAGTTCGCGGCTATAAAGCAAAGCCATGCTGAAGGTATCTGGGTTCGATTCCCGGTAGGCCCAGGATCTTTTCGTAATAGAAATTTCCTTGACTTCTCTGGGCATAGAGTATCATCGTACCTGCCACACGATAAATATACAAATACGAAAATGGTGAGTAAGTGATTTTGCATCTTAAAATCGATTTTGCTTTTGTGGGAGAACCTCATGGTTGAGATTTGAGTGTCAATTTACCTATACTGGATGTTCAATAGATCAAGGGCCATCTGAAATGGAAAACTGAACCAATATTCATTCGCTATATGGTGCTAGTAACCTCCTCAAAATTCTGAATTTGGTGGTACTAAATAGCTAAAAAATGATTTACTAAACAGATTAGAGCCCCAATATATGTCTGATAGTGATAAAATTGATTTAAATTTGGTTCCCTAGATGTCAGTAGTGATATTTTCATAGAACTTATCTAACTCAACAATATGAAGCAGGAAGGTTAGTTTTTCGGCAAATAATATTGGATGGCTGAAGTTTTAGTGGTTTGGTTTAGTGGTGCTACCGTATTTTTTTAAGAAGAATTTTATTCCAAGATCCTCGTACGCTAAAATATCGGTCTTTTAGGATATTTTTCAAGCAACAAAAATCTTCCTTAAAACAATACAACCGAAATGTTATAGACAACGGTTTAAATGCTCTACTTGCTGTTCAACGCTAAGGTTTACAGTTAGAGCAATCTGAGTACCAGTAAATGCTAAAGTAATAACAAATAATGTCACTGTTAACAAAACATGTTGAATTTGTCTTTTGAGTTATTAAAAGCTTCCATGAGTTGATGTTTCTTAACTCGATATCGAAAACATTAATTTACTGGGATTGTGTGATTGTATTTCTATGAATAATCAAAATGGATCAAAGGATGCAAAATCACTTGCTCACCATTTTTGTATTTGTATATTTATCGTGTGGCAGGTACGATGATACTCTATGCCCAGAGAAGTCAAGGAAATTTCCATTACGAAAAGATCCTGGGCCTACCGGGAATCGAACCCAACTACCTTCAGCATGGCTTTGCTTTATAGCCGCGAACTCTAACCACTCGGCGAAGGAAGGCTCCACCAAAAAATCTCGTAAATAAAATACAGTAAAGACCCGATTTTGTCAGCCCCTCGATGAATTTTAGGCTGACAAAATGGGGAACCTGACAAAATCGGGTCATTTTATTTTGTTCCTGTTTTTCAAATTTTGACGTGTTACATGGTTCAATGGACTTTTAAAAGGGTGATGGACATGAGCGTAGCCAGTTTTTTTGATCAGGGGCTCCCTCTTCCTTATATTGGTAATATCGATTTTTAACACTTAAAAAAAGGCATTTCCATTGCCCCATCTTGCTACGCCCATGCGTGCATGACATCAAACATCATCATCAATTATAATGTAAACGTTGTAAAACATGACGATAACATTTTTTTGACAAATTTAAAATAGGCTGACAAAATCGGGTCAAAAAGCTGACAAAGTCGGGGGTAGACAAAATCGGGGGCAGACAAAATCGGGGGCTGACAAAATCGGGTCAGTACTGTATAAGGCTTTGAGTGAAAACAGCATTTAAAACAAATTTGTGAACCAACTCATGCATTGTGGCTGATGAGCTGCGTAAGCTACAAATCAAGCGTGAAAAATCTCGAACATAAAATATGAGAATTTAAAATTTTCGCCACGATGTGAACATCTTTGTCGCAGACAAACTGGAGCCACCCAACATTGATCTGCTTGTTAACTTTTGATACATAAAATTGAAGATAATTTGTTACTAACACCACCTATCGGATAAATTCCCAGTTAGGTTTGTTGCTGCCAGATAGCCCTAGATCTGCTGAACAACTTTGCCGAAGACATCAACCCACTAGCTCATCAACATTTTAAGATATAGATGATTGAATAAAATGTTACTAACACCACCTATCGGATAAATTCCCAGTTAGGTTTGTTGCTGCCAGATAGCCCTAGATCTGCTTAACAACTTTGCCGAAGACACCAACCTTCTAGCTCATCAGAATCTTGAGCTCTAGAAGGTTGAAGAAAAATTGTAACTAGCGCCACCTAGCGGATAAATTCCCAATTAAGATTGTTACTGCCAGATAGCTCTGGGTCTGTTTAACAACATTGCTGAAGACACCAACCTTCTAGATCATCAGGATCTTGAGATATAGAAGATTGAAGAAAAATGTTACTAGCGCACCCTAGCGGATGAATTCCCAATTAAGATCGATACTGCCTGATAGCTCTTTGTCTGCTGAACAACTTTGCCGAAGACACAAACCTTCTAGCTCATCAGGATCTTGAGCTATTGAAGATTGAAGAAAAATTGTAACTATCGCCACCTAGCGGATCAATTCCCAATTAAGATTGTTACTGCCAGATAGCTCTGGGTCTGCTGAACAACTTTGCCGAAGACACCAACCTTCTAGCTCATCAGGATCTTGAGATATAGAATATTGAAGAAAAATGTTACTAGCGCCACCTAGCGGATAAATTCCCAATTAAGATCGATACTGCCTGATAGCTCTTTGTCTGCTGAACAACTTTGCCGAAGACACAAACCTTCTAGCTCATCAGGATCTTGAGCTATTGAAGATTGAAGAAAAATTGTAACTATCGCCACCTAGCGGATAAATTCCCAATTAAGATTGTTACTGCCAGATAGCTCTGGGTCTGCTTAACAACTTTGCTGAAGACACCAACCTTCTAGCTCATCAGGATCTTGAGATATAGAAGATTGAAGAAAAATGCTACTAGCGCCACCTAGCGGATATATTCCCAACTAAGATTGTTACTGACGGATAGCTCTTGGTCTGCTGAACAACTTTGCCGAAGACACCAATCTTCTAGCTCATCTGGGTTTTGAGATATCCGTTGAATGGACGATATGGCCAATTTTGGTACCCCAAGACAATCCGGAATAACTCCGGAACCACGTGGACCATATTCCCAAGTTTCCTGAACCATAAACTAGAAGAGTTTTTCGGGAAGTTCTGAAAATTTCAGCAAAATCCATAGAGAAACAAAGAAGTTATGCACATTTTAGTGTGTTTTTTTCATGTGAAAAGTATGTTGGCTGGATGAAGGTTAAGGATGAAAAATACAAACTACTGTTTCAAATTTTCATTTTAGTTTTATTTCAGAGCGGATATTGCAGGCTTCAAGGCAATGCTGATTACCTTGGTCAAACACCTAATAACCAATTCGGCCTAAAAATCCATTTAGCGTTAAGACCCATAAAAATTATTAATCATTTTCGGCCTAACGGCATTCGGCCTTACGGGACAGAACCAAATTTTCATACGTGCCTTTATGCGCATGGTCAGGTGGAAAATACACTGAGGCAAACAAGTGTGTTTCACCTGCTATGTGAGTTTACCCAGATCGAATTCTTTAATATTTTGCGTATTAATAATTTCATAAAAAATCAGTTGAAAGAGCAAGGAGCACTCCCTCGCCTGATTTCTGCCGGACTCTGAAAAATTCCGATCACCTATGAATACGTTGAAGCCGCTTCCAAAGACTTCTTCGCTTTTTTTACGCTTGCATCCCAGCTTGTTTGAATTGCCAGAATAACCGAAAACGATGAGCTTAAAATGTGTTTATAGATTTCCTTCATTTTAGCTGGGTTTTTCATGTGATTGAAATTTCGATAGTATATCAAAATTTCAGTCAAACTCTGTTAATTTTTCAACCTATCTTTAATTTTTCTATTATTCTCAAGATACATGATATCAAGAGTTTCAAGAAAAGTGATTTTTGGAAGAATCCACCAACAGAATGCAGCGAGCCTTGGGCTACAAAATTGTACATTATTATTACCGAATGATTGGACATAAGTCGTCAAGGAAAACAAATTATACCATTATACCATAGAAGAAAATTAGTCATTTCTGGTTTTCATACGGAAGGACCAAACAAAATTTAAATTCGAAGTACTACCAGGAGCGATTTTTGGGAGAAACCGTGGAGTGATTATTGAGGAAATTTAAGAAAAATATCTGGAGGAATACGTTGGACTCTAAGAAGTACAGTATGGCCCATAAAAATTGTCTGAACGTGAATTTAGCATCCACAAGCGTTATTTTCATTGAAGTTGTTAGTGAATGTAATTTATGATTGCTGTTGTATATTCTGACATAGCTTCGCTATCTAGGACAATTTTTGTCATATTTTTTACTGTCCTAAATAATGAAATAAAGCAAAATAGTTTAAAGGTTTTGTCCACTCCAAGTAAGAAATAGCGTCTGATTGTCGTATACTCTGTTGATAAACTTTCCACCTTCAAAAATCACACTTTATCGTTGAAAATATTAGTTTATTTGATATCAGAGGATAAAGGAATTCGTACAGAACGTGTTTTTCAAAGTCACAATAAAATATTTTGCCAGAGTCATAGTTTTGAGGGCATTAGCGTCTTATAAGTTTGATTTGCTTTTATTTTTTGTTTAACCCTCTAATACCCAACCCCGCCTTTAGACGGGGTACACTTTGGAATTTTGTGTATTTTTTCGTAGCTCGGAAATCAAAATGATTTTATTTTTGGCTTATACCTTGACTCATAACACGCATATAAGAAAAGTTTTTTTATGACTTTTGAAACTTTTTTGTATTTTTAGAAATTGTTTGAAAAATTGTATTTTTATATAACCTACAAATGCCTGGGCTTCATTTAACGTGTAATATAAAAAATCGTACCTTTTATATTTTTCTACGATTAACCTATCACAAAACAAGAGCCTGGTGGTATTAAAATCATTTCAAACCTGTTTTTCCGTTAGTTACACGGAAAATAAAATACACTTCGAAAAAAAATTAAAAATTTCATATATTTAAAAATACTGTAACAATTTAAATTTTTATTATTGCCAAAAATCAACAACAAGAAAAACCTTCAAGAAAAAATGAAAAAAGCTAGGGATGTTCATAAATAAAAATTATAAAAATCAAAAACCAAAATTTAAAAATTTGCGAATAAAAATAAATAAATGCCCAAAACGTGTTTAGAACGATTTTAGATAACGAAAAATAATACTTAAATCGAAAATAAAAATTTGGGTATTAGAGGGTTAAGTTTAATCTATCTTCTATCTTCTATATAAATAAAAATTGTGGGGACGGACCTGGTGTAGTGGTTAGAACACACGCCTCTCACGCCGAGGACCTGGGATCGAATCCCATCCCCAAGATAGTCACTAAAAAATTCAGTGACGACTTCCTTCGGAAGGGAAGTAAAGCTGTTGGTCCCGAGATGAACTAGCCCAGGGCTAAATATCT
Source organism: Aedes aegypti (assembly GCF_002204515.2). Taxonomy (NCBI): domain Eukaryota; kingdom Metazoa; phylum Arthropoda; class Insecta; order Diptera; family Culicidae; genus Aedes; species Aedes aegypti. The sequence goes on from NC_035109.1 coordinate 151,586,194, forward strand.
CGTTAATAAAGATAGAAAAAAAAAAAATAAAAATTGAATGGTATTTGTATGTCACAAAATGGATCCCGGACCGGTCAATAGATTTGAATGATTCTTTCATCGCTGTGTTCGTCAAGGGTTCCGAAGTGTTTGTATCAATAAAAATCTCAGGATTTTCACCAGGAAAATTGGATCAACGAGAGTGAACAAAACTGTCATTTTGTATGAGACGATCCATAGCGTTTTTCAACAGCCTACTTGATGGTAAGACGAAGTTTGCCGGCACCACTAGTTTTTGAGAAAGAAATGTGTTGCTTCCAATTTCTCTCTAGTAAGGTGAAAGTAACAGATAAAAATCATGGCCAAAGTGAAAAACTGAGTCTAAACAGATTAAACAATACAAATATTGCATATAATTTATGTTTCGTTCACATTTGCCTTATAAAAACTACCATAAAACATGATATGACGATTTACCATTTTTTTTTTTTTGGGCCATACTGTATCCTAATAGCATATCCAGAGGCGATTTCATACAAATATGAATTTGAAAGCCTATCTTTGAAAAGGTTAGTTGAAAATTAATCTTCTTTACAGCTGTTCATTGATTTTCCTTTTTACTTTGGGACGACACTCCCTCCCCCTTTACTTCTGGTTACGCTCATGAACTCCCATTCAACGAGATCATCTTGCCAAGGAGAGCATCGGTCGCGCTATTCTTGTGAATGAGCAGCCACGCTTACCAACAGCCGGCCCATAGCGTCTCTCAGTGGGTTGCGGATGTAGTGAACTGGTGGTGGCGCACGGCTCTCAGAAAAGGGGAACTTTGCATGAAGGAGCAGCGCGCATCTCCGTAAGTCACATTTGGTAATTGCTTGTCGAAAAGGTCAAACACTGCGAGCTCTGGTGGGTTTTGTTTTTAAAAGGGAAGCCTCATCTTTTTCGCGCCGGCAGCGATCGGCGCTTCTGGTGTTCGAAGGAGGGACGCTCTTGGATGAGGTTGTTTTAGAAGGGTTACAGCTAGCAGCGGAAAGTCGATCGTAGATGGTGATGGGGGCATCCGAGTGAATTGTGATGCAAATTGGTGCGTGTGAAAATTGGTGTAACCGATTGCCAGAAAAGGTTGATTCTCTCAAGAAACATAAGATGAAGGATGCTTCGTTTGATTTGCTTTATTTGATGGTTTGAAACAATTTGTTTCAGCCATGTTTGATTCCTAACGGAAATAGAGAATAACTCGGTGATTCAAAAATTGGGAAGGAATGTTTAGTTGTACAGTTAGAGTGGACTGATGATCACGTCAATTAATCTAATTCAATGAAATGCGTGAGATCATTAAAATAAGGAAAGGATTTGGTATTTGGAAATATTTAGCAATGACAGTTAAACTTGGATAAGACAACTAAACTCAAATATTTATCCAAGATCACGAAGACTAGTAGAGACATTATCTTATGAAACATATCGGTACAGACTTTTAACAACACAAAGAGGTTATAAAAATTACGCTTCGATAACATACTGCACTATTCCAATTCAGGAGTTGTGTTGGCAGGATCAATAGTGCGATTAGCCAGAGCTACAGAAAAAACTCGTAAACTGGGAACAGCTTTCTATGGAATACATGATAGGTAGAACTGCCTTATAGGGTGGTGAACGACCAATGAGTAATTGCGCTAATTGAGGATCAATGACCAGTTTCTAAGATTTGGCATCTAGTCAATTCAAAGATCATTATAGAAAATTTTAATGCTCAGGCTAGCGAGGTAGAAGGCTTCAGAATGACGACTGAAAAGTTCATTACCATCCGATGAGTCCGAGGACGGTATACGACAAGGCTTACCAGATGATATTCTTTGGGAAAACATGTCCTCCCTTTTGATCATATATCCTCTAGGGCTGAAAATCTCATCCATTTTCAATATAAGCATAATTCAATGAAAAACTGTTAGAACATCTAATTAAACTTAACACTACACTTTTTTGCAAAAAAATGAAATAAAATACTAAAATCATTAGTTAGGCGAGCAAATACCTATAAACACTTATATGTTGCTCTTCGTGACAGATAGCCTTGCTAGTGATTTTAGTTTTTTTTTTGCAAAAAGTGAAGTTCTAAAAGTTTAATTAGGAAGTAGTTTTTTCTCTTAAACATACTTTAATAATCCCTCCCCTAAATTTAATAAAAAAAATGTAGTGTTAAAAATTTTAACTTAAATATTCAGTGAAGTTTATTCAAAACAGAGATGTAAAGATATTTATAAACACAGAAAAAAATATTTAATTTTCAATGTGATGTAAACTGAAGTCTACCGTAAAAATAAATCAAATTCGTGTGTGTGTGCATACAGCATCATGTAAATTTAAATGAATATACATTCAATTTTCAACTAAAAATGGTTGAAAATTACATGATCGTGTAAATTCAAAGTGAATTCAATTGAAAAATAATGAATTGGTCGTTGAAATTTACGTTTATTTTGATGCTCCAAATATGTGCATGAAAATAAACTTAAATTTACAACATATTTTTAGCTGTGAAGAAATAACAATGGCGGGGAATGTTTTCACACTAGCATGTAAAAAGGGCGTAACAATCTTTGACAACTGAACCTTCTGAAGTCAAACAAAAGCATTTTTCAAGTAGTTGTGTTAACAAATAGAGAGTAATTGGACCTATTTGTATATATGTGATGAAGCAGTGGTTGTCGATCATGTGCTAGATGCTGGCGGAATAAAATTTGGGAAGGTGTTCTGGGGGTTAGCAAAATGGAACCGTTAACATTTGCGAAGTAAAATTTTGACCACATGAGATTAAATAACAGTAGCAGTCTATTTGGTTTTGTAGATACTGACTAGTCACTTTCACTATATACTATCGCGTTCGAAATTATCGATGCCTTATATGCCTCGAATAAAATTTGTCTGGTTCTTCAGATTTGTGGTCTTGAATATTTGTCGTTTGGCTTTGATTCATCTTCACCTTATCTGCTTCTTAACTGGACTACGGTCCAGTTATCGAACATCCAGTTATGGAGCAGATGCTGTATTACCCTAAATGACATTAACCCTCAGTAATGAAATTCAGGGTAATGGACTTTTCGGGGTTGTTTTTATTCCGGGGAATTGCAATTCGAGCTGATGTTGTGAAGGACAATCAAGATAAAAGTGGAAGTAAACCAATTTGTCGGTGTCAGAGTAGGTATGGAGCTTCTGTTCCATTCTCAACAAACTGAAAATTTATGGCAGAACCTCACTACATTCTGCATAGGCTTCGTGCAATAGCAGTTCTGCTTTTAGTGAGGAAAAATGTTCAGAAATAATCACGGAAGAAATGTAAATTCTTGTTCTTCAACTTTGTTGTAATTGGAAGGTGGAAACAGCACTATTATCTGAACTGCCGTGAATCGCAAGTCAGTCCCATCTGTAAAGAGTAGGCATTGAGAAAATGGGCTGTGAAGTTTTCAAACTCGTTTTCCATACGAATATTCAAAAAATTCCAGAGGATTGTACCATGTTCCAATCTTAATGAAACTTTCACAACTTGCTTGTTACTACGATATCTTTCCGAGAAAAATATAAAGATGATCAAAACATGTTACATTTTTGTGTTTCACGGTTTGAAAGTCTGTAGTGGGACTGATATGCGGTTACTTTTCGTTATGGGACAATTTGACTTGATGTTTTTTTTCCAAATTTTTCCGAACAAATCATATTATTTCATTAGTGCTGCTGAAAGAGCATTGGAAGAGATGTTCAATACTGAACTGAACTCAATTTTGACGAAAATGCAGATGGGACTGACTTGCGATTCACGGCAGTGAATGACTCTGAAAACGCAAACCCACTGTGGGGCTAGGGTGCACCAACTCAAGACAGCAAACGCAGGATTAGGTGTGTTTTAGCCACTGAAGCATTTTGAACTGAACGCGAGCCAAAATTGAACGGATTCCTAGCTAAATGTGTACGAGAACGCAGTAGACAATGAACTCCCGAGCAGGAACCGATCGCTGCTCTTGAACGCCCAGTTCAGTTCACAATTCTGATCGGAGCTCTTATGTGAGAAATGAATGAATTGAACGCCTAGAATTCAATGGTCGAAAAAATCATATAGTTCTTGGTTTTTGAATAGGGAAGGTGTACCGATATTCGCCATGTACCAGTTATTCGCCACCCCAGATTTTATACCGTTTTACTACATATATGGTTGCCAAAGTGTTCGCTAAATTGCTTTAAGATGATACGGAAACATTCTGGGAAACCGCAAAATTTTCTCATAAAATAATAGAAAAAAATCATTTTCCTTGAAATTATTGCTCCTTTGCACCTATTTTTCGCCACCTGTTCCTGATTCGCCACCCTCCATAAGAAATCAACGTAAGTGGCGAATTCAGGAACCGAAATTAAAATCGTGGCGAATACTGGTGCAAGTGGTCCAGTATTCGCCACCACCATTTTTAATACAAAAACAAAGTTTCTGATTAGCTTTTATATTTTCCCTGCTGAGCATGAATTGAAAGCTTTCGTTTGATGCATTGACAGTAACCAAAGGTCTTTTGATTCATAAATAAACAATATTTTTCCTTAGGGTGGCCAAAACTGGTACACTTACCCTATCAGAATCTTATCGTTGACATAGATTTTAGCGTATACTAATCAAAATAATTTGGGTTCAATTTTTGGCTCGCATGGGTTCATAAATTTGAACTGCAAAATGTTTAACCCTCAAAATCCGTACACTTCATACAAATAGTAGGCGTTTTGCATGAAGTGCACGGATTTAGATTCATTTCTTAAGTGAACGGATTTCGATCCCACACGATACTTGATCGCTGCTTTCAACAAATTGAACTGAAACTGAATGCGTTCAAATGCATCACTTGGTTTTAGCTTCAAGCTACAATAATGGAATTTATTCTGTATGTAATGATATAATGAAAAGTAATGTAAACTCTCAAATTTGGTGATCGTTACTTAGAAATTAGCAAGATTGGATCACGATTTCCTAGCGTGACATATACCGTATTGACAGATAATCCTATATAAAAGTACAACTAAGTACAACTCGTTTGTCCACAACGACGGAATAATATTAAGATTCTTCTTACGAACAAATTCGGAGATAATGCTTGTTTTGCTCAATAATTATCGTGAATTCAAAGAGATTCTAAAGAAAATAATTTTAGGGAATTTTTTCACTTGAGTACCGTTTTGTCTCAAATTCCGAACAGACTCATATCCCGAACACTCGGTTTTTGTATGGCGATTCGGTTGAAATGTTTCACTGAAATATGTCATAAAATCACCTGCAAATGGCAGTCGACTGCAATTCATTTTTACGTCTTCGAATTTATTTTATACCTTGGAAGTAGTGTTGATTCCCTAGTTCGAGGTTTAGTAAAACTAGCTCAGATAAATTTGTTTTCGGAATTATTCATTTGAATCCGATTTATTCGTGCTGTTCGAATTTGAATCAAAGTGTTCGGAATATGAGACAAAATGAATACAGTGTTCGGCATTTGAATCAAAATGTTGTTCATTACTTTTACGTAAAAACAATACTAAACAAGTTTAAATGAACATTTTTCTTGGCATACCCAACAGCGAACAGTTAGACTTTACGAAGAAATTATAATCTTCACAAATATCAGCTAATTTACGACTTTAAGATTCATTTGAAGTCACTGTTGGCCTTAAGTGTTCGGAATATGAGTCAAAACGGTAATTCACTTTAACAAAGCCTAAATAATGAAGTCTATTTATCGGTAACGTCATTTGTCATCTACGTTTTCATCGGTCAGGTAGCGCTGTTCAGGTGAAAGTTGTCGAAACGAGGGGTCTTGTCGGCATACCCACAAGGATTTATTTTACATATTTTACAATACTGCCCATCGATTCAATCACTCTCCAACTATCATGTTCTAGGGCGAACACTCTGGTTGAAGTTCTCCGGAGGGTTACGACAGGGTAATTGACTTTTGTGCTAGTGGTTTACCATTGCGCTTAAATACGATAGAGTTAGGTTTTTGACGAAGTCCTAAATGTACAATATAACACTTGCTTCATAGCTTAGCAGTACACTTTGTACTTGTATAAGGAAATCAATTAATTGCACCTAGCGACTCTATCAAAGACAGTTCAGAACTTACCTGAAAAAAGAGAAGAAAAATAAATAGTGAACAAATGATAACCAAACAACTATTACGATGAGTAGATATAAAAACTAAATTATTTGTATTTATTATACAATGAAACCATGATTTTTTTTATGTGGTTTTTTTTTTTGTCAAAACATCAGTACATTGTACAGTCAGGTCTCCTATTAGACACATGGTTGGGGGCGTTATAGGAGGCCCAGGGCTCGATCATCACTTTGGGGGTGTTATTGAATATCTCGTATGCCAAAAGAGATAGCACAGTACTGTCTTTGATGAAGTTTCAGTGCTAAGTACGATCTACCTTTAGGGGTTAAGGATCATCCTTTTAGATTAGACCTTCGCCGGTATGTACGCTTTTTCTGACTCACACTATATGAACCATGAAGAATGTAAAATTTTGTAACATATGATATCTCTAGATCCTGATGTTTTGGAAGGTTGGTGTCTTCGGAAGAGTTGTGCAGTAGCTCACGGGCTGACATGCGTCATTCTGTTACGGAATTTCGCCACCAAGCGGCCCAAGTGGGCATGGAATTTTTGCTTTGCGCATAAATTTGTAGCCTGACCACTCAGAAAGATGGTGTTTTCGGCAAAGTTGTTCAGTAGCACAATGGCTAACATTATTTGAGCCAAAAGTTTCGAAATTTTACCACTAGACGGCGCTAGTGAGCATGGAATTTTTGTTTTGCGGATAGCTCAAAAGCCTGACCATTTAGGAAGTTGGCGTCTCCTATAACGCTCTAGTGTGTCTTATAGAAGTGCGCGTTATAGCAATGCGTTTAATAGGAGACCCGACTGTATGTAAGCAAATTTGAAACATTTTAACAAAATACTAGTGAAGGAAACTGCTACACTAAAGTTGATTTGACAAATTCCACTATCAGTCAGTGACAAAAAATGGTAACCAAATGCTGTTTTTCCATAAAAAAGCCCAAAGGCTTTGTATCAAGACTTCTGCTGGCCCAAATCGGTTATATTTTGAATGACGAACTACATATAACCTGGAATTTTTGTATGCAGAGAATTAACGACTTTGCCCTCATTTTCCAAAGAATTCCAGTAGGTTGTTTTAAGACAAAGGTAAGTAACCGAGAAATTATTTAATTTAATTCAAAAATGGTAAGTTGTGAGTGGTTGATTTATTTGGCAAAGCTGTTCACTTTCGGAAGTTACGTAAATGTGCAAAATACACCAACAGTTCACAACTTTCCGTTTTTGAATAAAATTAAATATTCTCTAGGTTACTTACTTCTGTCTTTGAACAACCCTCTGAAACTCTTTGGAAAATGACTGCAATGTAATGAATTTTCTACAGGCAAAACTTCAAGTTATTTTTAGTTCGTCATTCAAATTTAAGCCAAGTCGGAAATAAACTTAGATACAGAGCCCCATGCTTGGGCATTTTGTATAGAAAAGGGCATTTGGTTACTGACTGTGGGTCGAAATTAATTTTAGGAAAATGTCATTTTGAAGTATATACGAGAAAAGTGGAAAAGGAGTTTCGAACAAAAGTATCAGGTTTCAAATCAATGTGCTCCAGAACAGCCAGCTCTTTTTTAAACATTTGAAGTATCCAATTGGTAATCATGATTTCGTACAGCTTCTAAAATGACATCAGAAGACATGTTATCAGAAGCATCATAAATATCCATTGAAACGCCCATTCAGGAATTTTTGAGTAATATCCCGCCAAGATCCGACCAGGTAGCGAAACTGCTAAGAATAGTATCTTTAATACACTCTGGTTCATTCTGAATCACCAAAAGAACATTAAAAATGATTGAATCATCTTTTGGTGCTATGTCAACACATCCAGAGGATTTTATACAGAGCTGGGAAGCGTCAATTTAAATACAGAGTGTCGTGCGACTATTACATAAATGCTTCCCTAACTGTCATCCGACGGCAAGAGAATGACAGAGATTTTCTTCAAATTCTCTTTCACGGAATGGTAAACTTTCGACGGAATGGTGAACTTGACTATGTTCAGGGGTACAGCAATTTCTCGATTATATCACGGATCCAAAATTTTTTTCCGTGGTTTACCGAAGCGTGATAAAATGAAAATGTATTTTTCTGCTATCTAATTTTCATCAAAATTTGAAATTTATGTTCCAGAAATCGAGCGAATGGAATGAAAAGCACGTAGGAGATGGGTCAAATAAATTTATGATAATTGTTTAGGGTTATTTTCAATGTAAAATGTGTGAACTTCATACAATTATTGTGGCGTGATAAAATTGAACAGAAAACCGTACTTAAATCGAGAGTGATATAGTGAAGCGATATTAGAACGAACAGTGATAAAATTGAGGAACTACTGTAATTGTTATTTATATCGCTGTAATCATGGAAGGATATCCAATGAACTTAACACTTAACACATTTATTCCCCAAAATTATCGAAAATGAGATAGAAATTTGGCTAAACAACATTAAAATTGCTCTCAATAGAGCTCCGTCATTGCGACATGCCAAAGTGTGCCACGAAATACAGCTTTGGATAGTGACAGTAAAAAGACTTGTTTCGTCAGTGCCGCAAATCGATCATGATACTTAACAGCCCTGATATTGTATTTAGAAATTACAGATAATTCATATTGAACGAATCAATTTATATTAAATTTGAGAAGCAGGAAGTGGAGCAACACCGTATTTCCCAAATTAGTGAAAAGCCTACACGTAAAACTTTAGATAACGTATGTCGAATAGATTCGATTGATATTAACAAAATATCATAATTTATTTGTAGATATTAGAAAATTGGAGTAATTGGTGAATTTTTTATAGATATGCGAGTCGAGAAATTTTTTTTCACATTTTAAGTATTACACTAGCAAACTTTGCAATTGAGATATTGCTCAAAACATCAACATAGTATAGCGTTTATTTGAAATATGTTAACTACTTATCAGGGGTGGTGATTCTGACTCAAGGGGGCGAAAGTCAGAAAAGTTTGGGAAACACTGGTCTAGATATTCATTCATAAATTATTCCAATTAACACATGCAATTTTTTATGAATTCTTTAAGAAGAAACCAGTAATCATCCGTGAAATGCTCTAGCAACTATTCCAAAAAATCGTGCAGGTATTCGTTTTAAAACTTGAAAAATTATCCTCTCGAAATATCTCCAGCAATTTCATCATGCATTACTGTAGGAGTTTCTTTAAGGATTCATCCAAGAACCAAATACACATACTACTACATACTTCTCAAGAAAGTTCTCAATGGGTTCTCCCAGTGAATTTTTCAAGAAATTCTTAAAATATTCGTTCAGGGATTTTTTCTGACGGATTTTTCTATTACCAAAATTTATTCAGGGATTCCTCTACAAACTGACCAGGTTCCTCGATCCCCCAAAGAATTCCTCAAGAATAAAGCAAAAAAAATCTAAGCAACTCTTCCATGGAAGGATATTTCTTGATTTTGGATGGAGTTGTCTAATGATTTCTTCACGAATTCTCTTGAACATTAAATAAAAATCTGGGAATTTATTTAAAAATTTTATCAAGAAACTTCAAAAGGATTTGTTTAATGTTATGTACTATGAACTCTTGCATGAATTCCTCATAGTAAAATTTTTGAATCTCCATTATTGCCTCCTTCATAATTGTTTCCAGAACCTCTGCAGCAGTCCAGTGTCAGTGTGCAGTGTCCAGACAACCAATCAATACATTGTGTCGGAATTGACCACAATGCACTAAAAATCTTCATGGACTGCTAAACTTTATTTTTCTTTTAAGATTCCTGAAAAACCTCACCTTGGTATTTCTCATAAAGTTTCTCCAATGATTACTAAGGAATCACTAGTTCGCTTTGAAATGGGCTCTGTTTTAAAAGGGATGTTCAAAATAAAAAATAAAAGAAAATAATAAAAAAAACGAGAAAAAAATTAAGAAAAAAATTGTAAGGAATTTTGGAAACGCTTGATAGATGAATAACATCAATTTTAGAATTATTTTTACGTCAAAAAATATCCGTTGAACAAAATTAAGAAAAAAATACTTTTCTTTGATATAACGAAAATAAAAATCGAGTTTCGTTATATCGAGTTATTTCTGTTCAATGGACGTAGAGTATCCATTAAAGTTGGATAAAATTAATTCAACATAGACTTAACAGTGTTTTAACGTTAAATCCTTTGATGATACTTTAGATTGTTCACTGTAGGTATAGCAGTGATCAGATAAGTGTTCTCATGTGGCACAAGCCAATTCGTCAACTCTTCTTATTCTTCTTCTACTTTTTCTTATTCTTCTTCTACTTTTTCTTCTTCTTCTTTCTAATGTTAATGTTGTCATAAACTCTGTCCCAGTTATTAACTGAGAGCTTTCTTCACCAGTCGGCCAGCAAATTTAAAATAATATGAACAGGAGAAAAAAGATCGACCAACTGAAAGTTTATCAAATAACCTTTAAGCGCTGTGATAATAATTTTTTACTGCTTCGAAACTTGTGAAAATGCTTTTTTGCAGTGCAAGACGGGTCTAAAACTAATTCATATTTATTTTCTTCGATAATGTGGCTTGAGCGAGCGTCCTATGATTATCGTTGTGCTTGATTATTTTTGATCTCCTGATTACTACTTGAGGTTAAACAATGCTTTGACTTTCAAGCCGAATAACCACCACTGTTCACCAAAGTCTGAACTTTTTCATCTCTGAAAGCTTAGTTTTGAGTGTCGATGACCCCATGGGAAGTTAACTAATTGCTATACATAATTATGTATTTCAATCAACATTTTTCAGTGGTATTTTAACAGTCTGTTGCTTCGAGCACGTACGTATCGCCTTTTTAGTTGCTGGAGAAACGACGTTGAAAGTAAAAAGAAAAATTCTTAACCTTCACAACAGTTAAAGTTCAAGAATTGTTTTTCGCCGTTAACATGGCTTTATTGACAGCCCTACTTTTGAAACATTTTGTTAATATAGAAAAAAAAACATTCAATCGTAATAGAAATATGAACTTGTTCATCAGTTTCCAATGCCGAGCCGATGATGGTAAAACCGACCGACCAAGGTGTTGTAGCATAACTAGCAGGAAAATAATCATAATCGATTGGTTCTAGCTGCTTACCCGTCGTCGCCGGGCCTTCTGCGCGGAATTTGTAATTTTTCGAAAGTGATCGGTGCCTAGTAGGTAGCGTACCCAATTCCGTGCAACAGCTAGCGATCGAACGAAACTAAAAAGCAGCTTGATTGCTTGTGGCAGTTTCAGTTCAAGCTAGTGATTGTAAGCGAACTGGGTATCTTTCCATTGATGTGCCCTGCTAGGCGGAGAATGTCGGAATTGAAACCACCAGACTTTAGTCCAGCGATTTTTTTTTCGTATCGGTCCAGAATAACTAAAATAACATAATATTTTTTTGTATTTTGAAGATTTGATAACAATTGATAAACAAACGTAAATCTTGTACATATTTTAAAATAAAATTCTGGAAGCGATTTACAAACTTGGCCCCCATTGCGACGGCGATGGATATGACAAAGCACTTTGGGGGTGGTGACGTGGGCCATTTTACCCCATCAGTGCGTCTTGGACCATGTTCCCCTACATAAACCTTCTGTAAGCTGCTGCCTTAGAAGTAACAGCACGGTTACACTCCAATGGAGAACGGCGGCAGTGGCTTAGACTTTGAGGTTCGGTTGTCGGTGCGGGAGGCACCTTGTTGAAGGTTCGGTATTTGGTATGCAGGCGCGATCGAACCGTATTCCGTGTTTGCAGTCACCGCCGAATGGCTCCACTCGCTTGCCATATTGCAGCACCGAAGCTCACAAAGTCACCAAACGAGGCGATGACGTGGTTTTCGGTCTGGTAGTGGTGTCGATTTCTATTCCGATGTTTGCGCTGATTACTAGGACTAGTCGCAACAACGGTTCCTCTCTCTCTATCTATTTGTATTTTGTCGGTAGGTTCAGGCAAAGCTATGGATCGGCGGTGGGCCAGAACTCAAAATTTCACGATAAAAAATATTAGAAGGTTGATGTAAAATTCGTATTATCGTCGGTATAAAATCACACATGAATTTTATCTGAATTTTATGGAGAAATTCTAATTTCTGGCCCATAGTAGGATCTAGTGAAAGAGCTAAAGTCAACCGTAACTGCACCGAGTGCTTCTAATGAGCGCTGGGGTATGTGAACTATGAGGGAGTGGTAATGGAAGCGAATCGAGAGGTTGATGCAAACTGAACCAATCCTTAAAACCCATTTGACTGGGGATCTAAATACGTGATAGATCATTTCGTGTGCCAAGAAGCGGAGACTTTGAGAATGAGAGAAGCGCTAAATTAGATGCTTTTGTTCTGGTTGCACGGTTGTTATGAAACGAATGCCATCCGAGATCGGGGACCGTGGTAATGGGAGGCAAAAAAGGATCGTCACTCAAATGGGTACACTTCTACTGTACATACTGTTTGAAAGTGATGATGCTGCGCCATTGTCGTTCTCAGGGCTGCCGATGGAGGTGGAATTGGAATGCAATGGGAGCAGCTTGACTTGTTTTTATGCGATTAATCGTGTCAAGACGGTTGACATTGTTTTCACGAGACACTGTTGTAACCCGTAATGCTTCTTTGCTATAGATAGTTGAATTTTTGTGAACAATGTTCACTCACAATCGTTTATCCCAACTTTTGCGGATTGAGATGCAATCTCATGAAAAGTTGTCATGACAAACACAGGGGACAATATTATTACAACCATATCAATTTGTGATTAATCAGTTATTTTAAACGAAAAATCAAACTTGTTTTATGGCTGTTATTCGATAATGAGGCATTGTTTACCAACACGGAGAAAGTTCTCGAAAATGAAAAGTCTAAGAAATCGCTAAGCACGTGGGGAGCGATCATTGTAATATTCTGTTGAAGTTGTGATAAACTGTTGTTGCGGAATAAGATTGTTGCGAAAAGAATAGGAGAGCACAATGTCTTTGTTGTTGCGTGTTGGTTGACAAACGTTTCGATGCTGGGGTAAATCATAATCCAATCGAAAAACAAACCTGACTACAACCATGAACAATTTTTTATTCAATCATTACTCATTGCCAAATTTTAATCCAATCCTAATCAAATCCGAATCCAATCCAAATCCAATCCTAATCCAATCCTGATCCTATCCTAATCCAATCCCAATCCAATCCTAATCCAATCCTAATCCAATCCTAATCCAATCTTAATCCAATCCTAATCAAATCCTAAACCAATCCTAATCCAATCCTAATCCAATCCTAATCCAATTCTAATCCAATCCTAATCCAATCCTAATCCAATCCTAATCCAATCCTAATCCAATCCTAATCCAATCCTAATCCAATCCTAATCCAATCCTAATCCAATCCTAATCCAATCCTAATCCAATCCTAATCCAATCCTAATCCAATCCTAATCCAATCCTAATTTAATCCTAATCGAATCCTAATTCAATCCCAATCCAATCCGAATATAATCCAAATCCAATCATGATCCAATCCTAATCCAATCATAATCCAATCTTAATCCAATCCTAATCCAATTTTAATCCAATCTTAATCCAATCCTAATCCAATTCTTATCCGATTCTAATCCAATCCTAATCAAATCTAATCCAATCTAATCCATATCCAATCCTACGCCAATGTCAATAAAATTCTAATTCAATTCTAATCCAATTTCAATATAATCCAAATTTAAATACTTTGACAGATGACTATCATAGATGAAATTGAGTTCTAAAAATCAAAGCATAGCTCCTAACGAACATTAAAGAATAGCATGTAACCCACAAACCACCAGCCATTAGGTTACGGAGCCGGAAACAGTGTTTCAGAAAATAAAACTGAAAAAACAATGATACTGCCTTCGTGTAGGCACGTGAAGTGATATAACCAATGCCCGATGCGCGATTCGAGCTTCGATGTTCAATGTTTCGTAAGCAAAATAAGCCCAATCAAGCGTCAACGACACGACATGGACCACTACTGTGGTCAACTCGAAAATTGTTACTCCTCCTATCCTTCAATCCGGCAACATGTTAAAAATTGAAAAGAATGTGTGATAAGAGAATCGGAAACCTTTATGACTACAACGGATAGGATTCCTTACGACGAGAACCCTTCCGAGGATTACCTTTTTCGTATAAATATCAAATTTTCTTTCACTCAATTAACTCCAAAACCTCGCACAAAAGCTAAAAAATTCGGTCACCAAAAAACCGGACATCAACGAGTGCTGGATCAAAATCTGCATACCTGTCGACCTGTCGATGCTAATTTGAATTTCTTACGTCGTATGTTATTATCGTCGCGACATCAATTCCGTGTCTCTTCTGACCGCCGGTCGTATGGTTCATAAGCCACAACAGGTCATAAACTATTCGGCTATCATACAGTAAGACGACTCGTCATAAGAAAGAAGAGAAAATGAAATGAACAGTCGCTAGATTTAACTACGGGTTGAGTATTGCGGAATCTGATGATTATTTATCACCCGAGAGCGGGTTGGTGTCATAGTTGAGGATGATTAGTCACTGTCATTCTATTACATGGTGTTATAAAGGAAAGCAAATCTAAAATTCACTTGAAATAACCTATTGCAAGTTGAAGATCTAGTCGATAACCACTGACAAAAAAAATGTGATTTTTAAATACCCCTAAGCTATTTAAAAAAAAAGGTTTTATGAGTGCTAATGTAGGGACCGTTTTGATTCATATTACGGACACTTAAGGTCTTGGAGGCCTTCCTTAGCCCAGTCCGCGGCTACTAGGCAAAGCCATGCTGAAGGTGCCCGGTTCGATTCCCGGTCGGCCAAGGATCTTCTCGTAATGGGAATTTCCTTGACTTCCCTAGGCATAGAGTATCATCGTACCTGCCACACGATATACGAACGCGAAAATGACAACTTTGGCAAAGAAAGCTCTCAGTTAATAACTGTGGAAGTACTCATAAGAACACTAAGCTGAGAAGCAGGCTTTGTCCCAGTGAGAACGTAATGCCAAGAAGAGGAAGAAGAACACTTAAGGCCTCAGTGAATTATAACGTACCAGAAAGCATATAAAATAAATCATTCTGTATGATTCCTCCACTTATCGCACTAAACACTAAACATTCGAATGATGGGGGAAAAATTTGATTCCGCTACATGAGTTATTTTAGATAAATAGAAATGTGTGGACTTTTCATCATTCTTATTCTGGGTGCTTCCTTACTTTTGCCTCAAATTCCGGCCACTTTGATTTGAATTCTGGAAAGCTAATAAAAATCATAATTGAATTTGGCAGACCACTAAAGAGGCGACTAAAGTAGTTGAGCATTATAAATTTTAATAGAAAATATTGACTAAAACGAATCTCAAATGTGTGAACTTTTGAACGACAAAAATTGAGTCAATTCATTTGAAATATTTTATACTATCGTGAATAGCTCAAACTTTTCTTAAATTTTTTGAGGTTTTTTGTACACAAACAACTTCCAAGTGCATATAATAATTTTGATATTTTTTCTGTTAACTCATGACACTTTACACATTTGTGTCGTATTTAATAATTTATTATCGGTTATTATTTCTTCCAATTTCTTAACGCTTTGGTGGACTAGGTAAACTTTGCTCTCTAAGCTGGCATGCAACTATAGAGCTTTGATTACAATTCGAAGAAAATCGATAAACTTTTCCCATGTCAAAAGAAAAATATTTTGAGAAACTTCTTTAGTTTCAGATCTTTTAATGTTTAAAAATCACGAAAAAAGTTACTCTTATCGAAAACTGCCTACCTTACAACTATGCTGAAGACTTAGAGCTAAAACAAAGAAGTAATTGACATATTAGGTTTAATCAATATTCAAAATAATAATTTCCGTCATATTAAGTCATATTATAAAATAAAGTACATGTCAAATTACACGGTTTTGCAGCTTTCGAAGAAGTTTCAACATACACAACTTCAATAATAATATACCGGTCGAACAGGCTCATATTCCGAATACTCGCTTTTGATATTGCGCTGTGGTTGAGATGTTTTGCTGAAATATTCCATCAAATTACGAGGAAATGGCAGTCTTACATATCAATTTAATTATCTTCCGATCAATATTATACCTCGGGAGTAGTAATGATTCTCTAGTTCGAGGTCAGTAAAACCTGCTCAGTTTATTTGCGAAATTATTCTTTCGAATACGATATATCGTGCTAAACAATATTGAACAAGTTTAAATCAACATTTCTGTCGGCACACCTAACATCTACCAGTTAGACTTCGTGATTAGATTTGAAAAAACAAATATCTCCTTATTTATGCCCACCAGATGCATTGGCCGTTGGTGTTCGTAATATGAGATAAAACGGTATTATTATTGCAAATCAATAAACTTAACAAACAACATAACGGCCTACTTCTTCTACCAAAAAAAAAAACAATGCTGAAAAGTACTGAAAAATACAATACTACATATTTTAGGAGACGGTAATCAAACATCCCAGTCTCTTCTGCCATAGCATCTGATTATATATCCGATGTGCAATCCCGATCCCATAAAGACTGGTGGTTCTGGTTTGGGATGGCGTCCAGCATTTGTCAAGGAGGCAGCAGAGCCTGCTACTGTATGCGCCGTCATAACTGTTCTGTCCTCCAATGGGGCTCTGCACTGTTTTGATTTTGCATAGGATTTTGACGTTTACTGTTGTTTACTAATTTCATGGGGGAGAAAAGGGGAGGAAATGATTTTTGTGCAGAGCCCCATAGGGAATATAGATCTGTATGATGTGAACGATGAGAACGAGACTACTTGATTGAAAAATACTGAAATGATACTGGATTATTTCCAAAAGCACAAACAAACATTTCAAGAGTACTCAAGTTGTATGCCCTTGAAATGTTTGTTTATGCTTTTGGAAATAATCCAGCCAAATGGAATTTTTCGTAATACAGTTAACTCTCCCTTACTCGATATTCCGTATCTTGATATCGAGTTAGAGAACCATACTAAAAGTTGGTTTTCATGGCTAACTTGATGGTCCCTTGGATTTCAGTTGCACTGGTTTTGTGGATACCTCCCTAACTCGATGGTCCCTTCAATATCGAGTTAGGGAGTGTATACATTTCGTTGCAAAACTCGATTTTTTCAGCACTCGTTATATTCATCCATTTTTTTTTCAGCATGAGTTGTACAAATAAATGTACAACTCGTGCTGGAAAAATATTCATTTTGCATCTTGTTGCATATGATGTGATTCTTTTTAAATGCTATCTGTCAAACTTAAAAAAAATCAAAACCTCAGATGATCCCGGCATTTTTTTTTAATTGATTACTTAATTTTGAATATTTTTGTTGCTTTTTTTTCTCCCAAATAATATTGCTGTAATAAATAATTTGCTATGTTGTGTTGAGATGCTAATCAATATTTTTTTCATAAATGTTAGTGTATATAAACGTATAGAACGTATTGTCATTGTAATTTTTATGACCAATAGTTTATAGTTGTGAAGTCATGTTTAGGTCACTTTTTGGTCACCGTTTTGATCATTTTGGACACTAAAGTCACTATTATTTTGCTGTCTGATCGCTACCAGCCCTGCAAATATAATTGGGAATTTAAACGCTAGGTGGCGTTAGTAACAAATGATCTTCAATCTTATGTATCCCGAGATCCTGATAAACTAGTCTTGGGCATAGTTATTCATCATGTTTCACTGCCAAATAGCCTTTGATCTGTTGAAGAAAATTAACCGAAGACATCTTCCTTCTAGCTAATCAATATCTCCTGATATAGAAGATTGAAGAAAATATTTTACTACTACTAATACGCCACCTGGCGAACAATTTCACAATTACCACCAGATTACCTTTGGGCTGCTAAACAACTTTGCCGAAGTCACAAACCTTCTAGCTTATCAGGATCTCTAAATAAAGAAGATTGAAAAAAAATTGTAAATTCACAAACACTGCCAGATAGTTCTTGGTCTACTTTGCCAAAGACACCAATCTTCTAGCTCATCAGGATCTTGAGATATAGCAGATTGAAGAAAGTTTGTTACATAGATGGCGCAAGTACCAGGTGCAGTAGCAGATAAATTCTCAACTAGTTTTGCTATTGCCAGAGAGCCCTTAGTCTGCTGAACAATCAACAATCGACCTTCTTGCTCATCAGGATCTTGAGATATAGAAGATTGAAAATGATTTGTCACTAGCACCACCTAGTGGATGAATTCTAAATTAGATTTCTTACTGTCGGACAGCCTTGAGCCATCTGCTGAACAACTTTACCGAAGACATCAACCTTATAGCTCAGGGGTCATGCAAAATTATGTCACGCTCCAAGGCGGGGAGGGGGTCCACTTGGACCAAGTTCTGGACCATAAACAAGAAGAGTTTTTTAGGATGTTCTGAAAATTTCAACAATATCCATCAAGAAACACAAAAGTAATGCATATTTTAGTGTGTTTTTGCATGTGAAAAGTATGTTTGCTGGATGAAGGTTAATGTGTTTCTGGATTATAAATTCTCTTTGATTTTTCCAAAAGATGGTGAGGGCTCAACTCCATTTGGCATGATGCCATTTAGCATAAACCATTGGCATAATGGTCATTTGGCATAATGGTCATTTGGCATAAAGGCCATTAGGCATAATTTGAAGAACACATTTCAAAAAAATGTTTTTGTCATTCGAATATTTTTTGCACTGCTTTAGATTTATTCACAAATTTCATAACGTCAAAATCATTTTTGACACCCATCCACCCCCTTGTGACACATTGTGTATGATTATTTTTAGAATTTGGTATGAGCTGTAACACATCAAGAACACCCACCCACCCTCTTCAGCGTTATGAAATTTGTAATGGGTGCTTAATCGAAATTTATGTCATCTTCACCTCTAGACAGTAGAATTGATTCACATCCGAGTACCATCCAGCGCTTTCCAAGTCATACTTGTTACTATAAGAACTCACTTGGGCTTATTCTACGAAAGGAGTGAGATGAGAGTTGTCGGTCTCCTATAGCGAGGTGACAATACTCGATTCGAATTAAGTGACTCATCGTGTAAATCAAATGAAGACTCACCTCACTCGAGTCGAATATTGTATAAAATACTAAGAATTTTCACCTCATGCCACTCGTAGAATAAGTCCAACTTATTAAAGAGAGTAATATGAAAAGTATACTTTTTGACGCCAGGAATAAAACTCGCTCAAATCAATGTTAAAGCCACGATTTTTTCACTTAAAGTTTTAGCTTTTTGCTTATCCTAATCCTTGAGGGAACAGAAATTAAGTAGTTCGCCAAAGTTGAAAAGAAGAAAGATTCCCAGAGAGATGCTTTGACTGCAACGAAAATCAGTTGTTACGCGGTAAATAATTCAGCATTAGAAATTTTACCTTCTTTCAAACATAAGCTGTTCTTTTGATTTTGCAGCAAAGCGATTTATAGGCACGCCAAGATTGATGCTCATTTACATCGATTTACCTTAGGTTCTTATTCAAATTTCGGACAGCTTCAAACTGCGAATACTCTATTTTTCACACGAAATGTTCAATATTTGTCGTTCAAAAGATCCTACTTACATGGCTTGTTTTAATTAGCATCTTTCATAGATATCCAAAAAAAATTACAATTGAACAACTCAGTTGTGGTAATCGTCTTAGACGTCTCTCTAGTGGTTGTGTGATTTCAATTGAGGGTTTGACATTTCTAATTATGATGTCCATGAGCTGTCCGGAGTTTGAATCAAAGTGTACGGAATATGAGGCAAAAGAGAGGAAGTGTCCGGAATTAGAATCATAAAAAGTCCACACATTTCCGTTTATGTTAAATTATTCATGTTGCATAATCAAAATCTTCACCTATAATTTTAAAGTTTTATTTTTTGAATGCTCGATAACGCTGAGAAATCATACAGAATGATTTATTTTATATGCTAGTTTTACTTCACTAACGGCTTAAGGTGAAAATGCATCGAAGCCAAGCCTCTAATTTTCTAGAGCACAAATCTAGAGAACGAGACCACGGATTGTGCTGAAAATTTGATCCATTGGTGACTCGTTCGACCAACTTTACAGCCCGAACATTAGTCTAGTTCTTTATATTTGTGCTCTGGAAAATACGAGGTTTGGCTTCGATGCGTTTTCAATTTAAGTGTCCGGATTATGAATCAAGGTTATATAAAAGTTATGATTTGCTAAACTGCTATCCCAAAAAAAAAACAGCTCATGTGAGAAAGAAGGTGAAATTTACTAATATGAATAAATTATTGTGCACCAATATTACGCATTTTAAAACAATTCGGTTATGATATTTTCTAGTTTGAAGTGCAAAGACAGGAGACTTGCATTTTCCATTTCTACTTCTTCTATAAATATATAATGCATACGCAATAGCCACAAAAGGTTCTAATTAGGTAGACAGTTGAACGACGCACATTGGTTTTAAGCCTATTCTTTTTTTAGGATTTTGTGTCTCACCATACTTGAACTGGAAAGCTTGCTTATTGGAATTAGTTAGCTTACATACAAAGGATCTCCATCTATGCGATCAATTTAACTCCCACATAAAGGGACAGCTGTATAACTAGCAATCGTTGAATGACTCCGATGGCAAGTCTCGAACGATATTCTCAATATCACATCTTAGGTAATAAACTTTAAAAAAGCCACATGTCTCTCTTAAAATTTTTCTTTGTGCTTCACATTAACTTTTTTGTACTGAAAAATCATGACCAATAGGGAAAGTGTACCAGTTATGGCCATAGTGGTTCCCTATTTGGCCATATGTGAATTTTTTATAATTTTCACATTTTTAAATCTGTTTGAATGTTTTAACATCAAGATATATTCTTTATCTTACTGCTAAAAGAAACAGAACCTTTTAAAATTTGGATAAATAAAACTTATCACGTATGGCGAAATAGGGAACCACTATGTCCATAACGGGTACACCTACCCTTTATGTCTTTTTTAGAAATTTTACTTGTCTTAGACAAACATATTCTAAATTCAAGTAGTGTCAAGGAAAAACGTTTTCTTTTATTAATTATGCCAAATGGCCGTTATGCCAAATAGCTATTATGTCAAATGGCCATTATGCCAAACGGCATTATGTCAAATGGCTTTATGCCAAATGGGGTAGATATCTAGATGTATTTCCTCTGTTTTTTTTCTAGAAATGGCTCCAGAAATTTGTCTAAGGATTTCTTTATAAATATGCTGCAAATCAATTTCAAACGTTCTAAAACCAAGAAATATATTAAAACAATTGGTAAAATATTTTGTCTCTGTATCTTTCGCATCTTTTCCCTTGTTTTTTTGTTGTCCCTATTTATGTTATTTAAATATCTTATGAACACATTCTCTAAAAAGTTATTCTCAAAGTCGAGATCTGCATAGAAATTACGAATTATTTATTTTTTTTTAAGCTCCTATTGTGACACCCCTCGTTCAGTTCAAAACCATCATTCGTACCCTGTATTTTTACGCAATATCCAATTGATGGAACCGATCCTCTCATTTACCGAACCATTACGGGCATTTATCGAGTTCCCCCAATCTCCACCCTAATTCTCAATGACACAAATGCATGGCAGAGACCATGCGCTTTCTAAACGGCTTCATATTGAAATAATTGGCATATTTTCACCAATCAACCAGAAGGTAATTAATTTAAGAAGGCAACACAGCCATTGATGAAATATGTACGTCATCTGCGGTCGCGGTTGCATGTGGCCAGGGCTGCCAGATTTTTTTATGGTGACACAGCTTGTTTTATATGGACGACAAATTTTCTATTAATAATTTGTGTATGTGTATTTTTTGTATGGGACACAAATTGTTAAACCGGGTGGATACTAATTTCTATCGAATCGTTTGGCAGCTTTACTCATAGCACTGGGTGTGCAAAAACAATTCAATGCTTATTTTGCCCCTCCGAGACGCGACACGATAGCTCGAGTCGCCAAATAGGAAAAGGGGACAAGAACCCAGGGTCGGTTAAAATGGCTGAAACCGCGTCGTCGGTAGCGTGGGATCACTTTTCAAAATCAGCTCCCATTTGTTTGGAGCGTCAGATTTCGGTCAGTTGATTTTACAACTCTTGAGACGATCGGCAAGGTCCCCTGAAAAAGCTGCAGCAACCTGTTTTGCCGTTCGCGCTTATATCACACTCCATCCGATCGGCGGCACTTACTTCATGGATATCGCGCGGAGGTATTAAATCATGCATTGAATGAAAGTCACACATGCACTAAATGAGCGGTTTTCTGGGATACTGTGGTGTGATTTTGCCAAAAAAGTTGAAGTGCCTTTCATTGGGGGGTAAAGAGGGAACTTGTGTCTACGACCGTGACAGCAGCCCAAGCAGCCGGTGGACACTTGAAGTGCATTGGTTGGTACGTGTTTGCGCTGTTCATCGATGAGTTGTTTGGCCTTTACGCGATCGTCGTTGAAAGTTGTTGGTACCTGTATACCAGTGCGCGGCATTACATGCAAAACATGATGCGCGATCGATTGTCGATTCCGAGCGGATGGTACTTAACATTGAAGCTCCACTCACCATTGCGACTAGAGGCCAATCGAGCGGTCCTAAATGACTAGCCGAGGAAAACAATACAGCTCTCGGATGCGGATACTTGAGGAGGCTGGGTTAAGGTATAGGGTTTCCGGCTGAAGGGGTTCTTCAATTACCGTCAGAACTGGTGCAGATATTCCGAATGGTGAAGAATGCGTGAGCTGTGAAGGTGATATCGTGCTTGAGGAAGAGTGGAATCATTCGATACTGATGTTCAAGATGGGTTTTCGAGCACTTTTGTATGCTAAGTGTAATATGGGACATGAGACCAATGTCCTTGTAGATCTGATGATTGTCATACTAACTATTTAAGTCTTGAAGATTGTATTTTGCGCTTTTTCTTAGCATTCCATTTTCACTGGGACAGAACATACTTCTCGAAATGTGAAGTCAAATACGAATCTGTTATTATAGACGACGGTGTTGAACTCTTGATCCATCTTTTAAACGTGAGGAGAAGGCAATTTTACCGTACTCATGATCCACAATTGTTATGACAAAATTTACAGAAATATTTTTTTTTTTCAGAATTGAGAAACAATAATTTTGAAAATTCCATTTCTTTATTGGACACTGACTCTAAGCCCATGAGCGTTACATGAACTCAAAACTGAAGGAAGCTGGACCCATTCTATCAATAAATAATCGAAGTGCATACTTAGCATGAGAAACTAAATTTCTAGGGGATGAGGGACTTGAACGTTTCTAGAGGTGAAAACCCCATTTTGAACAGAATGATGGTTTCTTCGTCTTCTTTTTGGCGTTACGTCCCAACTGGGACAAAGCCTGCTTCTCTGATTAGTGTTCTTATGAGCACTTCCACAGTTATTAACTGAG
This sequence comes from Aedes aegypti, assembly GCF_002204515.2. Lineage (NCBI taxonomy): Eukaryota > Metazoa > Arthropoda > Insecta > Diptera > Culicidae > Aedes > Aedes aegypti. The sequence goes on from NC_035109.1 coordinate 151,609,700, forward strand.
AGCTTTCTTTGCCGATTGGCCATTTTTGCATGTGTATATCGTGTGGCAGGAAGATACTATATGCCCTGGGAATCGAGAAAATTTCCTTTACGAAAAGTCCCTCGACCAGCAGGATTCGAACCCACGACGACCCTCAGCATGGTTGAATAGCAGTGCGTTTACTGCTACGGCTATCTGGGCCTCTGATGGTTTATATCAACGAAAATCCAATTTTTGCAAATGAACAGTAGGGATTACGACATGGATATTCGACCACTCATCTATTTTTACGTGTTAAGAAATTGTTTCGTTCCAATAAAGGTGGAGGTTCGTCTTTCTTTACTAGCTACAGAAAATGTATTCGACCGTATTCGGCATGGATGTTTGATCGAAAAATTGTAAAAATAAATATTGTTAGAGTAATTCAAAGTTATTTGTCAAAGCGTACACCTCAGATTAATTATGAAAACCCCAAGCCTGACAGACTTTCTGTTTTTTTTTTTTCAAATATATGTGTTTGCGTACCATACAGCCCTCTCCACCAAAGGTCGAAGCATCGGATTGCAAAAAAGATTTCGACAGAAAACCGTTAAAAGTGGCTTTGCTTATTTCATAAGTGAATAAACAATCCTATAAATCACTTCTCCAATAAAGTCCTGCCGTAGAAATTGCTTATGGGATTGTTTCAAGAATGGTGTTTGTCATTCAAGTTTCCAATGACAAAAAAGTACACTTATTGCAAGTCAGCAGCTAAATTAAACGATCATCTGTATCATGTATACATGTTATTGCTTTTAGCCGATTGGCATCCGTACTAAGTCTTCGCAATCGTCTCTGGGATTGATTTCACAACTCCATCTGCTAATTGACTGACTGCAATAATTACATCGAAAGTTTGTTATACTCAAACCTCAAGATGATACCTTTCTGCTCCAACCAATCTCGACACGTGTTGGCAGCATATTATACTTACTGGTTGGAGCCTATACGAAAATCATCTATTACATCTGAGGTGCAGCATCCCCGCTGATGAGTTTTCCTCAAAATTCGAACCGTGATTCCGATCCGTTCGTTTTCCACATAGTAGAGACCCCTCGCATAGTCGTGCCGTGCGTGTTTATGATGCCAATACAAAGCCTCCTCGATGGGATCATCTTGTCTAGATGCATCGTCCGCCAACCATTTCGCTGCCAACGAGTGCCGCACAGTGGTACCATCCAGAGGACAAAAATAGAATGATTGTGCTATTTTTCAATTACGATGTCAAGAATGTAAAAATATTAACCCTCTAATACCCAAATTTTTATTTTCGATTATAAGTATTATTTTTCGTAATCTAAAATCGTTCTAAACACGTTTCGAGCAATTATTTATTTTTATTCGCAAATTTTTAAATTTTGGTTTTTGATTTTTATAATTTTTATTTTTGAACATCCCTAGCTTTTTTCATTTTTTCTTGAAGCCTTTTCTGGTTGTTGATTTTTGGCAATAATAAAAATTTAAATTTTTGCGGTGCTTTTAAAAATATTAAATTTTCAATTTTTTTTCGGAGCGTATTTTATTTTCCGTGTAACTAACGGAAAAACAGGTTTGAAATTATTTTGATACCACCAGGCTCTTCTTTTGTGATAGGTCGATCGTAGAAAAATATAAAAGGTATGATTTTTTATATTACACGTAAAATTAACCCCGGGCATTTATAGGTTATATAAGAATACAATTTTTTAAACAATTTTCAAAAACACAAAAAAGTTTCAAAAGTCATAAAAAACTTTTCTAATCTGCCTGTTATGAGTCAAAGTATAAGCCAAAAATAAAAATATTTTGATTTCCGAGCTACGAAAAAATATACAAAATTCCAAAGTGTACCCCGTCTAAAGGCGGGGTTGGGTATTAGAGGGTTAATTTAGCACACTTAATTTATTTTACGGATTCCTGTGAAATCTCAACAGCTGAACAGTTTGGTGAAATAAATTAACAGAGTATGGTCAGTGCGCATCGTACCTTAGTGCTGTGCGCACACGAATTCTCTCTGCTCTTGGAAATTTTCTTAAAAACTACCGTTCTGATTCAAATTCCGGACAGCTTCAAATTCCGGACACTCAACTTTGTATGGGAAAGGTTTCATTTGAAATGTTTCAAAAATTTTCCGTTCAAAAGTTCACAATTTAGAGACTCGTTTCCTCAAGCTTTTAACATAGCAAACCATGAAAATTTACAATGCTCAATAGTTTTGACGTTTTTCTCACGGCTGCTAATGTTTATTTAACGATTTAACATTTACAACTTTGCTTTTCACGAGCTGTCTGGAATTCGAATCAAAGCGTCCGGAATAATAAGCAAAAGTGATGTGGTGTCCGGAAAAAGAATCATGAAGAGGACACACATTTCCATTTATTTGAATTTATTGGTGTTCTGGAATTCAAATCTTCTCCTACCATTCGAGAGGTAAGTGTCCTGATAGCATAATAACGGAGAGATATCTTATAGATTGCTTTAATTTTTATGCTTTTAGATGGCTCATGCTTCGAATTGAGCTTAAGTGTCCGTAATATGGATCAAAACGGTACCTAAAGCAATAAAACAGTACTTTTCAGTGCTACAAAAACAGTATTTTTCAGTGCATAAATTAAAAACGGTACTTTTCAGTGATTCTAAAACAGCCCTTTCAGTACTATTTTCTCTACTATTAATCCCATTACGATCCTTGTTTGGACCCGTGCCTTCGATTTTTTGTTGGAGCCGTTGGCGAAAGCTAGCGGTGGTAATCCTTCTTGAACACCGTCTTGGGAAGAAAAACCTCTCGAAGGTCACGTCTTCTTTCGTTTATTCACTAAACATGGTTGCAACTACCAACAAAAGGAAGGGTGAATCTCTGAATTCACAACTTCCTTCAAAAAGAGTGGGATTTAAAACTGTCACTAAACGTGGCAAGAATGGAAGAAAGGACGTTTCCCCGGAATGCGAACTTTCTTCCAAGGGTGAAATGAATAATTGTATCGAAATGAGCAATCAGTTCGATGCTCTAGACAAATTTTCCGAACACCAAATCGAAGACTCAGACTCTTTGATCCAAGTGAGGAAGCAAAGAGTGCCGCCTATCGTGGTCAGTTGTTCCAAATTTGGAGGGTTTAGGCAGGAGATCTGGAACTCCATTAGGGGAATCAAGGTTTCCTTCCAAATCGCAAAGAAAGGAGACTGTCGCGTTTTGCCGGAAACTCTTAAAGATCGTGAACTTCTTTTCAAACATCTTGAAGGGAAGAACTACATTTTTTTACAATATTTTTACTTATTTTACTTTTTACAAAACTTAACGTTTGTTTAAAGTTGTCTTGAAATGTCTCTCAAGTGACTATAAGTCACCCGAAGAAATCAAAAATGGAATAAATGATTTACTTGGATTTTCCCCAGTCCAAGAAATCATTATGAAAAAGAGAACCCAATCTGGCATTGTTCGGAAAAGGCTTTCTCAAGAATATTATTTAGTTCACTTTAACAAAAAAGAACTAAATAATATTAAAGTTTTAGAAAAAGCAAAACTTACGTTCGATGTCCGTGTGACATGGGAACATTTCCAGAAACCTGGAGGAAATTACCAGAACCCCACTCAGTGCCGTCGGTGCCAAAAGTGGGGTCATGGTACAAAAATTGTCGCATGGACACTAAATGCATGATTTGCGGAGGTTCTTCTCACGCTAAAGACGTCTGTCCAGTGGTATCTTCCACCAAGTTTATATGCTTTAATTGCGGAGTCAATCATAAGTCTAATTTTTGGGATTGCCCTTCCCCAAGAGAGTCGTTGAGGCTCCTGCCAGGCAGATGAAAGATAATATCTGTTACGATAACGGTCGTTTCCGGAATTTCCCTGGTAGATTATCGAACAATACTCATGTTTCAGTTAACGATCGCTTGATTAGGAATCATACCCATCAGGAAGATCATATTTTTTTTCTATCTTTATTAACGAGACTTTTAGCCCTGGGCTAGTTCATCTCGGGACCAACGGCTTTACTTCCCTTCCGAAGGAAGTCATCACTGAACATTTTTAGTGACTATCTCGGGGATGGGATTCGATCCCAGGTCCTCGGCGTGAGAGGCGTGTGTTCTAACCACTCCGTCCCCGAAGATCATAATCATGCCTATTCACAAACTAATTTACATAGCTTTATTTCTGGTATAAAGTATGCCTGTCATAAAAGTGTCGATTTTTTGTGTTTCGGCTATCGAACTTTTACCTCACACGTGATTTGAAATCTTGCCCCACCAGCGGGGCAAAAGTTCATTTAAGACAATCAATTTTGAAAACAAGTTTGTTCAGCAAAATTGTACCCAATATGTTGAAGGTTCACTGTGTGGTATTTATTTCTTTTCAACTGCTATTGTTTTTATGAAAATTTTGAAGATACCACTAAGGTCGAACTTTTGCCCCACCTTACCCTAGGTTCTAAACCGCATTCAATCAAACATTAGCCACCAGATGATCATGTTAGAGTGAAAGCGTAAACTTGTAAAAGTTTTAGCTGCAAATATTTGCAAATAAATTTGAAGCATCTGCGTGCTAATATTGTGCTACTATAGAGCTGATTTACTCCATATTAGCCATGTAATATCCAATAAGGAGAATTAGTGAGCTAATGATTTCTTGAGCATGGGATTACCAGAAGGAAATATGGAAAAGAATTATATTTTGAGTAACTATTTCTATTTTTTCACAATTTTTAGAGCAACTCTGGCTACGTCTAAGCTACAGCTGGCGATAGAATCTTTGTTCATAAGAGACTATCTAGGATTGAACCCGTGACCTTCCACATAGTAAACTAACGCGATAGCCATTGATTCTTCACATACTTCAGACCTCATAACTCCAGGGTTATATCATTCAGGTGCAGTACATTTGATTTTATAGAATTCGGTTAAAGATGCATTCGGAGAAATGGTATTCTATGTGCTGGCGTTTGGAATAAGTAGAATCACAACTATTTTTTTTTCTACATATATTGTTTTTCTTCTTTTTGCTTTTCAGCTTAGGGTTCAATGAGCACTTCCATAGTAGGGTCCCGACTAGCAGATCATATCAAAATAATATCACAAATATATCATATCGAGTTATAAATATATCTCGTTGATGAAATTTAGATATGATGTACTATTTTTCCAATAATTCATAACAAGATTATATCAGAACGTGTTATAATTCATTTTAAAACACATCATGTTACAAAAACTTATTACAAATCTTATTACAATCTTGTTATAACTGGATCTTTATTTTAAATAAATTCATCATTCTAACAAAATTATTTCATAGGTTGTTGTGATAATAGGACATGATATAATTGTGTTTTATTGTATGAAGAACATTTACCAATAACGAGTAAGTTTGTCGTTTATATAAATCATTAACTGTGACGTAATGTTTTTCAGATCAGACGCAGGAGCCATTTTTTTTATTTCTTAATTAGTATTATTCTAAACATTACATTCATTTCTTATATCTAGATGTGCTGTGTTATTATACAACACTAGCATCCTAATTTGGTAGAAGCATGAGCCATATGAAAAACATCAAGTCTGAGCTGAAAAGACGTAGAACCAGTTGAACTTCCATTACTCTTTACTTCAAGTGTACTAATAGCCTCAACGGTAGGTGCGTCAGGTCCAATCCGGTGGTTTGGTGCATTTCTCGGTTCGATTCCCGTTAGTGACTTGTTTTTTTTTTAAACAACATAATACTTTGTTTTCATTTCTGTGGTTTTCTAAAAGTAGATTTACACACATAAAAACATTTGCCTAAAAATGAGTAAAGTGTACAGTTTTTACCCTAATTGATTTTTACCCAGAGCGGTATTTGTAACAAAATATGTTACAATTTGTATATTCTGTAGCGCAAAACTTTAGTTATTTTAACAACATCCTGCATCTATTTCATAACAATCGGTGTTAAAAAAAAGTTCGTAACTAAATAACACATCCAGTTATAGCGTGTGACAACACGCCAAGCCGTTCCCATAGGGAACATTAGCCACAAGGAAGGCCGTTCCAAGTAATACTGTTTCATATGGTAAGCCCTCTTCAACATCCAATCCAATTTCTCTCGCCGTTCCCTTACGGTACCTATCCATCTAGTATTCATTGCTTTCTTCTCCATGCTCCCTCTTGCTTCGAGCATAATAGACCGATATGCCGGTACACAAATTGAATAGTCTTGAAGATGAATATTCAAATTATAAAAAATGACCTTTTGTAAAGTCACTAAACTTAGCATCGTTATGTTTTAATCAATTTTGAAACACACTTCTCTTCATAATTAAAATTATGAAAAATTTGTAGAACATCAAATTTGTCTTAAATCAGGCCCAGTCTTATTAAAAAGTAGTTTTTCCAAATTTGTTGCTCATTTTACTGAAAAAAAAACATCATCATGGTCAAACATAACTTCATGAACACTCAACCGATTCCAATTCTTATTACATATTTTTGAAACTTATTTAGTTTTTTTCATACTCTTTGTATAACAAATCTCACTAAAAATTGTTTAGACTTAGTTATGCAACAAAAACTACAATCTCAAAACATGATTTTTCAATGAAAAATTGATTATTTGAGTTGGTTTGCCGGAAATCAAATTTTTACTATAGAACTGATGTGAATTAAACATCTTGTTATAAATACGAGTTGGATAGTGCATATATATTCAAGACAAGTAAAAATTTTTCGTTACAGAATTATTTAAAAATTGTAACAAAGTCCTTTTTGAAGGTTTGGTTTAACTAGCTGAAATTTGTCATTTTCGCTAAAAAATTGTATTTTTGTGCGGTTTTTTTTTTTTAAACTAAATCAAAACTATTTTTAATTAAATTTGTTGTGTACACAGTTCACAAACAACTAAATAAGCTTCAAAAGCATGTAAAAACAGTTGGAATCGATTGAGTATTTATGAAGTTATGGTCAAACAAAGATGATTTTTGAGAAAAATGAGGATTTTTTTTGAGTAAACTGCTTTTAACTAAGACTGGTTTTGATTTTAGACGAATTTAGTGTCCTACAAAGTTTTCATGATTAAAGAGAATGATGCTTAAAGTTTCAAAATTGGTTGAAATATGACAAAGTTATGTAGACTTTACTGAAGGTCATTCTTTATAAATTGAAAATTGACCTTCAAGTCGCTTACGTTACCTCTAAATGTTAATATTCTTGACTCAAAACTTTGAAGTTCTTCTTTCTATGTGATTTGAATTAAGAAAAGCACACGAATTTTCAATTTTGAGAACTTTTGAAAAATTTGCCGCACCCTATTCCACAGTTATTTCTCAGGCAATTCCTTTCTTAAGTTGTCATTTTCGCATTAGTATATATGTATATAGTATATATATGTGGCAGGTTTCCATTATAAAGAGATCTACGACCGACCGGAAATCGAACTCAGACACCTTCAGGCTTTGTTTTGTAGCCAGGCAAGTTGCCACTAGACTAATAGAAGCCCTCCAAGCAATACTCAAAAGGAACAAACATAATCTAATTTTAAAATAAAAAACGACCACTCGATTTTTGAATAACAGGCGTTGAAAACTTGATGACACGTACGATCTGAAATCCAACCTTCATTATTGTTCAACATTCATCGAAATTTTTTTTTCTGTTCGGAACATAAACCACTGCGACCAAGATTTGATCTATTGTATATCCCGCGTCCTTTGTTTAGTGCATGTCGTGTTACCTTGTTACCTATTGAGAAGTGATAAAGTATTCGGTTTTCTTACAGTTGTAATTCCTAACTTGATCGCAGGAAAGGATTCTAATTGAAAGGTTCCGCTATTTATACCCTCTGAAGAATGTGGTGGGTACACTCTCCACAGGTGCGCCCCTTTATCAGTCAAAATCGAATCCCTTGATAAAGCCAAGAAATTGCACCGATATTGTTTATGCATCAGAATCCTAGTCCTTACTTCTTCAAACCAGAGAACTAAATAAATAAAAGATTAGAAAACAAATTGTTGTATTCGACTCATTTTTTTTCCTTGTCTCAAGATCATTCTCGGCAACCGGGAAAACCGAGACTTGTCACTTTCAACAAGGTTTACAATTGTAAAAGAAATGCTTTACGTTTTCCATTTTATTGTATTGAGACCCGATCTCAAAAAAGAATGTTAAAGACAACAAAAAGAAAAAAATAATTCACAAATCTAATTTTCATACGATTTCTTCATTTCTAAATTTTTGAATCATTGAGAGTTGATGTCAAATAACAGCATCAATTTTGAATCATCTATTCTAATTTTATCCAATATCCATTTCGTAAAACAAGTTTTCGTACTTATAATGCTATTTTCATTCGTTATACAAAATATTTGTATTCGGCAAAATCTTTACGAAGTATACGTAAAATATACGTTTCCCAATTCATAGATGAGCGTTGTCTTGTTTATGCGTTTGCTTACTACTAACGCTAGTGGCAGTAGACAAAAATTGATAAGTTTTGCGAAATTATGAACGTTTCCTCCACGAAATTATTCGTTGTTTTTTACGTCAAAAATTTCGTAGAGAATATTGTATTTCATCCCTGAAAATCGTATCTTTTGTAGAATTAACGAACAGAACTTAACATACTTTTGTAAAATGCAATAAAACTCTTGAAATTCGTAATTTTTTAATCAATTTTTCGCACATTGTGTTTCAATGTTCGTTCTCAATACGAAATAAACGTATTTCGATTACAAAATGTTTGGTACAATAGAGTACGGTGGGGCAAAAGTTGGACCTTAGTGGTATAATCAACGTTTCCAGGAAAACAATAGCAGTTGAACCTTCAACATATTGGCTATAATTGTCAAAATATTTACCCATTTTTAGTTATAACAATTTAAAAATTGATTGTCTTAAACGAACATTTGCCCCACCGGTGGGGCAAGAGTTCGAATCCAGTGTTGGGCAAAAGTTCGCTAGCAAAAATACAAGACAGGCATACTTTACACCAGCCGTAAACTTAAGTTTGCCGAAAAATACAAACTAAATTTTCATCAAAAATTGCCCAAAACAGGGTTAATTGTAATAGACTCGAAAAAGGTAGTTTTTCGCAAAACTAAGTGGAATTGTAAAATTTTGGTTACGTTTTTCACACGATCAGACAAATTTTGCTAAATTTGAAGATAACATGTGGATTTTAGGCAGTTTGCAAATTTTTCCGTGAGTTTATACATGGGTCGAACTTTTGCCCACTATGGGCTAAAAATTGTTTCCAAGCATTTATGCAAAAACTAATACACCTCAAGGCATCCTGATAATGGGCATAGAAACGCCCTTACATAAAATATTGAAAAATATTTTATGTTCAATTTGTTCCATGCAACGAAAGATTGACCAAAAATTACAATATTCATGTCGAAAAACAACAAATAGCCATAACTGTTCCAAATCTCAATCGATTTTTATGATATTTGGAGTGAAAGTCTCTTACTTAAATAGCATTCAAGCCACCATGACATTTATAATATTTGCTTTGAATTGAGTTAAAAATCTTAAAAAGAAACTCTTGTCCCTCTAGAACTTTTGCCCCACTTTACTCTATAACTATTATATGGTTTGACTTAGAGATTGAAATTTATTACGGGATAAGTTACATAAAATTCATGAAGCAGTCAAAACTTAATTGATTCAACAGTTTCTGATAGTTTTTTTTCCTTTGAAAAATTGTATAAGACGATTTAACTATGACCGCTTCTTAGAACAAGTGGATCCACTGTGCGCCGTATTGGAGTTGAGTCTGCTAATACTAGAAACGAACCCCCTGATCTATGTATATATGAATGTGCTAGGCTTGGGTGCTTGGTGCTGCAGAGAGTCCGTCACTTTTGGAGAAAACATGTTTCACATGTTTCGTTCGCTTTTCCCATGTTTAAAATTTGCCGTTTTGTCTGCAACCGATGTGAGTGATTATGTAAGCGGGTTCGGTTTTTTATTCATGCACACACGGTTTTCATTCATCAGATTGCTTGATTTGGTGGATTTTCTACGTATTGGTAGGTCTACTTAAGGTAGCAGGGTCCGAGAGAAGGTAAAAGAATGGATGGATTTGACCAATTTCTCATGGCAATATTCGCCCCTACAGAAGAAACACAATTCAACCGGCAATTTGGACACACATGTGCAAGATTGCTACCAGTGGATGAAATGGGCTTTTAATTATTTGCCACTAGATTAAATGATTTTGCTCGTGGTCGGAGTCCGGTGACCACCACCAACCAATGCACGGGTGCTAATTATTTTATGCACAGGTTGTAATTTACGAAATGGGCCAGTTCGGAATAAGTCCATAACTACCCTTAGCCTTACAGACGTTTGCGTCATTTGTGGATTGGGTGGGCAAGCAGAGTTTGATTGTTTACCGATTCCAACGGCGCTGGATGCCTCTTGCCTTTATGGCGCTAATGGTGGCGGTATGCCTACACGGAAGATTGGATCGGATTGATTGGAGGTTTTTGTGAAAGTATGCTTCGTAATTTGGTTTTCTATTACACATGGGTTCATGGCAATCAAGCAGCGGATATATGTGAAATTTATATGTTTATTTTGGGTATTATATCATTTTTAAGTAACCATTTTAATTGTTATAATTTGAATTGAAATGTTCAGATAAATTTGGTCGATTCGTACAACTATCTATGACGTACCATTATATACCTATACCTGTATGCTTACAAAACAAACTTTTCACAATAATTCTATACCCAAGTTACTTGTTTAATGCCGTATTAGTCAAGAGCAGGGATTGCACCGTTCGTGGTGGAGTTGCTATCATCTTCATGTTAAATATGATTTTTCTGTGTAATTTGTTTGCAAAATTTTTCAAATATTGGATGGTTTTATTGAAATGTTTAGGATAGTTGATTCCTCTACCTAAACTCTAATGGTGGTAAGCTCCATCGAAGTTAATACGCCAATCGCGTATTAACTTCGATGGAGCTTACCACCATAATATCTGTAATCCTCTTTTAGTAATTACATTCGTTGAAAGAGGGAAACTGAAATATTATTAATCTTTAGAGTGCAGTTTGAAAATGCGTTCTAATTTGTTCAAAACAATAACCATTATTAGGAACATTAAATCAATGAATTGAGCGAACCAATAGGCACTTTGTACCATGAAGAACATGAAGACAATCCATATGTATTAACTTAGAACTACTTTCGCCAAACCCAAGTTAAACTCCAATCTTACTCAATTTAGATGTGAGAAACCAATAAATCTTATGGAAAATCCATCAAGTCGAATATCATCTTCCACCACATTTGCGATCGTGATCGATTAATTTGCAATCAAATTCTTCTCAAATCGGATCATCAACCATGACTCAATCGAAAAACGATACTCAACACTTTCAATGTCACCAGCTAATTGACCACAAGTTCTATTGACTCACTGGTAAGATTTCAGAACAACCTGTCACGTCACGTCATACCATTCCCCCCATTCGAGGTTCGATTTCCGTCACATTTCAGAGATCTTGTACTGCATATCGGCATCGAATGCATTTTCGATTACACACCACCGCACCATCAAGTCAAGAGTGTTCCTAATTTACAACTGCCCGAGTGGTACCGGTTTGGTCGGTTCTCCGCAACTTGACGATGTCTTCTTGAAAGATGGAATGAAGTAATGAAGAGCTGGCGAGCATCACCGTGTGATTGCTGGCGAAGGTCACCGAGTGCAGAATTGCAACGGATCTGATCGTTTGAGTGTTTCTATATTGAATATCGAAACACTTTTTTGAAGTGAAGCAGATCAGGTTCGGACAGATTTATCGAGGATATTCCAATGGGTTACATGCATGCCCTGATTCGCTACTCACCACATAGTAACGCACATGCGCTCGTGTCTATGCACCATAAATCGCTAAAAGGTAATTCGAGAAATATTTGAATATTTGTATAGTGAAAAGCTTCTAACGAATTATTTCTCAAAATTGAAAATTATTTTCGAAAAAATATTGGGTTCCGGTACGTGATGATAATGACTATCACGCCTACCACATATTTTGATTAATGCTTTCATTTACGAGAAATTTAAAGTTAGGTGCCTTTCTCTATACAACATTAAACAAGAAAACTTCTGCTGATCAACTGTGAACAAGAGTAAAGCAGGTAATCCATTGATGAGACTTTTCCACGAGTGCCCTTGCTCATATTTCAAGCAAGTAACTATCAGAGGATCATATCAACACTCGCTTGTGACTCCCAGACCTTGTGTTATCCCACTGACACAAGCTCCTTTCCATAACAACTGTGGAGATGCAGGGGTTCCCTCAGTCTCTAGTAACAATGTATGCCTAACAGACATTGCTGCCCTTCACCGAAGACCATATCGAATTGGTTGACGCTGTTGTCCATGTTCTAATTTTATACTTGAATAGGGCGATATTCAAAACTGAAAAGGCAACAGATGACTCTTTTTCAGTGATACAGTCAACTCTCCCTAACCTGATATTGCAGGGATCAACGAGCTAGGCAGGTATCGAGTTTCAGAATGCAAAATCAAAGGACCCAAGGGACCATCGAGTTAGCCATGAAAACCAACTTTTACTATGGTTCTTTAAGGCTAAGTAGCCTGTCATTCGTTTTGGCAGCCATATTGTCATTGCAGCTCTCAATTTCAAAGTGATAAACCTCGACTCGACCACTTGACTCGACTGCTGGTGACGGTATGAACTTCTGGTAGGGGCTAATAGGGCGATATTCAAAACTGAACTAAACACACAAAGTTATGTATTCACTTTACACTTGATTTCTAATCACTACTTTTTTGATCCAGGTTCCTAATTGCAAGTAATTTACGTTTTTCATTATTTTCCATACGTCTTGACAGTTCTCCGACTACCATTCTTCATGCGCTTGTGTTGAAAGATCGAGAAATTTGAGAATCCAGCGTAGCGCGATCAGTGGGTGGAATTCAAACAACAGTGTCGTCGCTCGGCGGCCAGTGAAAGAAACTGAATGTTCGAATGCCTGTACTTTTTGACGCTGGCGCCAACTGTTAGCGTTTAAGAACAAAATAAACAGTCGTTACCCTATTTGACCACCGCGTGTTGATGATGCCAATGTGAACTTCCGATAGGGGCAAATTATTCAATGTCTCAGAAATGCAAACATATAGGAGGATGTTGTCTTCTGAAAAGTTGCTCGAAAGGATAAGAACTTCCACATTGGTAAAATATTGAAATATAAAATTTGTACAATAACCATGCCATTAATGTATTCCAGAAATTATGTTACATATGTGGAATCCGACCAAACTAAAAGTACACTAAAACCTCAATTTACGAAGGCTTTTATTTTACGCAAACTTAATTAACGTAACATTTTAACGAAGTGCTTTAATAGAGTTTAGATAATTATGTGGGAAATTATGTAATTGGATGGCCTCCGGGTGGGAAAAATCGTTGAAAACCCATGCCATATGGGTATTGTCAAAACGGGCACGACGAGGGGATAACGAAAATCGATGTCTTTGAAATCCAATTCACTAAAACCTCAATTTGAAAAGTATTTTTTATGCAAATTCAATTGACGTCACTTTTTTACGAAGTAAATAAAAGAACATCAGTTCAAATCAGTACATTGATCCATTTGCTTATATGAAGAGTGGAGTTTTATGCCATCACTAAATATCATCAATATACAACTACTTACGTTTGTAGATACTCAAGCCTATATTCCGAGGAGCTATCTGAAGTCCAAGAACATCGACACAACTCGATATAAAGTAACTTGATTTTTATTTTCGTTACTTTATATCGAGGTTACGTTATATCGAAGCATATTTTTTTCAATTTCGTTCAACATTGTTGAGAAAATTGAGTTTACATTGATATAATTGAACTAGCAGGCACTTTCAGTTTATCTTCATATTTTTTCGATATTATCCGTATTTTTTTACCTCTCTATTGCACTGCCCATAACTGCATATCAGTCACATTCGACATTTTTGACAATTTTGAGTTAATACCGTGGAGATTCATCAAATGATGTATACTTTCGACCAACTTATTAAAATCTGTGATTTTGTTCTAGAGAATTCGAAAAAAAATACCAAGTTGTTTTGTCACATTGGTAATTGTAACCGCATAACAGTCACATTGAGATTATGCATGAGCCTTGTGATGTAGTAGCAAAGAAATTTCAATCAGAATTATTTTCTGACTGTTCACCCAATATACAACATGAGCTGTACCAATTTCCAGCCGCAAATAAGCACTTTTGAGTTTCTGGTAATTTTTTGAAATTTTAGTTTCTTCCCATACTGCCATAAAATGCAGACTTGGTGTTCCATTTACTCAATGCCTACTTTTGTCGAATGTTACAAATATGCAGTTATGGGCAGTGAAGTAATCCTTAAAAATGTATTCAGGAAATATTATGGAGGAATCCTTGAACATTCGGAGAAACTATTAGAGACATTCATAAATGAGATCTCTCAGAAATCTTTAAAAAAGTTAATGTTGAGCAGTCCATGAACATTTCTAGTAGGCAATTGCGAAACTTCAAGAATTTTGTTTAGAGGAACTCGTGGTAATACTACTAAATTAAATATTTTTGTAATTTCTTGTCAGGATTTTGGAATGAATCTCTGAAGAATTCTTTAAAAATTGTTATTATTTTTTCGGAATTCATGAAAAACTCATTAGAAAACTCCATCAACACCAAGAACTATTTTTGAGGAATTTTCCATGCACAAGTTTCTGAAAAAATACGTGGTGGAATTATCGGCAGTATTCTGGGAGAATTTTCTGGAGGGTCTGGGGAACTTGCATATATTCCTGCATATATTTTTTTGTTAAACAACCATCCGCAGAAAACTTTCTTGACTTATCGTTTTCAATAATTACTTGAAGAACCCAATAAAAAAGAATCACTGAGAACTTTCTTCAAAAATTTCCGATGGAATTTATGAAGACTTTCATTTCACATAGAATCCTTGAAGAAACTTGAGTAGAACATAGAATGTTGTTTTTCATAAACATTTGGAGAAAGTTCTTCAGAAAATCGGAATGATTTGAAGAATCCATAGTTGAATCCACTTTATATCTTGTAGAAATAACTTGGTGAAATTTTTGTACACAAGCACAGTAGAATTCATAGATATATTTAAACAAACTATTGGAGAAATTTAAAATAGTTGAATTAAAAATTCCTAGAATCCGGAATTCCTAGGAAACAGTTCTTGTACATATTCTGGAGAAATTCCTAATGGAATATTAAAACCATTCCTTAAAGAAATCTCTGCAATCGCTTTAAAAAATCTGGTGGAATCCCTGGCATCATTTCTGAATAAAATCTTAAAATTTTTTGAGCATGGATATCAGGAGGGTTAACTAGTGGAATTTCTGGAATATGCCTGTCGGAATTATTTTAAGAATATATTTTAAGTTTTATACATGAATACCAGGAGAATTCGGTGGAATCTCTGGAGGCATCCTCAGTATGATTCTAGTTGAAATCTGTGGAAAACAATCAGGATAAACATCAAATTCTTGGAGAAACCCTTTGAAGGATATCTGTAAGAATTCCTAAAGCAACATTTAATATTTCCTTAAGAATTTTAAAGAAAAAAATGTTCATCAAATATGCGTTAAATGGATCGGCGATGGCAGCGTGGGCTGGCGACACACAAGTCTAATCATAGTTTGATCTAGTCTTTTTGAGTGCAAAGTATAAATCAATAATTATTAGGTTTCATAGAAAATTGACTTGAGTAGCAGGCTTGGTGGAAGCGTGAATACAACAAAAATGAAGAAGAATTATGTATAGATACATAGATCAGTGGTAAAATGTTGGTATTAACATTAGCTTATAGCTCACTCGATATCGATGCAGTTTATAAACCATATCTATATAAATATAAATGGAGTGGTGTTTGTATGTCACGAAATGACTTGAGAACGGGCTATCAGATTTGGAAATTTATCATATAAATATGATCCTGAAGTGTTCCGACGTGTTTGTGTGTATAAAAAACTCAAGATGTACACAGGAAAGTTAGAAAAAACGGGAGCGAACGGAACTGCCTGTTTTGTATGGGACGTCCATGACGTTTTTCAGCAGCCTACTTGATGGCAAGACGAAGTTTGCCGGGACCACTAGTTTTTAATAAAAATTGGAGAAATAAATGGGAGCGAAAAAAAAGTTAGGTTATATCGAGGTAAAAATTACGTTATATCGAGTTACGTTATAAAGAGGATACGTTATATGGAGGTATGACTGTACAATACTTTGTTTGGATATGGATAATCAGGGGCCTTCGCAATATTAAAGAACTATCTATTGATAATTGGTTACGCTTGTAGATCCTAAGGCCTATATTCGATAAAGATCTTGGAGGACCAAGAACATCCACACAAAATTTATACAATACACCGTATACTCACATAAATGGTTAAGGATCGTTGGAGCATTTGAAAACTAACCTTAAATCACTTATTGCGGTCGTAGATCCCAAGGACTATATTTAATGGAGTCCTTTGATGGTTAATAGACTGTGCCATATTAAAAAAAAAACTATCGATAGACTTTTGATCACGCTTGTAGATCCTAAGGCTTATATTCGATGAAGTCCTTGGGGGACCTAGGACAACGGTACAAATTATAACAATACTCATTTTACTGCATTGAATAGATAAGGACCAGTGCCATATAAAAAAAAAACCTCAAAGGATCGTTAAATACGTCAGTATTGAACGTTTTTGGATGAACTAGAGCACTCACTTAATTATCAAAACTCAGACCTGACAATACAAACGATTCTTGAAAATGTAACAATGTTTTAGTTTAGTTATCATTTCTATTGATCTCCATTAACATCAATAACAAGAGTTCTTAGAAGACCTTAACTTACGCACATTCTATCCTGATTAAGAACCAAATATATAAAATAATATGTTAATGATACCAGAAGAGCATAATTTCTCTAGTTTTTCCCAAGTTCTTGATAGATTTCTCATGAATTCATATAGAGTTTTCCAAAATTTGGAAATTTTCAAGAGTCTCAAGAATTTAACCAAAAGTACCTAAAGTGTAATGTTTTGATTTCCTCAGGTATTAATACAAATTTTATCTTAAATTTAAAGAATTAAACTCTGTAACTTTCTTAGAATATTTTTCTCAGAATTCCTCCAAATATTGAAAAAGGTATTCTTCCAAGGATACAAAAAAAATAGTTCAGAGATTTTTCCTTTTTTTTTCATTCAGTCTTCCTTCGGGTTTATAATTATGATTATGACTACCGAAATTTAATTTGGCAGAATTCAAAGAAATTTTTTCATCTTGCGTTCATTAAATTTTTGCAAAGAATATTCTTAGAAAACATCCTGGATAAACCTTTGGAATACTTCCTGAAAGAATTTTTGAAGTATGTATTTTAGAAAAAAAAAATCTAAAGTAACTCTTAGACAGATTTTTCAGGTATTCATGGACAATTTATGTACACAAATTTACATTATATTCTGTAGTAATCTTTTAAATTCGAGGGAATGCTGAGAGCAGCTCCTGAGAAAATAACTGTAAGAAGATTCTAAAGAAATTATAAAAAAAATATATGCACTTCTTAAGCAGTTTTGGTGATCTAAAAATGATTACAAGTTCTTGGAAAATCTTTTTTTTTTAAATAGAGCATTAAAAAGGGTTGTACTACTTTTCCCCCAATGGCGGTTCCTCGAATGTCGTTTCTCCGAACGCCAGTACCCTGAATGTCAGTTTCCCGGACATCACGTTTCCCCGACTAGCCCAGTTTCCCGTAAAGTTCTTCGTAATTGTCAAATCTTTTTCATTTGAAGGTGGTGAACGAACCGGTTTCCTTTACTTGATTGGCGGTTCGTTTGAGTTTCACCGTTTTTCGCATTTTTGGCATGATTAGTTTAGTCGAGTATGATGAAATATCTCCAACTTTTGATTTCTTTGCGTTCTTTCTAGTTCAGCACCCTGTATCTTAAGTTTATTCTTACGTCTTTTTATACAGCATCATTTTTCGGGGAAACTTGTCATTCGGAGAACTGGCATTTGGGGAAATGACTTTCGAGGAAAGGATCTATTCTTACAAACAAATGTTTGCGATCTTTTGGCTCCAATTTCCATAATCTTTAGCCGATTTCAATAAAGTTTCGACACAACATCACAACATCTATTCAAGTTTCGTGACCTGTACTGGAAACCCCAGTCGGACAGTCGGTTTTGGATTTATATGCATGTTTCATGGAGTCTGTCCGAAGGTCATTTCAATAATGATTGTGCATGGATCAAATAAAACTACAGTGTTTGTAAGTGAATCTTAAGCCATTAGTGTTTTCCAACTCTTTCAACTCATCTGGACTGGATTTCTTGGAGCCGGTTCCTGGGGCATCAGTTGAGAACATAGAATTGGATGAATCTTTCAAATTCATTTCAAAGGAATGCTAAGAACAGCTTCTGAGAAAATAACTGTTAGGAGTTTCTAAAGAAACTTTAACAGAAGCTTTTATATGAACTTCTTTAGAAATGTTGGTGAACTAAGAGTAATTATTGATTCTTGGAGTGTGACAGAACGAGTTTCTGTTAAAAATAAGAATTGTTTACGGTTTCTATGAAATATGTAACTGAAAAAACTTTCAAAGTTCCTTAGATATATTTCATTGAAAATCTCTAAATAAATTTCTCCAAAGAGATCGATGGAAGAATCCTCGATAGAATTCTGCAACGTGTATGGCAGAGTATGTATAGCAATTATTTTTTGCGTAAAAATCGTGAATGAACTTTTAAGGTCGTTCGTCCTCTTCTTCTGCTGAAAATCCTGGATTCGCCCATTTACGTAGGTTATACTTTGTGTCACTCCCCAAGAAATTTCAGAATCTCTCCGGCACTATATTACCAGTGCTCAAAAATAACACCGATAAAAAAATATGTTTGAGAACCTGAAAAAAATCGCAATTTTTTCAGGTTTTCAATTATTGAAAAATAAGAAAATAATCACAATTAAAACGATTTTTGTTGTTAAAAACGACGCAAGTAAGGTAAGCTAGAAGAGTACAAGCCCCCTATAGAAAAAAAACAGCTTCCTCAAGAGGAAAAAGCTAAAAGCTGTTAAGTATACACATTGCTTAAGGATTTTATTGATTGTATGACTCAAGCATCCCTCTTAGCTTAGGCTCAAATCAAACCAATCATTAATGTATGAAAAATTATAAATTTTTCAACTATTGAATGAATTATCTCTAAATATTTGTTTTTTAACAAGGCTTTTCAAAAGCACTGGTTTTAAAATCAGTTAAACATATTTCTGCTAGCTTTTCTGAACTCAGTTTCGATTCCTCATTGTGGTATGAAAATTAAATCCCTAGACAACACATCATTTAAGTTAAAAAATAGTAAAAGAGTAAAGTTGTTGAATTTAAATTTCAATTTCCATACAATATGCAACTTATTCATAAAGTTGTACTGTACGTGATGTACAAATGTGGAGAATATGTATAGTGGAGCTATGCGTTTCCGATTTGGTTTTGAAAGGAAGATCTTTAATCTATTCAATAAATTCCGATATGGTTATTCAATAAAATTTGGAGCAACACTACTGCTTTCTGTGCAGTATTATAATATAGTTGCTTGAATTACTTTGATCAGTCCTCAGTGCCATTATTGCATGGCCAAACTTTTTCAAAATATAAGATGATTAAGAGCCACACAGTACGAACGAAACGTGTAAATTTCTGAGACATATAATGCACATAATTGGAGCGTGGTATATAATGGAGATTTACATGATATGTCATGTAATCTTCAATTATATGTCATGTAATCCAGCAGAATTATGTGTGATTACATGGCATATAACACAAATTTACATGATTCCAGACTTAAATTTACATGACGTCATGTTTACATCGCATAAATGAAGTTTACATGACGAGTAATCTTTATTATTTTTAACTGTGTATGTACCGAAAGATTGGGGTTTCCCATACAATACGTCGCCAATTTTTTCGCAACTCATTTCAAATTGTGGAAAAACTGGAATTTGCCTTCACTTCCAAAAACCCAACGTTGCCTTCAAAAGAGGAATAATTTAGAATGTTTTTATATCTTTTCGTAGCTTCAGAAATCGAAATAATTTTAATTTATCTACAGTAGAACCATAAATCGCAGCCTAGGATAATGTGCAATTTTAAAAAAAACTTAATAGTTTTGTAACTTACAAAAGCCTGAATCTCATTTGATGTCTGATGCAAAATATCAACCTGTCGCATAAAAAAGCTTGATGGTATCAAATTAGTTTCAAAATTATTGCAGATAAATTTGAAAATTTTAATAAATTTAAAAATATTAAAAAGCAAAATTTTATCATTATTAAACATTGGTAAGTAAAAGTGGCATCAAGAAAAAAATGAGAGTGATAGGGATGTTCAAAAATAAAACTTTCTAAGTTTAACGGTAACGGTAAGGTAACGAACAGTGGTAACAAGATCAAAAATATAAAAAAATAACATCCTAGCAGTAGGGACATGTATCTAGCAGATTTCACGGAATCAAATATCGACTTCATTGGGATAATTTCACATTATAAACAACTTGTCTGAATAATGAACCCAAAAGCCCTAATTTGCCAATGCTATTCCTTCACACATTCAGCCGAAGACTATCTTGACGTTTCGAAACAAAGTAACTCTTACTATTTTACTATTGTATGCAACCCAGTCTATAGTTGGGTCTCGATTTTGG
Organism: Aedes aegypti; assembly: GCF_002204515.2. Taxonomy (NCBI): domain Eukaryota; kingdom Metazoa; phylum Arthropoda; class Insecta; order Diptera; family Culicidae; genus Aedes; species Aedes aegypti. The sequence goes on from NC_035109.1 coordinate 151,630,412, forward strand.
CGATTAGATAAAATGCTCTCGCCACCCAACTGTCACGCGAACCCCCGAGATAACCCTTTCCATGACCTCTCTCCTCAATTCATCGGTCTTATACCGTTTTGTCTCAAATTCCGAACAGACTCATATTCCGAACACTCGGTTTTTGTATGGCGACTTGGTTGAAATATTTCGCTGAAATATGTCATCAAATCACTACGAAATGGCTGTCAATTGCAAATAAATTTTAATGTTTTCAAATCTATGTTATAGCTCTGGAGTAGTGATGATTCTCTAGTTCAAGACCAGTAAGACTAGCTCAGATAAATTTATTTACGAAATTATTCATTTGAATAAGATTTATTCGTGCTGTTCGGAATTTGAGTCAAGGTGTTCGGAATATGAGACAGAATGAACACAGTGTTCGGTATTTGAATCAAAATGTTGTTGCATATTTTAACGTAAAATCAATAGTAAACAAGTCTAAATAAATATTTTTTTCGGTACACCCAACAGCTAAGGGTTAGACTTTGTGAAGAAATTTAAATTTTCACAAATATCACCTAATTTATGCCTATCAGATGCATTTGAAGTCACTGCTGACCTTAAGTGTTCGGAATTTGAGTCAAAACGGTAATTGCCGACAGACAGACACTTTGGGTGAGAAAAATAAATGAGGGAACCATCAAAACAGAAAGATTTACCCCTATTACTAACGATGGTACTTACTTTGCTGCGCTGACGATTGCCGCATCAGTAATCCAACATTCAGCAACAGTATGAATATGTATGCACCCGATTTGCATTCATTGTGCCCCATCTTGGCTGGAGTTTGTTTTTCGCTTTTTTTCACCACACGTCAAAGGAAACTTGCAGCTGCTGTTGCCGCTGTCTGCATACAATGTTTGGCTTCTTCTGGTTTTGTGCACTTGCTCGATAATAACTTTGACTAATTTGCGCTTCCTCTGATGCAATCAACACTTTGCTTACACGTCATTAAAAGCACGATTTTGGCATCATCTACCTCTCAGTTGAAGGCTTAGGTTTACTGCGAACCCAACAACAGTAATTCAGAAAAAACACTCGTCAATTAGGCTGCAATTTTCACATTTTCCATCGGATTTTGCCAACCACACTCCAATTAATTGCACAATATCAATTTCACCACCTTCGTTGTGTGATGCAGTCGCCGTGCTGTGCTGCTCGCCCAGTTTTCAATTTTCCTACTTCTTTCAGCGACTCTGGGCTCCAAGCTCACGACACTGTCATATCCAAGTCACATCAGCACGACACGTTCACAAACATGCAGAGTGCAGTTATAGGTTGCAAAAGTTGCCACAAGTTTTCCTTCGACTCTGAAACTTCCTCCTACTCAGACAGCACCACAAATCCCAACGAACCCTCCTGTCCAGCTCTAAAAACAGCTGATAGCAGCTTTGAACGAATTCCACCACGCCGGATAGATCTCTTTGCACAATGCCCCAAACAATTATTGCACAACACCTTAGGCTCCTCTGGATCCAATCGAAAATAAATCAACCTCAAAGGTTCGTCGCTTATTCGCTTCGCTCGTTGAAGTCTCTCCCTCGAAGAAAAACGATACCCACAACAGGTCTAAAGTCAGAGAGCGACCAAAACCCGTCGTAAAGAGTCACGCGCGCGCAGAAAACCCGTCCCCGATCTCAACGGTCCGAGTGAAACTTCTGAACTGAGGAAGTGGAGTTTCTTGGAGGCCCCCATTCCATTCGTGGAGCCATACCACCTTATGCTCCACTCACCACCGGCAACGAATACGACACTACTCTACCACCAATACATACCGTAGCACCTGAAAGCGAACGGCGTAAGACATGGGCGTGGACAGGGAAGGGCAAAGGGATGGGGTATATTGTGTCAAATGTGAGCTACGGCCCTATCGGCGCGACAGTGCTGTCAGATTAATACTTAAGGAAGTTCTGAAAAGAGTCCATGAAGAATTTATTTTTATCTGTGAAGATATTCTTATATGAATATCTGTAGAAATATTGGTGATCTGAAAGAAATCTGAAAGACAAGCCAAAAATAATTTCTGTAGAGTTTACTGAAATAATATTAGGAGTTTTTCTCTTCGTTTTGCGTGAAATTCGTAAATAAACTTCTAAAGTCGATCACCCACACCCTCGCCCCTTATGCTAAATCCTAGTCACACCCATGGCGTAAGACCCGAGCGGACTACAGACGTTCGAATGAGTCGCAGCTTCAGCTGTGTTGGTGTTAAGTGTGGGGCTCTCCTGCAACTTATAATCCAAAAGTGCAGAATGAAAATAAAAAACTACAACCAAAAGCAACTCTCCACATCTACAGTGCAACATGTCTTGGGGTTGGGGCCTATCGGTATTGAATGGCTTCATCGATGCCACAGACGGGAAGACCCGACCAAGTCCAAGTTGAATCACGCACATTCGTTGACACTTGAACCTTTTGGGGACATTAGATTTCGGTTCTTTCCATGTTCTGATTCATTCGGTATAAATACTATGTGCTCTTGATGCATCTGCTTGGTTTCCGGTTCGGACAAACTGTTCATTATTCGTATGACTTTGAGTGTTGTATTTGTCATCTAGGATCCAGATTCTTCGTATAGAATTAATAGTACCGTTTTGTCTCAAATTCCGAACAGACTCATATTCCGAACACTCAGTTTTTGTATGGCGATTTGGTTGAAATGTTTCGTTGAAATATGTCACCAAATAACAAGGAAATGGCATTGAATTGCAATTCAATTTTAACGTCTCCAATATAATTTATACCGCGGGAGTAGTGATGATTCTCTAGTTTGAGACCAGTAGAACAAGCTCAGATAAATTTATTTGCGAAATTATTCATTTGAATACGATTTATTCGTGCTGTTTGGAATTTGAATCAAGGTGTTCGGAATATGAGGCAGAAAGAACACAATGTTCGGCATTTGAATCAAAATGTTGTTCCATACTTTTACGTAAAAACAATACTAAAACTTATTAAATCAACATTATTATTAGTACACCCAACAGCTAACAATTATACTTTGCGATGAAATTAAAATTTACACAAATATCAGCCAATTTATGGCAATCAGATGCATTTGAAGTCACTGTTGGCCTTAAGTGTTCGGAATATTAGTCAAAACGGTATTCTTCTAGTTTGGCGAAAAGAACTAGGCCACCGTTGATATTATTGATACACTAAAACCTCAATTTACGAAGTCTTTTTTTACGCTACCTCAATATAAGTCACTTTTTTTACGAAGTAACCTCAATTTACGTCACTATTTTTACGCAGTGCGTAAATTGAGTTTTGACAATTCTGTGGAAAATTATTGACCTCCGGTTGGGGAAAACCGTTGGAAACCCAAACAATATATGTATTTTCGGAATGGGCACGATGAGGGGATGCCGAAAATCGATGTCCGACGCCATTTTGGAATCCAAGTTGGCGACCCCTGGTTTGAAAAAAATCGTTGGAAACTTATGCATTATAGGTATTTTCGGAACGGCCACGACGAGGGGATGACGAAAATCGATGTTCTGCGCCATTTTGAAATCCAAGATGGCGTCCTCCGGTTGAAGAAAATCGTTGGAAACACTTGCAATATGGGTATTTTCGGAACGAGCATGGCGAGTGGATGACGAAAATCGATGCCCGACGCCATTTTGGAATCCAAGATGGCAACCCCTGGTTTGAAAAAAACCGTTGGAAACTCATGCATTATAGGTATTCTCGGAACGGCCAAAATGAGGGAATGATGAAAATCGATGTCGGACGCCATTTTGGAATCCAAGATGGCGACATCCGGTTGGATGAAATTGTTGGAAACTCGTGCAATATGGGTATTTTCGGAACGGACACGATGAGGGGATGACGAAAATCGATGTCCGACGCCATTTTGGAATCCTCTTGTTTGGGAAAATCGTTGGGAACCCATGCATTATAAGTATTTTCGGAACGGGCACGGCGAGTGGATGACGAAAATCCATATTCCATTTTGGAATCTAAGATGACAACCCCCGGTTTGATTGATAATTGGTTAAGCTTGTAAATCCCAAGGCCTATATTCAATGGAGTCCTTGGAGGACCTAGGACATCCGCACAAATTATTACAATACACCGTTTACTCACATGAATGGTTAGGGGCCTGTGGAGTATTTGAAAAATAACCTCTAATCACTAATTATGGCTGTAGATCCCAAGGCCTATATTCAATGGAGTCCTTGGAGGACCTAGGACATCCGCACAAATTATTACAATACACCGTTTACTCACATAAATGGTTAGGGGCCTGTGGAGTATTTGAAAACTAACCTCTAATCTCTTACAGTAATGTTCCGATTTTGTCAGCCCCATGCTGCATTTAGGGTTGACAAAATCGGGAAAGAGCTAAAACCGGGAAAAAAAATTTCGACTGATTTCATGTTTTATTTTATTTTAAGGACTTATGATTTTGTTAATATAAACATTGTTTTTTCCGTCCATTTTCTATGTACCGTAATCCATGGTAACATTGAAAAGTTTCTTGAATAATTATTCAGAACTTCAAAATTTCGATCTTTAGATGATTGTATAGACGTGGCCAAGGTCATAATTGACTTTATGCACCCAATATTGCCAGTATAGACGTGTTTAGTCTAATTGAAATAAATATAAATTTTTGGCTGACAAAATCGGTCAAAAAAGGATGCTAAAATCGGTGGTAGACAAAATCGGATCAAAAAGGGTGCTAAAATCGGGGGTAGATAAAATCAGGGGCTGACAAAATCGGGTCATTACTGTATTACGGTCGTAGATCCCAAGGCCTATATTGAATGAAGTCCTTGGAGGACATAGGACATCCACACAAATTATTACAATACACCGTTTACTCACGTGAATGGTTAGGGGCCTGTGGAGTATTTGAAAAATAACCTCTAATCTCTTCCCAAGGCCTGTATTCAATGGAGTCCTTGGAGGACCTAAATCATTGGCACAAATTATAAAAAACCTCATTTTACTACTATGAATTGATAAGGGCCTGTGACATATCAAAACAATATCAAAGGATCGCTAAATATGCCAGTACATTTCAGGTTTATATTCCAGGAAGTTTTTAGATGAACTAGAACACCTGTTGTACTCATTTAATTACCAAAACTTGGATCTGACAATACAAACGCTTCTTAAAAATATAACAATCTTCTAGGGTCCAGTATTGTGAGACATTCTTCTACATAGAAATGATAAATTGGTCTCAGTTAATTCATGTAGAATCATATGCTCAAACTCCAAAGAGTTCTTGGAAGACCTTAACTTGCACACATTCTAGCCTGATTTAGAACCCAATGTATTAATAATATGTTAATGGTGCTGAAAGAGTTTATTTTTCCTAAATAATATAAATTAATTTCATACAAGTAGACTCCAAACGGCAAAACCTCGTTTTACGAACTGAGCTCCCTCGTTTTACGCACTGATTCAATTTACGCACCCCCGATCTAGTACGTAAATTGAGGTTATAGTGTACATCGAATTATGTAATATTTATGAATGTCTATTGATGGATGAGAAGAAAAATCATTCCATGCCGAAAAAAATGAGAAATCACTTGAAATGTCTTGCATTTTCACGAATTCCTCAGCGCGCTGATCGTTTTCGTTATTTTGGTAAAAAGCACTTGGTCCATTGATCTTACTACATACTTTTTGTACTAGGAACACTCTGACTTGACGCCGACCATTTCAAACACTTTTTGCAATTCCGTTGCAAATCAATCAACTTTTCATTGAGAAGATTCACAATATAATGGCCTGCTTTTCCTATCAATTTAACAATGCAGAAAAGTGCTACTTTTCAGCACTCTTTTCGGTGCTGAAAAGTAGCACTTTTCAGTTCTGTTTTGGGAGGCGTCAACCAATCATCCCAATATCTTTTGACATAGCATCTGATTCTAAATATGATGTGCGATCCGAATCCAATAAAGGCTGGTGATTCTGGTTTTGGACTGGATCGTCTAGCATTTGAAGAAGAGGCATCAGGGCACTACTATATGCGCCGTCTTACCTGTTTTGTCCTTCAATATGGAATAGGTATAGATCCGTATGATGTGAAAGATAAAATTTGTGACATTCCTAGATACTACTGTATCACAGCCTACGCGATTGGAAATACTGAAATGATACAGAACGTGGGTGTGTGCCCACGTGGGTTCTTTTGAATAATTTGTTTGTGCTTTTGAAAATAATCCTAAAACGGAGTTTTTCGTAATAGCAAAAAATGTTGTAAGCAACTCGTTGCAAAACTCGATTTTTTCAGCACTCGTTGTATTTATCCAACTCGGCGAGCCTCAGGCCAGGCAGAAAAAAACAGCATTTTGCATCTTGTTGCTTAAATAACTATTATACTTATAGTGCCTTTTTTAATACTATTTTGTTTATTTCGTGTTCATGATAACACTTCAGTACAGTCGACTCTCCATAACTCGATGTTCAAGAGTCCATCGACTTATACAGCGGTTTTCATATCGTACTCCACGGACCACTTGGTGCTCCGCGATGCCTTAGCAGGTGCTCCGTGACGGTTTTGAAAATTTGTATCAATGTCTTTAAATATATTAACTTTTCGAATTAAAATACGCTTTTAATTATTCCAAATCCAGCCATATCGAGAATTTTCAAGATTCAAAATTTAAAGAATAAAACCGATCGTGCAGATCAAGTAGTAACCCGTTGGTTTGTTGCTGATTTGATCAATTAATAACTCGCGACCAATCTATAAACTTTTTATCTAAAACCAATGTTTTGTTCTTTAGATTTGTGCTTTTGTAAATTTAGAGGTGATTTAAATTCATCTTCACCATCTGATGTTTTCGACGATAAGGTGGATAACGAAACACAGTTTTTACGTGTCTTACTTGGTGAACTTTCATGTGGCTCTGATATTATAATGAAAACGTTCGGAATTTAGGCTAAGAATTTGTTATTGGAAGGCTAAACATATTCTGTCGGTGAACATTTTCCAACACATTTTGTATGGGACAGTTTTAGAAGCGAAACTGGGGTTTCTTGAATTTAATCCTCTCTTCCTCATGGTACCACAGGCGACCTACTGATTTTCGACGAACGAATTGGAATTTATGTATACACTGATTTGTCTCATCAAACATCGAAATAAGTAATGTTTTGTTGGAATACTTATCCTCGTTGAAAAAAATCTGAGCTACATGCCATTTCGATAATAATCGAAATTTTGACACCGTGATGCAAAATTAATTACTTGTTCAAATCAACGTTAGCTACTTCCATACGGGTTTGAGGAAATTAATTAAAAAATATCACTTCCCGTATTCCTAAACTGTTTTGAAACGAATCTTCTTTTCTGCCGTGTAGTTACATCGCTTAAATGCAAGTAGCTCGCTTTAAAAAACTAGGTATTTCCTATTATTTACCACAAAAATTGGATGATAAATTGATAAATCTTAAAATTAAACTTTCCAAAAGTAAAAAATCAAGTTGGTTTGGAGCAGAACATATAAAATTTTGTCTGCAAAACATGTAGGATCGATAAACTTAGTTTGATCACTTTTATAACTTGAGTCTGTTTGAATAAGATTTCGAGATTCCACGAGTTTCGTAAACAAATATTATTATTTCTGAGAGTGCTGATCCTATGATTAACCCATTCAGACACATTATTAAAAGTTCCAAAAATAAATATTTTACTACAGAAACTCGCTTAGTTGTTCGAACTAACAACAAAAATCTGAAAAATTTTAAGTCATGAATTTTGAAATGTTCGGCTAATACCCAAGTATAGTTTTATTTGAATGCATAACTTTTACAGTTTAATCCTGAAATAAAAAAAAAGTTTGCTGGATCAAATACAACAAATCTTTTTAGATAACAACTAAAATATAAAACTAAAATAAAAATAAATAAAAAATGAAAGATATACCATCATAAATCTTACTTCATGATTTTCGTAGGAATTATAGAGTCAATTTAAGTGTATACAAAAATCCAGATTTAAATCCGAATGATGATGAAGGATAAGTGCTTCGCGAAACAATTTTATTTCTAAAAGTGCTCCGCGAGCCAAATAGGCTGAAAACCACTGACTTATAGAATTAACAAGTTATAGAATATACCAATACAAAAAAAAACTAAAATCGTAATGTATTTTCAAAACTTTTATGATCATTTTTGTGGGAAAGCAATATTATTTTGTTGATAGTATTTATATTGGTCCATAAATAGCCAATAAGATGGCGTATTGGAGATTGATCACTCGCTGATGACTAATCGATCAGGTTTATGGCATGAATGTTTGTCTGGTTCTCTATAGGTTTGTGCTCTGGAGGGGTTAAGCTGTGGCTTTGGTATATTAGACTTAAAAGACACGAACACGTTAATGCTTCCAGTGGACGGTTATGTCCTTTGAAGGAAGCACCACACTAGACAACGGACTAGCATGCAACGCCCAGTGGCATAGTCGAAATACTTTCCTGATGAAAAGTTTTCGGACTGCAGTGGGAATCGAATCCACACTCCTTGACTCGATGCGGCTAAATGCTTGGTAACACTAACCGCACGGCCACGAAGCCCACGAAGCGACAAAAAATCATTTAAGGTTAAACAATTAGTTATACAGATAGTTTTCGAAGTACTCATTCAAAAAATGTGAAAAAGGTGGAGGTAGAGGTGGTCAAAAAAATTGAAATTTGGTTAGACACAATTTGTGAACCATCGCATACTTCATTTGACAATATCATACAAAATGGCATGCCAAAAAATATGTTCAATAAAACAATAAAGATGTTCTATAAAAATTTTATACGCTTAGTTTTGATGTATTGCTGGAAAATGACAAATGTTTTACTTTATGTTTCGCCATATATGAAGATGTTTTTCATTTAACATTTGAACAGTTTAAAATTTATAAGATTCAATCAGTTGTTTTTATTAATTAATTTATTTGTTTTTTTTTTTTTGTGTAAGGTATGACCCTTACATATTTATGTTCAGGTATTCAAAATACTGCATCATTATTAAATTAATTTGTTCGTAGGTTCTAAGTCAAACAGTAGAATTGTTTGACTTACAAATTCATTACATTTTGCAGCACTATTAGCATTATTGTATCAAGTCCATTCCGTTTACCTAAAACTCAACACAATCCTATTTTCCATCCCTTAGGCTGATACAAATATTAATTTTCTTTTATGTCACCCCCCCCTTCAAAAATCCGAAAATTGTGAGGGGGAGAAAAAAAAAAGATTCATCATTTTTTTGACATCAGAAAGGCTTTTTTCCAATTTTTAAAGTAAAAAACAAGTGAAATAATGATCCAGAGGACGTTTGAAAAAAGTTAAACAATTATCGTTAAACATAAATATTCGAAAAAAATACTTTTTTCTATTTTAATATTTTTGTTCCTTATTTATTTTTATCCCCCCCCTCGTACCTTCCAAGTGGTCTCGGACATAAAAGAAATTTAATATTTGTATCAGCCTTATGGCGTTTGCGTGGTCAGTATAGATTATTGAGCCATTCCATTACCCCTCCAAGCATCGGCTTTGGATTGACTTGCGCCCTTCTTGCTACACCAAACGCTGCAAAATGAAAATGATGGCGTATCGGAAATGTCACCCCTCACTTTTTTACGAGATGAATAAGACTACTACAGTTGAGGCCTTCCTTAGCCGAGTGGTTAGCGTCCGCGGCTACAAAGCAAAGCCATGCTGAAGATGTCTGGCTTTGATTCCCGGTCGGTCATGGACCTTTTCGTAATGGAAATTTGCTTGACTTCCCTGGGCATAGAGTATAATCGTACCTGTCACACGATATAGAGTAAGGTGGGGCAAAAGTTCGACCTTAGTGGTATAATCAAAGTTTTCAGCTTAAGAGCGCTAAGCTGAAAATTAGGCTCCATCCTAGTTGGGACGTAACGCCAGAAAGAATAGCAGATGTCTCAAATAAATCCAAATTTGCTTACCGGAATCTCAAAAATCTCTTCGAAATATCAAAGTTTCTACGGAAATTTCAAAATACCTTTCAAATATCAAATATTCAAATATCAAAGCTGCCAACGTTTTCCCATGATATTTACTCAAATTTTAATGATTCCATTCATTTCAACAATCTCAAAGCATGAGTAGCAACCTCTGAAGCTAACTACCAGTAGCTTTGTAGTAAATCCTACCTTTATTCATAGCAACGCGTTGTTTGTAGTATGTTCGAAAGCTGTAGAAAGAGAAATGACACAAACATGTTCCACACGCAGCGAACTGGACTATCGAAATTCATACATTTTGCCTTATGAAAGATGGAATGATTATCGCAATACGAACGCTTTATGTATTGTTTTAGCATCACTCAACACCAAGGCGTCGATAGGCGCGGGGTGTACGCACGAGCCTATCGATCGCAATGTCCTTGGTTTGATTCCAGGTTGCCGCGAAAACTATTTTTATTTTCAAATTTCGGTTTCATAAGGCAAATTTATGAATTTCAACCCGATTCCTTGTGGCGAATTTTCATAAGGGGTTCCTATGTTTATCGATAGTCGATTTGCCTGAGTGCACTCGTGTTCCACATTATAGCGTTTACTACCGATAATGTAGTAAACTCAACTTTACTACATTTTATTCATACGGCCCATTGTATGCTAAATGAAGGGACCTAAGAAATCATCGACATATAGGGAGAATCGAGATGTGCAGAATCGATTATATTTCGCTTCTCCCTGCGAAATTTATGTTTTGTTCACAAAACGCTTTGCCCGCAATACATTGACTACCCTAATAAAAATTTGTTGATGATTATCCGAAATCTCAACTTTCAGAAGTGTTTTATTAACGTGCAGTAACGCTAGTAACAAGCTGCCACCTATATTTCAATTAAAATACAAAACCTAAAAAAAATAACAATAATTCGCATCCTACAATATTTCTACTTAGAGCCATAGTTAGTATCTTAACTTTCAGTGGTATTTTTTTCAATGTGTAATAACGCTGATAACATACTGCCACCTATTTTTCATAATACCAAACCAAAGATAGTTACAAAAAATTGCCCTAAAATATTTCTACTGAAAGTCTGAGTTAGCAATATAATAAAATAAAATATAACAAATTATTATGAATATAATTTGCCATTAAAAATGGAACAACCAAGTTAGCATATTTTCTTAAATGTAAAATTATGCAATTTTATTTTTATTTTTAATACCAGGCTAACTAAAATCCTAAAAAGAATTTTTTCTAGGTCCAACATAAACGTAACGGTGCGTAACAGATCTACTTTATCATTTTGCATTTCGAATTTTCTGATTTCAAAACAAAACAAACATTGATCTGCAGTTTGCAAACTCAGCGTAAAAATGAGTAACATTGATCAGCAAACATTCGGAAAGTTAACGCCAAGGCGAACGGTCCTATAATCGGAGTGTAGCTAAAGTGAAATTTCCGGGTTTTTTGAGCGACGGTGAAAAAAGGAGGTTTTGTTTGTGAAAAAGAAACGCGGTGTAGTAGTTGAAAACAACAGTGAAAAAGTTGAAATAAACAAGAGTTTTGCGAAAAACCAGTTTTTCTTGAAGGCAGCAGAAGGATACAAAATGGCGGAAGGTGGCGGCGGCTCAGAACCGCCGGACCCAGGAGCACGTGGGGAATCAAAAATGGCGGACGAAGCGGCAAAGGACATGAAAAATACGCAGAAAGTACCGGAACAGGAATCATATCTGTACACGATTCGCGACGAGGCACCATATCGTGTTTTCGTTGAAAGCACAGGAGAGGGACGCATCAACAAGTTTGCAGTAGGATCGATGATAAGGAAGTTGGAAAAGTACCGAAACCATGTGACGGATCTACGATATCTTGGACGTAACAAAATCGTAGCATTCTTCAACAGCTACATCAAAGCCAACCTGTTTGTCGGAGATGAACGCTTGAAGGAAAAAGGATACAAAGCCTACGTACCCCGCCATCTCATCAGCGTGAGAGGAGTGCTGGTCGGAATCCCAACCGACATCACCGAAGAGGAAATCATGATGGAGATTGAGAGCGAATGCCAGGTGATCGACGTTTACCGCCTCAACAGATTCGTTGATGGAAGAGCGAGACCATCAAACAGAGTAAGTGTAACCTTCAGAGCCAGTCGGCTACCGGAAAAGGTAAAACTTTTCTGTTGTACGAATCGAGTACGACCATACATACAAAGGGTGTTGTTTTGTGGCAAATGTCATCGCTTCAACCACAAAACTGAAAACTGCAAAGGACGACGACGATGTTCAAGATGCTCGGAGATACACGATGAGGACGATGACAACTACACAGTATGCAAAAATCCAACCAAATGCTTTTACTGCAAATCCTCGCACAGCACCACGGACAAAAACTGTCCGGAAAGAGAGAAACAAGAACGAATCAAAGGGTTGATGGCAAAACGTAACCTAACCTACATCGAAGCTCGAGAGATGTTGAAACCTCGCCTGGATAGCAACATGTATGATCTGCTGGCAGATGCCGCAGAATACCCAACACCAACGGAGACTTTTGCGAAGATGACAGCAGGGAAATACACGAAAAAGACAACGCAGAACACAGGAGCACTACCCAAACGAAGAGCAGAGCCGCAAGCACCGAAGCCACAAGGAACAGTACAGCAAGCCGAAATTGCGAACGAGAAACGAGTGAGAATCGAAAAAGAACGCAACCGTATTCTCCAAGAACACCGAATGGAGATGTCATCTGAACAAGGAACAGCATTGAACAACAAATACGCCGTAACCGACAAAGAGCGATGGGAAAAGATAGCCGAAGAAGCTAAGCAGGCAGCAAACGAAACAGCAGAACGGAACATGCGCGGAGCATTAATGAATTTCTACACCGATCTAGTACAGAAGAACGATCTACCTCAAGATTTACACGAAAGCATAAAACAAATTTCCAAACAACATTTCAAGCTAGATAATGCAATATTCTAATTATTCTCTTTCTTTCCTTTAAAATGGCTTCTTTCAGATTGCTACAGATAAATATACAAAGCTTATCGAAACACAAAGAGGAACTTCAGAGGTCGCTGATTGGAGGGGACTATTCGGCGGCCTTATTATCGGAGACGTGGACAGATTCAAACCAGGAACAATCCAGTAAGTACAACATATCGCGATATCACAAGTTTTTCAAGTCTAGAGAAGATAACTACGGAGGGACTGGGATTTATTTGAGACAGGATTGGGGATACTCTATTATAGAGTTCCCGCTTTTGTCAAGAGAAACACAGGTAGTAGGAATAAAAATAATACGTCTGGACATGGTCATAGCTTCCATATACATAGCTCCTTCCATAACAAACCAAAACTTAGAAGAAGATCTAACTAAAATATTTGAAACAATAAAACAATTCAAAAAGGTTATAATTGGGGGTGATGTAAATGGGCACCATTTCGCCTGGGGTAATAATTACAGTGATAGTAAAGGGGAAATTATAATGGACAAAATTAATGAATATAATGTGATTCTTCTTAACGATGGATCAAAAACATACTTTCCAATAGAACTAAACAAAAAACCTACATCTATAGACATTTCTCTTAGCTCTCCAGATCTCTACAACAACATTTCATGGCAAACTTTGAATTATAACATTGGAAGTCATCATATAGCAATAGAAATAGCACTTACAACAGATAAACATATTGAAAAAGAAAAATACATTTACAATCACAAGAAAATAAAACAAAAAATCAGTGAACTAGATTTAACAGGTATCACAGATTTAAATGATTTTCAACATAAAGTAGAACAAATATATAAAAATAGTAAAACTAAAAACAAACACTGTCCAAAATTTTGGTGGTCGGAGAGAGTTGAAGAGGCATGGAAGAACAAAAATCAAAGTAGAGCAGACTATAATAAACAATCATCGCTTGAAAATCTCCTTAAATTCAAGAAAGCACAAGCAATTTTTGATAAAACCAAGAAAGAGGAAAAATGTAATAAATTTATGGAATTTGTAGCTGGCATTGACCCATCACTAAATTCTTCCCAACTCTGGAACAAAATTAATAAATTAACTGGGAAAAATAAGAAAAAAATAAATAATAACATAATAGTAGAAGACAAAAATCTAGCAAATCAGTTCTTGGATAAACACTTCGGAAAAAGCAACTTTGTATCAGTAGAAGGATATTATGGTAGTGTAGACTATAATTTGATGGATTTGACAAAGTTCAATAGCATACTCGCAAGCAAAAATCCAAAATCCTCTCCAGGGGAAGACAAAATCTCATATGACATGCTCCGTGCACTAAGCATAGATTCAAAATTAATAATCATCAGAGAAATAAATAAAAACTGGAAAAACTGCACACTTCCACTTTCACTTAAAACGATAAAAGTAGTAGCTATACCCAAAACTGGTAAAGACCAGTGTAACATAGACGGAAAACGTCCAATATCGCTAGTACCTACAATAACTAAAATAATAAATTCAGCCGTTTTGGATAAACTTCAACAATTTGCAGAAACCAATAAAATAATTCCTAACACCTCTTTCGGTTTTAGGAAGAATAATTCTACTATCACTTGTACAAACTTCGTAATAAATACAGTTAAAAATAATAAACGGGAAGGATTCCTAACAGCAGTAATATTTCTGGATCTCTCTAATGCATTTAACAAAATAGATACACGCATATTAGAACAAATTATGAATACATACTCAATACCATTCGAAATAGTAAACTGGGTAACAAACTTTTTGAAGAATAGAAAAATAATTTTTAAAACTAAAAGTGAAACTTTAGAAAGAATTGTGTCAAACGGTTTACCTCAAGGGGATGTATTATCGCCAACATTATTTAACATTTACACCTCACAGCTTCACCAAATATCAAATAATGACATAGTATTAGTACAATTTGCCGATGATTTTGGACTTATTATAAAAGCAAAATGTCTAAATGAATTAAATGAAAAGGCACAAGTAGCTGTAGATACGTTGAATACCGAAATGGAAAAACTAAAATTTACGGTGAACCCTGAAAAGACGAAAGCAATACTATTTCAAAACAGTAATAAGACCCTAAACATAAAAATAAATGATCAATTAATTGAAACGGAACGACATCACACTTACCTAGGGATAACATTAGACAGGTTTCTTAGTTTTGGTGCCCACATTAAACAAATTAAAAATAATATAAATGAAAGAATTAATATGATTAAAGTTATTAGTGGCATTAAGAAGGGTAGCCATCCGCAAACATTAATAAATATATACCAAGCCTTAATAAGAAGTACTGCTGAATATGGTGCCTCAGTTTTCAATAATTCAAAAAAAAGCAACAAAAAATATTTGCAAACTGCTACAAACGCTGCTCTTAGAAGGATAACCGGTTGTACACGTTCAACTCCTATAAATACCTTAATAGCATTATCAGGCCAAGAACCAGTAGAAATACGCCATAGCTATTGTACAGCAAAAGAAATAGCCAGGAACTTTCACTGCAATAATATTATCTGCGAACAACTTAAATCAATAGATTTTGAGACAACATCCACAGAAAAATTATCTTATTTAGAAACTGTTTACTTTGAAAATAGAGAACTTATCAATAGTATATCCCCCTTAGAAATATTAACACAGAAACCACTAAATTTAGTTATAGAATCTGATATAAAGCTAATAACTGTTAAAAAATCAAATTTAAACCCAATTCAACTAAAGCAGGCTTCGCTATGTATGATGAATGGCAAATATAAAGACAAGGCAAGAATATTCACAGATGCATCTAAGATCGGCAACGTGTGTGGTATAGGAGTGTTTAACGAATACCTTAAGACGAGACAATCATTTAAGCTACAAAAAGAAACGTGTATTACTACGGCAGAATTAATTGCAATAGATATTGCTCTTAATAGTGTGAGAGAAAACAACATAAGTAACGCTATAATATACACAGATTCTAAATCAGCATGTACGATATTAAGCACGGCGTGTAAGCAGACTAAAAATGCAAAATTATTAAACGATATGCTGTATAAAATTGCACAATGGGGGGTTACCATACAATGGATACCCAGCCATGTGGACATTAGTGGAAATGAAATAGCTGATGCTTTAGCGAAAAAAGCTACAACGGGAACTATGACCATGTCCAACGTTATATTGATTAAAGACGCATTTATGATTCTCAAAAACAATAAATTGACAAATGTAAACCTGTGGTATCGCGATTATGCTGAGGTTGAAGGGAAAGGGATTAAGTTCTATAATTTCCAAAATTCAATCGGAAAAGAACCGTGGTTCTTTGGTGTGGATCTGTCTGCAACCGAGATAAGGCTGATGAATAGATTACTTTCTGGTCACGACTACTCGAAGTTTTGGCTGTTTAAGATGAAATTAGCTGATGATTCAAACTGTGAAATTTGTCAAGAGCCTGAAACAGCAGAGCACGTCATATTAGTCTGTAGTAGATTTGGAAGAATCCGATCAAAATATTCCTTTGAATGTAAATATAGATCTTTGCTTGATCTGTTCAAATCTAAAAATATTGCAACATTTAAAGAGGTAGTGAAATTCTTGAAAGAAATCAAATTAGATTTATAATAACCTGAAGCAAAATAATTATTAATGTGAAACGCATGAACTGTTAAATGCTAGCTCCCAACGAACTGTCCATGTGACGATAAAATCAATAACAGGGCAATATAGTCTCTGCCACTCAGCCCTCCCTACCGAGCTGTTTGATGACAGCTCAAACAGAAGAAGAAGAAGAAGAAGATCAGCAAAGAGACCTAACCAGTTTGTTTCGATTAGCAAAGTAATGTAAGTTATCTTGTTATGTACTAATATAATCCTTATGTCATTCCTTCGCAGGTCCCTCAATGCCGTCGAAATGCTGCAAGTTGGAGGTCGGATCGGATCATCTTCACTTTCCACCCAAACATTCCAGTACCTGATTGTGATCGATTTCGAGGCCACCTGTTGGCCGGCAGAAGATGCCCAAAAATGGAAGAAAAATGAAATCATCGAATTTCCGGCAGTGCTACTGAACCTGTCCAACGGACAAATCGAGTCTGAATTCCGCCAGTTCGTGATGCCCATCGAAAATCCGCGGTTGAGCGATTTCTGCATCCAGCTGACGGGCATTCGCCAAGACCAGGTCGAAAACGGCGTTCCTCTGCACACATGCTTGTCCTTGTTCGACAGATGGCTCAAGAAGAATGTCCTCGGCGACCGGGGGCTGATTCTACCGAAGATGGCCCCCAGCAATCCTACCGGAACCGTTGCTTTCGCCACGTGGACCGATTGGGATTTGGGATCATGCTTGACCAAAGAGTGCACGAGGAAGAAGATCAACAAGGCGGGCTACTTCGATCAGTGGATCGATGTTCGCGCCATCTATAAGGTAATTTTTGCACGGTGCTCCCCAGCCCGTTGTGATCAGAAAAAATGTCAAATCTAAGCTTATTGCATCTTAAAGAAAAATTTGAATGAAGCTTGCACTACTCTACTCTACTAAACTTCTTTGACATTACAGACATTTTACCAGCACAACCCAAAGAGTTTTGCGGACGCTTTAACCACGCTTGGAATGCGATTCGAAGGGCGTCCTCACAGTGGAATGGACGACTCGAAGAACATTGCGCGGGTGGTTGCCAAAATGCGTCGCGAAGGTGCCAACTTTATTATCACCAAAGATTTAAGGCCATTTGAGCTGCTCAATAAATAGAATGATACCGAAACATGCATTAACTGATTCAATCCGAATTTATATATTTACTTTCATTCGACTAGTGGCTCGATCTAGAACAAATGTCGGTCAAAACCTCAAACCCTGTTTTAAATTACTTAAACTATATATGCCATATTTTATGGACTTTCATTTCTAAATGTTCCTTGTTTTGGACGGATAATGGAGATATACAGTATTGGACAATACATTTTCCACTTTAACAATGTTCCATACATAATGACCAACAATAGAAGTGGGTAGATCTCAGGCATTTTTTGATCGATTTATATGAAACTTTTACAGCACGTCCGATATTACTTCATGTTGAATATTTTTGAGTATTTTTGTCACGTAAGCACGACTTAAAAGGTAATAACAAATTAGGCCCCAAGCACAATGTGAACGGCAACGCGGTACAACGGCAAAACGGCATGCCCATTTTGATCTACACATTACTTATCAATCCCATGTTGACTAAATCCTTTTCAATATTGACTTGACAAGTAGAGTGTAGATCAAGATGGGCTTGCCGTTATGCCGTTGTACCGCGCTGCCGCTCACATTGTGCGTGGGGCTTTAAACTAAACTGAATTTTTGACGAAAACGAATCAAGCCCTACACGAACACTTTTGGTATTTGTCAATTAATTAAATTTGCCCGCTATGGTCAAACTCTTATTGCTTTTGAACTTGTGATTTTTCGGTCAATAATATATGTTGAAATTCAAGTGATGTCTGAAAAACTGTAAAAATTAAATTCAAAGCGGTCCATAAATATCTCAGATCAAACCATACCTCAATGCAAGCATCACACATTTCATCAGCCTCAGCATCATTATTATATCTATGTCAGTGGCGCAACCAGGGGGGGGGATTTGGGGTTCAAACCACCCTTCCCCCCCCCCCGAGCCGAAAAAAATTAAGAATTAGCAAGTGTATTTTGAAATTTATCACTACACATCCTACAAATAGAGAGCAGTGACTTAGTTTGCTTCATATTAACACTGTGAGTTTTAGTAGTTTTACAGTTACATAATCAAAATCGTGTTTTTTAATACTTGTCGTGTTGATTTATTAAGCATAAGCATAAGCATAAGCATAGATGACCGTACAATTCGTAGTTGCTACTCCGTGATTGACCAGAACAATCGAAGTTGCACAGGGAATTAATGAATGGGGCTTGGGATTAGCTTACCATTCTTCAATGTGCACAAATCGAGAGCTCAAATTTAAAAGTCAATAACGGCGCCGGCCACGTCCTTACGGTCATCGGGAAAGGGAAGGAATGTTAGTGTGACTACCGTTGTTACTAGAGACCGAGATCACCTCTGCATCTCCACGGTTGTCATGGAGAGGATATTGGGTTAGTGGGATAAGGTAAAGATCTGGGAGTCACCAATGTTTGGTGATGCGATCCATGATATAATCACGCCTAACCGGATTCGCGAAATAATTCGATAATCGCATTAAACGCCGAACAAGTGTTCGTCACTCGCCCACGCAAGAGCAAGCGACGCGATCAATAGATCAAACACTACTAGCGATCCGCGGCGCTTTTTCATTTCTCTGAGCGAACGACGCGCGACAAGTTTGATCCTGCCCCCATCGCCCGCCCCCGCAGGAGCAAGCGTCAAGGTCGAAGGATCAAACACTACTAACGAACCGATCACTTTTCCACCGCTTCACTACCGACGCGCGACATGTTTGATCCTGCCCTCATCACCCGCTCCCGCAGGAGCAAGTGTCAAGGTCGAAGGATCAAACACTACTAACGAACCGATCACTTTTTCACCGCTTCACTACCGACGCGCGACATGTTTGATCCTGCCCTCATCACCCGCTCCCGCAGGAGCAAGTGTCAAGGTCGAAGGATCAAACACTACTAACGAACCGATCACTTTTCCACCGCTTCACTACCGACGCGCGACATGTTTGATCCTGCCCTCATCACCCGCCCCAGCAAGAGCAAGTGTCAAGGTCGAAGGATCGAACACTACTCAATACTTGTCGTGTTGATTTATTCAAAATTAACTGAAAATTGTTTTTATTTTCAATTCGTTTATTTGATAGGCCCAAACGCCCTAGAGCTTTACGGGGCCGATTAGTGAATCTTTTACACAAAATATAATAAACTACTTGGGATCACAACCATTATGTGAACCCTGGATTGCACACATCTTTTTGTTCTCCTTCATACGCCGAGTTGACAGCCTTCGTTTGTATGTAGAATCGTTCATCTCGTATGGTGAAGAAGAGTCGCTCCCGTTGTCAGCGTCGTCATCGATCCTGGTGCTATGATGTTTTGCGTCCGTAGGTAGTATTATCGATATGGAGTCGGTGGTTGCCTTATCGTCACGTGCTTCGTTGTTTTGTGGCTCTTGATCATCAAGCGAGTTGATTATTTCGACGAGTCCGTCACTGCTGATCGGGGGGAAATCAGCGTCGCAGAACATCTTTTCGGTTGGTGATGATGGTGTGGCTGATGTGGTTGCTGTTTTTGCGTGTTCAGCTGCGGTTACCTCCAGGCATTTCTGCTTGGGATGAACCGCCTTGGAGCACCATTTGCATGTCTTAAGCTGGTTTTTGTGCTCAACGAAGCAGACCTCGTTCTCGATCGTAATGTACGACGGAATCGAGCCCTTTAATCGCATTTGCAGCACTCTCACTCCATTGGGTATACCCGGAAAAAATTGTCTCCATCTCTCGCTTTGGATTGATATTACATCTCCAAATTTAGCCATGAAATCACCTACCGTTTTGTGAGGTACAGAGGGAGGGAGGTCATGTACCCTTACTGTAACAGCCTCACTATCAACGTATATTGGAATTTTGAATGCTTTGTTGTTGCAAACAAAAATCCGCTTTATATTGTGCGCTTGTTGATAGCGCAGCGCGGTGTCATTGTCCACCATTTCAATGAACACACACTTTCGAGTATTATGAAGCTGAATACTTCTAACATCAGAAAGTTGCAGCTTCATTCGTTCTCCAAAAACTGATGAACTATTCCAGCTTCAGGTCTCGCTGGAAGAACGCTCAAGTCCACCACTAGTGTATTCTTCCTAATACTGAACATTTCAACCGAAACGGAGCTCGCGAGCAAAAGTGTAGACGTCCGACGTAAACGAGTGTAGACTATCAACTGGCTGAAAATTGTTACTATAATAAAGTTTTTTGAGAACTTTTGATAATTTCAGTAGTAGCGCTGTTGTATTTTGTACAACACAAGTGCAAAAACCTCGCTTATCGTACTCAGCATTAGCGAGGAACTTCTGGCAGTGGTCAACGAGAGGTCAACATAAAATGCAACATCCGAAACATTAAAATATTTTAGCTAGCTTAGTATTTAGCCAAATTTTTCTACTATTTTTCAAAGGATATGAGAGTGCTATCGAAGCATTTAGCTGCCGATATAAGCATCTTTATCATATTAGGTATTACATTTAAGGTGAAACAGTTTGGAATCAACTTCTAAGATCACACTCAAACTTCAAAGGCACAAATCTCGCGAAGGAAGCATCCAACAACAGTGCACTTTTTTATTTTGGCTTTGTGCACAAGCAGAAAGCTTAAAATTAGAAGATCAGAAAGGTTTTCCAACTATTTATTCAGTTTTGTGCCTTTGAAAACGTGAGTAGGGGCACAAGTCGGCCATTGTGCCGGCCATCTTTGGATTCTGAGATGTTTCATCTTAATCCGTGATTGAAATCCACACAGTAAAAGCAAAGCTTGTTTTTGGCGTTCAGACTAGATTCTCCAGATTGTTGAGTCTTTAAAATAAGCCAATAATGCTTCCGTTTGCAGTTAAGTTTTGCATTTCTGGTCTGCTTCCGCCAAACTGCAACAATATAGTAGCTATGATTTCTATCGCAAGTTTCTGCCCTTAAAGGCCATTCTCATCGTTAAAAACTTTAGAACATATTTAAGGAACAATAAAGATGGACGATTACACGGTGTCACGCCAACGTATTATATTCTTGTATAATCCATTTTTACTATGCGTGTTAGAATAGTGAGTTTTACTTACATTCTTCAAGTCGATTTTTTCTACTAAAAATACCTTCTCAAATAGCATTACTTTTAAGTTCACCATCCCCCCCAGAGCCAAATCCTGGTTGCGCTACTGATCTATGTCATAACTTAGTCAGTTCTCATACTTGTTCTGGCAGAAAAAGCATGCCCATGTAAATAATGAGTTTTCCAATTTGTTTCTATTTATCTGGAGGCTGCATTCCGAACAAAGTACTTTCACTCGATTACCGAGATTATTCGTGTTACTGTATTTAACGTAATTATTTAGTAACTAAATTTTAGTTACAATTCTATCTCGACTGCGTGTCGGACACACCAACGGTACTCACAATATGGGCAATGAGCGGCCTTTTCGCAAAAAGTGCAATGTCTGCAATACCACGATGACCGTCAAACATCTGTTAATCAACTGCCCTTGTTTTCAAACACTTCGGGATCGCTATAATATCCCCGCTTGCAAATGAAGCTCCTAATGAAGCTCCTACACACTTAAAAACGAAATCGCTGTTCGGTAAGTTATATTATTATTTTATTATAATAATAGCTTTCTTCAAAGATGCGGGACTTTACAACAAAATTTGAGACACTAAGGGTCTGTTCACAAATTTCATAACGCTGAAGGGGGTGGGTGGGTGTCTTCAAAATGTTACAGCTCATACAAAATTTGTAAAACATTCATACAAAGTTACGAGGGGGTAGGTGGGTATCAAAAATGCCCATTTTTGGCGTTATGAAATTTGTGAATGAACCCTAAAGATGTTATCTTAAAACCACTAAACGATACACGACAACGCTGACACCATCTTGCTAGCGATATGGATTACCGAAGGACTTCGACGCCTAGAAACGATACCTGATGACGTCTATGCTGACCTCAAATGGCGAACGATTTGGTTTACTGTATGGATTTCAACGCTTACAATAGAATAGCCTACAATTTTAAAATGTATATATAAAGTTTGAATGACAGGAGGGCCTCTCAACGCGAAGCCCTCTCTTACACAATGATGGAGACGAACCAGCCACAGTCTGAAAGTCTCGATAATAAAGATAATAATAAAATTAATAATAACAATATTTACAATTCAATTTTTTCATTAAAGTACTCTGACTTTTGAAAATCTCTGTAGAGAAATGCTTATAAAATACAACAAATACTGCATCTTTGATAAAACATGGGAAGAAATCTTGTGGAGTTCACGTTTTTCTTCATGCTGATAAAATTTTTAACCAAGATCTTCCGTGTAATGTGTTTTTTTTATTTCAACAGCAGAAGGAAATTGTTTGTAAGCATGAAAGCATTCATAACATTATGTAATTTTACCACTCGCTGTTAAGGTGAAGATGAATCAAAGCCACACCTCAAATTTTTAAAAGCTCAAATCTAGAGAACCAGACGTACGTTTAAACTGAAAACTTGATCGATTGTGCGCCGTTAAGGGTGCTGAAAAGCAAAAGATAGTCAAATTTCTTGTAAACTGCACAATTTTCATGTACAGTGACCGGCGAAAAAAAAAGATAATGTTACCTTTTTCCATACATAATTAGGGGCCGTCCATTAATTACGTAAGGGTTTATGGGGGGAGGGGGGGTTTGAGATTTCTTACGCGCCATACAATTTATTATTTATTTTCATACAAAATGTCTTACCATGGGGGGAGGGGGGGTTGAAAAATACCAAAAATTGACTTACGTAATAAATGGACCGCCCCTTACCAAGTTTGGTAGCTTGGATCTTGGCTCCTAGAGCTTTGATTGGGCTGAAATTTATTACTGCAACTAGGAAATAACTTGAAATTAATGCTATGAAAAATTCACAACATTTTGATCACCCACTCTAAAGTTATCGCAAAAGGGGCCTCAAGCCCTGCCCATATTTTAGTACCAAACGCTTAAGTTCAGGCCAAAAAAACAAAATACTCAATTTTTAATTGTTTTACGTTGGTTTCCAGCCAAAAATACAAAAGTTTTCTGTAAAATACACAAATAAATCAAAACCAAATTTTTTACATTTCTTTCATTTGTTATAACTTTAAAGTGTGTGATCAAAATTTTGTGAGTTTTTTAGTGTGGCGTTAGAAAATTCAAGATCCAAATTTCCAAACTTGGCCATTTTGTATGATAAACGGCAAAATGATCTCTTTTTTTCGCCGGTCACTGTATGTACCAAATGTGAGATTTTTTTTTTGTTAAGAAGGCTGTCACAAATATTTTTTCTTTATGTCTAAGACCACTTGTACGGGGGCAAAATAAATAAGGAACCAAAAAAAAATGAAAAACAATATTATAAGTTTTTATTTTTAACTTTATTGGTTGTATATTTTTCCATCGTCCTCTGTATCGTCATTTTTGTTTTCCTAAAGTCTGATTTGTTGCTGAAATGGAATCGCTAAAGAAATTTCTCGCCAATCCTTGCAGCCTAAATATTATTTTCAATGATCCTTTAAGATTCCGTGTCCCTTCCAAAATGTCAAATAGGAATAATCGCAGTTTTTGAAAGCTGTGGATTCTTTGTCGACTAAATAAGGGTCCAACTCATTATTTATTGAAGTTTAAACAGCGTTATTCAATATCAGTCATATCAGCTAAAAGCTGTACTAAAACTATAAATATAACTAGCGATCTACAATGGGGAATCACTCGTTGGGGCTCCGCTACATGAAATGACTCGACGATTGGGTATTGGCTGGTTGGAAAAAATCCCAACTATAATGGGCTTGTTCATATATTTCATAACGCTAAAATTGGCCATTTTGGACACCCACCCACCCCTTTGTGACGCTTTTTGTATTGATATTTTTTCTGTTTTTGTACGAACCGTAACATCGAAAGGACACTCACCCACCCCCTCTAGCGTTATGAAATTTATGAATGAGCCCTAGAACACTCGAATGTCATGTCAAATTGACGACGTCTGAACGCCGCCGCATAGGCCTTTTCATGTGACAGATCCGTCTATGCATTTGTTTACATCGGTGGAGGACCGGTGCTAACACGGGCCTGTCATTTTCATAGAAAAAATGTCAAAGTGCTTCCCGATCAGCTGATTTGAGACGTCATTTGAATAGGCCTATTAAAGTCTCCTTATATAACAAATTTGATTTGATCTAAAGATGCGTGAGCTGTAAAGCTGTCAGTCGTTCGTATCGGGTCGGATTCCTAGTTGGAAGGCCGTCTTGTTCCAACCAGCGAATCCCCGCTGTAGCAAGAACACGCTATAATCTTGTTATTTAATAAAAACAAGATTTTATCAAAAATGTTAGGTCCCTATTAAACAACGATATATGTCAAGCATGTCAAATATCGGGAGTACCAATCACATCTGTGTCTGTCGTCATGTTTCCTTGTCGACGAGTCTTGAGCTGAGCGATCGGTACGAAAAATGTTATAAGATATTAAATTTTGAGATTTTCGCGTAATATATTCTTTATGAAATAATGATAACTTTGAGACATTCCAATTTATTTGTTAAAGCAAAAAAAAACATTTTATTCATTGAACCTGAACAAAAAGAAAAACCAGATGAATGCAATTGGGTCCTAAAATTTTTAATGAAATCTTGTTTTTATTCCATAACACGAAAGAGCACCTCACTGCAACTACTTTAGCAATTTTTCCCGCCCAAATAACGGCTATATCATGTTTAAACTTTAATTTAAAAATTGGGTCCATAAATGAACCTTGGCACTTAAGATCATGTTTGACGTTCGCTTAGTAGACAAAAACACCACAGGGGTCTTAGTTTTAACACTGGGGTTGTTCCTATCTGACATTTCGGAAGGGACACGGAACACAAAATACATCCAAAATTTGAGTTTAAGCCAAAGGGTGTGACAAAATCTAAAATAAACATAAAAAATGTTTTTTTGTACTTAAACTACCGGAAAACATTAAAAAATTGAGTAAACATGGGTTCTTGGCCTAAACTAAGCGTTTGGCACTAAAATTGGGCAGGGCTTTAGGACCCTCTTCGTGGTAACAAATGTTTTGGCCAATATAAATTTAAAGCGATCCCACTGTGACACCCGTTACGAACAAAGGAAAACAGTTTCTATAATCAATCAAACTGGCACCCCGGACGTAACGCATGCCTTCTCAATGAATGTCGCTACCAACATTACAAACCAAAATTATACATACACACTGAACGGAAACGTACCTCCACAATTCGAATTGACCCTACTTTATACAGTGTGAAGCAAACTTCGATAGGGAATCGTTTCTTGTAGCGTTGAGATAAGTTTTGGAATTGTTAACGAAAATGATTGAACATCTTTAAAATATAAGAAACATGTTGTGGGTATTCAAAAGAAGACAATCTATTATACAAAAGTTTTATGTACCCAAATGTTTGTTCATTCGGAAGCCGTCGACAGTTTTCCGCCAGTGTAACTGATAACTGTTATGTGGGTTTGGTGCGACGCATACACATCAGCAAAGCGCAACATAATTTCCGTGAATGGCGTCTCTTTGACGCTTGTTTCTGTGCTCGGTCGTGATAAATTCGAAATTATTCGCCAATTTCCAGTGAAAATCGGGAGGAAAATATTGTAATTCGTTTTGGGAGGTGACAGTGCATCGATTTGAAAGGTAGGTTTTGTGGGATCGGTGAGAAAAGTGGGAAAAATAGTATTTGAATTCCACTGCTGGGTAATTGTTTTGGAGAGACGCGCGTTTTTCTGCGATTGCCATTCATCTCACTGGACGAGGGAAATTTAAACTTGCCTGGCGAGAGAATAATCTCACCTCGGCATAAATATTTACTAATACAAGTGCCGTTGACAAAAGCAGTGAGAAAAGGTTTCGTTACCTAAAACCGGGATAACCTCGTTTGGTTCTATTTTTGGGTGTCCGTTTTTGGTCTGAACTGGTTTTTCTTCTTTCCGTCCCCCTTTGCAGGAGCGGAATGGAAAGTCGTCGTGCAACGAGAGGTGGCCCAACGGTCAGTTCCGGAGTGGTGCCTGGTCCGGCAGAAACGGCCAAGCGAGGGCGAAAGTCCACTGCAAGGAATAAGACACCGTCACCGCCACCTGCCAGAAAAGCATCCCCCGCGCGAAAAGCCTCCCCTTCCAGGGCCAAGAGGACATCCCCAGCCCGGAAGGCATCCCCTGCACGGAAAGCTTCGCCAGCCCGGAAGGCTTCACCAGCTAGGAAAACATCCCCTGCTAAAAAGGCTTCTCCCTCCAGGAAAGTAGGACGACCACCGAAGGAGTCCGCCCCAGTTAAGGTGTCCCCTGATGAGCCCCGGAGATCGGCTCGGATTAAAATCTCCGAACAGCGTGAAAAGAGTCCCGTGCTGAAGCGGTCCTTGAGGGATAAGCAGCTGTCCATCATATTGGACGATGAGGAAAGCTCCAAGAAAGGATCACCAGCCAAGAGCACAACGCCCAACACGAGCCAAAGATCGATCGTGACAACGACGGGACGAAGCCGTGGCACCGGATCGCGATCCGTTAGTGTGGCTAATGATTCGCAGGAATTTTCCGATCACGAGGAGATCGAGTTCCAAAGCTTCCGAAAGGATGACAACGGATTGAACCGAGATAAATCGTACGCTAGAAGAAGTGCTTCAAAGCAGTTGCAGGAACTGCGTGAATTCGGAGGAAATTGGGGTGCTGCCGCGGTGCTGTTATTGGTGCCAGCATTTATTTTCTTCACAAACCACTTTTGTTCGGGTGCCGCCCATCGAGACTGCTCATTCAAACTTCCCGCCAATCTGGACGAATTCAAGACCCTTTCTACGTACTTCAACCGAGAAATCGGAGTAATATTCCTCCTCTTCACCTGGCTGATTGCCCTGGTCACTGCTCTTCCTGTTGGCAAAGCTGTCAAAATAGTAGATGAAGTGCGTGGCCAGCAGAGTTACACCTTCACCGGATTGTCCTGCGCCGTGTTCACGGGTCTGGCTGTCTTCGTTGCCGAATACTGCTACAAATACCCACTGATCTCAACCATCAGCAAAGGCTACAATCAGCTGCTGGTCATAAGTCTGGTCTACGCCATCGTCACCGCCGGATTGGCCTTCTTCAAGTCTCGCTACGTCCCACAAGTCAATTGGAACCCCTACGCCAAAACTGGCC
The DNA here is from genome assembly GCF_002204515.2 of Aedes aegypti. Lineage (NCBI taxonomy): Eukaryota > Metazoa > Arthropoda > Insecta > Diptera > Culicidae > Aedes > Aedes aegypti. The sequence goes on from NC_035109.1 coordinate 151,658,229, forward strand.
GTTTCCTGTCGGACTTCTTCATTGGACGTGAAATCAATCCCCTCACCTTCAACACGCTGAACCTCAAATTGGTTCACTATCACATCTCCGTCATCCTGGCGCTTCTCTTCAACTCCATCATCCTCTACCGCAATCTCCACTTCCCAACTCTCCCTACCGAAGAAGAATCCTTATCCCTCCTGGAGAAGCTCACATTCACCGTCAAAAACCTAGAATTCGAACCAACCCCAGTCCTGGCCGCTTCCCTCACCATTCTCTATCTCTTGGACCTGCTCGCCTACGAACACCACCTCACGCATTCATTCGACCTGCAAAGCGAAGGATTCGGTGCCCTGCTGCTGCTCCGGTATGCCATCTTCCCCTTCACGCTGACCCTGCTGCCCAAGTACGTTGCAGCCCACAAGTTGGCGGACGTTCCGGTGTGGGCCCTGACCCTCGTAGCTCTCGTTGCGCTGGTCGGCCTCGTCATCAAGCGGTCCAGCAATCGGCTCAAGTACCAGTACCGGCTCAATCCCCTAGGCGAGAAGTTCATCGGTAAGTGCGGACACGTTTTCTCCTATCATAAACGTATTCATAATCATAACTTCAGCAATGATAGCGGGATGGGAGTCTGTATCTAACTTGTTTCATGTTAGTTTTATTATTGTTTGCATTGGAATGTGAACGACCTTCGCTAGAAATAGAGTGAGCGCGCTGCGCTCACACACCTTACGCTCTGAGAAACGCGACTACAGCACATGTCTCGCAACTCAGACGGCTATAGCAGTTAGGTGCGCGCCCCTTTTGATTAGGCACCTACCTTGCTGATAATATAAAAACCGTAAGTGAGCAGACGCGCGAGATGTGGACGGTGTGAAGAGAAAAGAAAAGACATTCTTCCTGCTTTGATTCATCGCGAATGCCAACGGACGAATCGCTTGTTCGCTGGCACGTTCGAGCTCTGGTTTCACTATGATATGGCTATTATAATTGAAAATTGACGGAATGGCGCGATGCTGGCTATGCGAGTGCGCTGGGTATACAACAGGTGTGATAAAGGTTTGCGTTAGGGGTGATCGAAAGCGTTCGCCTGATTTGATACAATAATGATGATTTTTTTTTTATTATCGTTGATAAACATAGGGGTAGGTGGGGCAATATGAGCCACCTCTGTTTTAAGCTTTAAAATCATATTTTGAGCCCAATAAGCATTAATAAATGCTGCTTTAGCTAGCCACCATTGTGAAAACCGTGTCAGATTATCACGCTTATACTTGGTCGGCGTCAAGTCAGAGTGGACCAAGTGACATTTTTCATATTTTGAGAAAAATGGGTTTTAAGTCTGAAGCTCTGTAATTTCCAAACTCCCTGGGCTTGGGATTATATTTTCCAGGGAGCGATGAATTTTGATAATTGATCGCTGTTGTTAGTAGTTTTGATTAGATGTTGGGTGAATTTCAAAGCAATGGCAACCTTTTTATTACAAAATTTAGATTTTATCTTCTGACCTAAAAATTCTGGTTAAACTACTGTACTATGCAATTGGGCTGCACTAGGCTATCACTCATCAAAATTACTTTCACTTCGGGAAAATATAATTTCAAACTGGCGAGAGGATTACGAACTGAGGGTGGGTTAGGAGCACAATCAGACCCTTGAATGTACAATGTGGGGTAGTAATTGGGAATGCCATTGACGGTTTGTAATCTTCTACGAGGTTTTCGAAAACCAACAGGGCGCGTGCACCGGGTTGCGGATAGGAGCAAAGGGAGATCAATAGCATCTACCTAAAATAATAGAGCAAAAAGCCGTTCCATGATTAGGTAATGTTTAGCGATCTTCTATGGTGTTCTAGTACTATAAAATTCTTCACTCACCGGAAATTCTGGCCTTGATAATATAAATAGTGATAAAAACATAAAATAATACCTAATACTTAATAAGTACAATGTAGCTTCAATGTAGTAATAAATGAAATAAAATCAATTTTCTATGCTTGACAAGGTTTTGAAGACAATCAATGAGTGAAAGAACTATCTATTAGAAAAGCCACATCAGCTAAGGCTATACATATACAAATGTTGGTCATAGGGTCATGGCGAGCATTCGGTATGTATGTCTATGACTGATTCTTATCTAATAGGGGCACTAGAAGACCACGCGGACAATTTCGAAACAAATTATTTTTATACATCGGTCTTACGATCCGAAAGGCTCAGCTATGCTGCAAAGTTGTTGTAAGCTATTCATTACTACTGTTTAATTGTTTATAATTCTAACAAAACTACATAATTAACTCATTACTAATCACTGTTTCTATATTCTCTTTTTCTCTCCTTCTTATCTGTTGCATGATTATGAGCATCACTAATATAATGCATGAGCATGCACAATAAGAATAATTTCAGGATTGAAAGCAGTACATGGATACCTGGATAGAATAGCTTCGAAAAGGGCGCTCAAAATATAATATTTCTGATCAGGGAAGTATTATTATCAAGGGTATGTAAAATTTTTTCATTATTAACACTTAGATCACACAAACAAATGAACTAATAATATTAAATATTTTTAAAATATTTTTATATAAATCAGCATCGTCAATCAGTGCAAAAACAGATAAAGTTTGTAAAGTTATCACCATCGATTGAATTGCGCTCTGTATCATTACTTCAATCAGTATCAAAATCTCCTAAAGCGTCGCATTGTGTCATCAGCAGCCCTTAGCATCACTCTCATATTATTATTGTTTTGTTGTTTATAAAATTTCTAGAAAGCGATCAGCATATTCTTTCTTACTTGTACAATGGCCGATCTATTTGGAATTTTAATAAGTCAAATCTAACTTCAAAACTCAAATTAAATTGCTTTCAGCACATTTACATTTTGCAGCATTAATCGCATTACTGTGTCAAGTCTTCTCCATTCCCTATACCCTACCCCAACCCTTCTTATCCTTTCCGATGGTGTTCAAGTGGTCCGCATAGACTATTACGGCCATTACCTATCCCTTCCCCCGGCTTTGGACTGACTTGCGCTCTCATTGCCCCACCAAACGCTGCAAAATGAAAATGAAAATGAAGCTCTGTAATTTCCAAACTCGTTTAAATTTTGGTTCAATATTTCTACACATCTTTGTGTTACTTTCAAACAATATAATGTGGTGTGATAATCATGAAAAATCATAATCCAAACCTCTGATAGAACGATTTTTTGATGGACTATATGTACTTGGTCCACTCTGACTGAACTAAACTTCTGTAGATAATCAGGAGCAAAACTTTTATTTAATTTAAAAAACAAATATTTCAATTGTTTAGATTATGAAGAGACCTTCCTTAGCCGAGTGGTTAGAGTCCGCGGCTACAAAGCAAAGCCATGCTGAAGGTGTCTGGGTTCAATTCCCGGTCGGTCCAGGATCTTTTCGTAATGGAAATTTCCTTGACTTCCCTGGGCATAGAGTATCATCGTACCTGCCACACGATATACGAATGCGAAAATGGCAACTTTGGCATAGATAGCTCTCAGTTAATAACTGTGAAAGTGCTCATAAGAACAGGCTCTGTTCCAGTAGGGACGTTAATGCCAAGAAGAAGAAGAAGAAAACATGTTTAGACAAGGTCTTAAGATTGCCAAATTAGTAAAGGCAAGTACAGTTTCAGTTTTGTGCCGTTCATGAGCAGTTAGTAAGTTGAAAACTTAAAAAAATACAAAATTCAGGATTTCTAGTAATTTCCCCAATAATTTCTTTTTGAATACTGTCATAAATTTCTTCACGGATGCTACCTCTGATTTTTCAATGGATGCTTAGAGGAATTTCTTCAGGATTTGGTCTAAAAATTTTAGAGCGCTCTAAAGCTTCCCAAAAGTTTGTTCGTTTCGACACTTTTCCACAAAAACCTACAATAATTCCTAAGCCGATTATTTTTTTCATTTATACCAGGCATTTTCATAAGGATTTTTTCAAATATTCATCCTCGATTACTTTCAGGAATTGCTCAAAAAATTCTTCAGGCATTATTCGATAATATCTAATTTAAACTTTTCAAAGATCTCCTCGATAAATTTGTTTCTTGGATTTCTCATTAAGTTCCTCCAGATGTTTTTCTTAGAATGTCTCCAGCATATCATCAAAATATTGTTGCTGCGGTTCAAACATTTCTCTGATATTTTTTCTGTAAAATTTCCCAATCTCCTTAGATTTTTGAAAACTTTATTCAAGGTTCAGGGATTCGGACCAAATACTGCAATTATTTTTTCCAAAACGTCTTGTAGAACACTATTTGGAAGATAATATTTATTTATATTTTAAGAAGGTTTCTTTTTCCTTGACACGAATGCACCCTTCTGGTGTAAAGTGTCATTAATAAAAAAAAATCAAACATTTAGGAGGTCTTTCAGAGATCCTCGAAGGAATTCAAGGAAGTCGTACTTAGAACTCCCACAAAATTACTCCATGATTTTCTTTCGAAATTCAACGCAGATTTTTTATTTTATTTTTTTCAAAAACAATCTAAAAATTTTGCTTGAAATTTGGATAAATGGCTAGAAAATATATAAAGATTTCAATGAAAATTCTTCAAATAGAAAAATGGCGGAATTACTGTATGAGTTTTTGAAGATACTTTAAACGGAAATGAAAAATTAGAAAAAAAAAATCGAGATTGGATTGATGAAGGTATGAAACTTTTTTTTTTTTTTTTTGAAGAATTATTTAGAAAGTTCAAGAAAAATTTCAAAACAAACTCCTAAAGAGGTCTGCGGAATTACGGGAAAGAAATCTTTAGTAAATCAAGCTGTTATTCTTGTAATGTCATGAGAAATTACAAAAAGGGCCGTAGAATTATACATAGAAAAATGTCTGTTCAACGTAGCACTCAAACTCTCATCTCGTGTTTCCTGTTAGGTATCTCTTATTATTCATAATATATGTATGGTCTCGGTTTTTAACTAGAAGCGTTTAAAGTAATTATTTCTAATACAATCATACTATCAGCCTCAATTTCCCCAAAGAAAAAATGCAAAACGCTCTCTAGAAAAATATTGTGGGTTCGTCAATGAAGTCCATACATCTGAATCCCATTCTAAGAGAAAGGATATGAGTAAGGCCCTTTCAGATCAATGGATAAACATTCTTGATTGCCGTGGTAAACAACAAAAATAACCATTTTTTTTTCCTAGATAATTTTTTTTTCCAAAGATACCTTTCATTTGAATCAAAAAAGGTTTTTAATCATCTTTAATCAACTATTCGTATGTTTTGGGAAATTTCTAAAACCTGGAAAACTCAGGGAATTTCATTTCTGTAAATGAGTAGACACCCTTATTTCGTAAAACGATATAGGGAAGGTGTACCGGTATTCGCCATGTACCAGTTATTCACTACCCCGGATTATATATCGTTTTACGAAATACATGGTTGCCAATTGTTTAGTGTTCGCTGAATTGCTTTAAAAGGTGATTATAGAACGAAGCCACAAATTTCCAAGAGCACAAGACTTGAGGACCAAACAGCGCACCGCGATGAAAATGCATCCCATTGGTCACCACCAGCAAGCAAGCAATTTGATTTGTTTTCAACGTGAACTGTTGTCATATTATCTCGTCTTGTGCATTTGAAAATTCAAAGTTTGGCTTCGTTTTATAATCACCTTAAGATGATACGGTAACATTCTTGGAAACTGCAAAATTTTCTGAGAAAAAAATAGAAAAAAAATCATGGATACGGATCAATATGAGCCCCCATACAAAACCTTATTATTTTAATAAGAAAAATCGTTCCCAAGACATAATGTAGAAAAAAAAACAATGTATGAGAGGGTTTTGTACAAAAACTGGGCTTGTTCAACGAGTGGCGTGAGGTGACAATTGTCGCTGTCGTATGGCGAGCTAACAATTCTCGACTCGAGTGAAATGACTCCATTTGATTTGCACGGCGAGTCACTTCACTCGAGTTGAGAATTGTCACCTCGCTAAACGACACCGACATTTGTCACCTCCCGCCACTCATAGAATAAAGCCAAATGGGTTACATGCATGGTCTGATTTGCTACTCATCACGTAGTAACGCACATGCGCTAGTGTCTATGCACGAAAAATCGCTAAAGAGTTACGCGAAAAATATGTGTATGGCGAAATACATCTAACGAATTATTTCTCAAAATTGGGAATTATATTCGAAAAAATATTTGCTACCGGTTGTACGCAATGAAAATGACTATCCCGCCCACCTTTTTTTTATTAATACTTTCATTTGCGAGAAATTTGAAGTTTGATGCCTTTCCCTATACAAAATAAAGCGACAAAACTTCTGCTGATCAACTGTGGACAAGAGCAAAGCAGGTAATCCATTCTCAACTCTAGTGAAGTGACTCAACGTGTAAATCAAATGGAGAGTCACTTCACTCGAGTCGACAATTGTCACCTCGCTATACAAGACCGATAAATATAAATAAAATACCTTCTATAATTTACTGTTGACGAATAATCCAGACATGGTCTGTAAAAAATCTCACCCTTATCATAAAGAAAATTATTCACTTCAATTTATTCAATTTGTTGCATTACAATAATTAAATTAATTAATTAAAGTAAATTAATTAAAAAGTATAGTAAAATATTATAGAAAACAAACTGAAATAGGATTATTTACGGCTTCGGCATCGTATGATTATTTTTAGCAACAAAACTGCCCATAACTGCATATTGTAACATTCAGCAAAAGTAGGCATTGAGTACCGAAGAGCACCAAGTTTCGATCCATTCATACGATTTTGGCCTAATTTGTATGAAAATTGTGGGCTTCGTGGCCGTGCGGTTAGTGTTACCAAGCATTTAGCCGCATCGAGTCAAGGAGTGTGGGTTCGATTCCCGCTTCAGTCTGGAAAACTTTTCGGCAGGAACGTATTTCGACTGTGCCAGTGGGGGTTGCATGCTTGTCCGTTGTCTAGTGTGGTGCTTCCTTCAAAGGACATAATCGTCCACTGGAAGCATTAACGTGTCGGTGTCTTTTCCCCTATATTAGAATTCATCTGCCATTAAATGTTGAGCTCACTTTCGAAAGTAGAACTAACCCCCTCTATTTCGTTTCCCCATACAGATCTGGAAACTCTGCCCACCTTCCAGGGCCGCAGGTTGTTGGTGGCCAAGCTGTGGGGTCGTGTCCGTCAGCCAAACTACGTCGGAGACATCCTGCAGAACGTAGCCCTGCTCCCACTGTTGTACTGGCGTTTCGCCTGGCCGCCTCTGTTGGCGGTTCTGTTCACGGTTGCCCTGCTGGTTCATCGTGCCCTGCGCGTCAACGATCGCAATGCGAAAAAGTACAACTCGGCATGGCAACGTTACTGCTCGACAGTGCGATACATGTTGGTGCCTAAAGTATTCTAAGGTACCGCCCTGAGTCCGAGACAATTAAACAGTTTTTTTCTTCGATTGTAAAAAAGAGTGTTTTTCGTAATATACATTCAACACATTTGCTATCTATGTTTTAGATAGCACTATAATGCACAGACAAAGAAGATCCGTAAAAAGTATATATATATATACTTGTTTGGCTTGAGGAAATAAGCAAAAAAAAAATACTGTAAGACTAATTTAGCAAAATCAAACGATTTTTTTTTCGAACGGTTTAGTTTAAGGATCATCTTTTACATTTTGAGTTTTTCGAAACACTTGACGTACAGTTTTACATCATAACGAAAAGGGCAGATTAAAAGCCATCATCTAGGCTACTTAGAAGAATCTACAACTTGTCTAGTAGTTAAGATAAAAGTGTTTATTTTAAGAGAGTTTCAAATTATTATAAGATTTACTTATATAAGCGATTGCAGAGTTCAAACAATTGAATGCAATCCAAAAATAACACTCATGATTACTGTACAAATCGGACTTAAGTGAATTACTAAACGAATTCTCACTGTGCACAATGCAAAAGTGAATATGACATAGCAAGTGATCTGTTTTTATTTTTTGTCTGCAAAGAGCATTTTTTCGTGTTTGCTACAAATTACTTTAAGGAAACCACACATCTATGTACTATTTGATTAGAGGTGCTTTTAACAAAAAACTAAGCACTAAGCCATTCGCAACCGCACTTTGAACACAAATTCAGCAACAACTTTTCTCAACATCGCGCGGCAGTGAGTACAACAGCCATTTTTAAAACAGGACGAGATTCTCTTGAGTAAAACAATAGAAAACGGTTGTGTTAAATTAATAGCATTGCTCACTGTACAGATAGCTATATCGTCGATATTCTTTGTATGTATTTTACTATTGTTTCTCCAAAAGTCGACGAAACTTGTTAAGCAACATTTGTGGTTACATTTAATTTGATGCTCTTATATCTAAGTTTAAGTTCTTACTTCTAGGATCCGGTTAAGCTCACCTCTTTTAGGAATAAAGATTTTAGAACACAAAATGGATTGTTTTATTCGAAGGGATCGGTGATATCACTTTCCTAAATAAATCACTACCATTAATCGCATAAAATTGAAGCGTATATTTGCATTCCTACTACATACATTTACAAACGTTTTCTGAGTAAATAAATCACTGAACAACAAAAGTAACTTTCAATCAAAATCAGTTAAAATACCATCACTCACATTGAATAGATCCTCGTCCATAGTTTGCACTGAAACAGCCGGAGCCGGATGATGAGGATCATCGGTGATGCAGCCGTTCGGGGGCGATGTGAGCGTTAACTGGCTCATTCCCAGCGCCACGAGTGTTTTCGAGAGATCATCCAACGAGGTGTCTTGGGCCTGGAGCGAAAAAGAAAAAAAAAACGGATTAGAGTTGAAAAAACTTTTGAATCGTGTGTATATAACTTTTTAGATAAGCAGAAGTAAAGCACGAACGCGAAGTTATGACCTTACATCTTCTCACAAGCACAACACTTTATTCTGGCACTTTAGAACGTCCATGTTGTTACTTGCTCACACAATAAATCTGCCTCGACCGAGTTGGCAGAACGCGCACATACCCCTTTCTGAACCGAAGGGCAGGGAACGACACTCACTCTTAACGTAGTTAAAATATATGTCTAATGTCCTTTATATTAAATTATCGTGACGGTTACGGATAATTTACTTTATACTAAATAGATTCATTCTAAATGTTCCAACAAATTAATATACGTGGTATCAACGATTCTATAACATTCCCCAGAAAACCATTCCCCAGAATTCCGTTCCCCAGAACGAACCATTCCCCAGAATGTAACATTCCCCAGAATTTCATTCCCCAGAATGCACCATTCCCCAGAAAGCTATGAATATCCATTAATTTTCTTTTTTAATTTTTGCTTTGCGTGAGTCACTTATGTGTCAGGCTAAGGTCTGATGTAACAAAACAAATACGTATGTAGGTAGGGGTCTAGGGGGGTTAGGGGCATAATGAGCACACGGGCTGAAATGGACACTCCCTTATTCTCTGGGAATATGCATATTTCAGCAAAACTTTATAAAATGTACAAAATCTGTAATTCATATAAACTATTTGACTTTATAAAAAATATGCTTTGCTTCATTTGTCCTCTGAAATTCTACTATATTTTTTTCTCAGCTTCAAATTAGTTTATAAGCAAAGCGGTGGGAGAATTCAATTTTAGTGCAAAGTACCTAATCTAGAGAAGTTTCTTCTAGCTAATGTGATAGGGGGAAGTACTTTTACATATCAGTACGTTTTGACACCCATTAACAATTAAGTTTTCATTAAATTCCACGAAAGTGTTTATTTTACCCGGATACCTTTTTATCAGTCGTGTTTACCTATTTTTTTTATTTTATTGGACCCAATTTTCTATCTAGTTTTTCTGACATTTGATTCTTACCATGAATGGATGCAACCCGTCATACTAATGACGAACTTGGACACCAGCCGAGAGTAACTGAAACATATTTCTATTGTATGTAAAATAAGCATTTGCCTAATTTGTCCATTATTCTTCTAGGGTTGTCATGTTTATTACGGCTTAACCAGCCGACGGTGTTTTGAAAATACCTGAAGGTCGTAAACACAAAAGTCAATTTGAACAAATTGAGATGTAAAATTGTGAAAAATAATAGAATCGTTCTGGTGGGCTTCAATCCCACGACTCCCAATACGCTAGACTGGGCGCTTTAACCAACTACGCCCCTAATCCCCCCATTATGCCCCTAATCCCCGTATTCATGATTATTTTCATATTATAATAATACACCTTTATTCCAGTAAATGCCCATAAAATAAACAAATTATGTTTATTTTTGCCTATATAGTGATGTACCCTTCTTTCAGTATTATCTCATTAATGATATAGGCAAAATATATCGATGGAGAGCCCATATAGCATAAGGTTATTTGGCTTAAATTTATTGGGTATAAAGCCATTTTCCATCCAGCTATATATGCTCCTTCTTTTCAAAAAGCATGTTCTTCATAGAGAAACTTTAAAGTAGATGGAGTACCGTGTACCTTTTAAGTGGTAGTCGAAATACGCGTATCTGTCAAAGATAAGCATTTAGGAGCGGAATTAAAAGGTACAAGGTACTCCATCTACTTTAAAGTTTCTCTATTTGAGATTCTGCTCAGAGGATTCGAACATTCATTAAAGACATGTGCTTCATGTTATGCCAAATGGTCATTGTCTAAATGGTCCTTGATCATTTAATCAATCATGCCAAATGCCTTCTTGCCATTTGGTATTCTTACGGAACATTTTGTCTATATCGTCAACAGGATAAGACTGAAAGAAGGGTGTATCACTATTATGTGCAAAATTTAACAAGTCATTTGTAATTTAGACTTGACGTAAAGAAGGGCGTATCATTCTAATGTGCAGAATAGTACGTTTTTATTTTGCTGAATTTACGTACGGAAACGTATAATATGAAACTACGAACGTCTTTATTCCATTCGGGGTATCCCCAAAAGGTAAGCTATGATGCACCTTCTTAAAACATTGATGAAAAGCTGGATGCATCACTATATTTGATAAAAAAATGGACATACATGTGAAATTATACATTTGGAAACTGCTATACCGAAAGAAGGGTGTAGCTCTATTTTGTGCAGAATGGTGATGAGTTGTATATTCTTTCAAATAAATATTGGATATTGTGTTTCTCCTAGACTGATTTCAAAACTTTAAAGTAGGTCGGTAATTTTCTGGGGAATGGTCCATTCTGGGGATTGGTTTTCTGGGGAGTGAAATTCTGGCGAATGGTACATTCTGGGGAATGGGTTTCGGGGGAATGGTTTTCTGGGGAATATTATAGAATCGGTATCAACAGCTATGAAAAGTTAGACTCGCTATGTATTTTTCTACGAAACTTAAATTCAACAATCGACGTCTTGGTAGGGGCAATGGGGGCAATATGAACATACGGGGCAATATGAGCCACCCCGGTTTTGACCTCAAAAACAGTGTTTTAATGTCTAGTGTCATTATGATCTGCTAAAGGATGCCTCAAATAGCCACCACAATAAAAACCGTAAGAATATTTGTTTGAACACTCAAGATATTTACAAAAATGTACAAATTTGTCCTTCGTCATGAAAAGCTTATAATTTTGGCAGTTTTTAATTAAGCCTATAAGACAATTCTATGTATAATTCTGGTAAATTTTACCAGTCCATTGAAACTTCTGATCATAATGAACAGTTCGTAAGCGAAATTAGATTGGTTCGCAAACAAAATTATTGAAAAACGATATATTATTTTCCTGATGAAGGGGCGGGGCAAAATGAGCCACCAAGATTTAAGCAAAACAAACGATGATTTGAACATAAAAATGCATTGCCTAAATATACCAGATTATTTCCTTACTGCATAGTCATCTTTTTGCACCATTACAAGTGGAACACTTTGCTAGAAAATAGGTTAAACCAAGTATCGCAATTTATTACTAGTAGACACGGTCTGTTTACTATGTATTATGTATCTTTAAAAAATAAGCCGCTAGAATCAATAATTTCAAGCAAAGCTAATACTATTTCCTTTCCAATAATGTACTCTTCACCACTAACTCTTCTCTATACTGTTTTAAATATAAATCATTCGATTGAACGAGGTGGCTCATACTGCCCCGTAGGGTGGCTCATAATGCCCCATATGGTTGGTGACCACGTATAAAAACATGGTTTTCCAAAAAGTTCCTGAAATAATTTGCAAGTTGAAGTTAACATTAATTATCGACGCAACATGGAAGATAACATTTTATAGTAGAAGTCATTTGCATTTAAACCATATGTTTTGCTGTTTTTCTATGCATTCCATGACGTTTTCCTTAGGCGGCCCATATTGCCCCGATCACCCCTAATAGGAGAAACGTGGATCAAACAAGGCAGATCAAATTTTTATAACATTCTTGGTTATAACAGTACCTATTCTTGTCGCAACAACTCATCCGGTGGCCTAGCTATATTTGTTCGAGATGGTTTAAACTTCCATGTTAAGAATAACTCTACGGATAACGGGTATCATCATATAGCACTTGAATTACTGTCTAGTGTACGTATTATCGTACATGGCATCTATCGTCCTCCTGGCTATGATGTTAATCACTTTGTTAGTAATTTGGAAAATATTCTATCTTCGGTGGATTCCAAATGTCCCTGCTTCATACTGGGGGATATGAACGTAGCAGTCAATGATGTGGAGTCTCTAGGGACACAGAGATACCTACAACTATTATCATCTTATAATATGATCGTTACAAACACGCACATGACACGTCCTGCCAGCAATAACCTGCTCGATCATGTTATTACTCAAGCCAACCACTCCGAATGTGTTAAAAACTTCACAATTGACTGTAATCTGAGCGACCACTGCTACATTCTGACTCAGTTTAGTACTAAAATACACAAGACTAGCAAAACGCTGAACAAGAGAATGGTGAATCATCGGTTAGTCAACTCCAACTTTCAAATGTTTCTCCAATCATTCGATTTCAACTCATTGAATCCCAATGATCGTAGGTATATCGCTTATTACTGATCACTATGCGCATCTGGTAAATCGTTTCTCGTCTACAGTATCAGTTAATGTCAAAGTTAAAACCACTACCTGTCCTTGGTACAACTTCGACATTTGGAAACTAAGTAAAATCTCGAACAAATTGTTTCAAAGATGGAAAAGAGATAGGCTGAATCAACAACTACAAAGCCTTTTAGATCACGCAAACAAAATGTTAGCTAAAGCCAAACATCGAGCCAAATCAGCTTATTACCAACGAATCTTTTCCTCTAGCAACCCTAAGCAACTATGGAGTAAAATAAACGAACTGATCGGAAATACTTCAAGCAAAGAAAAAGAACCCGATTTAGAAACCCAGGGCGTCGAAACCACCAACTCAAATGACATTGGACGCATCTTCAACAACTTCTTTTCTTCCATCGGGGAAAGTCTCGCTAGCAGCCTGGTTTCAGATGGAAACATCAATAAGTTCAACACGATGACAATATCTAACAGAACAATGTTCCTTCGACCACCATCGCAAGTGGAAGTTTCTACCATAATTTCTGGGCTAGATGTGTCAAAAGCTACTGGAATAGACGGTTCTCGGTTATGGCATTGAAACGAAATGGCGTAGCGTTGTCCACTATAATATGCAATTGCTTCAACGACAGTATTTCTATGGGCATCTATCCAGATTGTCTCAAAAAGGCGCTTGTATTTCCAGTTTTCAAAGGAGGAAATGCAATAAATCCAACAAACTATCGATCAATTTCTGTTCTACCGTCCATCAACAAAGTTTTTGAGAAGCTGTTATCGATGCGTTTAAATAGCTTCATGGATGCCACAGGATTGCTCTATCAGCGCCAGTTTGGTTTTCGACATGGATCGTCAACGGAAGTAGCAGTATTGGAATTGGCTGATGATATTGCTAGTTCAATAGATCGTAAACTGTCTGCCGGAGTCGTCTTTTTAGATCTTTCAAAGGCTTTCGATACAATGAATCATCACATTCTTCTCCAGAAGCTAGATGCGTATGGTATTCGCAAATGATTATCTTCGCAGCTATTTGACTAACCGTCAACAACAAGTTGTAGTATCTGAAATAAGAAGCACCACCTGTACCATTAGTTGCGGTGTCCCACAAGGCAGCAATCTTGGGCCATTGTTGTTTTTGATATACGTCAATGATATAGCAAAGCTGGAATTAAAAGGAAAACTAAGACTGTATGCGGACGATACTGCGATATTTTACGAAGCAACCAAAGTATACGAGTTGAGCGAGGATATGTCAACTGATCTACATATAGTTACCAGTTATCTGGAAAACAATCTATTAGCGCTAAACTTACAAAAAACCAAAACAATGCTATTTGGAGCTAAGGATACTCAGGGGCATCCAGTTTTGACTATTAATGGAGTCGTTATTGAAGAAGTAGACCAATTCAAATATCTGGGTGTGCTAATTGATAGCCAGTTGAAGTGGGACGCCCATATACGTGAAGTAGTTGCAAAGTGTTCATCATTATGTGGGATTCTTCGAGTGTTATCATCGTTTGTACCACAACAGGTTCTCTTGAAGATGTATTACGCCTTCATCCACAGCCGATACCAGTACGGTATATCTGCTTGGGGTTCAACGTACAATACGTACTTGAAGGAAATACAGATACAGCAGAATCAGGCTGCTTGGGCACGTCAGGAGTTAATCATCAATATTAACCTCCTTTTCCCGAGCAGCCTAGATAGCCGCGTAGTGTCGGTAGCGGTTGTTTCAACTGGCTAAGAATTAACACTACGGACTGCCTGTTCCGGTGGTAAAAGTCCACCTCACAGGTGACCCCTAATTTATGGTGTGATGCGTACCGTGCCTAGGAATGAATGGTTAGGGGGGTCTAAATAAAACCTAACCGCTAACGGAGCCTGTGGGGTACCAGGGCGCCCTCCACAGTATTGAGTCCTTCCTGTGCTACCCGGAGCAATGGTGCAGGTGACCTTGTGTTTCTCCGAGATAATCGGCTGCCCTTCTTCAGTCTCTATCCTGAGGCTTAATAAGGGTGGGATTATGAATATGTTGACATTTAATTTAAATTATCACCTATATGGATTCGCATTATGCGTTTTACACAGTGTTTTCTGTGCTCTTTCGCCTTTGGCGACTTTAAATAGATACCGATCTGGTTTTTTCGTTGCTGGTCTTTTTCGTGCTGAGATTGCAAAAAGCTTAATCCTGCCTAGTTTGGGTAGTGGCTACGGTTAGGTTAGCTCAGATCAATCTTCAGCATAAAAGAACAGCAACTATCAATCTTTGCAGACTCATGCAAAATGGTGCAGCCCAAGTGGCGCTAGTTCAAGAACCCTACTTTCGTAGAGGAAACTTCTATCTAGGTAACCTTGTGGACCCAGTTTTTGCTACTTTCAGCAAACTTGAAATGGCAAACTCGCGCTCCATGCCCCGCGCATGCGTGCTCGTTAATAAAGCAATCGTTGCTACACTCATATCTGAGTCAACTACCAGAGATGTATGTGCTGTCACAATCGATGTTTCTGTTGGTGACCTTAACAGGAAATACGTCTATTGTTCGGTATATTTACCACATGATGAACCATCCCCAACGGATGACTTCAAACGAGTTGTCGTACACTGCGTAACAAAAGGCCTTCCGCTGATTGTGGGCAGTGATGCCAATGCTCATCACATCATCTGGGGCAGCTCGGATATCAATTTGAGAGGCTCCAGTCTGATGGAATACTTAAGTAGTACAGACCTTGGATTACTTAACATAGGCAATCGCCCAACCTTCATGGTTTCTAATAGAGAAGAAGTGTTAGACATAACGCTCTGCTCGAATAGAATCAGTCACGAGTTGACGAATTGGCATGTATCCGATGAGGAATCATTATCGGATCATCGCTACATCTTCTTTGAACATTCAAATGTAACTGCGCAGACTTTGCGTTTTAGGAATCCCCGGTCAACAAACTGGGAACTCTATATTGAATTGGTTGCGACCAAATTTCATGGATATTCTCCGTCCATTGAAAATCCAAGTGATCTGGATGATGCCGTTGATACTACAACATCCTACATTATGGAAGCTTTTGAAGAAGCATGTCCTCTGCGGTCTGTAAAGACTACAAGAGGGACCCCATGGTGGAATTCCGATCTGACTAGACTCAGGAAACAATGTAGAAGGAGTTGGAACAGACGCCATTCAGCTGGATCAGAGTCGTTCAAGTCGGCTCGCAAGGCTTACAAGAAGGCTCTTCGTTCTGCTGAACGATCCGGCTGGAAAAACCTTTGTATAAATGTTTCCAGTTTGAGTGAAGTCAGTCGGCTGAACAAAATCCTTGCAAAGTCTAAGGATTTCCAAGTGAACGAAATTCGCTTACCTAATGGTGACTTTACTTCTTCCGATGAAGAAGTTTTAGAATGTTTATTCAATACACACTTCCCCGGTTGTGTGGACATAGCATCTACGGATGAACCAAATGTCTTTTCATGTAGTTACGAGTCTCTGGCCTCGGCTCGCAGTATCGTAACTACTGAATCGATTCAATGGGCACTTAATAGTTTTGCTCCTTTCAAATCTCCAGGAGCGGATGGGATTTATCCTGTTCTGCTCCAAAAGGGATTTGAGTTTATCAAACATGTTTTGAAAAAGCTACTTGTAAGCAGTTTTGCTACCGGGTACATTCCCAAATCCTGGCGTGATATTACTGTAAAGTTTATCCCAAAAGGAGGACGTGCGTCGTATGAGGAAGCGAAGAGTTTTAGACCAATCAGTCTGACCTCTTTTCTTCTGAAATGTCTGGAACGCATTATCGATCATCACATCCGTGATGTTTATTTGGCAAACATGCCTCTTCATGTGAATCAACATGCTTACCAATCTGGAAAGTCCACAGTGACTCTTTTACACAAAGTTGTATACGATATCGAGAAAGCATTCGCTCAGAAGCAATCCTGCTTGGGTGTTTTCTTGGATATTGAGGGTGCCTTTGATAACGTGTCTTTCGATGCCATATTGGAAGCCGCACGAAACCATGGGCTACCTACAATGATTACCAATTGGATTCATCAAATGCTCAAAAACCGACATCTCTTCTCGACATTGCGTCAAGCAGCGATTCGAAAATTGAGTGTTTGCGGATGCCCCCAAGGGGGAGTCTTGTCACCACTTTTGTGGAATCTCGTAGCAGATACGCTATTGAGGCAACTCAATAATAGCGGTTTTCCAACTTATGGATTTGCCGACGACTATCTAGCTCTGATAGTTGGTATGTGCATAAGCACCCTATTCGACCTGATGCAAAGTGCTCTTCAGGTAGTCGAGAGTTGGTGTCGCCAATATGGCCTTTCGGTTAACCCGAATAAAACATCTATTGTTCTTTTTACGGAAAGACGAAACCGCGATGGAATTCGACCTTTACGTCTTTTTGGCACTGAGATTAATGTGACTGATCAAGTAAAGTATGTCGGAGTCATTCTAGATTCTAAACTTTTATGGACAGCTCACATTGATTTCAGAGTCAAAAAAGCTTGCATGGCCTTCGGTCAATGCCGGCGAACCTTTGGTAAAACTTGGGGCCTCAAACCCAAATATATCAAATGGATTTACACAACAGTTGTTCGACCAATATTGGCATATGGATGTCTTGTGTGGTGGCAAAAGGGCGAAGTGAGAACAATCCAATCAAAATTGGGCCATCTCCAGAGGATGTGCTTGATGGCGATGTCTGGTGCGTTCTCTACAACTCCCACAGCAGCGCTTGAGGCCATTTTCAACGTTGCGCCACTACACATATATCTTAAACAAGAAGCACTTTCTTGCTCTTACCGTTTATGGGTACTGGATCTACTGGAGAAAAATCCAGTGAATCGTAGATCTACACACACTTCGTTGTTTCCACTTTTGGTGAATTGGGACAAAATTGTCCTTGCTCCAAGTGATCTCACAATTGCTTGTCACTTTCCTTACAGGACATTTACCACACAATTCCCTTCACGGGAAGAGTGGACGTCTGGCTATTTGGAAAGAAGTATATCAAACAATATAGTATGTTACACTGATGGCTCCCTTCTTGAAGGTAGAGCTGGTGCAGGAGTATATTCTCGTGAGCTAAGACTGAATCAGTTTTACTCACTTGGTAGAAACTGCACCGTTTTTCAGGCGGAAATATTTGCTCTTATGTGTGGAGTGCAATCAGCACTTCAACAGCGCGTAATGGGTAAAGTCATATACTTCTGTTCAGATAGTCAAGCTGCTATAAAAGCTCTCGCTTCGGCCAACTCAAGGTCGAAGCTTGTTATCGCATGTCGAACTCAAATTGAGGAACTGAATTCAGTCAACTCTGTAAACCTTGTATGGGTACCAGGCCATTCTTCCATCGCTGGAAATGAATTGGCTGATGAGCTAGCTCGCGATGGAGCATCGCATGACTTCATTGGCCCTGAGCCGGCTATTCCAATTTCGAAGTGCTGGGTGAAGCTTCAGATAAACTCTTGGGCGGCAACTCAGCACAAGCAATATTGGAATAGTTTGGAGTCATGTCGTCAAACAAAATTGTACATTACTGAGCCATCTCCAAGGGTGGCAAAGTATTTAGCAAATCTGTCAAAGCAGAATTGCAGTCTCTTGGTCAGAGCGTTGACAGGCCACTGCCGACTCAACTATCACATGGCAAATATTCAGCGTGCTGACTCATTTGTGTGTGATAATTGTGACTCCGATTATGGAACTTCGTATCACCTGATATGTAACTGTCCAGTTTTTTCGCAAATGCGATTCCAATTACTTGGTAAACACTTATTGAGTGAAACTAAATTCAGAAGCCTGAATCTTCAGGATATTCTGTTATTCTTAACCCGCTGTGGTAATGAGCTATAGGCTCTCTACGCTCATGCGTTTTGCAGTGCCCTTTTTAGGGCGCTGTTCGAACCCATTGTGGTATGGAGCTACATGCTCTCATTTCGCTTATGCGATTTTCCCTCTTCAAGGGACCCCACTCCTATTTCCTCCCATCTTTCCCTTCCCTTTCCTCTCCCATCGGGTAGATGATGAAATAGGCTCAAATATGGCGATGGCACAAATCTCCCAACTGGTGGGGAACGTGCCTTTGGAGCCGGCCTTCTGATACCTGATACCTGATACCGTCAACAACAAGTTGTAGTATCTGAAATAAGAAGCACCACCTGTACCATTAGTTGCGGTGTCCCACAAGGCAGCAATCTTGGGCCATTGTTGTTTTTGATATACGTCAATGATATAGCAAAGCTGGAATTAAAAGGAAAACTAAGACTGTATGCGGACGATACTGCGATATTTTACGAAGCAACCAAAGTATACGAGTTGAGCGAGGATATGTCAACTGATCTACATATAGTTACCAGTTATCTGGAAAACAATCTATTAGCGCTAAACTTACAAAAAACCAAAACAATGCTATTTGGAGCTAAGGATACTCAGGGGCATCCAGTTTTGACTATTAATGGAGTCGTTATTGAAGAAGTAGACCAATTCAAATATCTGGGTGTGCTAATTGATAGCCAGTTGAAGTGGGACGCCCATATACGTGAAGTAGTTGCAAAGTGTTCATCATTATGTGGGATTCTTCGAGTGTTATCATCGTTTGTACCACAACAGGTTCTCTTGAAGATGTATTACGCCTTCATCCACAGCCGATACCAGTACGGTATATCTGCTTGGGGTTCAACGTACAATACGTACTTGAAGGAAATACAGATACAGCAGAATCGATGTATGAAAGCCATTTACAGATTGCCATATCTGCAGCCTACAAACACTCTGTACACTGAAATGGAGCACAATATTCTTCCGATAGCAGGACTTTACACAATGAGGGCAGGAATAATAATGTTCAAGATAGTTCACAACATAAACTTGCACCACAACTGGATTTTCAGTACCGCTGCTCACCAATATAGGACCAGATAGGCTCATCTATTCTAATTCTAATTCTATTCTATTCTGTGCTTGCACAGCCAATATTGAAAAGCATCCTGGAAATACCAAAATTTCTTTCGGTATTCTCTTGTCAGCATTAATATTTGCAGCATATCAATGATATGATACAAATATTAAAACGGCCAGGCCCACTGTGCAGACTTGGGGTTTGAAGGTAATTCAAAAATAAACGGCGATCGGATTATTCACGAATGAATAACATGATAGACGGATAATTTTGAAATATTTTAAAGGAAGAAACGGGGACAACCGTACCAACCGTTCCATTTAGGGAGATAGGCAAAACCGGTGGGAGTGGCGTTGTTAGGAAAGTTAATGCGTACTCCATTGTTGTTTGTAATCCTTTCCTGGGATGGGACACAGGTATTTCTCCCGTATGTCCTGGCTCTAGAGCCTAGGCTTAAGCGCCCTTACTCGCTCTCTGAAACGATAAGAAAACTAATTCTGACCTCCCTCATATTTTATAGCAATCTATGACGTGATGTAACAATAATACAATGAAAACATTAAATGACACGGAACAATCTCACCAATTTCAGTCAGCTTTAGTATCAAATAATCTCTTCACTCAAAAGACTATCCGTTTCCGTAATTATCCATAACTCGCTCCTGTGTTACGTGTCCAATTTAGTTTTGGTTGAATATTACACACATTTAGCAGCATTTTACTTTTATCCATGCGTTATGGTTGTTTGGAACGCGTTTTACACACATTTTCAATCGTAGTAGGCGTTTGGTTTTTGAAAACGAAGCAACGTTTTCCTTTTACTCGTGGAATGTCACTTTTGTTAACACTAAACGCTGATATTCATTTTTTTTTTTCGAATTTCGAGATTAAACTCATAAAAGATAGGAGAATATTTTTCAAATTCTTCGTTCCAAACATGTTACAAAAATTTCCTTCAAACTACACATAATGATTCACGGTCTCTTCAATTAACTCTGCGATTAACAAATGCAATGCACACCACGGTTGTCTCAACATTTACGATCCGTTTTGCTCTATCCATTCAAATTTGTGTCGATCACTACTTAATCAAATATTAAAATTCTGGACTGGAAAGTTTAGGAACCATCAGCCGAATTTCACCAAACCGCAGATAAGCAACACGAGACAAAAAAAATACGGGTTAGAAATTTTCACGTCCTTTTTCGGAGCAGCACCACCAGCCTTTTCGTTTTTTCTCCTTTTAAAATTATAATCACCACGATAACGAGAAAAGCTCGATGCACCTCAACCTATGCTCAAATATTTCAGAAGAAGACACTTTTTTCGAAAACAGCACCAGCCGTTTCACCAGCCGAATCTTATTTTTTGCGGAGATGATAAAACCGTGACAGATCAATTTTAAATACACCCGTTTGCGCGCGCAGCTTACTGCGATCCCAAGCCGGACCAGATAGGCTCATCTATTACAAAGAAGTGGATTCAGAACTGAGATAGGGAGGAGGAGATTTGAGAATATGGAGCCAAGAATATATAATCAATTACCAGAAAGTATAAAAAATTCTCATTCAATTAATATGTTTAGGAAATGTTTAAGAATTCACATTAAAAATAATATAAATAACTTTATAATACGCTAGTAGTTAGAATTCCACAGCTAGTTCGCTAGACAATCATAAACGACCCTACTTTACTTTATACTAAATATATTCATTCTAAATGTTCCAGACCTGCAAGTACGCTTACCTGCGAATGCAGCGTTCGCTCCAAATCATCCAGACAATTGTCCTCCAGTGAGTTACCCATTCCTTCCACATCCTGCGCCTTGATCGCTTCACCAATTCCAGAATCAATCTCCTCCGGTGTGGTTATGCTGATTTTCGGCATTCTGTAGCTCATCGCCGTTGTGGTGGCCGCTGCTTTCGCTTTCATAACCAGCGACTCCAGCTTACCGGACGGAGACGTTTGCAACTGGTCGAGCTGGAGCAGTGAGCTTCTCCGTTTGCTGTTCCGACTGCTCTGGCCTAGGAGGAAATCCGGGGGGAGTGGTGTTATGGCTGATGATGGTGGCTCTACTATCATGTCCTGGCTGTATATGGCTTTCAAGCGAGGTGACGGTTGGAAAGCTGATTGCGAGGGTGGATCTTTGACGGGATCGCTTGGAGTAATACTTGGATTGGTTTGCGACGTCTGTTTTTCTGGTGTTCCTAGAAGAGTCGATGAAAACTCGGGACGAAGGGAAATTTCTCCCAACGTTGAGAGGGATGATATGTTAAGAGTGCTGTTGACTGGTGGGGGCTTCGATTTGGGTTTGCCATGCGCTGTTATTTTGTTTAACATTGAGAGAGGGTTCATTTTTTCCTTGCGCGCAGGTTTTGGAACGGCAAACACGTTGCCTGGGCTTGCAGGGGCTACCTTGGGTTTCTTAGCGGAACGAGGGGTTTTGGGCAACTGATGACAAAAGCTAGATGATAGAAGTCGCATCCGGAGATTCATCTGATGAATTTGATCATCATCCAGTAGAGCAAGCCGATTTCTTTTAGATATTGGTCGACTGCCTGGTTCGCAGTCATCTTGAAAGTTGAGAGTGATTGGCGGAGTATTGAAGATTTTGTTCCTGATTCCAAGATCAGCGTTCAACTCATCAGCTTGATTTTGTTTTTGCAGTTCCTGAAATCTCGCATCTCCAAATGGCAAACTTCTTCGCAATGATGCTAATTCGTGGCATATACTATCGGATTTTACGACAACTTTGGAGAGTTCTTTCAATTCAAACTTGAGCGACTCAATGCTGCGAACAGAAAATCCTGACAAGTTCTGGTTTATATCCGGAACAAGAAATATCAAAATTTCAAACATTTTTACAGCGTCAATCTTCCCATTCTCATCGAACACTTCTCGAAAGTGGCAGGCATTATCGGGGAACAGAACTTCCAAACGATATAACGTCTCCTTGAGTTCATCTTCCTTGATTCCCAGTACAAGCTCCTTTGGCTCAAGCTTTCTTTTGGCCGTCACAATAACTTTGTTGTATTCAGTCGTAATTTCCTGTAGTCGTTTCCGCTTGGATTCAGTTTCTTCGAATCGTTTCCTGTTGATTGTTCCCCATAGTTCGATCAGCTTTTCGTAACTCATTTGTTTTGCTGGTCCTTGGCATTCAGCGAACAAGTTTTCAAGCCATTCATCTATTCCTTGAATTCTGCTTTGAATTACACCAACGTCTTTTTGGATGGCTTCCCGAATTTTCGTCCCAACATCCTCCCATTCTTGATGATGTTCCAAGAGCTGCACTACATTAATTTTGCAGATTATCTTGCCTCCAGTTTGCACACCAGTTCGTCTCAGTTCTTCCTTCGTTACAAACTTGATCAGCACCAACAAAAACTTCATGAACTTCAACCCGCCCGGAAGAACCACCGTGTGAGCCTTGATCTTTTCCATATCCAGCTTTCCTCGTTCAACCAAGTTATTCACATACTCCACGGTTGAACTACGGAAGGCACTTTCCGCATTCTTGTCGAAAATAGGCCAGTAGAACCGCTTCCGAAACTCCTTGGCGTCGTACACATTAAACAGGAAGTGCAGAACGTGAATAAACGCCTTGGTGTTCGGCTTCAGGAACATTCCCTAGAAAGACGTTCAATATAGAAACGGTATCCTGTTTTCTGTCACGGGGTAACTTACCTTGGCGAACACGGCTCGAAATTGTTCCGATGGTGGATTCCGCTTGGAGAGCACCGTCAAACAATGGAATATCGCTGCATCCAACTGTTCCTCCGCTGCGCCCACATTTGCCGAACTGGATGGCGTGTTTAGTCGCTTCATACTGATGGTTCTGTTCATGTCTGTAGTATTTCACTCCTGTCTCCATTAACAACGCAAAAATTCTTTATAAAAATCACAATAATTTCAGATGAAGAAAACGGTCAGCCATCGAATCGAAAAAAAACCGCGACGGTGCCGCTTTTTGAATTCACTGAACAAACTGTCATTGAAAAATGAAAACAAAACCCAAAATGCATCCCACAGCCAAACTGACAGCATTTTAGGGCAACTTCTCCGGTAACGGTCCAAATCGTACAACCAAAATCCAACTTTTTACGAGTGCTAAATGGCTGCCTCAAGCAGGCTCACTTTTTGGTAGGGATCAAACGGTATGACGTTTGGCTTGGGTCGGTTCTATACAGGCCCATGACAACCATATATCGATTATTAAACATTAAACAAAACTTCGCATTCTGATTGCACTCTCGATTCAAATTACCCGAAAATGAGTAAACACATGGAGATGTTGACTACAGGGGACTGACACGGCTGTCATCCTGCATACATTTCGGCTCTTCGTCACATCGTTTTGGTACTTCGCGTTTTGGTACCCACTTTCTGGTTGGTTTACCCTAACCTTGCTCCTAATTTTCGAGTATACGGCTCATACGCTGCTAGTGCTAGATTCTGGCAATTAAACATATCGCATTGAATTGTCGTATTTGATGACGCTTTTCATTTGTTCATCATTTTGTTTAATGTTTTACGCATCAGCGAGGTATTATTGATGTCTCCTACCCATAAAAACATATTTTTGTCCTTCCCAAAACAATGAAAACAAGAACACTGGACGCCATGTTGAATTGACGTAGGGTTGGTAAATATTGGCTCATGTCACCCCCCTGGTTGACTACGCTAAAAGTCGTCCCGTGCCATGGGCCTGGTTCTATATAAAACCGACCCAAGCCAAGGGTCAGATCGCCTGTTCCCTACCAGAAAGCGAGCCTGCTAACGGCAGCCATTAGCGTTTTAGAAAATCTGGATAGTTTTGTTCTATTGGGCGAGGTTTATAGAGCGCTGCATATGACGAGCCTTACCTCACTTATTTGACAGCTGCTGGTCCTGTTGTTTACGTTTCGGACTTAAGCCCCAAACACAATGTAAACGGCAGCACGGTACAACGGCAAAACGGCAAGCCCATTTTGATCTACACTATACTTGTCAAATCCATGTTAAATCTGATTGAGTCGACATCGATCAAAACATTGAAATGTCATTCAAGTCGGTGTTGCCGTTCTTGCCGTAATGCCGTTGCATTGTGTTTGACCCTTTAGTCGTTTTTTCATCTTCGCATTTCTATCACCAGTATGCTGATGGTGACGATTTTCCACGGTAGGAAGATAGAATAACACGATCCGTGGGTATCTGCAGTGGATTTGACTTCTCCTCGCAGCAAACTTTCACGAAATTAAGAATGATTCGAAAAAAGTACTAATGGCTCATTCATTTATTTCATAACGCTTAAATTGTCCATTTTTGACACCCACCCACCCCCTTGTAACGCTTTTTGTATGAACATTTTTCAGTTTTTGTATGGGCCGTAACATTGTTAGAACACCCACCCACCCCCTTCAGCGTTATGAAATTTGTGAAGGGGCCCTAAGTCCAAACTGTAAACAACAGGACCAGTACCTGTCAAAATTGATGCGTGACGTCACAGTGCAGTGGAGTATTAGGCTGCTTCCTTGCTTAAGCGCTCGCACCGGCAATTTTCAGCAGACCAGAAATGCGTTTGATTTTTCCATGTCTGTTGTCGAAATCAGATTGTTGGAAATTATTTCTGTCAAATGTACCAGTCCATGGTAGTTTCAAGAATGGGCGTAGTCAGCTACAATAATAATAATTTTTACCACAGAATTTTTTCCTGTGCACTGTAAATACAAAATTCTCACCGTGTGCCCATTCTGACAGCATTTCGACCAAACACTTAACGAAAGAAGTGCAAAACGCACTCCTGGCTTTTGACGAAAAGAAGTAGATAAACAAAAATCACGCACGATAAAAACGCAAAACCACGACATTCTCAAACGCGAAGAACCACACTTTTGTCGCTCTTTCGCCATATAGAATGAGCAGTGATCCGGAAAAAAGTAATAATAATTCCGACTTGAGACATCATATCCGATTCAACTATTGCCGCACGCGTCCGCTGTATCGTAAGTCGAAAAGACCCACCGCCGTAAAGGTAAGTAGCTTCCTGACTGCTTGTCCCCAACATGTTTTGTTATTGGGGTTCAAGGTCGATGTTTATACACACGCCCCTCATTATTCGATTCGAATTCCTTTTCCCGTCCTGTCAGGTGTACTCGGTTGCGAACGAATCGCGGCATTTGCTTGTGTTCGGTGTCCCCCAGATCAACCTCGCGAAGGAATTGAAGGACCAGCTCCGGCGGCACGGCCATATCCAGCTGCTGCAAAACGTCACCGACGATATCAAGGCTTCCGGAAGTTGTAAGTTTTGCATTATATTAATAGCTTCTTGGGTCTCTGGCATCATTTAGGGCTAGCCGTCAAGTGTTGCCAATTCATCTGACCATCGTCAGAAAGGTCTTTATCGAGAACTTTATTTATTTAGATAGTTTAACAAAAGTGCTCTAAATAATTAAAGGTTTTGTAAAATGCAAAAGTTATGTCCTCCAGGCTTATTCCACGAGTCAGGTGAGGTGAGACGTCTCCAATGAGTCGAATAGTTGCGATTTGATTAACATTGACCTGATCAAAAGTTTTGTAACTAAATGAGTTAAATTTCAAGACGAATTACATTATTATAGAGGCTTTCAGCCTTAGGCGGGTTCATAATTTTAGATCTATTATAATGAAAATGATCTTTAAAGTCAATGTTTTCCTTATTCTGCTTGCTGTGCATCATGGTGCTAAACTCTAAGAGTTTGTTAAACAACTACTCCACCGGTTCTTCAGGCATTTATTCTCAGATCCTTCGAGGAAAAGCTTAAGATATTCGTTTGATTAATTAATCCCTTTTTTCTAAAGATTTCTTTTAAGAGATTCCTCCACCAATTTCTTCCAATTGTTTTATAAAACTCAAGAACTCAAGATTTTTTCTTGAATTGGCTTCTGGAAGTCGTTCAGGACTCCACCCCAAAAACTCTTTAAAACTAAAACAAAAACAACTAAAAAAATACTTTCCTCTGTATTAACAATTTCAGTTGACGTAGAAGCATTTACAGACGTATTCTATGCTAAATTCGAGAAATTAGACAAAGCCCGTCGTGCGAAGAAATTTTTAGACGCCAAAAACTTCTACGGAGGAATTCTCCACATCTCCTACGCCCCGGAACGCGAATCTACGGCTGATCTACGTCAGAAACTAGAACAGCGAAAAAGGGAAGTCGAGTATCGTTTACATACGAATCAATCGGTTCCAAAAAGACCCGTAAGTTCGGAACCAAAAGCACTTATTGGTCCAATGCCGCCGAAACGGTCGAGAAAGATTTGAACAGGAAAAAGGATTGAAACTGGCAACAAAGTTACCAAACAATAGAAGAATCTGACATAACAACAACAATTTTTCGTGCCTGGCGTCAAAACCGCCATTGATGATTTATTGTGCTCAAACTAGTTACAAACAATAGTCATGAAAATCCCAAAAGAGGTAATTTTGTGAACAAACTTCTACAGATTGGGAGGAAATAATTACGAGTATGATCTTTACAGGTTCAGTGTCGAACATGCGGACAGGTGTTTTGCTGTGCGAAATGTCGACAAAAGCACGAAGACAAATCCCACCAGGAGGTGCAAGCCATACGACAAATTTGCTACATTTGCAACAATCGGCCGTTCCCGCTGCGAACTGATACCAAGATAACAACAAGCAATGTACTGATCCAACACCTGATGACCGAGCACTTGCCGCTGCGTTGCAATCGGTGCTCAAAGGTAAGGCGCTCGCTGTTCCATGTTCTGCTTAGGTCTTGTAACCTTCCGTCTGTGTCAAAAAAAAATACGTTCTCAGTGTTTTGAGACCATCTTGATCTCAAATGCAAACCATGATAACTTCGCGAAATCTGAACAGATTTTGATTACCCTGCTGTTTTGGAAAGAGAATTTAATTTCATTTACAAAAAAATAAGACAATTCAAAAACGGTGTTTGATTGCGAAGAGATCAAAAGGGAAAATAGCGAAATTTAGACACTTTCTACGCTTCGGAAAAGTGTTATAATGTGTAATTTGTTTATTTATTTTAAATGATAACTTGTTAGTTTACACTTACAGTTTTTTTTAAATATACTTTCTCCAATGGAGATTTGGTAAGCAAGGTAAGGGCCGCCGTGTTACACATCGATTAGTTGGGAATTTAAACCCATGGTAGCGCTAGCTCACGAAACATTCACTGACTGTCTTGAGCAACCATGATTGTATTTTAGGATGTTTCTGTATTCTGATTTGTTCTAATCAATGTTGCTCATTACTAGTGCATTTTACAGTAGTACATTTTACAACTAGGAGGCGTTAGTAAGCTATAAACGATGGTAGAGCCAAAAATCCGGTATGTTCGACAAAGTTGCTCATTAGTTTTAAGACCACTACTGCCCATAAACGCATAGTAGTCCCATGTGAATAGGAAATCCAGCAAACATGGGACTGACATGCGTTTATAGGCAGACTAGGAGGCGCTAGTGAACATTCAAAATTTCAAACTTACATTTCGGCCGATGGAAATCACATGTTTTCGGTGAAGTTGTTCCCTCTACCAAGGGACACTGCAGGTCTAATAAGTTCAACATTGTAACCACTAGGAGGCGCTAGTGAGAATCTAATGTTTGGAACTTATATCTCACGACGCAGAACAGTTAAAAAGCCAATGCAAACTAGTTCGTTATGTTTAGTCGTTGCATGCGTAGTAAGTTCGATATTCTGCTACTATGGAGCGCTAATGTGCATTGGAAATTTAAAACTCTCATATCTGCTAATGAAAATTGATAAGAAAGTTGAAAGTTGGTTCTTGTTTGAATAGGTTTGCCTTTTGTTACTCAAAGGAGAACGTTAAAAATTGTATGTAGTATACTAGCTTACCCGACGTGGCTAGCCACGTTCCAACGAAATTTTAAGGGTATGAGCCGTTTCACCGATTCGTTTAACTTTCATTTAAAATTTGACGGCTCGATAGTTATTTCCCCTCCAGTTGAAAGTAACCCTGCTCTGAAGCATGATTAAACTTGACAGTTCGAAAGTTATTTTCCGCTCCCCAGAATTTGAGAATAACTAACCCTCTGTCAACTTTGTTCAGAAATAACTACTCGACTGTCAAAGCTCAAATGGGTTGACCGCGAAGTTTAAGGGAAATGTCAAATTTTAACTAATAGTTAAACGAACTGGTGAAACGGTTCACAGCCTAAAGCGAAAAGCTACCTATAATCTTTCAAATCGCATGTTACTGATGACCTCAAAATCGCCTTAATTTATCAAACTGCTGTAGTGTTCTAATCTGAAATAATTATAGCCTTCTATGCTGTTGTAGTGTTTCTTATGTTGTGAAATATTTTAAAAGATTCTATGAATAGGGTGATATTCAAAACTGAAAAGGCAATAAATATATGGCTCTTTTTCAATAGTAGTAAACGCGAAATGCTGAAGCAAAGAAAGTCTCATGGAAGATGAACTAAACACAAAAAGTTATGCATTCACTTTACGCTTGATTTCTAATCACTACTTTTTCGATCCAGTTTCCTAATGGCTAGTAATTTAAGTTTTTCATTATTTTCCATACGTTTTGACAGTTCTTAACTACCATTCTTCCATGCGCTTGTGTTGGAACTTTGAGAAATTTGAGAATCCGGCGTAGCGAGATCAGTGAGTGGAATACAAACATCAGTGTCGCCGCTCGGCGGCCAGTAAGAGAAACTGAATGTTCGAAAGGTTGTTGTCTGTAATTTTTGTCGCTGGCGCCAACTGTTAGCGTGTAAGACCAAATAAACAGTCATTACCCTATTGGAGAGTAGAATCGTACCAAAAAATCTAGCATATTCTCCAAAATAGCTGCTGTAGTGTAGTATGATTCAT
This sequence comes from Aedes aegypti, assembly GCF_002204515.2. NCBI lineage: Eukaryota > Metazoa > Arthropoda > Insecta > Diptera > Culicidae > Aedes > Aedes aegypti. The sequence goes on from NC_035109.1 coordinate 151,687,934, forward strand.
CGTCATTTTTCAAAATTACAGTTGTGAAAAGACCATCGACTCAGAAAAATACCATGTTTTAAGGAATGTTTTAAATAATCATCATAGTAAGCATACAATTTTGCATTAAGTTTGCATCCATGAGTCGATATCGAGTCATTGAGCATCGACTCTTGGAGCACCTTGGAGGTTTCAATGTAAATTAATAAAACTCGAATATTTGGCGCACAGTCATCTCATTTATGTTTATTCTGCTTTTACATATGTCGAACTCGTTTTTGAACCTGAGATGGAACTGGAGAAACCGTTTCACATTTTCAACTCACACCCGATAAAAATTCGACTGAACTGCAATTTGCTTGAAGTTGATATATTGACGTTTTGATCACCAACTAAATTTCAAATCAGACGACAATGATGAAATGTTCGAGAATATTCTACGAATTGGAATAGACCAATCCAGTTGCCTGCGTAGTAGTGCAATGTTGACAAAATTTTCTTTGTTTGCTGTGAGAACTGTCACAACATTGCTTTTGTTTGCTGTGAGAATCCAAATATAAACATGATTGCTGCAAAACAACCACTTCCTTGTTGGCCTGCCGTTGACCGAAAGCTTAATGACGTCAAACAAACATCGATACGTTTTCATTCTGAGGAAATCGACTTGTGTAAGATTGATTGTGCGTTGGTGTTCGTGGCAGTTTGCTTGGGGACCTCTATGAACAAAGTTCAAGAAAACTCCAGAATATTCTGCCAAAGCGCTATTGTAGTACTCCACAATTTGCAATTGTAATGTTCCAATATTAAAAGTACCTTTATAGTGCTCTTCAATTGTTATTGTAGTGCTCAACGAAACTTTTCGATGAAACATTTCAAAGCGTTACTGACAGACAGACAACTCTGAGATTTTATATATATGATATCAAGATGTAGATCAATTAGAACGGTTTTGAAATGTTGGCTGCTCATTAGCGCCTGCAAGTTGCACAATTCTGAATTTGTTTATTTATTTATTTATTCATTTATTTATTTGTTTTTGATCCATCTGACATAAAATTTGTCTTAATGAATATAAGTAAAACTAACAAACGAAACGAGCAACAAACGACAACATTACATGAAATGCACACTTAACTATGTCTAAAGTATTCAGCAAATTGATTACGAAGCGTCCTCATAGTGATGTTAAAAACGAAGAGATGATAAATTTCGTTACCATATATCTAGTTGGGCTATGCTGTTCGTACAGAGTGTTCCGACTGCCGAGAGTCGAGATTAACAAAATTCCGTCTCCGGATCGTAGATGCTAACATCAGCCAGAAGGTATGGCGTATCGATGTCCCCTTTAAGCAACTTGGCTACAAAAGCGGCTTGGGATACACAACGACTATTCTGCAAAGTATCAATCCCCAATAAACGACAGCGGTCTTCGTAAGGAGGCAGGTTATTGGGATCACGCCAAGGAAGATTTCTAAGGACGTGGCGCAGAAATTTTCTCTGAACAGATTCAATTCGGGTAATCGAGCTGGCGTGGAACGGACACCATACTATCGCAGCAAATTCCAGAATCGAACGAACTAGAGTGCAGTAAAGGGATCCCAGACACAGCCGGTCGCTGAGACCTTCTGTTACCTTCAGAACAAAACCAAGCTGTTTGTTTGCTCATTGAAGTGGTAGTTGAACGTGAATTCTTCGTCTAACCAAACGCCCAAATCACGGCCACGTTGTACTCGTTCAAGCGATGCACCAGATAGCGTGTTTTGGAAACGCTTTCGGTTAAACGATATAACTTGGCATTTTTCAATGCTCAACGTCATGCAGTTTCGTGAACACCACGCTTCGAAAGCATTCAAGAATCTCTGAACTGCCCATACTCGCATAACAGTCCCATATTAGATTTCCTATATAAATGGGACTGTTATACGAGTATGGGCAGTGAAGGTGATGGCATTCATCCAAGGAGTCGACGATCACATAGACTTTTGTATCATCTGCGTAGAAAAGTCTAGTCCCGGGCGGCAAGACTAGAGATGCGTCGTTGATGAATAGCGAGAACAACAAAGGCCCAAGATTGCTGCCTTGTGGCACTCTGGAAAAATTGTAAATGAGCTCGACTCATTAAAGCCTATTTTCACGCATAACGATCGGTTGGTGAGATATGATTCAAACCAATCGATGAAGCTATCGGATACGCCACATTCGCGAAGTTTTTGTAGAAGGATTCCGTGGTCAACACGATCAAACGCCGCCTTCAAGTCCAGATACACTGCGTCCACCTGTTTACCAGCATCGATCGTTCGTATGCATTGCGTTGAAAACTCAACGAGGTTAGTAGCGAACGATCTTTTCGGGAAGAAACCATGCTGATCACTGCAGCTGTTTGTACTGTTTGCAGCTATTGCATAAGGAGTCATTGATGATACATAATTTCAAATACCTTTGAGCAGACACATAGTGAAGTAATACCACTGTAATTACTCACGCTACGTTTGTTACCTTTTTTATGCATTGGAAATAGGAACGACATTTTGAACAGCTTCACCAAAGGTATTAGCAAAAGAAATGCGAGAACAATTTCAAACCATTTGCCTCGATTGAAAGAGACATTCGAAAATGTAGAAACAAAATCTAAGCAAATTAATACAATTTGGGTTTTTTTTTCGCGACCCACCAGAGAACTGCTCACGACCCCCCTGAGGGTCGCGACCCACAGTCTGGGAACCTATGGACTAGGAGAAGTGGATGAGCACTTGTCAAATTTCATACAAAATCTACTTTTTCTCAGCGATAGGTTCATCCCTCATTCATGCTAGGTAAACCACTTCTCCTAGCCTATACTCCTAGAGAGGCTTTGCCTCCTTGTGAGATTCTAAGCAGAGAGGCAACGAAAAATGAGAGAGGAAGATGCGACACAAAACACAACGTAGAAAAATTCCATCAAAAAAGTGTGCCATCACAACTCCGTGAGGCCTGTTTTGTTCGGATGGGACACTTAAGAGTTCTTTCGTAGTATGTGTAAGGGTGAGCATCAAAGCAAGAGAGAAAGAGTGCCAGAACAAATCCTCGCATTTCAATGCACTCTCAGTCAAATCGCTTGAGGATAGTCCATAGGTAACACAGAATGAACACATGAACTAATTCCACTGGACTTTCACGTAGCAGCTACGTGATTTTCTACGTATCTGTTACGAAGTGTTTGAATGGATCCTGTATGATGTTCCAGTAAATCTTACTAGAAGTTTTTATGGAAATTACACCTATTTCTCGCGATTAATACTCGTAGCTGATTTGATTTTTTTTCCATTGAGCAAAACAAAAACATACATTTCTAATAGGATGTTTATTTCAATGCTGTATTCACAAACTTTCTGGTGAAAACATTCTACGTAGGCAAATTTGGGATATATATTCCAGTACAACTGAGCTTGTGCTACTTGCAGTTCCTCCTGGTTGGCACGGTCCAGTGATTTTATGCGCTGCTATTGATTATAGTGGAAAGAAAAATCTTCGGTGACCAGTAATCTTGAACTCCACGCTACATTTACAATGTTTGGTACCTACAGGTTAAAAGTTGCAGTTTCTCTGCATCACATGTATTTATCGATAATCGCAAATCACAGATTTTTTTTGTGGTGTTCAGTTGGAGCTGCCTGACAGCTTAACTTGTCAAGGCAGAACCCTCGGTCTGGCTTTTCCAAAGTTTCCCCTCTACCAGGACCAATACTCAGACGGACTAGGCTATGGTGCCCACATGAACACTGTTTTTTTATTAGTATTGTGACATGATAGTTTTTGGAAAATACCCATATTCTCTTGCTTCTGAGAAAAGGGAGCATTGTAAAAATCAGCAGCTTTATCAGAATTTGTTTGAAATAGTAGTGTACTAGTGTCATTGCTAATACTGTCTAGTCGAAATGGTTTTGAATAATTTGTCATTCAAGTGCTATTCTGATTACTCCTGTCTTTTACGTAAGATTAGAGTCTTAAATATCAATTGTCGTGAAGTCATAACAAAACTAGGCTGTTTAGTAGTAGTTCTAGTTAATTTAATTTTTTATTGTTAAAAGTATTTATTGGTCATTACGTTCATATATCCTTCAAGAAAAAAGTCACTTTCCTTATCCTTATCTTATTTCTCGAACCTAGCAAGTGAACCCTAATGATCGATCTCAGCGTCTTACTTTCCATAGTCATTTTTATAGTGAATATTTAAAAGTAAAGTTACCTTAGGCTTTTATAACAGTCTCCTACAAGATTCAATTTTCGGTGGCAAATGCAATGCTTCACAACGCCTACTTTCTACATGTAATTTTTTTCACATGTAAATGTTGCAGAATGTCCGTTGGATCACATCCGAGATATAAGTGCGTCTATGCCATATGAATTATGACGCGGCTTTAAGCAGAAAAATGCCAAAATGTGATACCGCCACTACAGGTTACGCCTTTGGTTTCCATCATATGGGTTAGGATTATGCCCTCCCATCGCGGCAAGGTCGCATAACCAAGGGGAGGGAAGTTGGAAAATATTCATGTACAAATAAAAAAAAAACTCACGGAAATGTAGCAACGTATTCGTATATCGGGGCACTAACAAAACAAGAGTCCTTCAAAGTCAGAGTCTTGGGTCATAGTGTCTCTCGAACACATACAAAAGGTTAATCTTAACTTTTGTGTTTTTCAGGTGTTTCTCACTATTTCGGATTTCAAAGCCATTGTACGATGCACGCCTTTCGGAGAGAACAATGCCAACGGTGTAGGTCATGCTTGCAGCTTGGAGCACAGCCCAAATATACCCACCATTATGGAAACGCCTGTTGAAAACTACGGCGAAGTGGACAACAAGGAGAACATTGACGAAAACGGAAGTTTATCGGATCAATCAAGTGCCAATCGGAGTGACAAGTTGCGCCCAGCGACGGCAATCAAAGCCAAAGCACCTCCTGCGAATGTATTAAAAGGACCAAAAATATCTGAAGAACTACTCGCGATAACGGATCCCAATGAGCAGATCGAAGAACCAAATGAAGCCCTTTTGACACCGCTATCGAAAATCAATCTGCGATGGAAGCGTAAGAGTCAAACCTTCGATAGCTTGAATGGTTCCAGTAATTTGTCCGCATTCAATACGTCTGAGGTTCCTAACAGTGCAAGACAGAAGCTGGCTCGTACAACTTCAACGCCAATGATGCATGGATATGGTCCTAACGCCAAATGCTCCAACGACTCGTATTCCAGTGCCCTGGGACAAATGTCTAGCATCCACCACAGCGCCAGTGAATCCTCGTATGTCAAGAACGATGACCACACGCCAATTTCCCCGGCATCCTATGAACTGGAAAAAGTTCGAGCCATTATAAAAAGTCGCTCCAAAGTGGCTGCCACACCGCTCCGTCAGGTCATGTCCAAGAGCATTCAACGAGCGATAGCACAGCATGGTCGCTACACGAAAATGGTGGCACCAGGAACTCAGCGAAAAATGAGCTTCAATTCAACGGGGAGTAGTGCAACGAATAGTACCGTAGGATCTCCATCCCGAAACGCACTGGATCTCCGAACAACTCCGGTGCTGAAAAGATCCTCCAGTGAGACCTGCGTTGGAGGTCGGAAAAGTGCCAAAGTAAGCTACCTCCAAAAAGCTCAAAGCGAAGAGTCTGGCCTGTACCAACCGTGTGACATGACTGAGTCCCAATATTTCGACGCACACCAAAGCGAAACATCATTTGAAGAGGATGGCAGTGTGAATCAGGAAAATTGTAGCAATCACAAAATCGACGAGCAGAGTTTGATAGCCAACGAGCTGGTAAATCTCAAAGCCTTCCCCAGCTACTACTATCAGGACACCCCGAAAATAGCTGGTGGTATACTCAAAAAAGTTATATCGTTCACTACGCCAGAAATGACCCGAATTGGTGAGCACGAACCCGATCCAAACGAATCTTCAGATCTTTGGGCTACGCCATGTTCTGTCCCACCGCGAAGTTTCAGTTGCTCGGCACTCCAAGAAACGGGCCTAAATTCGTTCGTAGCCGAAACCAGCTGCGACGACGTATTCCTACCTCCAACTAGATCCAAATCCTATAGCAAATTGAAAGCGGATCCCGCCAACACAATACCGAACACTGGTAAGCTGTGGACCATAGTATCGAATGTTATCAGACTAGCGTCCCGGTCGGATGTCCGCGACGAGTTGGGCACCGAAAGTTCCGAATACTCCAGTGCATCGGACAGTGGCGGAGGGTCTACTTTCCCAACGAGTCTGGTGCGGAAAGCGACTTCCTTTGCTGGATTTCTAAGAAACCGACTCCCGGGACGACAACACCAAACTAGTACCTCACCCGAAATGGACGAGCTTCCATCGCCTTACCGTTCGGGAGCATCGGACGGTAGCACCAAACGAAGACGAACCAACTCCGTGTACACCAGACCGTCTTGCGAAACCGTTGCGACGCGCCCCATCTCGAGCCCATTGGCCAAGAGAAAGCGCATCCAGGGAAGGCAACCGATTGAACGCATGCGAAATAGTAGCCGTGGAAGCAGTGGAAGCGATTTTTAATCAACGGGCACCAGAGGCAATCCTAATCTACAAACTTTACTTACTGTTCTTTCAAATGTCAGTCAAAGTAGAACCTATTAAGTCTAACAGTAAAATTTTCAAAATGTATATTCTTGTGCAAGTATCTGTGTATTGCGTACGAGACATTCATTTTTTCTCATTTGGTGCCATAATGTCAGCATATGATACAAATAAATACAGTAAAAAATTATAATTTCAGTCTCAAAACGAGTATTAAACATAATATCAAGGCCTTGCAAAATTTTACCGGTTTTGGGAACTTTTTTTTCTTTATTTTAGTGTTTTTTAACTTAAAGCTAGTTCAACACTCGTCAGAAGAGGTCACCGAAATGGTGCCTCAAAAAGAAGAAGAGTACCCTTAAGGGGTGCCGCTTTCGAGCCCAGCCAAGGGGTCTCGCCAAATACAGAGTAACGGTATTTTAGTTGACTCACTGGACAGTCGACCTGTCGTTTTACATGTAACACCCACAGACATTCTTGATTTGAAATATGCTAATTGTAAATGCGCACCGAATAATATGAAACTTCCTTAATTTGAAAAAAAATGATAATCTAATTTCGTATAGCCGCCGACTTTGGCGGTGGACATCTACTTAGGCGGACTAAGATGGCTTGTAGTGTTGGGTCATACTTGTCCGTACAAGTTGATAGCTTTTAGGAACCCTATTAAAGTTGACACGGTGGCCGTATCGTTTCCTAGGGCGCTGCGGATACTTCCCGAAATTCCGAAGGATCTCCGGGCTGATTCATATTGCGGACATGTACACATAAAGTGCTCGACGGAGTTCTGAACGCCGCAAATTGAGCACATCCGTCTGAAAGGACCACGGGAGATGACTCATTGATCGTGGAGAAGAGGACAATCCACACTGGTCCAGGAAGCTAATTTAGGCGGACATGAGGTTTTCGTCAAGATTTATTGATTTTAGAGCCATAGATTATTCTGAGAATATGTTCAGAATTTTCAGTACTACAAAATGTACGGAACAAAAATTTTTTTACGGTGATCGCAAGAGTGACGCATACGCCAACTTTTTTATTTTAACGAATCGTAAGTTGGTATGTTCAGCAAAGTTGTAGCAAATGATCATAGAAACAACTTTGCCGAACAAACTTTTTCTCGGTTTTGCTTCAGAGCCGAGATAATTAAGTATTTTTAATAAAAAATCGTTTTTTGTCCTTAAGTGTTTTATTTTTTAGTTTTATTGGCCTACTATGTTCTAGAAAGTTTTTATACTTATCATTTGCTACAACTTTGCTGAACATACCAAAGTTGTATTTCTTATGGTATTCATGTTATTTGAGTTTTTCATCTTAAAATTAGCTATTTTTTATGCCTTGTATCTCAACTATGAGCACCTCAAAAAAATATATCTTCCCACCAAATGATTTTGCAGTCTTTCAAGTATCTGTGAGCAAAATTTGGAGAAGATGATATTTTTCTATCTCGTTTAAAATCGATTTTACTAATAGACGATATGAGATAAATCCATATTTATTGAACATGTACGAATCACAAAAGTCATGGCTACCTAAGCATATCAAACCAAAAGTAACACGTGTATTTATATAGGAATATAAAGTACATCGTTTTTCAGTTGTTTTCGATTAACTTGGAAGCTTCTGCAAGAAATTCATCGTCTTTTCCTCTACCTGTATTTAATCTATTCCTAAACAAGATCACCGAGTTGGAAGTCAACATAAGCCGTATAAAATACTTATACAAAATTTACAGTCCGATTGAATTCTGTCGCATGATTTTCCCAGAATCTCCTGATGGATTTATTCCGCATTTTTTATGCTTCTTCGGCGACATGCCGGACAACATCACTCCATGCGAAAGTAGTTTTTGCACCGTTGGAGAGAGTACATACCAATCGTAGAACTGGCGATACTAACAGTATGTTTCTGACAAAAACTGTTCAAATGCCTCCTAGTTAATCTTCCGATTAAAGTTGACCACTTTTAAAATGATTGAGATCCGTGAAAAGAAGTTATTACAAGTGCGGAAACGCTAACAAAAGTGCGCAATTGAATCAAATCGGGTAGGTGTCTTCGGGGGACTAATTCTTCGTAAATCGAAGAATAAGTGCTCTGAAGACACCAACAGGATTCAATGCAATCCCTCAATTTTATTTACACTTTCGGACTTATGAGGCCGCACTTCGCAGTTCAGTAGTGAAAGAAATAGGGGGAGATCCCCCAGTGCCGGACAGCACCCAATACCGGACAAAGTCGAAACATTGAGAAATCATGGTCCAATCAAGAAGGTGTATTAGTAGAAAAGAAAGCTATTATGGAGACTAATGTTTGCGTAGAATAACACATCCTTGAAATATGCATGCCTTTTTAAAAAAGTAGAAAAGTTTGAAAATCTTTAAAAAAATTACGTATCCCCTTAATTTTGAGCCTATTTAGTAATTATTTTGAATAAGAAAAAAATACTTTGGATCAAGCAAGCATGATCGAACATAATCCTAATTTGATAGTATGAATGTATTTTGTACAATAATCGAACTAAATATGAACAAATTACAGTTTTGGTTAAGCACATCCTGTCCCTCAGTTTCGGACAGCTTGATTTGTTATGTGATATCTTTATAATTATTGCGTCAGTGTCTCAAAATACTTTCATTTTTCATGGGTTCCGTCTATCATGGTATCAAACATGCAATAAAATTAGTAAGAATTAACATTCAGAACAACATCGTAAATTGTGCTATTTTTCATCATATATGGAAGATCTTTTTGATAGGCATCTTGCAAACTAAGAAAAACTCAAATTATTCTTGTAAATGATGCAAATGCATTGAATTGGTAATTATAAACTATTCCTATAGTGTACACATTCAATGATGTTCAAATTTTCAGATTTCGAGGCATTTCTAGATCGTGTCCGGTATTGGGTGCCACCTTTCAAGATCGATCAATTTGGTACTAAAATACATCATCAAAATGTAATGTCAATATTCATATTTATATTTTTAAATTTATTTTTGTACACTATAAAAATGATAATATTTATCATAAATGGGTAACACGAGCCTATAAAATCAATATTTTTCAAACTATGAATTTAGTGGCTTAAGTGTCCGGTACTGGGGGATCTCCCCCTACACAATATCTACTTCCCGTAAAAAGCGGCATGCCGTGTTACGACCATTTGAGTTCCTACCAGCTGGAAGAGGTTCGTACAGTCTCAGCCCTAACCTTCCTTCGAGGTTTTTTCCTGGCGATCCTTTAGAATGCTGTTACACTTACTGATACGTCTACAACCATTGCACGGAAGTGGTGTTGTCCGGCATGCCGCATTACCAAAGAAAAACATGAAACGTGGAATCCATCAGAAGATTCTGGGAAAATCATGCCACAGAATTCAATCGGACTGTAAATTTTGTATATGTATTTTATACGGCTTATGTTGACTTCCAACCCGGTGATCTCGCTTAGGAATAGATTAAATACAGGTAGAGGAAAAGACGATGAATTTCTTGCAGAAGCTTCCAAGTTAATCGAAAACAACTGAAAAACGATGTACTTTATATTCCTATATAAATACACGTGTTACTTTTGGTTTGATATGCTTAGGTAGCCATGACTTTTGTGAGTCGAACATGTATGAATGTTCAATAAATATGGATTTATCTCATATCGTCTATTAGTAAAATCGATTTTAAACGAGATAGAAAAATATCATCTTCTCCAAATTTTGCTCACAGATACTTGAAAGACTGCAAAATCATTTGGTGGGAAGATATATTTTTTTGAGGTGCTCATAGTTGAGATACAAGGCATACAAAATAGCTAATTTTAAGATGAAAAACTCAAATAACATGAAAACCATAAGAAATACAACTTTGGTATGTTCAGCAAAGTTGTAGCAAATGATAAGTATAAAAACTTTCTAGAACATAGTAGGCTAATAAAACTAAAAAATAAAACACTTAAGGACAAAAAACGATTTTTTATTAAAAATACTTAATTATCTCGGCTCTGAAGCAAAACCGAGAAAAAGTTTGTTCGGCAAAGTTGTTTCTATGATCATTTGCTACAACTTTGCTGAACATACCAACTTACGATTCGTTAAAATAAAAAAGTTGGCGTATGCGTCACTCTTGCGATCACCGTAAAAAAATTTTTGTTCCGTACATTTTGTAATACTGAAAATTCTGAACATATTCTCGGAATAAACTATGGCTCTAAAATCAATAAATCTTGACAAAAACCTCATGTCCGCCTAAATTAGCTTCCTGGACCAGTGTGCAATCGACCCAGTTTTCAATTGAGAGTTTGATTTTTCGCAGGTGCGGAGAGTAAAACTGAGCCTATTCAGTACCCCATACGTTCTTGAAGGTTTTCGAAATCCATCTTTTCACATCACCGAAAGGAACCGTTTCTTCGAAACGAGGAGAAGAATGGCCAGTCCCGGCAAGGTTATCGGCAGCTACATTTCCGGGTATCCCACAATGTCCGGAAATCCATGCGTAGGTTGTGTTCGGCAGAGCATTCTCCAGCGTCCCCTGGATCCATGGATGTGTGGGCCTTTCAGATTGCAAGGCAGAAACCACGCTTGCTGAATCTGTAAGGATTAAGACTGGTCGGTCGGATGGTATGGTGGCTGCTATGAAAATAGCAGCGGCTTCTGCGGAAAAAATGGAGCATGTAGGAGGAAGACTAAGGTTTAGTGAAATGTAATAGGTACAATAGGCAGAGCTACACGTGAACACGTCTTTATTGGGTGAAAACGTCGGTAAAAGAGACAGAATTTTATTTGAAATTTGTTTAGCCTACTACGATTGAATTCAAACTATATCTAGTTAGGTTGCAAATGGCAACGTGATCGGTTGCACGCTCAACCGAACAACCCCAGCTTGTTTGGTAACATTTCGAACGGACTCCGTGCCAATGCTTTAGTGAAGATGTCCGCAACATGCTCGGATGTCGGTTTGTATATGATTTTGAAAACGCCTTCCTGGATTTTCTTTCGGATAAAGTTGTATCGGATGTCGATGTGCTTCATACGCTTATGGTCCCTCGGTTCCTCAGCTATGCGGATACAGGATTGGTTATCCTCAAACAACGGTATCGGATGATGGAAAACAAATCCAAGCTCTTCAAGTAGATTCTTGAGCCAAATAGCGTCGCATGCAGCTTGACTCAAAGAGATGTACTCGGCCTCCGTTGATGAATGCGATACAGTTGCTTGCTTTCGGGTCATCCACGAGACAGTGGCACATAAACTTGTGATACATTGCCGGAAATCGACCGACGATCATCTTGGTCGTTGCCCCAGTCAGCATCAGCGTATCCAACTAGCGGTTGACCTCCATGTCGATGGAACACTAAGCCCAGGGTGACGGTCCCCTTCAGATATCGCAATATACGCTTTATATGGCACCCGTGAACATCGGGGTGCAGATTGGAATTTACTGATGAAATTTACTGCATCGATGATGTCCGGTCGCGAAGCCAGTGCCTGTACGGCTTCTTCGTCACTACATCTCCTTCTTTTCTACTCTCCAATTTCAGATTTGATTCCCACGGAGTCGCTACCGGTTTGCAGTCGGACATGTCGAACCTTTGCAGCAGGTCGGCATTATACTTTGGCTGCCTAATCACCTCCGCTCAAATCTCGATCCACTTTCAAACCTAGGAAGAGTTTCAACTCCCCCGTATCGGACATCTCAAACTGGTTGGATAACTGTTGTTTGATCCTGTCCACCAGCTCCAATCGGTCCGAGTCAATGATGATATCGTCGACGTACAGAAACAAGTAGACGACGAATCCGCTCCACCGCAAATGGTAGAGGCAGGTATTTACATTGGACCGCTTGAATCCTAGCTGCGTCACGAACAAATGGAATTGGTCATTCCAGCTCCTTGGGGCTTGCTTAAGGCCATACAATGCTTTCTTGAGACGGCACACAAGATTTGGGTTGACATCCTGGAGACCCTCTGGTTGTCGCATGTATATTTCCTCCTTCAGTATGCTATTGAGGAAGGCGGTGCGTACATCCATCTGGTGAATATGGTACTCCTTCTTGTGTGCTACCGCCAGAAGTGTTCTGACAGTGGTGATTTTGGCTACTGGCGCGTACGTTTCGTCGAAATCGAACCCTTTCCGTTGCGAATAGGCTTTCACAACCAGCCGCGCTTTGTAGTGATCCACGTTACTGGCATCGTCTCGCTTCACCTTAAACACCCACTTGCAATCCACAAGGTGTTTTCCTACCCGTTTCGGTACGAGTTCCCATGTCTCGTTCTTGCGTAGTGACTCGAGCTCACTATTGATGGCAGATTTCCAGTGGCTCCAGTCGTCTCGCTTCCCCAGGCCATCAATGGTTGACGGCAGGTCCTCTACGAACGCCTCCGCATTCAATGCGAAGGCCATCCCCACGTCGCCTGTCGCTTGGGAATCAGCAGAACCTGCGAAACATTCACCGCCAGTATTTGCTTCAAAGCCAGTAATAAAATTGAGAAACTTACCGGGATTCTGCGCTCCCGTTCGCTTTGCCTCGTGGACACCTCTGCAGGGGAGTTTCCACTATTTGATTGCGAAGGGAGCGCACCGTTTGGTTCCTCGTACTTCTCATCATCAGGGGATTCGCTTCCTCCAAGCGATTCAATTTTGCTCGGTTTCGCTGCTTCAGGTCCAACACCCACTTTCACAACAGGTTCATCATCGTCGTATGCCACCTTCACTGGTTCGGTACGCTTCATCTTCCTGTTTTCGTCAAAAACGATATCACGGGATGTGAAAATCGTTTTCTTCCTAGGATCCCAAATCCTGTAGCCGTTGGTGGTGTATCCAACCATTACTTTTTTCTCGCACCTCGGGTCCAATTGACCACGCTTCTCTTTGGGCACCCTTGTGAAAGCAGTTGAACCGAACACTCGCATCTTGTCTACATTCGGTTTTCCGCCGTACCACATTTCATACGGAGTTTTTCTCTCTTCCAGAGCAGACGTCGGACTTCTATTCAGGATACCGCTTCACCCTGCATCGCTCTTGGCAAACCAGCATCTTGCAGCATGGAACGAGATTTATCCAGCAACGTGCGATTTCTGCTGCGAAGTGTACGGAACGGTTGTCTCCATACGGATGCATTCAGTGCTGTTATACTTCCTGAACGACTTACCAGTGTAGTCCCCGCCGTTGTCGCACCGGAGCCTCGACACCCTTGTGCCGAAGAATGACGTCCAGTGTAGTGCAGTGCACAGTACTGCTCGAATTTCTCTGCTTCTTTCGATTCGAGCAAATAAACCGTCGTTTTTCACCGTCATCCCAATGTCCTCAAGTCGACGCACAGAGAACAAATTGGGTTGTTTAGTGATGAAAAATTCACAGTTTTTTGTAGCTTGATAGAAAGAGCACATTTTTCTAAGTGTAACACGATTTTATTGCGCTTTAATATCTGAATTTTGATATGGTAAATGATTAAAAAAGATTTCATTCCGTCGACTCAGCTCGTCCCGAAGTAAAACTTTCCGAGGGGTGATTCAAACGCGATTTACATACTAAATTCAAACTTATTTTTAAAATAGTTCCAGAGCACGGACAATTATGAAACTTTGGATTCTGGCTCAGTTTTTAACGTAGAATCAGAATATGTGAAAAACAGGATACAAGCCAATTGCACTGCAACTCAGGCACGTAAAAAACGTTCTTCACCACCGACGGTTGCCAGTTTCCATCTACCACCATATCGACACGGATTGATTCTGCCACGATGGTCTGGCCACAGAAATGGACACTTTTCGCTTGAGTGGATGCATTTCCTAGAAGAGCAACTTATCTCGCACCATGTGGTCTGTCGCACCCGAATCCAAAAACCATTCAATACGCTTGCTCGACATCGCACTAGGCGCCGAAACATCACCGTTGCCCGTGGTTGCAATGAATGAAATTTCACTCTCACACGTTTTAATTCTGACACGAACTGGAGTTTTCCCGCTAACGACAAGAAGGATATCGTCAGCGTATTCAAATACATATATGCGACTGGGAAGGTAGCTAAACACTCCGTTCATTGCCACCAGAAATAAGGTGACTGCTATCACGGAACCCTGTGGAACGCCGGTCTCTTCCCGATATGAGTCGGATAGGAAGTCACCAACAAGGACTCGGAAGGAACGCTGTTTGAAAAAAAATCTGCACGAAACGCATGATGTGCCCCGATAGATTCCATTGAACTAGTTGACGGAGAACTAATGGACCACATGTCCGGTTGAACGCCTTCGATAGATCTAGGGAAACGATCTCGGTATGCAAGCCACTGGAGTAAGCCGTATGTAGGACATCACCGAGTTGGCAAAGATAGGTTGAAGTCCCGTACCCTGCCCTAAAGGCATGTTGTCTATGGTCCAATTTGGATGGGCCACGATCCAAATTCCGGCCAGTTGCACTCACTTGCTGTAGGGGTGATCGGGGCAATATGGGCCGCCTAAGGAAAACGTCATGGAATGCATAGAAAAACAGCAAAAAATATGGTTTAGATGCAAGTGACTTATACTATAAAATGTTATCTTCCATGTTACGTCGATAATTAATGTTAACATCAACTTGCAAATTATTTCAGGAACTTTTTGGAAAACCATGTTTTTCTACGTGGTCACCAACCATATGGGGCATTATGAGCCACCCTACGGGGCAGTATGAGCCACCTCATTCAATCGAATGATTTTTATTTAAAACAGTATAGAGAAGAGTTAGTGGTGAAGAGTACATTATTGGAAAGGAAATTGTGTTAGCTTTGCTTGAAATTATTGATTCTAGCGGCTTATTTTTTAAAGATACATAATACATAGTAAACAGACCATGTTATACTAGTACTAAATTGCGATACTTGGTTCATCGTATTTTGTAGCAAAGTGTTCCACTTGTAATGGTGCATAAAGATGACTATGCAGTAAAAAAAATAATCTGGTATATTCAGGCAATGCATTTTTATGTTCAAAACATGGTTTGTTTTGCTTAAATCTAGGTGGCTCATTTTGCCCCGCCTCTTCATCTTGAAAATAATATATTATTTTTCAATAATTTTGTTTACGAACAAATCTAATTTCGCTCACGAACTGTTCATTATGATCAGAAGTTTCAATGGATTGGTAAAATTTACCAGAATTATAAATATAATTGTCTAATAGGCTTAATTAAAAACTGCCAAAATTATAAGCTTTTCATGACGAAGGACAAATTTGTACATTTTTGTAAATATATTGAGTGTAAAAAAGAATATTCTTACGGTTTTTATTGTGGTGGCTATTTGAGGCATCCTTTAGCAGATCATAATGACACTAGACATTAAAACACTGTTTTTGAGGTCAAAACCGGGGTGGCTCATATTGCCCCGTATGTTCATATTGCCCCCATTGCCCCTATGTCAAAGGTGATGGAGCGGATGGTTCAAAAAAGATTGATCGGGGTTTTAACTT
The DNA here is from genome assembly GCF_002204515.2 of Aedes aegypti. NCBI lineage: Eukaryota > Metazoa > Arthropoda > Insecta > Diptera > Culicidae > Aedes > Aedes aegypti. The sequence continues at coordinate 151,703,924 of NC_035109.1, forward strand.
ATTTTACAAAATTTATGATTATCGTTTCCGTATTTTTCAACAAAAATCTGTGAATGATAACATAACAATTCTTTGACATATATTTAAATTCAGGAATAATGAATAAATAAATTCAATAAATTGAAACTGTCCATTGATTGAAGTAAATACACATTTTTTAACCATATGTTGTTGCTGTTCATTGAATGAAGAATTTAGAGTGCACTGAGCCAATTAATCCGATTATATTTATCTGAAAAATTATATACACGCATCAGAATTTATATTTGATAGGTTTCATTAACACCCAATTAAGACTATATGAAGGTCCAATGAGGTTCAAATAATAACCATATGGAAATCGTTGGAATTTCACATATAACTTATCAGATACATGGTATACGATTTTCTATTGTGAAAAAAATCTGTGTTTATATTTAGTGACACGATGGCGGCCCACGGTGTGCTGAAACACACATATTATCGAACTTGCATGAACCTCCGATCTTTTTTCACTAAAAGTTAGCTTTAATAGTCAATATAAGCTTGCGGCATATTAAAAAATCTTTCACCGGCAAAAATTTGAATAAAGTCGATTTTTGTATGTTTGGCCCTTCCCCATACATGGGTTCATAGGAGAATATTATATTTACACTAATATGATGACTTTTACCGGTTTAAAGACCAATTTGACATATCTTTAACATGAATGAATTCTTAGATGTTTCGAATTAAGCATCACTTCCTACATACACTCACACAATATGACCTGCCCATGGTGGTATGCCGTATTTTATATAATGGAAATTTAACTTTTCACTTCAGAAAAGCTCATACGAACGCTTTGTATAATTCTTTCTGAATCAAATCAGTACTATTTTACGTATGCGGCAAAGTGTTCTAATCAGAATAGGAATTCCCAGAAATGGATACACATGGCAGTATAGGCTGTATTCTTGTGCTTATATGCGCAAAAGTCTTGAAAGTGGGTTCACTATAACATGATTATCAGTAAATGGCTTATATACTTAGCCTAAATGTGATTTAATCTCATCGTGATACAAGTTTTGTGCAGTCACTAATCTACTCATAAGCAAAGCGCACATTATATTTGGGGTTTGAAGTGCCTGATTTTGATTAAAAGGGCTGGATTACTTCGGATCGACATTATGTCATCACTCCAATTATTTCTCATAAGATGAATAATAAATGTGGCGAAGATAATAAATCGGTCCGACGTAATCCCGCACTTTTATTCACGACTTCGCACTTATGGAGGGCACATTTTGTGAAATAGACACAACAATTTCAATAACCAACATGGACACATAAATTTAAGTATCGTAAAACGCGGTATCTTTGATAATGCGGGTAACTCTGATAGTGCGGGATCCGCAACGTATCAAACGAAATAACAAAAATTATGTTATTAAGTTAAGCAAAACGAATGCGAAAGTAAGGAGTGTGAAACTTCATCTCGGAGCTGTTTTCGTGCCAATCGAAAGTATTTGAAGCTTTATAATCGAATATTAAAAAATGATGAGATTTTAGCACTTTCAAAACGCTTACAATCTGTTTTACTATCACTGTTTCATTAAATTATAATGAGTTCGACACGTATGCTTGATGGCATAGCTATAGTAGAACATGAATCCGGTAACCTGATAGCGGAATACAGTTTTACAATTTGGAATCATTTTTGTAATCAAAGTCACAAATTCCCATATAACGTTTAAAGCCTAGAGGAATGCAACGCCTCATGTACTTTACGGGAATCATTCGAATTAGATTCATTCATGTTCAAAAAACGATTGATTTATGGTGCATTCAATGACGAAACATGATTATGGACAGATATCTATTCAGAGATATAATTTTATACCCATTATTATCAACTTATAATGATGTTTGTCATGTTTGTTTTGACTGAAAACACTTTTAAAGGTGTGTTTTGTTCAATAAATTCTGTATTTTACTTGATAAAATCTTTTCCTGTTTCTCTTTTAACATTCTCTAATCCAATCCAAGCTGTGATGATTTCAAACAATAGTTTGTTGTGGATTTTCATATGCTTATCTACTCATTATCAATGTTACCCCATTACCAAAAACAGACTTTCGATTGTATGAAAAAATCTAGTTCTATTCAGATCGAACCGTTATGCAATCTTTCATGTACAATCGATAACTAACGTACCAGTATTTGTTATAAATAAAAAATAAAATATTTAGATTTTCTTTCAAAAAGCTATCAAAGTTACCCCGTTTTATGGAAAGTATTTAGTTTTAACTATGTGAATGTAACTAAGAATACGTTAATAATTACGTAAAATCTTCCTCCATCTTTCAATCAAAACAAATGTGAATAACAAGACCAGCTAGAGTGAAAATACCATACAAAATCAAAACAGTACATTGCCCTAAATAGTTGTATGGCTGTTTATTTTAATGGTTTTATGTAATTATATAATTGTACGCTATCTTAAAAAAGCTTCAAGTTGTTATTGAACAAACTCCAATGATTTCAATTATTCAGTAGAATTGGAAACATTGATGGAAGTTTGATAAGTTGTAGTATGTTTACCTTAATACATTTATGTAAAAATGCGATGTCGTTAATAAACGGCATACCACCATAGGCTGGTCACATTGTGTGATTGTAGGTAGAAATCATGCTCAATTTGAAACGTCTTGTAATCAATTCGTGTTCAAGGTACATCAAATAAGTCTTTGAGCTATTGCAATGCATCAAGATTAGTGTAACTCTAATATTCTCCTATGAACTCATTTATGGGAGAAGGGTAAAAATACAAAAATCGACTTTTTTCAATTTTTTGCCGATGAAAGATTTTTTAATATTTCGCAAACTTTTTTTAACTATTAAGGCTAACTTTTAGTGAAAAAAGATCGGAGGTTCATGTAAGTTCGATAATATGTGTGTTCCAGCACACCGTGCGGCCACTGCATTCATTTCGCTAGCAGATAAAGGATTTACGACGAATTCTTGCAAGTTTTCAAAGGTAAGCGGGTAAATATCAGTTTTTCAATAATTATATAGTTTTATGTACATATTTTAGAATGTGGAACCATTATTTACTTCTCGTTGAAGAATTTAGCTTCTAATTCCATACAACTGAGAACTTGATGAAGTTCTGCTCGACGATATCTATAGATATAGGTGAGTTATTTTATTCGGCAGTTAGTTTTGAGCTTAAATTATGTTAACATGGATTTATTGTTTTAGATTTATATACCGACCATGCTGCAACAAAAATCCCTTTTGTTCAAGTTCCAGTAGTTATTGTGAGATGGCTTTGCAGGTAGTGGATCCAATGTACCCGAATGATAAAAAAAATTGAAGTACTTGGCCCTTCTCAAACCATGTCAACGAATAAATCTTTTTCGGTTATTCTAATATTATCTTAAATAAATAATTTTAAAATGTAGTACTTGAACGTATTTTTACTTTAGAAAATTTATTTCAAATAATCTTGTAGTAAATGCCATTTGAAAACCTCTGGATTCCATATCCATCGTCTTTATACTTGAAAGGTATGTGATTTTCATAATGAACTCTATCTATACGATTTGTAAATAAGAGTTATGTGAAAAGCATTATGGAAAAAAGCTATATGTTTTTGGTAATGACTTGAACATGATTACTTCTCAGAGTGTGGAAATCTTAAGCTTTGGAGCTAAAAAAATCATTGAATTTTTGAGCCATAAAGTATCGTTTTTACTACCGCCCAACATACATGTGTAAAATAGCGAAATTGAACAGCTGAGAAGCAGGCTTTGTCCCAACGTGGGCGTAATGCCAATGATTTTTTTACCATCTCAACGCTCATCATGTAGAGTTATGAGTCATCCGTTGAAAAAACAATCAGATTTTTTCTTTCTTATCTTACCTCAGCTGTTCAATTGACAGTTCTAGATCAAATAAATCAAAGAATGAATGCTATTCCTGGATTCGAAGATAATGCAAAGAATTATTCTGGTATCGAATTAAGCGTTATAAAAGAAAATTCCTACTTAATAACCTTTTATTTAGTAACCTACAGGCTCGGTTCCAAAAGGGACGTAACGCCCTGAAAAAGTAAAAAAAGAGTAAGCGTAACGGTAGCATTGAAATTAATTTTAATGCTACCGTTACGCTTACTCTTCTTTTTTATTTTTGTTTGCAGTCTGTTCGGCATTTTGAACTTTTACCGAGATTTTCGCCGAGATCTCAGCTGTTGGATTCTCGGTAATATGTTTTGCTGGCCTCGGCGAAATAAATAAGATGTACACACACTCGGAGGAAACACGTGGAATGCTTTACCGGCCTCATTACACTGAAAAAAATCTACACGTCAAGGTCGTGTAGGTCACACTTGACTCGAGTGTGGTAGCCATATGGATTTCGTCATTGACTTCACGATATAATTACATGTGTATAAACATTAAGTTGTCATGTGAAGCAAACATGAGAATACTTGTAACTTTTTCGCAAACTTCACGTCATTTTGACCATTTAATTCAATTGCAAAGTATATGTAAGGTTTAGTTTTTCGATAGTTGTGGCCCCCAAAACCACTCTTATTTGCGCCACTGATTCATTGGATGCGGTTCATCTCGAGTTCGTCGAAAATCATTGGAGCTCTGGAGCTACCATGGGAAAGAGAGACTGAAAGAAATTCTGACGACAATTTTCGAGGAATATTTGATTAAATCTTTGAAGATGTCCTGAACGAAAGTCTTGGAATAAATCCTACAAAAGTGATGGAATAATAACATTTTTAATCTTTTGCGGACTTGGGACTTTCATGAGAAATTTCTGATAGGATCTCTGTAGGAATTCCTGGTGGTCTCTTGAACGAAATTCTTAGAGGAATTTTCTAGGAAGGTCATAAAGGATTCATTAAATAAACTTCAAAAAGGAATAATTTAAGGAACATTACACTCTCCATTTGATTTTCACGGCCAGTCACTTCACTCGAGTCGAGAATAATTGTCACCTCGCTATACGAGATCGACAATTTTCACCTCACGCCACTCGTAGAATAAGCCGAAATGATTGTGTTTAGTGGGTGATTGATTTATAAGGAAATCTTTCTTTTTCCCTCTGGTGTACTAATCGATTATCTTCAATTTGCACAACTTTGGATGGAACTTCCCTATGGATTCAATATGAGAAAAAGCTCAAAATTCATTCAATACGCTCTCAAGATGTTGATCCATAACTGTGCCGTGGCATGCTGTCATCATTAAATGCAGTTATAAAGCTATAGTCTTTTATGGCATGTAAACGTTTATTAAATTAAATGCATACATTCTTTCGAATGGTATATTGTGAAACATTGAGCAGAACATAATACAAGCTGCTCCGTCTCTAGCTGAACAGCGTGTGGAATGTCAATCATGGATTTATAAAACTAGGCTGGTTGTACATTTAGACCATATCTTCGTTTTGAAAACGTTAACTGCTCACTGTTCCTCGTATCAATACGTATTATCTTCGTTGCGTAACTTCCTAGAAGAGATTCCTTTTACCATCGATTATTTATTGTCCTCGGTAGTTTCGTTTCGATCAGTTTGGGCGTTTGTTGTTCAGGATTTGTAAGGGTGCGTAGAAATTCTAAGACTAACCTGTATTCTGGAATCACTTTGTGCAATTAGGTACGCTCCAATGCGTATCCTATGATTGGCGCTTCATTCCTTCCTAGAGATAGATTCGCCTCAAATCAGTGGGAGACGTTATCATGCTGCATTGCGGGCAAAGTTTCTTAGCGCCAAGCGTGTGCAGCCAACATTCTTCGCAATAGACATGCCAGCAACATATGGAAACCACAGGTTTCTTGAAATCATCCATGCAAATCAAACACTTGGGCCTATTTTTTATAAAGCCTTCGTATTCGCGAATTTTAGACTTCAATGATGCTACAATTTGATCTGCGCTTTCACCATTGGGCTGGTCATTATTTGCAGAGACTGAATGCGTAGAAGTATTTACCCAACTGGGGCCTTCACCGGGATTATCAATCTCCGGACGTTTTACTGTAATTGGTTCATTAGCCATAACCAGCCCGCGAAGGTAGGAATCCTTACAACGCTGTTCCGCCACTGGATACACGACATCCCTTTCGGAATACTGTGGTGGTCCATAGATCTGTGTTTCATCTCCATCAACATTCAACTCGTCATCTGTATCCTCGGCATTCGTCACCCGCACTGCAGTACTAGGAAAAGCTCCGCTCTGATGAACCATTGTGGTGGTACGTATCCTTGTCTGTCCGGCCCACTCGTAAACCTCGTAAGATTCACCTTCCACATCAATACTGGCATCGTCATCGTCAGAGTCGTTGATCCTCCCGTTACTACCGGAACCATTGGTTTCACTCTTCCTCAGACAGGCCTCTACATGTGTCGTGATTTCCTCCGATACTGACTTATTGCAGACGGGGCAGACGTTGTCCTCCGTTTTACGTTTTCTTGTCTTCATCTGGAAATTTAATACGTTATAGGTTTAGGAATTAGGATCCACGGTTCTACAATTATCAGAAAAAAAAATCTCCACCGAATCTAAGCTCTCCAGTCGTTCCCTATGGCTAAGCTGTTTTGAAGTTACGCCCTTTTGAGATTATATGTCTACAAATTCAATGAGACGTGAATTAAAATAAACCTAAATAATTGGATAACAAGATGAAACAAACCTCGATAACTGAGTCTGGGATGTATGACTGAATCAATTAATATGAAGTAAATTAGATCTAAAACCCTTGAATATGAATTAATTGATAGATATGAATCACTTGAATATGAGCTTATCAAAACCGAAACATTTGAAAATGAAGTCAATCGGACCTGAATCACTTGAATATAAAATGAAGCAGTACTGCATTCTTCAAATATGAAGTGTCACATGACATGAATCATTTGGATAGAATAAATTGAACAAGAAGTTAATCGGTCCTGAATTGCTTGTATATGAAGTAAATCTCACTTGAAACACTTGAATATGGAGTGAATTGGACATGAGTCACTTGTATATGGAGCTAATCAAATCTGAAACACTTGATTTTAAAGTGAATGAAACCTGAATGCCTTAAATTTACTTCATAATATCAAACATCAATCACTTGAATATTGACAAATCTGAAACACGTACATAAAGTGATTCAAGTATGAATCACTTTAAAATGAAGTGAATCAGCCCTAACATACTTGAACATGAAATCATACCTGAAAAAGTGAAAAATTCACCTACATTCTAGATGAATCAAACTTGAACCACTTGTATATCAAGTAATTTGTACTTGAAATAGGTGAATATGAAGTGATTAAGACCTGCAGCACTTGAATATAAAGTGAATCAAACCTGAATCTCTTGAATATGGAGCAAATCCGACATGAATCACTTGGATATGTAGCGAATCAAACATAAATCACTGGAAATAAATCCTAAATCTCTTGTATATGAAATCAATCAAACCTGAATCACTTGTACATAAAGTGAATCCAACTTGAACCATTTGACAATAAAGTGAATCAAGCATGAATCACAATTCATTTGAACATTAAGTGAATCAAACCTGAAACAGTCGAATATGAGTGAATCAGATAAGAATCACTTGGATGTGGAACGAGCTGAATCACCTGAATATGAAGTGAATCAATTCTGAATACTTAATAATAAAATGAATCTGACGTGAATCACTTGCGGGTATGAATCTTTCGAATATAAAATGAATCAATCCTGAGTCAGTTGAACATGGAGTGAATTGGACATGATTTATTTTTTGACTCCATATTCAAGTCAAACCTTCTTCTTTCTGGCGTAACGTCCCAAATGGGACAATGCCTGCTTCTCAGCTTAGTGTTCTTACGAGCACTTCCACAGTTATTAACTGAGAACTTTCTTTGCCAACTGACCATTTTTGCATTTGTATATCGTGTGGCAGGTACGATGAGTCGAGAAAATTTCCAACACGAAAAGATCCTCGACCGGTGGGATTCGAACCCACGACCCTCAGCTTGGTCTTGCTGAATAGCTGCGCGTTTACCGCTACGGCTATCTGGGCCCCAACAAGTAAAACCTGCATTAATTGAATTTAAAGAGAATCAAACTTATGAATATAAAGAGAATCAGACATTATTCACTTGGATATGAAGTCAATCAAACTTGAACCACTTATATATGAAGAGATTTTGACTTGAACTGAATAATTTAAATATGATGAATATGAGCCCTGACTGAATCACTCGCACATGGAGTAGGTCATACCAAAATCACTAGAATATGAATCGGATCTGATACACTTGAATATACAATTGATCAGGCCTGAATCACTTTAATTTAATATGATTCCGTTCCTAATCACTTCAACTTCCAAATGCCAAAGGCTTTAAGAACAGCATTCTGGAGATTCTATCTTATCAAATTCATAAGGTTTAGATACAGTCATCCCTCCAGAATCAGAATAAAAGTTGTATTTCATGACTAATTTGGACCGTAGTAAAATCAAGACATGATGGCAAAATTATAATTCAAATTGTTTTCCGAATGCCCTTGACATTCCGAACAACTTTTCCGAAGACTTAGGCTTTCTATCTCATGTGGCTCAAAAGATAGAATTTGTTTCACATATTTAATTAAATATGCGTACTAGCGCCACCTAGCAGCAAAATTGCAAACCAAACTGTTTGTCTTCCGGATGTCCTTGAGCCTCTGAACAACTTTGCTGAAGATCGCTTCTTTGCAAGTCGTAAAGATCTCGAGATATAGCAATGTGAATTTACCTGTTTTGAGGTGATTCTAAACTTTTTGGGGGGTGATTCAATATTCAGCTGAGTGCTGCAATACTTATTTTAGTGAGTCCGTATTTATGACTGGTAGTATATACCCTAATGATCAATCTCAGCGTCTTACTTTTCAAAGTCATCCATAAAGTGGATAATTAAAAGTCAAGTTACCTTAGGCTTTAACATATACTAGTCTCCTACAAGATTCACTTTTCGGTGGCAAACGCAATGCTTCACAATGCCTACTTTCTGCTTGTAAATTTTGCGAAAATGAAACAGGAATTAGATTTTGAATACCATTGCTACTAATCAGGTATTCATTATTATGGCAATGTATAAATCATATAAACCCTTACGTTACTGACAAGGCGTTTTCAAATAGCTGCCATTTCGTCAATTTCCATCCGATTTTTTTAAAACCACCCTCAGTTTACTTTAAAAAGGTTTCAGTCATTTTCCGGGTTGTACTGGGGTCACGATGGTGCCAAATTTGGGAAATGTGATTATTTTTTTTATTTATTGCAGTTACAACACTGAAGTTTTTATGTAAAACATGAGATAATAATCGATTGTTAACATTTCAACATAATTTTCCGTTTTATGTCCAAACATACCGTGCGATGTCTCAATCTTCTTGAATTCGAACGAACATGTCAATAGAGGAAGAACAAACCAAATATCAATAGATTTGGCCACTCCCGAGCACCTGACACAGGTTCCGCCAGGGCCTCTTTGAGGACATTTCCGTTTTTTGTCGGAAACATACCGTGCGATGTCTCAATCTTCATGAATTCGAGGGAACTGATCAATAAACGGAGTATCAGTTCATTATCAACTGATTTGGCCACTCCAGTGCAATACAATTTGAATTGAGGCAAATGAACTGGCTACCGTCAAGCTACCATTCACCGTGCATTTAAAAGAAAAATTGCACTTCAAAAAATTATATAACTTTTTCAAATAATTTGAACCGTACTAGAATACCACTACGTAGCGACCAATCATATAATAATTCAGGGAAAAATCTAAAACCAGTGATGCATAACAAAAAATACTCAGAAATTTAGTTTGAAAATGTTATGTTAAGGTCGCCTCGTACCGTTCTATGTCACCATTTACCGTGTACACTAGTGCACCATTCACCGTGTGTATAGTTTTCGTCATGATTTAATTTTGTATCTAGAAGAAACGTTGTTGATGGAGCAACTATGTTGCTAGTAGTGTGCGCATTCATTTTTAAGAGTATTCAAATCTCCATTTACAATCTCCTTCTTTTCGGCATTACGTCCCCACTGGGACAGAGCCTGCATCTCAGCTTAGTGTTCTTATGAGCACTTCCACAGTTATTAACTGAGAGCTTACTATGTCAATGACCATTTTTGCATGTGTATATCGTGTGGCAGGTACGAAGATACTCTATGCCCTGGGAAGTCGAGAAAATTTCCAACCCGAAAAGATCCTCGACCGGTGGGATTCGAACCCACGACCCTCAGCTTGGTCTTGCTGAATAGCTGCGCGTTTACCGCTACGGCTATATGGGTCCATTTACAATAAAACCCATAAAAAGTTTAAAAATTGGCTAAATAATTATTTTTTCATTAAAATCGTTATAGAAGATTTGACTGTATTGTCCAGACAATTCCATATTCATTCAAAAACTAAATATGAAGTAGTTAAATGACGACATAACAATAAATCTAATATTATCGAATAATTTCATGCCTTTTAAACTAATGCACGGTACTAGGAACCATATATATTGACAAGGATCCATTCACCGTGCATTTGGGTTTCGACTAAAACACAATGAAAAATTCTAATTTGCACAAAATATCATTGCTCATACGATGGAATACATCTTACTAATAGTATCCACAGTGAAAACTTGTTTAAATTTTGTAAAATTTCATACTCTATCGTTAAAATGAAATATGTGATTTTTTGGCGTTTCTACTAAGAGTGTTGGAAAATCTCATTATCAAACAGAATTCACAGGTTTTAGACTACATAAACTAGGTTTTTCAAAATGCTTTTTGACAAAAACTACTTCATTTCATCAGTTTTATCTTATTTTGCTGACAAAAGAATAATTTGTAAAAATTGTATGAAAATTCTGTAGGAATTTGTATATGTGCACGGTGAATGGAGGCCGCACGGTGACTGGTGACTTAACGGTAATTAAGTTTCAAGCTTCAAAAATAAAAAAATAAAAAATGCCTGAAGAATTTGTAAGCAAAACCCTTGCGGATAATGAGCATGAGCTCAAGCATAGATGATCGCTTCGTAGTTGCACTCCGTGTTTGACCAGAACAGTGGAAGTTGAACAGAGATTTAATGAATCCCGGTCAACCAGTTAGTGGTTTTCGATAGCGATCGATACCGATTCGTTTTGAATCGTTGGCGATCGCCATCGTTGGACAAAGATCTATAAAGAAATCGGAAAACTGGTTGGTCAGGATGGGGCTTGGGATTAGCGAACCATTCTTAAAGAGCACGAATAGAGAGTTCAAAGACCGAATACACCTCTGCATCTCGGCAGTTGTCTTGGAAAGGACATTGGGTTAGTGGGAAAATGTGCTGATAATGGTGATGCGGTCCATGATATAATCACGTTTAACCGGACTTCCGATATTACTCGATTAAGCGTTGCATGCCAAACGAGTGTATTTGAGGCCCCATTGCTCGCTTCCACTGGATCAAACGATACAATCCATGGACCAAAAATTCATGACTGGATTACACCACTTTTTCTTCGTACTGCGCGAACCGGACACGTCTGATTCCTATTGCATCGCTCTCCAAGCGACTCAATCGATGGACCGTACACTAATCTGTAGGAAAACCCCTTGCGGATAATAGATGAAATCTCGAATGGGTTTCAAATTAAATAATGATGGCTAGATTATTGTTTATTTTCTGATGAAATGTTTAACAATAACAAGCAAAATTTGTATTCTATTGCACGTGGAATTCCTTCATTCGTGGATACGATTGACGGAATCGACGTTTGGTCGAATTTACTCTTCTTTAAATGGGCAATAGATTGGTCTCTTTTTTATAGGAACTGTTAAAACAATTATTGGCAGTAAATATGCCAAAGGTCAGTAAGCCAAAGGGATATCAATAAATTATAAGACTGCTTTCAAGGTGTATTCATGCTGAGTCCCATAGTTAATTCCTTTTAAGTTTTATTGATTGAGAACCCTGAGTAATTACTAGAATTTTTTATTTATGAAATTGAAAAAATCTTCGAAGTCAACCAACACTTTTTTAGGATTCTTGTTAAATTTCTGATGATGTTCGAAACAAAGTTCTGGTGGATTCCTTGTTAGTTTCCTTCTCAGCTTTTAGCTGAGTTTAAATTAGTTGCACAGTGCATTCCTGGCGTATTCATGAAGATCTGTATGACAGATTTTCAAAAAATCGTGGAAAACATGTTTAGAAAGATGGTGGTGAGCTCAGATTCGATAGTTTTTTTTTCTGATAATAACAATCTGAGGATCACCGTGAGTTCTAATCTTAAACATCGACTTACCTTCAACCTTGCTTGCCGGTTGTTTTTGATCTTTTGATAAGTGCCCCAGCATTCATCTGGATTACTTCCCGGCCCAGGTTCGCCGTTATCCTCCAGAGACCGGTTTCCATTGGCCATACCTGCGCCACTACTTGTTGCTGTCGCTCTACTCGTGCTTGTTCCCGGCCCCACTGAAGCCATATCCGTTCCCATTGGATAGCCACCGGTTGGGCAGTGAAGATTCCTCCGTGGCTTGAGGATTTTATCTAACCGTTCCACTTCCAGGGCAAAGTGCTGGTCGATTTCATTCGTGCGGAGTGTCACCCCGCAGATTGGACAGCAGAGCGGGTCACTTCTCGGTCTACGCTGTCTCGTGAAGCCGTGAGCCCCGGCATCCGCGACTTCTTCCATCGAATGCTGCTGATGGTCCATTATTTGCGATTGTTATTGATGCATTTAGGTTTCACCTTTGTCCAATAAACACTGTGTTTAGTATCCTATTAGGTTTGAAAAGGCAAAATGTTCCAAATTAATTGTAATAAGTAATTTTTGGAAGAGTTTTGAACAACAAAATATATTTGTTTTGAGAAACAGAGAGGGGGCATCCACTTTTGATGAAACATCCCGCTGATCTCTTGTTAGGTCTGTGCCTATCCGATTATTTTGTTCCTACCTTTTTAAAGTATCTTGCATATTTCTTGACATTTCATGATGTTTTTTCTCGTTATGCGTTACAATAATGTAACGCTAATATTCCATTTGGCAAAGATGCCAGATTTTTTATTATCTACACGCAAAAAAATTGTGCGGTATAAACTACCATTTTAGGGGGTTAAGGTGAAACAGTTTGGAATCATCTTCCCAGATTGCACTAAAACTTCAAAGGCACAAATCCCGCGAAGGAAGCATCCAACAACAGTGCCCTTCTTATTTTGGCTTTGTGCACTAGCATAAAGTTTAAAATAAGAAGATCAAGTAAGTTTGCCTACTATTTCTCCAGTTTTGTGCCTTCGAAAACGCGAGTAGGGCCAAAAGTCGGCCATTGTGACGGCCATCTTCGGATTCAGAGATGTTTCACCTTAACTTAAGGTGAAACAGTTTGGAATCAACTTCCAAGATTGCACTGAAACTTCTAAGGCACAAATCTCGCCAAGGATGCATCCAACAACAGTAAACTTTTTATTATGGCTTTGTGCACTAGCAGAAAGCTTAAAATAAGAAGATCAGAAAAGTTTTCCAACTATTTCTCCAGTTTAGTGCCTTTGAAAACGTGAGTAGCAGCACAAGTCGGCCATTGTGACGGCCATCTTTGGATTCCGAGGTGTTTCACCTTAAGCGCTCGCACCGGCAATTTTCAGCAGACCAGAAATGCACTTGATTTTACCATGTCTGTAGTTGGAATCAGATTGTTGTAAATTATTTCTGTCAAATGTACCAGTGATGCGGTACATTGGTCTGAATTTCCATGGTAGTTTTAGGAATGGGCGTAGTCAGCTAAAATAGTTTTTTTTTACCACAGAATGTTTTCTCGTGTATATTTACTTCCGCGTTCAAAAAAAAAAAAAAAAAAAATTAAAATAATAGTGCTTCTTGACAGCATGAAAACACATTTTTTGACGTTAACTACGTCTTACGGCAGTATGTCACTCAGTATGTCAATGGAAAATCTAAAATGTTGCGACCGTCACGAAATTATGCAAGATTTTGAATACTAATAGCTCAGCCATTTATTGGTTAGATTTCCAATATTTTCCCACCAATCGGTCGTAAATTTATACAACATTTTACTCAAATTAAGAAAACTTTTGATTTTTGACGATAGATTGTCGAAAATTGTGAAAATGTCGACCCCTTTCTTACGCAACCAAACACGTTCGAACACGTGGGTTGGGAAGCACACTATAAAAGCAGACCAATTTCTGCTTCTTCACTCATTCTTCTTTTGACGTTAACTACGTCTTACGGCAATATACTGGGTGTCAATTGAAAATCTAAAATGTTGCGACCGTCACGAAATTATGTTAGATTTTGAACTAAAGGAAGACTGAGAGCTTTCTATGCCAATTGGGTCCTAAAATTTTTAATGAAATCTTGTTTTTATTCAATAACATGAAAAAGCATGTTACTGTAACTACTTGAGCAATTTTTCCCGCTCAAATAATGGCTATATCATGTTTAAACATTAATTTAAAAATGTGGTCCATAAATGAACCTTGACACTTTTGATCATGTTTGACGTTCGCTTAGTCGACAAAAACACCACAGGGGTTTTAGTTCGACCACTGGGGTTGTTCCTATCTGACATTTCGTAAGGGACACGGAAAACAAAATACACCCAAAATTTGAGTTTAAGCCAAGGGATGTGACAAAATCTAAAAAAATGTTTTTTTGAGCTTAAACCAACGGAAAACATTAGAAAATTGAGTAAACATGTGTTTTTGGCCTAAACTTAAGCGTTTGGCACTAAAATTGGGACAGGGCTTTAGGACCCTATTGACCAATTTTGCATGTGTATATCGTGTGGCAGGTACGAAGATACTCTATGCCCTGGGAAGTCGAGAAAATTTCCAACCCGAAAAGATCCTCGACCGGTGGGATTCGAACCCACGACCCTCAGCTTGGTCTTGCTGAATAGCTGCGCCACAGACAAACAGACGTAACACTTAGAACAAATCTCGATTAAAATCATAGTCACGAGGACATGTTCACCCAATGCTAAAATTAGTGTGTTTGGCCGACAGGCCAACAGATGGCGGTAGTGTGTAAACGTCAAACGCGAAACAAAAACGATGCGAGCGCTGCAGATGGCGGATTGGCCACCTACCATAATTTTGAAGCGACCGTTAAAAAGGTGGTCGATGCACAATGATGAGAGTGTGACGTCTGTTTGTCTGTGGCTGCGCGTTTACCGTTACGGCTATCTGGGCCGTTGGAAAAGTTTAAAAATGCAAAAAATAGGCAACCCTGCCACCGTAACGTTGATTTCAGAGGGATGACATCATAGTTTTTTCAATATGGTATTTGACAGGTCTTGTTGTGCCTTCTTATCGGGAGCATAAATTTATACTCCAGTTGCCATTCTCACGAACACTCATATACTTGTTGAATGTTTACCTTCCGTATGAGTGAAAATGGGGCAAAATGCACCAAACAAGACACAAACTGCGCAAAGCTGCTATGTGAGAATGTGCATTGTTATCAGTGGTTTATCCGCGTTATAAATGGCATTTAGCCATCGATATTGGTTGAAAACTTATGATGCGAAATGTTGTCATCGTGATAATTGTTCTTCTGATTATGAAAATCGACACCGCAAGAAGAAAAACAATACTTCATTGTGTCTTTCACGATAATAGAAATGAAACTTACTCTTATTTTAAGCCGCGAGCTACGCTATGGAAATAATAATGAACAATATGCGTAGGTTGTGTGCGCCTAGGTTCGTTTTCCCACATTCACACCAGCTGCATTGCTCATAGCGTAATAGTAATGGTGAGCGCTGCTTGCGTTCGATAAGAGGCAACAAAATATGACCACCATATCGGTCCCCTGGTTGATTTTGAAACACGAGGACAAAAAAAAAAGGAAAAAAAAGGAACTTGAAAACGTTGAAAACAGGGGACCGATATGGTGGTCATATTTTGTTGCCTCTTATCGAACGCAAGCAGCGCTCACCATTACTATTACGCTATGAGCAATGCAGCTGGTGTGAATGTGGGAAAACGAACCTAGGCGCACACAACCTACGCATATTGTTCATTATTATTTCCATAGCGTAGCTCGCGGCTTAAAATAAGAGTAAGTTTCATTTCTATTATCGTGAAAGACACAATGAAGTATTGTTTTTCTTCTTGCGGTGTCGATTTTCATAATCAGAAGAACAATTATCACGATGACAACATTTCGCATCATAAGTTTTCAACCAATATCGATGGCTAAATGCCATTTATAACGCGGATAAACCACTGATAACAATGCACATTCTCACATAGCAGCTTTGCGCAGTTTGTGTCTTGTTTGGTGCATTTTGCCCCATTTTCACTCATACGGAAGGTAAACATTCAACAAGTATATGAGTGTTCGTGAGAATGGCAACTGGAGTATAAATTTATGCTCCCGATAAGAAGGCACAACAAGACCTGTCAAATACCATATTGAAAAAACTATGATGTCATCCCTCTGGTTGAAAAGTTTACCGCCTGCTGCCATCGTCTCTTCAGTCGAGGCGTTACTTTTGAAGTTTGCTTTCAACCAGCAAGATGTTCTGTTCTCATGGTGACTAGAGGGAAGAATCATTCGAAATTTTTGTTCCACCAGTCTGAAAGTATGATAGTTTAGAAAAGTTGCAATAGGTATTTCACAAACTGTGGAATTTACTTGCTTAATAAGTGAGCCGCCAGACAACATCGATTAAGGTAAGTTCAATTAGTTGGGACAACGTGGTGAAATGGTTGAAAATTTTTCTTTGAAGACTAACCTCAATTTCTAGTTTTTGTTCGTAGGAAAATGGGCCGTGGTCGACCAAAGCGTGAAAATCCCAGCAATGGAGACGCGCCGGCAGCAAAGGTAGCTCGTAGCACCACGAAATGTAAGTTTAGAGACGGTTTTCCGTAACGGCACTCATTCTAATGAATAATTTGCCATTTTATCTAACAGTTGAACTTCCGCTACCCGTGCTACCGAAGCCATGTGGAAATGTCCTTTCCTGTGGCCAAGGAGAAGTGGGCCAACTTGGTCTCGGTGAAGATGTCATGGAAAAGACGCGCCCCGCCTTGATTGACAGCCTGAAGGAAATCGTGGAAATATCGGCCGGCGGAATGCACAATCTGTGCCTGAACCGGAAGGGAGAGGTGTATTCCTTCGGATGTAACGACGAAGGAGCCCTGGGAAGGGCCACGGCGGACGAAGAAGGATCGGAGTTCGAGCCGAGGAAGATTCAGCTGCCGGCACCGTGTCTGAAGATTTCGGCCGGCGATTCACATTCCGCCTGCCTGCTGAACGATGGCCGGGTCTACGCTTGGGGATCATTCCGGGTAAGGCACAAACGGAACTTGTGATTTTATACGTAAAATATTGAAAATCGATTCTTCATTTCTCCGTATTCGACCACGGATCAGAGGGCAAAATGGTAAACAGCTGTTGATTACTGATTTTCCCTCCATTTATTATACAGGTAAAACATTTCCTTGTTTGGTTGTCTGCACTCTGCAGTCGACAACCGGTTCTGCCGAAATTTATATAAGGGTGAACGAGGGGAAATCGCGACGCATCCTTTTCCATTTAAAGGGACGCGTCCTTTTTTACTTGACAGATGGCAAGCTTTTACCTGCTTCAAATTTATTTCTGTGTTGCCTATTGGATATAGATAGTTTGGCTTCACATAAATTGATTATTGGTCTTAAATAAATATAAGAAAACATATATCATTTTTCATAATATGCTTAGACGAATTTCTTTAAAATGTGCTCCAAGATATCCTCGAGCACTCTCCAACTTTGTCACCTTCAATAATTGACAATGGAGTTTCCATGCCGATTTGTTCAGTGATATTACAGTACTGACCCGGTTTTGTCAGCCCCCGATTTTGTCAGCCTATTTCAAAAAATTGTTATCGTCATGTTTACCACGTTTACATTAAAATTGATGATGTTTGATGTCATGCACGCATGTGCGTAGCCAGAGGGGGCAATGGAAATGCCTCTAATCACGTAACATGTCGAAATTTGAAAAACAGGAACAAAATAAAATGACCCGATTTTGTCAGGTTCCCCATTTTGTCAGCCTAAAATTCATCGAGGGGCTGACAAAATCGGGTCCTTACTGTATTTTCATATAGATTTGCTCAAGAATTCTTTCATGGTTTCTCCCAGGAATTGCTTCAAAACTTCCTCAAAACAAAAAGAGCTCATGTCTACCACAGTGGTGTCAGATATTTTCACAGAAATGTGATGAAATTGATGCTGACACCAAACTGTTCGTTTGTTCTAAGTTTGTACGCGATTCGAGATCTTCAAAGATTCATTCTAGGATTTCTCGACGTAAAACTTCAGAAATCATTCTTGTGATTTTACTCAAGATTTCAGAAATCACTCTATAGAATCCTCACCCAGTTCTTTCTGTAATACGGCCTGGGATTTTTCGAGGGCTGATTAGAGGAAGCTCTCCAGAGACTAGTCCTCTAGAGGTTTTTCACATATTTTTAAATCTCCAAAACTAAGACTTCTAAAGTCTGTGAAGAAATTCTTTTGGGATTTTTCCCAAAGAAACTATACGGAGATTCCCCAATGAGTTCCTACGTCAATTTTAAAAATTGGTTTCCCTAGAATTTATTTTCCTGTGATCTTCCAGAAATTCCTTAAATAAATCGTCCAGTGATTCTACATTAAGTTACTCCGGAAAATCTGCAAGCGTTTCTTTCGAGGATAACTCCAGCAGTTTTTCCAAACATTTCTAGGGTTATTTATCAAGTAAAAAACAAAAGGTTATTCAAAATTTAAGGTTTTACACCTGTAAATACCATAACAATTATTCTTCCGACGATTCCTACACAAATTTCGGCAGAATTTCCGTCCGATGGGGACGAACACATCAGTAAGCGAATTCCGGCGCGCATTTTCTTCGAAGAAAAGAAAATTTTCTTGCTGGTGAGTAATGAAAGAAAATTTATTCTCTCCAAAGAAATTGTTCACCGAAATTAACCTGCAGGTGTGTAATTTTAATCATGCTTAAAAATCTGCTTCTGGGTTGATTTCGTCTTTTGTAAAATTATGCAGAAATCAGCACAAAACCGATTTTTCAGGATGTGAAGAGCCTGATTTTGTGTTCTCTTCTTTTAGAGAGCTGTTAAGAACTGTTTCAGATATACCTCAAATATTCTAAATATCTAACGGATACCTTGGAAGGTATCCTAAAGAAATCGAAGAAAGGATCATTGGGTGAATGCCTGGAAGACTTCGGACATTTCTTCAGAAATGTCTGCCTGATAAAAGGTTTCGTATGGGAATTTTTACAATCAGCATTTTTAAGTATTTTTTCTGAAGAATCATCCAAGATCAATTTAAATACCCTCGGAGATTATTGCAGGAGCCTTCTCCTGCAAGAGTTTTTCATGCTTTTACCAGAAGTTTCATTAGGATTTCCTTCAGAAAAATCTTTCGGACCTGCAACAATTTCCAAAGAATTCTAATTTCCTTCCAAAGATCTCCTGGAAGAACTCCCTGGAGAAATTCATTTAACAGTCAGTCTAGGAATTGCTGAAAGAATCTAGAAAGGAATCACGGGTAAAATAGCTGAAAAAAATGCTTAGAAATATAATTAAGAACTTTCCAAAGAAACTTCTGGAAGAATCTCTGAACGAATTCCTGTGCAAATGTCTAAGTAACATCCTGGAAGCATCCTTGGAGGAATCTTTAGAACTCTTGTTGATATCTTAAACAAAAATCTTGGGGGAAGCTCGTAAAAAAACACCGAATGATCACTTGAACAATGATTTTCTCAAAGATTTTGTTTTAGCAAATACCTACCTAAAATGTATACTGATGAAATTTCTGGAGAAAATCATGAAAAATACATAGAGTAATATTTGACTAATAGCAATAGTTTGAGAGGACTCTACCCCATCTCCCCGAATCCCATTACCCCGAATGACAATTCCAATATAACGGGACAATGTCACTCAAGGTGTTTCGACATTCGGGGAAACAGCATTCGGGGTACATAATTGGTTTCAGGATAATGGGGTAGAATCGATTTAATTTTAGTCTCGCTGCCACCCCAGCATAAATCTTATTCTATTTTTTTTATCTCAAGCGAGTCTAGGTATATTCTGCTCTGAACAAATTGGTCTAACCGTCCAAAGTGTAAGAATGTAATAGCATTGCGATTCGAGAAGAACTTTTCCCCAGTCCTGACCCGTCACCGACACCGAACATTCAAAGCTAGTGTTAATCTCGCACTTGGAGCACCCATACGAGTACGTCCTCGGTTACTCACCACAACTGCTTCGGGAAGGTCTGAGATTAAGCTGTCCTGCCGTTTGGTGGGAAATGCCTCAGCAAGGCGCTTTCTTGAACGAAGGGTTTCGTTACCAGAAAAAGTACTGTGAGTACATTTAGCTGCTTTCAGGTGGTCCCACTGCACCGCACTCCCAAATTGCATACTCGGTTGTGGCAGATGGATTGTCAAGAATGCAACAGCTGTTTTCTTGGTTGTTATATTATTTACCGGGATCTCGTTCTCGGTGAATAATAGTAATTACCGAGACTCGTTGAAGTTTGGGCCGTAATGGGTAAACTATTACATTGCTTCAACTTCGAATCTCAGCTATTGGATTTTCGGCAATCTGTTCACCACAGTCTAAGATGGAATTTAGGAGTGATTCAGTTGCGAATATGCTGTTCAAAAGGTTTTCTTATTGGAGAGCTTCTTCGCCACGGATATTGGTTGTCAAACCAAGTGTGGAACGACCATCAGCCTTCCGGTCAGGCTTGCGTAGGTTAGTCCACGGACTGGCTTGTTCATGCCGTGGCTGAATGGCGTTGGCCTGAAACTGATAATTGAGAAAGCGAACTGCTAGCATTTTTAGTACAATCTGCGAGCTATAAGTCATCCCTGGCTTGTAGAACTCAATTCAGACTAGTCTAACACTAGCTTGTTCTTCAGTCTGCAAAGACGAAAAGTTTCGATTCGTAGTGTTATTGTCTTGTCAAGTGGAGTTAGATGCTTCAAGTAAATATGATGCCCACAATAATGCAGAATGCAGAGTTGGTAGCAGGTCTCTTTTCAGAGGAGACTTTGTCAGTATTGTAATGCAGGTCTCTGAAAAGTCTCTGATTTTAATGGAAGTTGTTCAGATCCGAGATCTTGATATGTCTTGATATGTCCCACGTAACGGTTCGGGAAACGTCAACTAATGTGTGCCTTACTTTGTTTGTCGTTTTCCCGTCAGGATTCGCACGGAAACATGGGCCTAACGTTGGAAGGGAACAAACGCTTACCGGTCGAGGTGGTACCAGGCCTCAAATCGGTGGACATCGCATCCGGTGGAGACCACTTGGTGGTCCTGAGCGAAAACGGCCACGTGTACACAGTTGGTTGCGCCGAACAGGGTCAACTAGGACGTATTTCCACTCGGGCCGCATCTGGCGAATCTCGACGTGGTAAAACCGATCTGCTTCAACCGGGAGTTGTCACACTGCGAGGTAAAAAAGTCTTAGCAGATGCAATCTGGGCATCTACCTATTGCACTTTCTTCAGGGATCGCAACACGGCCAAGATCTTTGCCTTCGGGTTGAACAACTATTGTCAACTCGGCATCCCGAATCCGAGCGAAAATGTCGTTAAACCGGTATTCGTACCTGAACAGACTAGTTTCACCGATGTGAAATCTATCGCCGGAGGACAACATCACACGTTGGTTTTGAAAACCGACAACAAAGTGCACGTCATTGGCCGCAAAGAATACGGTCGCCTCGGCCTAGGCAATGTGACGGAAGACGCTAAAGTTGTGACCCCAGTTGAAGCTCTAGCAGACAAGAATGTGGTAGAGATCTGCTGTGGCGAAAGTGCGTCCTTTGCCGTGACAGACAAGGGTGAAGTCTACGCTTGGGGAATGGGCTCGAATCAACAGCTAGGAACTGGAAACGAGGACGATGAAACCACACCAGTTCAAATCAACAGCAAACAAGTACAAGGCAAGCGAATTCTCAAGGTTTCCAGCGGCGGTCAGCATAGCTTATTCCTGGTGGAAGAGAAACCAGCTAAGGTAATGCTTAATCCCATTTGAATCAATTATGATCTTAACATTTACTTTCTATTTTACTTAGGAACCTACTCCTGTGCCTGAAGCTAAGCCTACCACTAAAGCTAACAAAAAAGCCAAGGAAGTCGAGCCTGTCGAGAAATCAGCGCCGGAAGTAGAAGATAAACCAAAAACGAATGGTGCTTCTACTTCAGCCGCGAAGGTGACCGCCGATTCCAATGGTGGTACTAAGACGGAAGAAAACGAGGAAGACGAGAAAGAGAAGCCACAAATGGAAAGTAGTGAGACTGACGCGGCTGCGGAACCCGAGAAGAAGCCAGCTGGCCGGGGACGCAAGCGAAAACTGTGAACGCACCGTATAATCGGGACTAGTTAAACCTGTTCAGTACTAGCGATTTTATAGGTTTAGTTAGAAACAATTACGTAATGATAGAAACTAAGTGTTTAGTTTTGTGAAATAATCATTTTTATCATCTCATGGTACCCGCGCCTCATTCGACGTTATTCGTTCTGTATTACATTTCTTACCTTACATCTGTTGATTTATTTCCGTTTCTACATGCCAGTGTTTTCGTTCTACTCTATTTACGTAGTCATACTATTGTTCGGTAACGCAGATTAAAAAGACAATCTGATTGAAAGAGAACAAATATTGACCTACATTGATTATGCGTTGGAAAAAAAGAAAAAACTTAAAATTAATTTATTAAAATCATTACTACTCAAACCATAAGAATAAAAACTTGTAAAACATGATTGTAACCTGAGTTCGAAACTTTAATTGGACGGTAATATCATACAACCCAGGGTGGCAACCAAACAGGGAAAAAGACGAGAACTTGAACCCACTGGAAAAAAGAGACAACTCGGGAGTTTCGTTTGTTCTTCGAAAATGTATCCAAGAAAATTTCCGGTAGATACCTAATCTTTTTTTTTTACAAAATACAACCGTGGTATGAAACCTCCTCGGTGGATTATCGATTTCGATAAGAAAGTTTGACCGGATTCCGTTCCTGTTGATCGCGTGCGTCGATATATTCCGGTAAATAGGGACGCTATGGATTGACCGTTTTCGATGGTTGAATTATCACTTGTTCTTTTTTCATGTAACAATTTCGCACCAGGAATGGATCGAATCAAGCTCAATGCTCTTTCTGGAGTGTAACATTGTTCCGGATGACTGGAGGCAGGTAAGAGTAATAGCCTTCTAAAAACCCGGGAAACCCGCGTCGAACTTTAATTCGTACCGTCCAATTGCGATGTTGTCGCCAAGCGTGACGAGCCTTACAAAATTTTCGGGGGACTCATACAAAAAACGTGACAATGGGGTAGGGGGTCGAAAAAGTTTAAATTTAGCGTAACCAGTTTTATGGGTTCCACTTCCCCCGTTTAGCGTCTAATGACGCATGGGCTGAAAACTGCCAAAATTGTCTTACGTTATTAATAGACAGTCCTTTATCAGTTAAACAAAACGAAGTCAAAGCTAATCTCGTGGGAATCGAGAATATTTAAGACTGATCATGAAGTGTATATTGAAAATTGTTGATATAGGTTGTCCCAGAAAGTATGGACACGACTTCGATAACGAGCATCACAATATTTTTCCAAACAAATAAATATTTTTGTATTTTCTTAGAGGAATTTTAAATGCTGCCTGTGTCATTTTTTTTTGATGAAATAACCTTTTTAATTTAAATTTTTGATTTTAGGAAATCAATTCTTATCTAGCCAGCACAGACCCTACTTTTGTATTTTGTTGGAACTTGAGTAATAAATGTTTTTTTATCAATATCCTTCGATGTGGTTAGTTCAAGTACATTGTATCTAAGATGTTCCACAAGAATTTTTGTTTAAAATTTTATTTGGCTTTGCTACACTCAAAATAATCCAAACGTCATTGTTACGTGAAAACATACGTGGTTTTTTTCCATCGCACTTTTCACGTAGCTTTTACGTTAATCATAGGTAGCCCAGAACGAACGCATGAACTTTTGATCTTCGTCCATTCCACCGGCGCTACAAGTAAGAGCTACGTGGATTTTCCGGTAGCCTTTACGAAGCGTTTCAATAGGACCTAGATGGTTTTGCATTAAATTAACTAGAATATAGACCAACCTTATCTCTAATAGGCTTTGGAAGAAAACTAATTCCCAATTGGAAAATGTAAACAAATCTAAAAGATTGTGATATTTTTATATTCAATCTGAGCATTGTGAATCTGGATTTCAAGGTAAATATGCTTTGAATACAGTAGTGCTTCGTGAAGCCCAAGCAGGACAGTTCGGTTTTGCGTCGTCCGATGGATTTTTCTGACGGATTCGCGCGTATTTTCGTTGCCGGAGAATTTTTTCCCCTGTTTTGGAGCGCCTTGCTGGGTAGTGCTTCGTGAAGCCCAAGCAGGACAGTTCGGTTTTGCGTCGTCCGATTGATTTTTCTGACGGATTCGCGCGTATTTTCGTTGCCGGAGAATTTTTTCCCCTGTTTTGGAGCGCCTTGCTGGGTAGTGCTTCGTGAAGCCCAAGCAGAACAGTTCGGTTTTGCGTCGTCCGATTGATTTTTCTGACGGATTCGCGCGTATTTTCGTTGCCGGAGAATTTTTTCCCCTGTTTTGCAGTAGTGTGTGATCCTTTGACTGCGACGCTTGCTCCTGCGGGGCGGGTGATGCGGTCAGGATCGAACGTGTTACGCGTGGAGTGCAGTGAAAAAGTGTATAGTGTTTTACGGAAATCCCAGTGCAGCGACGGAGAAAAACTGCTTCACATCCTGGTAAAATCGTTCTTTATTATTGTTTACTTTACTCACTTATTACCAATTCAAACTAAATACGTGCCAGGGTCGAAAATATAATTTTCGATTCGGGAAGTGTAAAAACATTGCATATATCCATTTGATATCTGGATGTTTTTATGCGGGGCTTACTGTAAATAAAAATGACCTCAGAATGTGTGTGTATTTACTGCCATTCTTGAAATGGGTCGTTGGAATTTCAGTAGAGCTATCACCTTTCATCTCCTGGGCTAAAATTGTCTGCAGATATAAAGATATCGAAGGGTATCATTAAATACATGCATACAATTTTCTTCCATAAAAGCACTGCCGGCCAGTGGGAGGTGGATTGTATCACACACACACAATCTGAGCATTGTGAATCTTGTTTCCCAAATGTTGTGAGTATGTTCTGTTTTGTTGCAGCCTTCGCGTGCTATAATTGATAGAGGTTATAAATCAGGTGTAAAATATGAAGTAATGCAGGGATTCTTCGGTATTCAAAGCATATTTACCTTAAAATCAATCTAACACAGGGTTTAAAGTTCAGCAGCTTCTGAAGTTCTGCAAAAATCAAGCGGGCGCCATCTTAGGATTTGAGTTCAACACCGAATGTACGTACAATATGCAGATGTCAAAATGAACTTAGGCACCTACATGAATTTCACGTAAGTGCGATAGGTAACCTCAGTAACAATTACCGATTCACTATTTGATGGTTATGAATGGCTTAGTGATCTTTATCATAGTCAGGTGAAGTGAAGGCAAAATGAATTTGAAATGATCTACGTGATTTTTCACGTAGCAATGACGTTTGGATTTTTTTGAGTGTGGGATTTTCAGCTTCAACATATGGAAAACAGCACATCATCTCCTTTTTGGGTCAGGGAAACTTTGGTAGCCACCTGGAAGGGAGGCACAGATACTACACACGAAATATAGAACAACGTTTGTTTGAACTGCAAGATAACTCCAGCTTGCCAACAACAATCAAGGCAGGCTTGGGGAAAATCGCTAGTTTTCTTTTGTTGTGTACTTTCGATCTTTCCTGACAAACATGGAAAAGGGCCACAGTTTTCTATGAACTTAATAATCATTTTAATTGGAAAACGTAAAACGATGCGTTTTTCAATGCTTTATATTCAATCAGATTGAAAAGTGCTCACGTGACATTGCTTGCATTGTGTGCATGAATTTATTTTCATTGGATTTTTATCACTTTTGATTAAATGCGAAAATGTGTTTTAATCAGATACGCGCCTTTTCCATGATAGTCCAATGTTTGAGATGTGGGCTCACAGTGACAGTTCCTGACAGCAGAATCCCGGCTCACTATGACGTACATAAATTTTGTATTGGTTTCTCCCTCCTAGGTAGTCTCAACCTGAGACGAGACTCGCGAAGACGGTCTTCTTTTTCTGTGATTGCTGAGTTTTTTTCTTATTCCACTTTGTGTTTATACCAATTATGCGCATGCTGTTCAAATCCTCACATGAACCTCTCAGCAAAAAAAGATTGAGTTTGCATCACATCGAATCATAAATAGCAGTTTGAGTGAAATTTCATGCCAGCAAACGTAGCAGACATTAGAAATAATTAATCTTCTGCTTAGATTTATCAGCAACTTTGGAAAAAACTACTCCGCCGACTGAACTTCTTAATAACAGTTTACTTTGAACATAATACTTTTCACTTTTTCAGCCATAAAAACGGTGGGCTGCATTTGACGTTTCGTGAGAGGGGAATCTGGGCTGCATATGACGTTGATATTTTTCCTCTTCGCGAGTCTCTCTCAGGTCTCAGCTAGGTAGCCACTAAGCGCATCATAGCCACCTATGACGCTGGGCGAGATGTGGTACAAGGTACATGCATAAATGTGATTGTACGGGAGTGTTGATCTAAGCCTTACTTTGAACAACTGCAAGGTTAATGAAAATAAACTTAAATTCAGAAATAATCTTCTGCAATTATGTTCATTAGGGTATCAATAAGTGAATTTGTCATTTTGGACTCAATCGAACGCGATTGAACGGAACAAAACAGTAACGACCCTATTTTTGAAACGAATATTCCATACAAGCTTCGAATTGAATGCGCCAGTTGGGGGAGCAATCAAATGAGTTGAATAGTTGAGAGAGCTTTTTTCTTACTAAGGCACATATCTAGGGAGTTTTACAACCTTTTTGTTTAAAGGCCAGTCTACTCTCCACCCATCTATGACCACGTGGTTTATGGACCACCCCAAATAGAAAATCCACATTTATTCCTCTGATGTCTTTATTTCAATATTCGTATCATTATTCAGTATAGTCACGGAACGTACCATACAAATCATATATTCAATAGAACAGACTTTTAGAAGGGTTTCCTAGTCTTCTAATCGAGATCAAGTTACTTAAACTATTGTATAGCATTACAGAAAGTTCTTATACAACTGATACCAACCTAATATCACAAATGAATCATATAAATAACTAGACTACCACAATAACTAGGATTATTCAGGAAGACGTATAACTATCGATTCGAGTGTTACAGTCGGACTAGTTTGATGGTTTCATAGGTTAAGCGATTGCACACAGTTTAGATGAGATGTGGTGGAGGTCCACATCCCAGACTCTCGGATGATCCAAGCGCAAGGGACGTCAATATGGTGCGCCGCCCTGGATGAACTCCGAGATTTTCCCAATTGATCCACGATAGCCGAGCTGTCAGATCTACAAAGAAAAAGTTAACGTTCGTTCCATAAGAAGTTCAATGTAGGTGCAACTCATGAAGTACCATTACCACTAGTATTCCAGCTCGCTCTGTCGGCTTTGATCTCACCACGGAGACACTTTTCGACGTAGGTTAGTGGATCATAGTCTGCCTCCAGGACTTCCCTTAGTAATGCAATGTATGCGATGGCCAACCGTAGTGTATCGATTTTACTTAATCGTTTCTCGTATGGGAATGTGGGCACGTGTACGCGAAGTTCGTCAAATGCTGAGTTAATGCTGCTGTTCGGAAGTTTTGGGAAGGAAATGGAATTAGATTTACCATGATTTATTGGGAAACACATTATGTCCTTACCCGTTTGGGGCAGATCTCATAACCCGTTTACGCTCTCTTACGTTAGTTTGCTGCCGTTGGATTTTATATGGCGCCGCACTATAAGGATGGTTCATGGCATTGGACAATGATGGACTTGCTGAGCTTGGTGACTCTAAGCAATCTGAAATATTGTGGAAAGTAAAATAAAACAAATCATTTAAATTCTGCAGTATTTTGTATATTTTTACGAGAGTTATTTCTCAAGAATGTGTAATTAATTCTTAGAGCTTTTCTATAAAACCCATATTTTTTTTAAATTTTCATTCAATCGATTTTTTTTCGATGTTTCGTCAAAAATTCCCCAGTGTGTTTTGTGAAGTTGCAAAGTTTTCAATGGTTCTTTGAGATCGAGTACCATCCTGAAAATAGTTTTTTATGACCTGAAGGTAATAATGACGCAACATAAACTATCATAAGACTAAAATCTCTTGAAAAAAAAATTGGGATTAAAATATAAAAAAGTTTCTAATAATATCAAAACAAGTTAACCCATAAATCCACTCCAAGTTCGCGCTCAAAATAATCTAATTCATCCCTGATGGAGGCACAATTTTATGTCGAAAGAAAAATATTTATATTAAAAGTATTTTAAAAGCGTCAGAGATTGTTCCAGGTGCCCGCTAAGGATCTTTTCAGAAATACTTCAGGATATCTTAAGAATTTTTCAAAAGATTTTACATGAGATATATAAAATATAGCTTAGAATTCGTGAAAATTTACTAACTGATTTTCGTTTCTAGACAATGTTTACTTCATAGACATAGACATAACACTATACTCACTTACGATCGACTGATTAAGTTTGAATAAGTTTCAGCACAGGCTCTCTTCTTATGTTCTATTTGAATAAGAGATCTCAGCACAGGCTCTCAAGTTAACATGTTTTGCAAGATTAGAAATTAGAAAATGATTCTACATTGCGATCAAAGTGTTCAATATTTTGTTTTTCAATGACATGTCTTACGAAAAAAAATAGTTTAGTTTGCTTTATTTGACACATGATTTAAGACTTAGAGTAAGGTGGGGCAAAAGTTCGACCTTAGTGGTATACTCAAATTTTCCAGGAAAATAATAGCAGATGAAACAAAACAAATACCATACAGCGAGCCTTCAACATATTGGCTATAATTTTGCTGAACAAACTTGTGTCAAACTATTTACCCATTTTTAGTTATAACAGTTTTAAAATTGATTGTCTTAAACGAACTTCGAAGTTCGAATCTAGTGTGGGGCAAGAGTTCGTTGGCTAAAACACAAAATATCAATACTTTTATGCCAGGCATACTTTATACCAGCCATAAATTTATGTTTTCCGAAAAATACACACTACATTTTCATCAAAAAATGCCCAATATAGGGTTAATTGTAACCTATATTGGGCGCAAAACTAAGTGAAAATGTAAAATTTTTGTGACATTTTTCGCACGATCAGGCAAATTTCGCGAAATTTGAAGATAATATGTAGATTTCAGGAAACTTGAAAATTTTTCCGTGGGTTTATACATGGATCGAACTTTTGCCCCGCAGATTCGAACTTTTGCCTTGCTATGGGCCAAAAGTTGATTCCAACTATTTATGGAAAAACTAATACACGTCAAAGCATCCTTATGATAGGCCTAGAAACACCCTTACATAAAATTTTGAAAAATATTTTATCTTCATTTGGTTCCATGCATCGAAAGTTTGACCAAATATTACAATATTTACGTCGAAAAACAACAAATAGCCATAACTTTTCCAAATCTCTATCGATTTTGATGATATTTGGAGTGAAAGTCTCTTACTTGAATAGCATTCGAACCACCATGACATTTCTAAGTTTTGATTTGATTTGAGCTAGAAATCTTAAAAAGAAACTCTTGCCCCACTCGAACTTTTGCCCCACTTTACTCTATGTCTTAAAAAAGTTAGATAACACAACAGCAAAATTGGGTAGCAAAAAGATAACAAGTTGTGTCACCCAATAACAAGCATTCGATTACTTCGTTTGTTTTCATTTTGGTTGAATAAGCAGGCAACACAACAAACATGATAACAAATGTTTATACTTCTATCATAAGTGATTTTTCTGCTTAAAAATACAATGAGTCTTTTTTCGGGGTGAAATGGTGGTGAAGGGATTACCGTTTGTTTACAAACATATAGGGTAAGTGTACCAGTTATGGCCATAGTGGTTCCCTATTTCGCCATACGTGATAACTTGAATGTCTTCACATTTTGAAAAGTTTTGTGTGTTTTAGCAGTAAGATATAGGATATATCTTGATGTTAAAACATTCAAAATAATTGAAAATGTGAAGGTTATCAAAATAATGCACTTTCCCTATATTATTCTTCTTGAAGTTACGTACACTCCGAACTCCACAGCTATCAACTGAGAGCTTTTTTCAAAGTTGCCGTTTTCGCATTCGTATATCGTGTGGCAGGTACGAAAATGCTCTGTACCCAGGGAAGCCAATGAAATTTCTACTACGAAAAGATCCTGGACAGACTGGGAATCGAACCCAGACATCTTCAGCATGGCTTTTCTTTGTAGCTGCGGACGTCACCACTACACGGCGTGTATATGGGAAAGGTTTATCACAAAAAAATAGGCATCGCTAAATCTTTCACCATTCAAATATTTTCTAGCTTTTCATTTTCGGGGGCCCAGATAGCCGTAGCGGTAAACGTGCAGCTATTCAGCAAGACCAAGCTGAGGGTCGTGGGTTCGAATCCCACCGGTCGAGGATTTTTTCGGGTTGGAAATTTTCTCGACTTTCCAGGGCATAAAGTATCATCGTACCTGCCACACGATATACGCATGCAAAAATGGTCATTGGCATAGTAAGCTCTCAGTTAATAACTGTGGAAGTGCTCATAAGAACACTAAGCTGAGAAGCAGGCTCTGTCCCAGTGGGGACGTAACGCCAGAAAGAAGAAGAAGCTTTCATTTGACGTGTTCCCTAAAAAAATCCTCCGAGGGATCACGAACATTTTTTTATTTCAAATTTGTATTCCTTAGAGTACATTATTTTTCAATGTAATCATTATAAAAGGCAGTTTTATTTCTTTTTAGCTCGATGAAACAATAAATCCAAATGAAAATTTATAAAATAAAGATATCTAGGTCTAATTTTGTGTAAAAAAAAGCTTTAAAAGCTTTGTGATACAAATTTGATGTTTTGTTCAAAAAACAAGTCTTCGAGACTAACTTTTGAAAAGGGCTTATAGCGAAAAAAGGTGTTTTTTACTAATGATGCATATGCGTCATTTATGCAATTACCGTTGTTAAAAACATTTTACATATTAGAATTTAAATAGATATGATGATATGAATCATTAAATCTAGAAAGATTCGCGAATTAGGCGAAACTGACAAAATGTACACAATTTAAGAAACTATAGCGGTGAAATTGTATCTTGATTGTCTATTCACTGCACTTGAACTTTTCCCCTTTCGATAATTTAACTATTCTAAAAACGCAAATTTGTAGAAGACGAAACTTCACCTCATGCAAAACCACACACTGTATTGATTACGCCTGTTTTTTTTATCAAAGTGATGGGCGCATCTGAAATCGAAATCAAAACACGGCGAGAGTAAACGGCGACACTGCAAACAAAAAATAAACAAGGCGTACATGGCGGGCTTAATTGAAACCAGAATGAAAACACGGCGCAAAAGTAATAGGCGACACTGAAAAAAATATCGATTACAGGCTCATAACATTGGGCGATACTGGCATTCTTGAGTGCATTTAAGGCGAATCCTTATAATATTTTTTTATTACGAAATAGCTAGGAAAATCGAAGGAGATGTGTGTGGTATTGTTGAGGATTTTGAAACTAGGTTTTTGAAATGTGTATTAAAGTGAAATAGTTAACGTTGGAGTATATTTTCTCCAAATGGGATTAAAAATTGCGCATGAAAATTTCATTGGTTATTTTCTCATTGTTATTGATTTGTCAGATAGGCCCTTATCGCGAATCCCTCTCGAAATGATATTCACTCATCCCCTAAAATAATATTTAGCTGATATTGAAGGAAAATTGTAAAAAATGCTGAAAAAAGTCGATAAGCCCTATATGAAAAAAGTGCAAATATGTGCAGCTAAATTTAGCACGATCCTTTAGTCTACATCCTAAAATACCCTTGAAAATAAATTTCAGCCTGGGACAAGTTGGGACAAAAAAGTAAGGAATGTGTAAAGTTTCGATAAAAAATCGATTTTTTTTTCAGTGTAGTTCTCACATTAACCTGAGCAAAAGGACGAATTTTTATTTTCCTCAGAAGCTTTCAAATGCTGTATAAAGTTATTAAAATATTACGATTATGCACTATATTCCCACCAACGTACACCTTGTGTTTGCACTTAATTCTTTGTTTTTCTTAAAAACTTCAACTTTGACGTACTGCATTAATCAAACCACAAAAGAATTTGGTCCTAGTATTCCAGGAATATCTTAATATAAATGTTTACTATGGAATGATGTACAAGAAGAACCTATCAGAACAAGTCATATTTTCGATTATTGGCCACCTGATCGCCCATAGTGCTGTCCTATGTGATTTTGAGGATTTAGTGAGCCATAGGACACTTATTACGTTTGATATGCTAAAGATTCGACTGTTAGACACTTATTCGTACTGCGGTAGTATATTGATCAGAGCACTAACCGTTTGATGGTTAGAATACATTAAATTCCTTCTGTTCCTTCTTCTGTCTGGCATTACACCTCTGCTGGGACATAGCCTGCTTCCCACCTTAGAGTTCGTTAAGCACTTAGTTATTTATTGAGAGTTCTCTTTACCAATCAACCATTAGTGCATTTGTAATTTGTGTAAAGGAACCAATAAACCATTTGTGTGCGATCTTATCGCCCGGGACCCGGGAGGGTCCATAATAGGCATTCGGACAACAGTTTTCCAAATGCATATTTCGCTGGGAAAATCAAATGATTTTGTATGTTTCATAGGCGTACTATGAAGTAAAGATATTGAACTTGTTGTTAGAGTCCACAAAACGTATATCCGTCTGAGATATCATTGCGGGAAACCGTCGATAATGAATTTCAGCTACTAAGGGGGCCATTACTAGCATTGAAACCCAACTTTATTTTTGACGCATTCATCACCAGGCCGACTTTTGTCGCTTCACGTTTCAGGTGGGTGTACAGGTCTGCCACCGTTCCAAATGTTCCGCCGACAATATCCATATCATCCGCGAAGCAAACAAATTGGCTGGATCGTGTGAAAATCGTACCTCGGTTATTGAACCCGGCTCTCCGGATGACACCTTCTAGCGCGATGTTGAACAGAAGGCACGAAAGTCCATTACCTTGTCGAAGTCCCCGGCGGGATTCGAACGAACTGGAATGTTCGCCGGAAATCTTCACGCTATTCTGCACACCGTCCATCGTCGCTCTTATAAGTCTTGTGAGCCTCCCGGGAAAGATGTACTCGTCCATGATTTTCCATAGCTCTTCGCGGTCGATGCTATCATAAGCCGCTTTAAAGTGAAGATGAATAGAAGCCACACCTCAAATTTTCAAGAGCACGAATCTGGAGAACCAAACATCCGTTTAAGCTGAAAACCTAATCCATTGGTCACTAGCTGGTGGTGACCAATCGATTAAGTTTTCAGCTCAAACGGGTGTTCGGTTCTCCATATTTGAGGTTTGGTTTCGGTTCATCTTCACCTTAAAATTGATGAACAGGTGATGCGTTGGGACTTGGTATTCACGGCATTTCTGGAGGATTTGCCGTACAGTGAAGATTTGGTCCGTCGTCGAGCAGCCGTTGATGAAACCAGCTTGATAACTTCCCACAAACTCATTTGCTATTGGTGATAGACGACGGAAGATAATCTTGGATAGCACTTTGTAGGCGGCATTCAGGATAGTGATCGCACGATAGTTTTCACATTCCAGTTTGTCGCCCTTCTTGTAGATGGGGCATATGACCTTTTGCTTCCACTCCTCCGGCAGCTGTTCTGTTTTCCAGATTCTGACAATCAGCCGGTGCAGACAGGCGGCCAACCTCTCCGGGCCCATTTTGATGAGTTCCATATCTCTGCGATTACACGTTCAATTAAAACTCTCTAAGCCACATTCGAAAGGCAAAGAGTTATTCTTACTTCGTAAGTATTTTTACAAAAACATTTTTTTGAATTTTATATACTCAATTTTTACTTAAAGTTGTGACATTTTTCAAAAAAAAAAAACACACTGAAAAAACATTTGTAATTTCCTCAGCATTGGATCGACCAAAATTTTAAAACAAGGTGTCATTAGAATTGTAATCTTATATTCTCTGAAGAGCGCTCACGAAATTTTTGCGCAAATATCTAAAAACTATTCAAAATTAATGAAATAGTCATTCAAATCATCGTGCAAAAGTTTGGGTTCACCCCTCAGTATGGTGTATCGTGCAAAAGTTTGGGTACACCTGAACTTACAAAATAATCTGTAAAATATCAAACCAATGATGTACGCGCCATTATTTGCTATGAATTATTAAAATCGGTTCAAAAATGGCTGAGATATTGACAAAAATGATTTGCGTGCGAATCAAGAGAAATCCATTTGGTGCTACGATGGAAATGATCTATCGAGTTATTAGTTTATCTACCTATCTAGTCTGTATTCAGAATATTTAGAGAGGTCAATGGGCGACCTCTAGCGATTTTTTTTTGGTGCTTCCCGTAACAAATTAGAAATCGATTCATTCTTATCACGAAACCACTTACCCGAGTGATGCAAATATTGATGCTGGATCTGTCGGAGACTGTTGGTATTCAGTCTAAGATTCCCCGAGTTGGGATTTGTCGCCGTGGCTGCTCCAAGTTGATGATTAGCATAAACACACGACGGTAAATCCGAGATTAGATCCTCATCGAAGCTGTGGAAATTTAGCCCACTGTAAGCCATATCGACGGTATCCATCATCGCAAATAGTGATTCGAAATTCAGCGGAACAATGAGAAATAGATTGAATAATTAATTGCAAATCACGCTACTTTAAGCACTCTACAAGTATTTAAATTGCTTTTCATTCACGTTTCGCTGCCGTTCCGCGAGCATGCACTAGGGTAGTTCACATAGAAGCACATCAAGTAACACAGTAGTGGACATCTAAGGGCACCTTAGCGGAGGAGATGATGATGAATCCGGCAATTGACTGCGACAGATTTTATCCATGATTATTGATTTTGAACGATGCACTCTAATAGAAAAGTTCACAAATCCTTCACTTTTTTTCAACTAAGTTCGAATACTCGGATGAATGCTACCAACCGGAAATGTGCGAATTGAATGATTACCCCGGATGTGGTGCGTGTCCCTTTTATAACAAATCAATTTAATGTGGGAAAAATTCGCCTGGTGCATGTGCCGTGGGGTGTGCGCAAGGACCAAAAAGGCAGCAACATAACTCCGCCCCTTCGTACTTGCGTTGCATCAAACTGTACAGGGGTAGCGTGGAAGCAATATGGTGGATGGCAATCGCAATGGCGCTGCCCGACGGTAAACGAGACAAATGATTTCATTCGAATGTTTTTCGAGAAATTTAATGTTAATTAGATTTTCAGATTTGAGTATTTTTTACTTTCGTCTGAATACATACATGTTGTCATTTTTTTGTTATCTTATATTTAAAAAAAAGTGTTGATTATCTACAAATGCTTTGATTACAGCGAAAATATCTCTGATATAGAGTGTCATACTAACAATAATTATTATTGTGTTCGTTATGGTTAACTGATTATATAGAGCATTTCGGCCCAA
The DNA here is from genome assembly GCF_002204515.2 of Aedes aegypti. Taxonomy (NCBI): domain Eukaryota; kingdom Metazoa; phylum Arthropoda; class Insecta; order Diptera; family Culicidae; genus Aedes; species Aedes aegypti. The sequence continues at coordinate 151,739,582 of NC_035109.1, forward strand.
ATTGGGCTATCACACAAGTTGCAGTTTTCAGAAAAGTCTGATGTAAATGCACGTTTGCATCAGATCAACTTAACGTATTCGGTGCACTTGTTCCTTGTAATTCAAGGTAGTACACAGAAGACACCATTTGGACTCGATGTAACACTGAGCTGCTATCATACTTTGAAGGAGCGTACACACTAGGGTGTCCCAAAGCAATGACAGTGGCAAAACATTAAACTTGCTCACCCCTTAATCCTTAACAGGCGTGGACGACTTGTATGCACTCTTTTGCTCATATGTTTTAACTCAATTGATCAATTCTCAGAATTTAACCAGTTTAATTTTAACTAGTTACAACCAGAGAATATGATTATACTAGAGAAACGCGGAGAGGATATTGCCTTTTTTTTTATATACAACATTTGCAACGATCTCAATAATTAAGGTCATTCAAACAACATTTTAGTGTGCGTGTCATCCTTTCAGCCGCCATAAGAAACCAAGCTTATCAATGACGTCACTTACGTATCGCTTTTTTACTTACACACATCCATCGTCTCTCTTGCGTAACATCTTTTTGAGTCTCATTGAATTTGCTCGATTGGATCCAAGTTAGACGGTTCAATTGGAACCTCTGGTTTCAGAATTCGCGCTTCTCTATATAAACAAATTCTCTGGTTGCAACTTGAAATGCATCCACAAAGATTTGGAACCGGTAGCCAATCCGGAAACGCGGCTAGTGTAGTGTAGTGTACACCTATTATTCCACCATTGGTAAAATTTCAATATATTTCGAATGTTTTTTTGTGAAAGTAGATATATCAATGTAGCAAGTCTTGCAAGCTCATGTTGAACATTTTTTGACCAATATGATCATTTGGCCATTTAACATGTTTGAATACATGTGCAAATTCAAATGGTATATTAGTAGGCGATTCCGAAGAACCAACCCTAATGAAATGTTGATTTTCATACTGCGTCATATACAATCATATTTACTCGACAAAAGATGGTCTAAACGCTATGTCTAAACTAACAGATTATGCAAATCGTATGTACCTCGGATTTTTTTTCCACTAGAATTCAGTAAATGAATGGGAAAAATTTCACCGAGGCGGCATCCACAAATTACGTAACGCTCTAGGGGGAGGGGGGGAGTAGGCTCAAGCGTTACGGCTCATACAAAAATTTAAAAAAATTCATACAAAAAGCGTTACGTAGGGGGGGGGGAGGTGGTCAAAAATTTCCAATTTTAGCGTTACGTAATAAATGGACGCCGCCCGATAGAATATTTTGAAACCTTCCGATTATGAAATTATAGAACAAATACTGATATCTAGTGGGAAAATCCAAGGTACATTCGATCTTTATATTCTGCTGGTTTAGACATAGCCTGTGGCCATCCATAGCCTTTCTGGTCATTTCAAATACAGGTTATCCTTTTTAAGTCCAGTTTCGGAACATCGTTTTTGATTTCAAGGACTGATTGTTACCATAGAAAACACCACTTCAAATTGCAACGTTTCAACAAATTGAAACTTTTAGAGATAAATTTGCGGCATTCTGGGCGTATAGGAAACATTTTGGATTTTTATTCAGTAGCCCCGGTGTTTGGTTCGGGAATTTCAATTTATATTTTTTTGTTTTCCCTTGATGAAACTTTTCTTTGAATTCCTAAATGAAATCTCTTATCATGTTTGATACTCTCTTTTTTGTATATTTTTTGTTTTTAATTTCAGATTGACCTCACTTTGGAACTGGCATTTTACGTGATGATCCTTGTATTGGCGATTTCGGTTCTGTAATGGATCCATTCCGGATGAACCTTAAGATTTAAATTTCTTATTTTATAATGTTTTAGAAAAGATAAAGAGATTTTGTGCCTTTTTGAGAAGATTTTTACTTCACCAGCTTAAGGTGAATATGAATCGAAGCCAAAGTTCAAATTTTCAAGAGCGCGGATCTGCAGAACCAAACATCCGTTTGAGCTGAAAACCTTATCGATTGGTCACCACCAGCTAGTGACCAATCGATTAAGTTTTCAGCTTGAACGGATGTTCGGTTCTCCAGATCCGTGCTCTTGAAAATTTGATCTTTGGCTTCGATTCACCTTAAGAAAAGGAACTATCCCTGTGGGGATGTAGAGTCAATTAAAGAAAGATAAAGAAGAACCTTCACTATTTTTCTATTTTTAAATTTATAGCTAAATTCATCTGTCTAGTAAGTGCTTGGTTATCGTAAAAATATCTGAAGATGGATGCATCGAAGCCAAACGTCGACCTCAAATATAGAGAACCAGACAACCGTTTGTGCTGAAAATTTAACTCACTGGCTCACTCACGCGCTAATCGCTAATTTTCAATGCGATTGTCTTGTTCTCTAGATTTGTGCTCTTCGAAATTCGAGGTTTGGCTTCGATGCATCTTCTTCACCTAATAGTTGTTTTCTTCTAACCGCAAGAAAAAAAACCGTTTTGCGCCTAAATGCATGCTACTCCTTAATGTTTGAATTGCGTTATTTCCATGCGCCTCAAGTTGCTGAAGTTCCCATGCGTATGTTAAGGTAGATATCACAATATTTGACCCATTCACAAATTTCATAACGCTGAAGGCTGTGGGTGGGTGTCCTCAAGGTGTTACAGATCATACAAAATTTGTAGAATATTCGTGGGTGGGTGTCGAAAATGGATATTTTAGTATGAAATTTTTGAATTTCCTTTAATAGTATCTTCACAAAATAGTGTTACGATAAAGGTGGTTGTACCAAAAATGGTCATATCATGCGTTATGAAGCTAATGGATACGCAGGCCCATTCATCTTTATAATGTGTAACGGTAGGTACTTGCTATACTGGTCTCCGTTCTAAAATCAGATACAATACACACCAGACTACAGCCTCGCGCGCTTCTTACTTAGCTTCGCGCTCGCGAGAATCGTTGCCATTATCACTTCAGCGTGGTTGCTTAGTGGTCATCCGCCGTCAATGAACGGAAAACCGGGTGGGTGAGTAGGTATCGGTTTGTTAGAAAAGTGTCAGCGATCAGTTGCTAGTCTGCAGGCACGGAAAACGCGCGCGAAACTCAGAAGCTGCGCGCGTGATCGGAACCGTCTTGACTTACGTGCTTGAAAATTGAAGAGCAAGGATAAATCGTCGGAGGCTGAAGCGGCTGCTTGGTAAATTGTGGTGGTGAAATATCGGCTCTCGCTATTTGTGGTAATTCAGCATGGTGAAGAAATAAATCAAACGTTTGAAGATAAATAGTGGTTTTGTCATGTGCATAACAATTTAGTTTATCATAAGAGTTCACGAAGAGATTCTTTGACAGTGTGATTCAGTTGGTAATAGAGATAGTCAATAATTGATTGAATAGGTCGTTGAATAGTTCAATAATCCTACGACTTCCCTGCAACAAGTGTTTTTTTTTTGAAGATTCCGGCAAAAATCCGCCTCTTCAAGTATGAATAAGTCTTATCTCTCGCGGACGACTCGGTTTGTGTATTGTCTATTATAATGTCAATAGACGTATTTTATGATGTGTAAAAGTTAAGCCAGATGAGTTTGTGATAAGTCTTGTGAAACACTATCAACTAAAAGTGATAGTCACTCAGGTAAGGATTTCTAGACTAATTTGTATGTGTTATAGGATAAGAGCATTTGAATGAACAGATCATTGAAGCACAAATTGTTTAATTTCTTATTAGTTTAGCATTTTTCTTGACATTTGCACACATAATAATCAAATATATGAAGGTGACGATAAATCTATGCCAAATTTCAAATCTTAAAGAGCACAAATCTAGAGAACCAGACAACCGTTTAAGCTGAAAACATTACACAGCGTAACAAAAATGACATTTTTGCGTGTCTCAAGAACCAAATTATGTGTCTCTAGTAGATTTGGGGTTGCTGAATCTAATGCCGGTCTCAGAAATGTTTCAGCACGTCACAATTTTTAGCTACAGGTCGTCAAAGTTGTATGAAATACTGTTTTTATTGATGTTTACACAAAATTTAAAGTATGATTTACCAAACTTTTTTGTAATCTTATCCACCAAGCATGCATTATAGGACTTGAACTTTTATTTTAAATATAATTTGTTTGAAATTGAACGATTAAATTTAGATTTAATCGATTTTTTCAACATGCTTACATTCTCCATACAAAATTCTGCGTTTCTCTTATATGGAAAAATATAATACTTTTCAAAACCATCAAAAAATTACATTTGAGCACCGAAAATATTATGTACTCTTTTGATAAGTGTTGTTTAACACATGAAGTTTGAATTCTGTGGCAAATTAAGCAAATGAATTGCCATACAAGCTGCTGGAAAACTTGCATGCAAGTTGGCTGATATAGTCATTTTTTTGCATTTTCAACAGGGATTATCTCAAAAACTAGACGTGCTATGATATTTTTGAAAACGGCAATGGATTCAGCAACCCTTAATTAAGTAAGTAGTGGTATTTTGATGGTTGAGACAAAAACGTGTTCCGCAGTGTTATCGATTGGACACTCTGGACACTTGGACGCTGATGGTAAATAATGGATCAAATAGGCTGTATTGTAATCTGCTTCTTCAGATTTGTGCTCTTGAAGTTTTGAGGTGTGGATTTGATGCATCTTCACCTCCAAAGATTCTTAGTCAATTTTAAGTAGGGTAGGTGTACCAGTTATGGACCTAATTATTCCTTATTTCGCCATACATGATAATTGATTTGTTTTCCAATTTTTGATCATTTTGTGTGTAATTTTTTGTTTGATCATTTTATTTGACATGAAATATATCTTGATGTTAAAACATTCAAAAGTGATCTAAATGTGAAAAATTGTAGGAACAGATTTTTTAATGGGGGTTTGTTTTCTGGGTTTTATTTTCATTATATATCTAAAGAATATGTTTCTGGTGTGTGCAGATAGAAAAAAAATGATCATAATGCGAGAAACAGTGCCGTTCAAGAAAAGTAGTGAAATCGGAATTTGTTAATTGTCGGGGGAGTCTGCAAAGGGGTCTCGTTGAGAAAAATGAGTGTTAGTCAATAGTTAATCTAGCTTGATCGCATTAAGAACGCCTCAAATGTGTCTTTCTCTGCTATTTACTGACAGCATAGCCCAACTAGGGATGAAAATGTTCTTCCATGATTACGATGATACTGATAATACCCAAGAGAGTTGAGACATTTTTTAGTTCTTAAAGATCCTCGACCAGACCGTGTTTTTTTGTTTCCTTTTCAACATAATTTAAAACATTAATTTTTTTTCTCATATCTAGGTGTTCTAGGTTACTATCACACAAATTGGATAAAACAAAATTAAGCTAATGCAGTTAACTTTCCCTTACTCGATATTCCGTATCGCGATATCGAGTTAGAGAACCATACAAAAAGTTGTTTTCCATGGCTAACTCGATGGTCCCTTGGATCGCAGTTGCACTGGTTTTGTGTTCTGTAAGTTGATATCTCCCTAACTCGATGGTCCCTTCAATATCGAGTTAGGGAGAGTTAACTGTATTAACATATTGAAAAATTCTCGCTGAAACCAGGCCGCCATCGGCACTCATCGCTAGAATGATACTTTAAATTTTATGTAAATATCAATAAAACCAGTGTTTTATACAACTTTGGTGACCTGTAGCTAAAACTTGTAACGTGCTAGAACATTTCTGAAAACGGCATTCAGCAACTCCAAATCTACTAGAGACACATAATTTGATCCTTGAGACACGCAAAAATGTAATTTTTGCTACGCTGTGTAGTATCTTAATAGGGTGCCGGTACCAATGGTTGTAATGTACCAGTAGATTGGACTATGGAATAAAACGTACATTTTTCGATAAAAACGACATGTGCTATTTTTGGTGGATAGATCGCCTCTAGTTTAGTCGATTAGTCTAATTTCAGCTTTTTATCTTATCAAAAAGTCATAAAAATAATTAAGTTTACGTAAAAAAATTGCTCCCTTGCACCAATAGTAGCTGTCGTGTTCCAGTACTGGATCAGCGGTTGGAAGCAGTTTTTAAAATGGATGTATAAAAATGAAGAAAAGCCCTAGAGATGATCTTTATGCTTCATTCGAAAGATATTAATTGCTGTTCCGAGGGAAAAATGTTAAACCTATGTAAAAATTTACCATTTTGTTTAAAATTCCTTGTACCATTCCCGAACGTCTACTACTGGAGCACTAGCGCAACTACTGGAACACGTGTACCAATAGTGGCTCAAGCGATTTCATGTTAAAAAAATAGTTTTATCACTCTTTTTATATTTTTCCCATATAGTAGAGGTTGAAATCTTTCTGTTGACGCCAAAAGATCTCTGTTAGGGCTTATCGTTATTTTGTTATGATTTCTTATAGCTTAGGTAGTCCACTAATGGCACCGGTACCCTTTTAATATTGCTTTACAAAAAAAAACTTGATGTTGACAATGCTCTTGAAATTTTAACTAATTTCATTGCTGAAGCAAGGGACATTTGAATACCAAAATTTGAATCCGTGATTATAAACGATGATCAAAAACTCTTGACCGTCATAAAAACGTAAGAAGAATGCAATTTCAACGCACTCGCGATCCTTCTATGAAAATCATATGGCAGGATCTGCAAAAAATGTTTTTCTCAATTGAGAAACGAAAATTTTACAACAAATTTTCTTGGTTGGACCCTGACACAAAGTCTTTTTGAAAACATCCCAAAATTTTGAAAAAGCTTCAGAGACCAATTCCGACATTGAAAGAGGAAAACAAATTCACACAATTTTAACACTAAATTAATTGAAAATCAAGTTACTTTGGATTACAAAAGCATTCTCAATCAAGAGAACGTTATTGAAAATTCCTGGGGGACTGATTTTGAAGAAGTGAGAACTGTTATAAAAATAAAAAAAATGAAAGCTCTTGGAGATGTTGGAATATTTCACATTCTCATCAAGAAACTTCCAGAGAATAGCTTCTCATTCTTGGTTGATATATTAACCTTCCAGTCGTCGCGCGGTTTGCCACCGTCAGAACCACCGCGCTGCTGTTGTGAACGAAAAGCGAGGTGTTTTCGACACTGTTGTACAAAGTACAACAGCGCGACGACTGAAGTGTTAAACAAATGTATATTCAGTTAGCATATTTTCCTGACAAATGGAAAAATGTCAAGGTTTTACCAATTTAAAAACCGGACAAAAATCCTGCAGAAGCTTATGGCTATTGTCTAATCAGCTTGCTTTCCTCCATTAGTAAACTTTTAGAAAAGTTAATTTTGAACAGAATTAAGGTCCGCACCTACGAAAATTCTTTTTTTTGGAAAAAAAAGCTCGGATTCCGACATGTACATTCTATCACTCATCAACTTTTGCATGTAACAAATTTGATTCGTTCTAAAAAAAAATCGGAATGCTATTCTACTGGTCTTGCTCTTCTAAACATAGAAAAAGCATTCGTTAGAATATCCAAAGTTGTCTGTCAAATCGTACACTTCAGGTTAATTATCAGAACTCCAGGTCTGAAAAACTTCCTGTAAGAGCTGAAGTTTCTCAAGGAAGCATTTTTGGGTCAATATTATACATTTTTTTCACATCTTACTTACCTGAGTCCCATCAGGATAAATCTTTGTTTGCGGATGACACAGGCCTCTCCGCCAAAAGACGAAGCATGCGTGTCATCTGTAGTCGATTGCAAAAAGTTTGGATATTTTTTCTTCATACTTGCAAAAATGGAAGATTTCTCGTAATGCTTCCATAACTGAACTTATAATATTCCCACATAAACCAAAAGCTCTTTGATCACAACCTTCAAACTAACCTTCATGATGTTATTCCAGTAAATTGGTCAGATGAAGTTAAGTATCTAGGGCTCATACTAGCTAAAAATTGAACTTTAAGAAATCACATTGAAGGCATTCAAGCCAAATTTTACACATATATAAAATGTCTGTATCCACTTTATAAAAAATCACAACTTTGTTTTAAGACAAGCATTTGATCTTTGAACAAATATTCAGGTCGGACATGTCGAAATGACCAATATGGATTATCTGTTGTAATTCCAGGAAGAAAGCTCTATAAAGGATTCAGAATAAAAGTTCGAAAATGATTTTAATGCTCCCTGCCTTGTATAGTTCTAATAAGTGACATAGAATTTCCAATGTTGAAACGTAGGAACAAGTATGTCGAATAAAATGTTTAATAATTCTAGACAATATTCATTGTAATCTTCTATTGTCACGATAAATGCGTCATATATATATATATATATATATATATATATATATATATATATATATATATATATATATATATATATATATATATATATATATATATATATATATATATATATATATATATATATATATATATATATATATATATATATATATATATATATATATTTTTTTTTGTTTTTAACAACTTCATCGTGGACAATGGAACGCGAAACAAGTTCCAGTCCTATCGGGTGATTTGCGCAGATGCGAATTCTTACCGATGTGTGAATTTCTCGGGTCCCTCAGAATGTCGATAATTATGAAATCCTAAATTTTATGAGACAACCAAGCGTTGTTGAAACCTTTTTTGTTCTACTTCGTTATTGGACTTGTTATTTCTTATTTATCAAGTTCAAAATTTTTTCGTAAAATGCATTTGGTCGACTTACAGTAGATATTATTGAAAGCTATATTCTGAAACTGAACATCTTTTTCTAATAAATAAATTTTCTTTAAAAAGATTTTTTTTGCCTTTTTATGTTTTTTTTTTAATTACGAGTTATTATATTCGAGACATGAAGATTATATTGAGTAGAAATGGGTAAAAAACGTAGAATGATCAATAAATGCGAATGATGGGATGAATGCACGTGAATCAATAAATTAGAATCGAAATTGTTAATACGTGACTGTTTAGGCTAATACAACCGAACAGATAATGAGAATGCCTATATTTTGTTGTTTGCATATTTACTGTCTGTCTGTGCCATATTTTCCTTCCTTCCGAAAATAATTGACTTGTTTTCGGAAACAAAATTTATGCTTGCAGTTTGTCACCCCCAAAGTTGGTAATTCGGTCATACCGAACAGAAAGAGAATTGTAAACCAATTGACTCCGTTACGTATCTTCCAAAGGGGAAGAGGAAGATAAGCAAATTTAATTAGCTGAACTATATATATATATATATATATATATATATATATATATATATATATATATATATATATATATATATATATATATATATATATATATATATATATATATATATATATATATATATATATATATATATATATATATATATATATATATATATATATATATATATATATATATATATATATATATAAATATATCTTATCATTTATTTTTTGCCGCCCCCCCAAGGACTAAATGGTTTGCATATGACCTTAATCTAAAGCAGTGTTCAGTAATAATCTGACAAAAGAAACGATAAATGGAAATCGCCCATTCTGGATATTTAGGGCTCAACTGATCAATGTCGAATTATGAAATCTGTTTTCGACCACATATCTGAATTTAATTTGCCTACATCAGTGTCCCATAAAGTGATACCGTCACCAATTGCCAAATTCCAGATTGTTGTGAATTTCGTTAATGTGCCAGTAGCGATCCGGTTTTATTTTTTAACAACTTCATCGTGGACAATGGAACGCGAAACAAGTTCCAGTCCTATCGGGTGATTTGCGCAGATGCGAATTCTTACCGATGTGTGAATTTCTCGGGTCCCTCAGAATGTCGATAATTATGAAATCCTAAATTTTATGAGACAACCAAGCGTTGTTGAAACCTTTTTTGTTCTACTTCGTTATTGGACTTGTTATTTCTTATTTATCAAGTTCAAAATTTTTTCGTAAAATGCATTTGGTCGACTTACAGTAGATATTATTGAAAGCTATATTCTGAAACTGAACATCTTTTTCTAATAAATAAATTTTCTTTAAAAAGATTTTTTTTGCCTTTTTATGTTTTTTTTTAATTACGAGTTATTATATTCGAGACATGAAGATTATATTGAGTAGAAATGGGTAAAAAACGTAGAATGATCAATAAATGCGAATGATGGGATGAATGCACGTGAATCAATAAATTAGAATCGAAATTGTTAATACGTGACTGTTTAGGCTAATACAACCGAACAGATAATGAGAATGCCTATATTTTGTTGTTTGCATATTTACTGTCTGTCTGTGCCATATTTTCCTTCCTTCCGAAAATAATTGACTTGTTTTCGGAAACAAAATTTATGCTTGCAGTTTGTCACCCCCAAAGTTGGTAATTCGGTCATACCGAACAGAAAGAGAATTGTAAACCAATTGACTCCGTTACGTATCTTCCAAAGGGGAAGAGGAAGATAAGCAAATTTAATTAGCTGAACTTGAAAACGCAGACACATGTTCTTTGAAGATATCAAACCGCGTATACCGACTTGCTGCAACAGCGTTTGTAGGTATGTACAACGCGCAAGCCGATAAAAACGCGATGTGTGATGATAATGAATGATTTGCCGGCCTTTGAAGCGTGAAAAATTGTAATGCCGTAACAATAACAAATTGGTACAATCTATATGAAAGGATCGAGCTGCGATTTTCTCACATCGATGAGCATGCAATTCGACCTTGAAAACTAGCGATCGTATGTTTTAGAAATGGCTTGAAAGGAGCTACAATTTTGTCACTCAGTCACTTGGGTCACTTGAGAAGCTTGAGTTGATTGAACTCAACCCAGAAGACGTTAACAAAGTTTAGCGATTGTATAGGGACCATTCAAATATGACGTCCATTATATTTTAGCCCTCTTTCATATCGTGCTTTCAGAGACCAAACTCTACTCTCGTTTTGTCTGGACGCCATACGTTGATTAGAAAAAAAAAGACGACAAGATAACTATATAATTAATTTTACAATTTGTGGATGATAAGTCAGACCAGACTAGGTGATATTTTGGCCTTGTAAAGATAAGCAAAGCGTTCCATAAACTCTGATCTAAGACAAGTTCAAAGTGACTTTTACCGTAGATTCGGGTGAAATTGATCACCATGTCACACGATTTTATTTCTTACTAATACAGCACCAATTTTAATAAAACCTCTACCAAATTAACATTTTTTCTCTTGTTTGCAGAATTATGTTCGTAATGGTATCGGTAGATATCCTTAAACTTTTAGTTCTCAATAAGGATTTGAGCGGGGTGTCATCCTAAAAGTTTGAGAAGATGCTTAAGGTGAAGATTAATCGAAGCCAAAGTTCAAATTTTCAAAAGCACGGATTTGGAGAACCAAACATCCGTTTAAGCTGAAAACCTAATCAATTGGTCACCATCAGCTAGTGACCAATCGATTAGGTTTTCAGCTCAAACGGATGTTTGATTCTCCAGATCCGTGCTTTTGAAAATTTGAACTTTGGCTTCGATTCATCTTCACCTTAAAATATATCCTAAAAACAAATTGTATAGTAAAAATTCGTATCAATTTGGTCAGTTTGTTAAAATAATTGCAATTTCGCTTGAATATTAGGAAATACCCTTGGACATTGCCTACGCTTAAGCGTTTTTCGTGGTATTGAATTGTTAAGAATTTAACAAACATGATCGGTTATAGGAACCCAAAGTTAGTTATGTGGAGTTGTGGGGGTCCCATGGGCTTGAGGGATGGTCTGATTGGCATAAAAATTTGTCCAAAATTTGATTGAAATCGGTGATGCCGATTATACGTACTGTGGTCACTTGGTATATAATGAGCAATTTGTCTAATTTCTTCGTTAGTCTTTAGATGTTTGTAACTCTTTTTCTGCTTGTCGCGAGATCAAAGGCCACGCAAATGCAAAAAAAAAACATAACGCTATATTTAAATGACCCTATACCGTGCATTTACATTTTTTTTCTTTCCACTCGTGTACTCCACAGGTGCATTCGAAGATCCTTGAGCAGCCCATTCAATGGAAGATTCATAAAAAAGTCGAATGGCCCGATGATACGATGATAGACTCGAGTTGATGATCAGCGTTTTATTAGATAGTGCATGTGCTGAATCTACGTGAGAAAACCGGCGTGCTGCTATTCATTGGATGAGGGGCGAATAGTTTGTAAAGTTGTAAAGCTTCACAGTCCTCGTATCTTAATTACCATATAGGAGATGATGCTGACCTGCAACAATCATCGTCGCTGCTGCGGACGATGGGACCAGCTTCGCGCTATAGTCAGTTTGGCCTTGTTGACAGCGACCGCGGTCCATGGTCAATTGGTCAGCTCAGGTGAGATTATCTCGTTAGCAGTAGCAATCATTCAAAGGTTTGACGTATTTACACAGTAATGAACGAAATATAATACGAATTAGCAGGGCTAATAACTAGAAGTGCCCAGAGTAGGCTTACCAGATGGAATACTTTGGGAGGATATTTCCTCCTTTTTCATCATATGTCCTCCCGTCCTCCTTTGGTCTGAAAATGTCCTCCTTTTCTCAAGTAATGTAATATTGCATGGGAATGAAGGAGTTTTTTTTTCAAACAAAATGTTAAGTTTAGAAAATTTTCTACACGCTCCTAAATTTTCAATTTTCAAATATGTTTAAAAAAAACTTTCGAATCGATTATGGGGCACAAAAGCTCAGCAACCTTTTCACCCGACCTGACTCAGTGACCCACAGAAATAACTCCGACCACAGGAACATTCCCGAGATCCTTTGACCACTTTTAGAAATTAGATATGTGTACGAGTATACTGACAAAAAATATTTGAAATCCGTTATGTATTCGCTGGGCGGTGAGAGTTTTAGAATATTTTCTTTCACTTTCAGGCCTATACGGGTTAAGAAATCCTAACATCGCAAATTCTTTTCGTTTGTTGAGGTTAATTAGGCTACATTTTATATGCCGTAGCAGTTCAGGATTTCTACATGTTGATTGAATTGACCAGCTCACGAGAGAAAAAAAATGCTTTTTGATAAACTTCACCTAACTTAACTAAATGAATGAAACCCGAATTTAGTACTGTACCATATAATTCCACTAAAGTTTGTATCCTTTGTCAGATACGCGTATTTCGACCTCAACTGTAAGGCTGTCGCAGCGTCCATTTATTATGATCACTGGGGTGAATTTGATCATGTCGGTATCAAAAATCACTTCATCCCAAGGATGCTTCTAAGTAGTAGCGTAGTTAGGGGGCCCTGGGTTCCCCCTAGGGGCCCCAAAATCATAATGAATATTTCCTATAAAAGTAGAAATTCAGTTTATAACAAACTTAAATGTGTACAAATAGGAAAAATCAAGTTTGGAGTGACCCCGGTAGCATCTAGTTATATTGATAAAAAGCGTTGAATTCAATCATAGTGAACAGTAGTTTTTAACAGAACTTCGTATTTTTTTTTATTCAAAAATACATCATTCTGTTAATCAATAAATATCCGGGGCCTTCTATAAGTTGAGCTGGAGGAAGCCAGGAACTGCTTTAGAAATTTTCTATTTTGAGCCATATTATAAACGAAGCCGGTCTCCAAGCCTTTAAAAATGAATGTTTTTATTCCTAAGAGCGATTATTCCATGGGTTTACATATTCATCATGCATGGTTATTAAATTAATTAACTCATTACGCGTGGTAAAAATGGACAAATTATGGATGGATATGGGTTATGAAAGGGGTCCGCGTGGTCTGTAGGGATTTGAATTCTAAACTTGTAACCAACTCAGTTATTGGGTTACCAAGTGGCTCGGTAGCTTAGTTGGTAAAGCGCTCGTCTAGCATACAAGAGTCCTGGGTTCAAATCCCAGCCGAGCACGTGGATTTTTTTTCATAATTTCACCCATAATTTGTCCATCTTTACCACGCGTAATGAGATAATTTATTCCCTCAAGTTAGTTTTTAGTTGCAACTTCTGAACTCATTTTTGAAATCATATCTCGCGTTGAGTACAGGCGTATCTGCAGTGATCGAAACATTTTACGGTTCAGTACGATGAAGGACGATAAATACTTTCTACTGAGTCACAAAAAGCAGTCGAAAACAGTCGCCTGGCCAAGTAATTATCTAGAGAGAAAATCGATCACTGCAGTAACGCCCTTATGATACTAAACGCGAGATAAGAAGCACAGTTATTTGCTCATAAAACTGTTTATTCTCAAAAAACTTACTTATTTCGAGGGAAATTTCCTACATTTGGGCGTATTGTGCAGATATGAAAAGTTGAATTGTCAAACACACGAGTTGTAAGAATTTTGACATCATTTTTAAATTCAGGTGACCCAAACACGGTTCTTCATTTAACGTTATTATCAAGAAAAAAAAAATAACCATCAAAACTTTTAACGTCAAATTGTTTATATAGTTGCTCTAAGCCTCTGGAGCGTACTTAAAAAAACATTTTTAGTATTATGCCCTTCTGATTACGTAATCGTTAAAATCGTTGATGTTTACTACACTAACATTGTATTTCAGTAAAAACGAAATCCTGAAGCAAAGAAAACCACGGAAGATGAATTCACAATAAAAATTTATTTTGAAGTGAAGTGTTAAAGTCCAATTAGAAGTTTTTTCTTATTACATTCATTGCTTATATCCAGGTGTTCTGTGTTAGAAAAGACTTATCATCCTAATTTGGTAAAACTAAATTAAGCATTTATTAACATTTTATTAACAGCATATTATATTTCATTTGCCGTAGCTGTTCAGAATTATTACAGGTGTAATGATTTCACATGTATATAAGAGAAATCATAAAGCTATGGGCACTTTATTCTAGTTTACAGTGAAAGCAAATATTGTTACCATATTAAATTCATGATAAATAATGAATGGTGTAAATTTTAAATGTTACTTCATAAAAAAAAGATTACATAAACTGATGAAGATGAATGAAGCACTGATTTTGTTGAATTTTTTGACAATATTTGTATTCCAAGCCTACATGCATATGTTGTGTAAACTTAAATGTGAATTTATTTTTGAGATCATACAGCATGGTTTTAATCAGAGTTGCTCGCTGTTGAAAATTTGCTGATTTTTACAGGTCGACTGTGATACAAATCGGATCATCAACATCAGGCTGTCTACCTCATCACCAGTGCATTGATGGTGATGGACTATGGACATCACTGATGGATTAAGTTAAGCTTTAAGCTTTAAATGCAATTAAAATAGTAATTTACCAGTATGATATTTTTGATAGTACTGCCAATAGATTAAAACTGTACATATGTTGGTCGCACTGAAAAGCATTAATAGCTTCGATAACTAGCACGTGATCACTCATTCTGCAGTGATTATGATCTAGAATGCGATGTCGCATCACTGCTGTTGGTTCTAAAATCAAAGTGATATTGGGCCGTATGAATAAAATGTAGTAAAGTTGAGTTTACTACAATCTCGGTAGTAAACGCTATATGTGGAACACGAGTGGAATATGTTTGTGTCATTTTCCTTTCTACACCTTTCGAACATACTACAAACAACGCGTTGCTATGAATAAAGGTAGCATTTACTACAAAGCTACTGGTAGTTAGCTTAAGAAGTTGCTACTCATGCTTTGAGATTGCGAAATTGAATAGAATAATTTACTTTTGAGTAAACATCATGGGAAAACGATATGAGTTTTGATATTTCGGAAGGTATTTTGAGTTTTGCTTAGGAGTTCTGAGGTGACGAAAACATTCGCCCCGCCAATTCTGAGATTCCGGTAAGATTAATTGGCAGTAGCAATTTGTAATATCCGTGTGAACTCTGGCATTACGATAATCATGTTATTTTCTAGGAATTTTAGGATGTCGGTAGGAATTCAGATATTTATAATGTAATTCTGAATTTTACGTGTAAATTCTGACATCTCAGATTCTCAGATTTCCTTTGAAATTCCAGAATTCCTGTAGGAACATTGGGATTCCGATAGGGATGTCGGATTTTTTATGATAATTCTGGAAGTTTAAATACCATTCTAGGAATATTGCGGAAATATTAGAAATCTGGAAAAAAACTCTAGAATTGGGGTGGGAATGGGATTCCGGATATTAATCTCTTAGAATTCTGTGGGTATCTTTGAGACGGTATTTCTGTAAGAATCTATGAGATTGCGGTGGGATTCCTGCGAATTATTGTGTGAATATTTGTTATTCTGAATACAATCTTTGTAATTATTGTAAAAACCTTTAAGATTCCGTTGATCTCCAGTTCCGTTGGAATTTCAAAGCAAAGCTTTAATATAAACCTTTTGAATGTCGGTAAATTTTTAATAGATTTCAATAGGATTTTTTGTGAAATCGATAAGAATTTTAATAATTTCAAAGGGAACCCTGGATTTTTAGGAGAGATCCTCATTGAATTCTTACGACTACAAATGGAATCACTACAATTCCCATTAAAATCTCTACGTTCTAAGTTCTAGAAATTCCAAGGATACTATCAGAAACCCCACCAAAATAACGAGAATATCACAGAAACACTTAGAACTTCCGGAATTCAACATGCTGTTAAGAAAACACACGGGGAGCATCAAAATTCTACCTCTCTAAATTCTATTCTCAGTATTGGTGCTAGAAAATATGTAATTCCTAATTTGATAGCTGTAGTCTCAAGATCTCTTCATATAGATGTTAAGCTAATATTAAAAAAAACATCAATCGCTGGCGTTGGCGAAGACCGAAAACCACTCAGAAAATTTCTTTGATGTACCATCATCATAAAATCATAGACATAAAGAGAATACCAGACTAATCGCAAAATTACACTACAAATCTTGTCAAATTACAGCACCTTCATGATTTTGTGCAAATTGTCGCGTAATCGATTAGATTCCATACATTTCCGCCATATGCATGATTGTATTAATTTTAAGCGTCACTCTGAATAGATTGTTCTTTACGTGCAGAATCACTCTGCACCCTGAATGAAAATTTCTTAACGTGCAGCTTCAGTCACTGCTCATGTTCGAAAGTAGTAAGTATTACATGTTCGAAAAGTTTTTTATTCATACCAAAAGTGTAGTAAACTTTGTGGATTTTGTTTTTGAGTAGATGCTACATGTAGTAAAGTTCAACGGTTTTTATTCATATCACCCAATGATAGCACGTAACTGTTGTTGATCGGCTCTACTCTTTCACTCTCACATCGAGCAGGTAGGAGAGAGCTCTGCTGTTTAGTCCAATCGATTTCCATAAGCCGTAGTCCATTGCTCATGCGGTGGTTCATTTTGCCGTGTTCCTGAGTCGTTTGAGGCTAGCTACCTGCGAAGTGGGTCAGTTTGTATCAGTCATCATCTGATAGTGACGGAGGATGGATGTGCTCCCCAAAGCACGGTCCTCCGTGCGGCGTCTTCTGGTGGCTGGACGGGATTTTTTTTGTGGAGGGGCTGGGAATTGAACCCATGACCTCCCGCTTATAAAGCGAAAGCGTAACCTCAAGGCTACGGACCCCCCTATGAAAAAAAAACTGTTGTTGATAGTTTTAAAATATCAGACATAAGCTGATATGATTGACATTGAGCAAGTCTGGTTTTAACCTTTCGGCTGTCGCACGAATTTTTGTAACGCGAGTACTGTAGTCACGTGTTGTACTTTGTGCTACACCCTTAGTTTTTCATGTTAAACATGAAATTAACTCGCGATCTATATTAAATATAGAAAAAGCATCTTCGACAATATTGTTTGGGAGATCAAGAGCTGACAAGCGGTGATGATTCAGATTCGGAATTCCACCACCAGGCGGTGCAATTATACACGAAACTTTGGTTTCGAAGATATCTCAGGAGCCTTTTCACTTAGAAAGATAGCATCTTCGGCAATTTTGTGTCGGTTTTCTCGAGATTTTGCTTTCAGGTGGCGGTAGTGAATATGCCACCTTTATTTTGCAGATATCTCATAATCCTGATCACTGAGAAAGATAGAGTCTCCAACAGAGTTCTTCAGTAGCTTAGGGGCTATCATTATTCTTGCCAATAGATTGGAGATTTTGGCACCAGGTGATGCCATTTTCATGCAAAGTGCATTGCTCACTAGCGTTATCAGGAGACGAAATTCAATAAAAATAAATAGAATGAAATGGGGCACAGTTAGATAGCGCTCCACTTCAGAACAACTTCACTGAATTATCTGGATTTCGAGATACACCGCTTTCTAATCGTGGTCCACTCGAACCACCCGAACCGTATATATACTACAGTTAAACCTCCATGAATCGATGCCTAATGACTCGATATCGACTCATGGAAATATACATACTAGAAACAAAATTGTGTGGCTACTACGATGGTTCAAAGCTGTTTGTGGAGCTTTCCAAAGCATTTATGTTCCATGACTCAATATTTCCATGAGTCGATGGTCCCTTCAGATATCGACTCATGGAGGTTTGACTGTATATATGACTGTGCGTTCATAATTACGCGACATCTATGTTCATTGGTCGAATTTACCACATTATTTACGGCCATTCTGCAAACAAAAACTGTCGAGTGTTGTCGATAGCTTTGTTGCAAAATGATAGCATATACAGTTGTGTTCTGAATAATAGTAGTGAAAGCCGATTTTCATACAAAATGCTCAACTTTAGCATGCTGTAACTTTGTCTCCATATGAGCAATCGGCATGAAATTTTGGCAGTGAACTACAAATATACTCAATTTCATTAGGTCAAGATTTGCTTACTACCGGCTGAAAAGTTAAGCACCAGGTGAAATCGCTCAAAATAATAGGCTTTCACTACTATTATTCTGAACACAACTGTAGATCACAAGTATTGTACAAAGTATAACAACGTGACATTCCGAAGGTTAATCAGAAAATCGTTTATCCTAAAAAACCTGCTTAATTCAAAGGAAATGGTTTACATTTAGGCGCATTATTCTGATGTCTGAAGTTCAACTTAACAATAAAATAATCGAATAACGAATTGTACACTGAAGCGATTTTCCATATATCATTCATGTGTGAAACTACATATATTTTTGCAATAAGCTCTCACCAATAAAAATTATGTGTGAGAGAGACATAACAATCATTGTTCCTCCATCAAATAATGTCTATGCTCAAGATTGGATGGATTCAATTAGACGCGCTTTATAAAACGAATGTGTGGGATCTATAATGATTATTCTCGGATTTCCCATTAAAAGTATTAGCCAAATTCTAATATTTTTTAATGTTTTGAGCCATGTAAGCTTGTTTTTTTAGTCTTTCTAGAATGTTTATTTTCAATATAATATTAATAGCTTAATATAATCATCACTAACGAAGAATTTTTCTAATACAGCCAGATCAAGCGAGTGCTGGCATCCGGCCGCAAATAATCCTCGGGAATTCCAGGGGTAACATCAAAATACAGGGTTTTCTCTTTCTTCGGTGGTGCCAGGTGATCTGTGGCGTGAATTTTGGCTCTTCTTCAGTTGACAAACTGGGTAAACTCCTGGGCGCACGACTTTATAGCTTTGCGGAAGAACTTCATCGCACAGTCGGTCACAGCATTGCTTTTTGCAATGCAAGCTTGCGGAACCCTCAGCTCTTGCCGACAGAGCATTTTCTCATTGCAGAAGCTTGGCCCAAACGAAGGGCACTGGCCTGCAAATCAGGGTTTGGAAGATTCATCTCCGGAACCATGAGCTCTTGCTCGAAAGACTCGCTCTACAGATTTCTGCAAAATTTATACCAACATTTTAATATAATAAACTAGTTATATATAATTAATAATTTACCTGCAAAACAAACACAGTTCATTTGATCAATAATCACCATCTTGACCGTTGCAACTGTTTTCACCAAAACAGACAAACGTGAAAAATATGTTTGAGCAAACATAACTCTCAACTATTAATCGCTAATAATGATAATTATGTATGCTCATAAATAAGTCGAATAAGTGTGATGTTTATGTTTTATCGAGCTTCTTTTATTCACTAACGGACCAAGAATGATGTCTATGTTTACACACATAAAAACAATGCATTCCAAACCTAATAAAGTTTATGGTTCCTGGGTACATAAACTATACGTTTGCAATTTTATTAGTGTAGTAATTTTGACGTCATTTTGTGTCAAAGTTATAGGTTAGTTTCTTAATATGCATACAGTGGTTCACTGAAATCCGGCACAGGCACTCAATATCCATACACTTCATATAAATATTAGGCCTTTTGTATGAACTATACGGTTTTAGATTAACTTCTTGAGTACAGTCAGGTTTCCTCCGTATACAGTCAGGTCTCCTATTAGACGCTGCACCCACTTTCCTCCCACCGCAATCTTCCAGCGGGTTTCATTCGGATGAAGGGGATTTTTTGTTTGTCGCTGAGGAATAGTATGTACTATTTACCTACCAAATTTCAGTCGAATCATTCAAAAAATGGGCGTAAAGTGTGTGGCAGCGTCTAATAGGAGACCTGACTGTATACGAACTTCGATGAGAAGGTTTTTTTTTGTGGAGTACTTTGTGCTAACATCCTCATACGTCGATTGTGATCAAACTTCAACAGGCTAATTGCGAAATCACTTTCATGTCCTACAATCACATACTGGTTGATAAATCATCAAACGTTCAACCCATTCACATCCGTCTGGCACTACAAGGAAGTGATGATGTGATCCCATATTTCACATAACATATTACTAATCGATCAGGTTATTTTTATGATAATCTGGGGCAATTTTAGAAGCAAATAATCTACATTAATTTGCGGTACCTTTCCCGGCCACTGAATAATTCATTCCAAGAAGCTTCATATATTGCTGGGACAGTCGAACAGGTGATTTAGAGTGGGCTTCAACCGGAACGGTCGTCACCGTGTGAGACTCTATAATTGCCGCCGATTTGATTTCTAAGGTGATACATTTGTTCGTTAATGACCAACTGAATACACACATTGTAGCTGCATGGTGATTGCGGGGGCGATACACTCCTGTTGGAATTCCACACCGAGTCCGAGCGGAAACAAATGCCTGAGGCGAGGGCGAGGGCAAAAGAGTCTTTTAAATTCAGTTTGCTACCACCTGTGCTGTTGAGTACCAGCTGTAATTGAAAGTGAATGATTGAAATTTGCATCTAATATGAGTGTGAATACGGAATGCTGACTGACTACCTATCAACGGTAGATCATTAGATCTGTTTCCACACATTACTTTGAATGACGATAACTATATTTGACGATCGACTTCAATCAACTGTGGTTATGCACATATTGAAACCAAGTTAGAACAATGGATAAATATAAAAAAACAATTCCCGTTTCTGTTTCATTTAGATTCATTTTTAGAAACGAATATTTGGAGCTGATCACCTCTAAACTAGTAAATTGCATGTGCATAAAATTATCACACTGGTAAGGCAGATACCGATCGCGAACTGATGGATGCATGTGAAGGGCCATCGATGGCATACCAATTGAAGACGTTCGGTGTGTGGCGAACGGATAGTTCGATTAATTGTTTCAAGCCATGCACACGGCGCAGTGTAGGATATGGACTGCTTAGCAATCTACTAAATCGATCGCAAAACTTCTATCAACAATATAACCGCAGTAAACGGTTGCACTTGCCTTAATTCACCAACTTAGACTCATTAAGTGAATCAGGCAGCGTAAAATAATTTACACTTTCAGGTGACTGTTTTGGAAAACCGTCTAACTTCCCGTCCATCGCAGTGGTTTCCAGCTGCAACCGGCAAAGACTGGATCAAATGTGAATTACCCTTTATGATGTTTCTAGGGGCCCAGATAGCCGTAGCGGTAAACGCGCAGCTATTCAGCATGACCATGCTGAGGGTCGTGGGTTCGAATCCCACTGGTCGAGGATCTTTTCGTAAAGGAAATTTTCTCGATTCCCAGGGCATAGAGTATCTTCGTACCTGCCACACGATATATACATGCAAAAATGGTCAATCGGCAAAGAAAGCTCTCAGTTAATAACTGTGGAAGTGCTCATAAGAACACTAATCTGAGAAGCAGGCTTTGTCCCAGTTGGGACGTAACGCCAGAAAGAAGAAGATGTTTCTTTTTGTTTTTTGTGAGAATAGTGAATCCCGATTCTGCATATCTTCCCTGACCAGTTTTTTTCGGTAGACGTGTGACGCAAACGTAAATAAAAGGGGAATCATTAGGTCAAGGAATTCCCGATGATGTTTCAGGTTTCTGTCACCTGCTCTCCATCACGTACGCATCAAATCAGTAAGATGAATCGGCTCAGCTTTCCACAGTTAATGAACCCTTCGATCGTTTGTTGGAAATTAGATCTACCGAACAGTATGGGAATCCACAGAAACCTTAATAGGGAATAAACCAGTTTCATTAAGCTATGTCGATCAAGCTATTAGGTTTCAAACAAAGATATTCAGCATTGGGATTGCCAATACTAAGTGGTTACGAGTTTCTTGCTTTTTTGTTCAAATAGATTAGAAGAGTCATTGAGTAGAATAGCTGATTCATTTTTAATTACCTTGTTAGTATCATATCATCATATATCATAGCTTGATTTTTTTTATATTTGGGTGTTCTATTTAGACAACACTATCATTTTAATTCGGTAAAACTACACGAAGCTATTTATATTAGATACATTTCATTCGCTACAGAAATTGAAATGTCAACAAGTGAATATATATCATCTACCTATTTGTGAGATAAAATAAACGCTTTTTAATAAAATAACCTGGATTTACCCAATCATAGAAGGATTGCAAATTGCAAACATTGCTCATTGATTCCAAAGCCATATCTAGGAAGACAAAAATTTTTGTGTTTAAACCGTCAGTTTAGAAACCAATATGTCTTCGGGAAAGTTTCTCCATATTTTTCAGAAATTTTTTTTCAGTGATTTGAAATTGGGTTCTAGGAGATCAGCAAATAAACTTTTTGCTAATGTATTTAAACCAACACAATGTTCTACATTATTTTAGAACAACCGATTTGGAGCAATTTTGCCGAAGATCTAATTTTTTATCTCTTATGGTTTCGCAAATTATGTTTTTTTAACAAATAAGTTAGGGTGGTCATGAAAAATCAGTTAACGATAACTTTTTATACGATAATTTCTCGCAAAAATATTATTACCATTACTTTTGGAGCTTATGATTGCACAATTTTTAGCTGATGAAAGTACTGTTTTTTGTCTTATGGTTGCAATGTTATCGGAGGTTTCCTTCGAAAAAAATGGCTGCTTTCAAATGTCGTTATCTGTGAAAGGTGTAAATGGATCTTCAATCTTCAAACGCCATTAGAAAGATTATTTTTTTTCTTCTGTTCATGGTGAGAAAACTGTGTGGACGTTTATTGTTTGAAGAAATTAATTGAATTTTAAAAGTAATACGTTTTTTAGAAGGAAAAACGTCTATAACTTAATCGATACAGATCTTGGGAAGTTTAAGCAAAAATGTGCACAATTGATAGTTCTCTAAGTGTATAAGCTATTTACGATATATACACTATAAACCATAAGTTAAATGGCAAATAAAGCAAAAAAGGAGATCATTTCGTTAAAACAACCAAAATAACTTTGGGCAAAATCATTTGAAAACAAATAAATAAATTATCAGATCAGATAAATACCTACACAGTTCTATATTAATGATTTTTAATAATGTCATAGACTCTCAACCCTTCATATAACTAAACGGAGTATTGCATTGATTTGTACGGATGCTCATGGCCTTCCATGGACACTATAGAATATATGCCTCAGGATCTTTAAGCGTAACCGGTGGTCTATTGATAGGTTATGGTACAGACCCTTAGAAATTTACATTAGTACTCTGAGTACCGCTTTGATTCGTACCGGTGTTCTTTATCCTATAAAAACTCCATGGAGTACAGGCCTTGAGATTTACATATAAAAGCAGTTGTTTATTAATCATTTTAAATTATGGCGTACAATTCTTAACCCTTCGTATAAGTATACTGAGGTTGAATTTAATTTGTGTCCCCAATTATTCATAGAAGTGTACAGAATATTATGATTATTTGTTCCGTTGTTATCGATCTTTCAAGAACTCCATACAATGTAGGTTATTTATCAATATATCACTTTTTACGGATGTAGATCTCATGGTGTATATATATTTCAGGATGATATTGAATAAAAAAAAGTCAACAATTTATAGATCTTCGTGTACCACTTATCAACAATTAGTTATTACGCTGGTAGGTCTTGTAAATCTTATAGATTCTCTTTCATTAAGTTCTCGGATGACTAAGAATTTCCATTGTATGCATCATGATTTGCAGTTAAATTCTCCAAACATGAACATGTACCTCATTCAAAATTCTTCAATGTGTAACATAAATTAAGCTCTTTTATTTTACTACATTTCATTAAGTTTTTGGATGACCGTGATTGTCCACATATTGTTTGTAAAGGAACTTTATTTAGATTGGATAAAACATACTTCATTGAATTACTAATAGTGCTTATTACGTATGTAGACTCTAGTGCATGTTGTGTCTCGGCCCTGCATTTTTTTCTTCAAAATCCCGGGATTTCAGGCTAATCCTAAATTGTCTAAAATCTAGTATAGAACGGTCAAAATTAAACTTTTTTTTGCCGCATATTTTAAATATATGTTATAATAATATGTTAAACGGTGTCTGTAATAAATGTGTTTTGTAATAATTGAGTCTGATAATATTTTTGGTAATTTTTGTTTACTTCTGAAAAGGTTTTGTTTTATACTACTCAGCTCATATTGTAGCAAAATATATATCGTATTAAAGCAAAATTTTGGACAATAAGACCAAGAAAAAAATTCCCATGCCATGGAATTATAAAAGTGCCCAAGTAACTCATTACCATAGAGGAATTTTATGATTATGATTTATAAATTTATGATTTAAGAGGAAAATAGCCATCATCGTTTTTCCAATTTTCAAAACCAGTTTTTTTGCTCAAAATTTAAGCAATGTTCAAGAAAATCTATCATTGCATTACACATGCCATCAGAATGGCGATGATAGATTTTTATGAGGATTTCTTTAAATTTGAACGAAAAAACTGGTTTTTAATTTTTGATGATTGCTGATGATTGAATGATGGATTCTTGAGCCTTAACGCAAATATGTTCAATCGTTAGAATAGAAAACTAACTAGGTACCTCCTCTATTCACTGGCAATAGGAGTTTCAATCGACCGAATTATCTGAAACTCTTCAGCTGAAAGATGAACTTGATGGAGCTTACTAATTGTTTAAAAATAAAAGCTCTGTGGCTCAAAAAAAAAAAAAAATCCTGCTGAGATAAACCGCCAAAAGGATTCGTCGTTACTTTATTTGATATGAACGTGTTATTCAAGAAATAAGTTAAAACAGAATCACTTGAAATTCTTATATCACACGACTTTTTATGAGAAAACGAGTGGTCAGTTAAAAATGAGAATAATTTCAATACCTTTCTGCAATTAATGTAAAGCGCGTATTTTTTTTATCCAGGATAATTGCTTTCTTAGCTCCCTAAAAATGGGTGGCATGTTTCTTTTCACTCGGGTGCTGTCAGTTCAATCGAAGATGGCGTCGAAACAGCAAGCACTCCACGAGCGTGTTGTACGGTTTTACGGTTTTACCGTACTGATGCCGAAAGAAAGAAACCCAAACAACTAGCCCCAGTGTTGTCCCATTGAGGATTTTTCAGCTCCCTCAGTGGCCTAGTGTACAGACGGGGTCGGTGGTCTAATGGCTACCGCTTAAGCAGAAGGGCATGGGTTCAATCCCAGGCCCGTCCCTTTCCTCGTACTTTGTAGTTGTATATCTCTCACTTGCTTCTATCTATCTCCCATTCTTAATCTATCAAACTAAAAAATATTCGTTCATAGCAAACGCTAGAACCAGAGACGAACGTGAAACCGTTTCCCTAACGCTTCCATTCTTCCACGCGCATGCCTTCCCTTACACCTGATCCGCATGAACTACCGTAGATGCAGTCAGACTCCACGGTCTACAGTGGGCCAGTATTACTGACGGGCTAAAGATACGAAGCAGTTGTCCACATTCCTTTCCAAACGCTAGCCAGTATCGGTTGTGTTTTGCGCAGTTCCTTTATCGTTCAAAGCAAATTGCTTTCACTGCGAAGTGAACCGTTTTTTTCCCCTCGCGTTGCGTGGTTTTTACGGCGTTACTCTTTCCAGTAGAAAGAACCGATCATCCGCGTTTCGGATCACGGAAGCAGCCAGCCTTTAGCCTAGCCTATTGGTTGGACTGTCCAGCTTTACCGAAGGCCATTCATCGCAACATTGTGCCATCCTCATCATTGCCATCATCATCATTATCAGCACCAGCAACAGCAGCACAAAAGAGGCCTTAAATCATCAAGTTGCTGTGCTGCCTACCGGGTGCCAATCGCTTCGAACAGTAAGTCCCGGACAATACATTCATCTGCGGATCTGCATGTGTTTACGAAAAACAACAGCAGTGCAGAGAAGCCAGTCGGTTACATTGGATGAATAGGGTTTCAATGCTAGTAATGGACCCCTTAGTAGCTGAAATTCATTCTAGACGCTTTTCCGCAATGATATCTCAGACGCATAAACGTTTTGTGGAGTCTAACAACAAATTCAATGTCTTTACTTCATAGTACGTCTATGAAACATACAAAATCATTCGATTTTTCCAGCGAAATATGCATTTGAAAAACTGTTGTCCGAATGCCTATTATGGACCCTCCCGGGGTCCATAATAGGATTGTTTACAAATTTGACGTTGCGTATTATGGACCCTCCATTTGATTCCCATGTAATCCGGCTCGCTGCCGACGAGCCTATTATGGACCCACCTGGAAATGCGAATTATGGACCCTCTTGTGTGGTTTCATTTACAAAACTGTTCAAATATCTGTATTTATGTGTCTCAAACCAAATACTTTGCCTGAAACTGCTGACTAACAATGTAATCGAAGTTCCCCCGGTGGATTTTCGTAGGAATAAAGTTGCTTTGAGTGTTAATTTTATGTTTTTCGGTAGGGGGTCCATAATACGTAAAGGGTCCATAACCGGCATCGACTCCCTAGGTATTTATTTCGTTCTGCCGATCTCTTTTGTCTGCCCGCCTATCTTTCTTCTCGACGCAACTCACCTACCAGTGTGTAGTTGCCTTTGTGCGTTAATTATTTTTCTTACTGATTTTTTTTTGTAAATATTTTTTTTCTTTTCTTATTTTTTTTAATATTTGTGATTAATTTACCTAAAGGTAAATTTGTCTACCTCAGTATTATTATTATTTTTTTTTTGTTTTGATTATGAACTTACCCGAATTTTAAATTTACAATAAGTTGTTATTTATTTCCTTTTCATTATTATTGTTAAGTGCAAATATTGCTCAAAATCTAATCTAGCTGGGTGCTAAAAATTGATTGCACATACGATTTTAAATTGGTGGTGGGGTAGTCTCACCCCACAATGGAACCAAACGATAAAGGCGGGGGTTCGTCGCAATACGAAATATCTTCGGATGATGAATCAAATCCAAACCGGTCAAATGTCGTTCTAACATCGATTTCGCAGAATATCACGGAAATGGAGACCAACGAAGTCTCACCCACCCTCCCTATCACCCCGCAAGGATACGCATCCCGTACAAACGGTTCATCTAGCACTATCCCCTCGGAAGATGGTGAATCGATTGAATCTCCGTCATATGAATGTTTGGCCTGTGCTCAAGTGCCGATGGATACCTCCTCCAATACGCGTAATGTAAGCCAACCCCTGGTGCTCTCCTCCTCTTCTGGTACTGTTAAGGAAGCGACCCCCCGCCTAAAAGCCTATCCACCCGGATCTAAGGGTCCCTTTCTGGTTTTTTTCTGGCCCAAAGGCAAACCATTGAACAAATTGCAAATAGAAAAAGATCTGGCAAAGTCGTTTCAGGGCATCGAATCAGTAGATGCTCCTAGTCGTGACAAATTGCGTGTCACGGTTAGTGATCGTGAACAGGCCAATAAGATTGTTGCCTACAAACTCTTCTCGATGGAGTACAGAGTATACCTTCCAAGTCGAGAAATTGAGATCGCAGGAGTGGTCACCGAACCGTTTTTGAGTTGCGCTGACATCAAATCTGGTGTTGGAGGATTTGAAAACCGTGCCGTCCCTCCGGTCGCCATGCATGATGCCAGACAAATGAACCAGGTGGCTCCTGATGGCACAAAACAACCGTCGAATTTGTTTTGTGTAACTTTCTCTGGATCGGCGCTTCCAGACTACTTGGTGATCGGGAAACTTCGGTTGCCCGTTTGCCTCTATAAACCGACGGTTATGCACTGTGATAAGTGCCAGCAAATTGGTCATACATAACAAACCACGGTGCGCAAAATGCGGTGAGCTACATGTGCAGGGTGCCTGCAGTTCTGATCCCAAGTGTTCATGCTGTGGTCAAGCTCCACATGAGCTCACTGCATGCCCGAAGTTTATAGAGCGGGAGAAACATCAGATACGCTCTCTAAAACAACGGTCAAAGCAATCTTACGCAGAAATGCTAAAGAAGATCGCACCGACTGTTGTTCCACCAGCCCACTCTATCTCTAGTAACAACCTCTTTACTACCCTGCCTGATGATGACCAAGGCTCTGACTCTGAGGCGGGTGAAGAATATAATGTTATACAAACAGGAACAAAGCGAAAGCGAGCTATAGCACGAAGGCACCGTCAGCAGCCTTCTCATGTTCCTGTTGCTCAACAGAATTCTCGACTCTCCCTGAAAAAGTCAAGAAGTGACGGAAATACCACTAAAGTTACTCCCCCCGGTTTTAAATTCAAACCTGGAGATTTCACTTCACTTCCGGGATCATCTAAAACCCCAGATGTCCCAGTTTTTTGCCCGGAAAGCCAACAAACAAACATCTCGACAAGAACATGTCGAAACTTCCGACAAAATAACGCTTTCTGTGATTGTGGAAATCATCTTCGAAGTAATGGAAGTCTCTCCCGCAATAAGAAACCTTATTAGTAAGGCACTTTCTTTCATAAAACCTCTTCTGAAGCGACTGGCTTCAAAATGGCCGATTCTAGAATCGTTCATATCTTTCGATAGATAATACATCCAATGAGGTCGGGGATATGGTCGAAATCCTACAGTGGAATTGCAGAAGCATTACTAAAAATATTGAAGCGTTTAAGTATTTAGTTCACAGCACACACTGTGACGTATTTGCTCTCAGTGAAACATGGCTAACTTCTGATAAGAATCTCTCTTTCCACGATTTCAACATTATTCGCCAAGATCGTGGGGATGGTTATGGAGGGGTATTATTGGGGATCAACAAGCTCCACTCCTTTTATAGAATTGATTTCCCCCCGATGACAGGCACTGAAGTAGTTGCATATCAGGTTACGAGGAAAAAGCTTTAGCATAGCAAGTACGTACCTACCGCCTAGTGCCAGGATATCTCGCAGAGAGCTTACAGCCATCTGCTGTGCTATGCTAGTCCCACGGTTGATTGTAGGTGATTTCAATTCACACGGTACAGCCTGGGGGTCAATGTACGACGACAACCGTTCAACCTTGATATATGACCTATGCGACGACTTCAACTTGACTAGTTTAAACACTGGGGAAGCAACACGTATCAAACCTCCAGCTCCTCCAAGTATTTTAGACCTCTCAATCTGTTCGAATTCATTATCATTGGATTGCACGTGGAAACTAATTCAAGATCCCCATGGTAGTGATCACCTGCCTATCAAAATTTCAATTTCCAATGATTCGTGTCAGGCTCGCCAGATCGACGTAGCATACGACCTCACCAAGCACATTGACTGGGGAAAATATGCTGAAGCGATCTCCGATAGCGAGAGGTCGGTCGATGCTCTTCCTCCGTTGGAAGAGTATCAGTTCTTATCCGAGTTAATTATCAACAGTGCTATTGAAGCACAGCGTCGACCAATACCGGGAGTGAAAGTTCGAAGACGGCCACCCATCCCTTGGTGGGATGATGAGTGCACCGCAGTATATCGGGAAAAGTCCGTCGCGTTTAAAGAATACCGGAAACGCGGTTCTCGTGAAAACTATGAGCGCTATACCTCTCTTGAACGCAAGTTTGGTAGCCTCGTCAAAGCGAAGAAAAAAGTACATTGGCGCAATTTCGTAAACGGGCTTTCTAGGGAAACTTCCATGACAACATTATGGACCGTCGGGAGAAGAATGCGGAACGCGACAGCGGTAAATGAAGACAAAGAACACTCTTCTCGGTGGATCTTCTAGTTCGCCAAGAAAGTGTGTCCTGATTCCGTTCCAGTATACGGAAAGGTTCGCGTTAACTTAACCGAAAGAAACGAAGTTGATAGACCCTTTTCGATGCTAGAATTCTCACTTGCTCTCCTTTCATGTAACAATTCTGCCCCAGGAATGGATAGGATTAAGTTCAACTTGCTCAAAAACCTCCCAGACGTCGCGAAGAGGCGCTTGTTGAACCAATTCAATCAGTTTCTGGAACGCAACATTGTTCCGGATGATTGGAGACAAGTGAGAGTGATTGCCATCCAAAAGCCCGGAAAACCCGCGTCGGATTTCAACTTCGCGATGCTGTCCTGTTTACGCAAGCTGTTAGAGAAGATGATTCTTCATTGGCTTGACAAATGGGTTGAATCGAACGGTTTTCTATCAGATACGCAATTTGGTTTCCGCAGAGGCAAAGGAACGAGCGACTGTCTTGCGCTGCTTTCGACAGAAATTCAACTGGCCTATGCTCAAAAGGAGCAAATGGGATCAGTGTTTTTGGACATTAAGGGAGCTTTTGATTCAGTATGCATAGATGTCCTTTCAGACCAACTCCACGACTGTGGGCTTTCACCATTATTAAACAGCTATTTGTACAATTTGTTGTCTGAGAAACGTATGAGCTTTTCTCACGGTACCTCAACAACTTCACGAATTAGTTACATGGATCTCCCCCAGGGCTCATGCTTAAGCCCCCTTCTTTACAATTTTTATGTCAGAGACATTGATGATTGTCTCGTGGGAAATTGCTCGCTAAGACAGCTTGCAGATGATGCCGTTGTTTCCGTAACAGGACCAGGGGCGGATGATTTGCAAAGACCACTGCAAGATACTCTAGACAATTTGTCTACTTGGGCTTTAAAGCTGGGTATCGAATTCTCTCCGGAGAAAACTGAGTCGGTTGTCTTTTCTAAGAAGCATGTCCCAGCACAGTTGGGGCTTCAAATCATGGGTAAGGAAGTAACTCAGGGTCTTTCACATATGTATCTTGGGGTCTGGTTCGACTCCAAATGCACTTGGGGAAAGCACATTAAGTATCTGTATCAGAAATGCCAACAACAATCAACTTCATGCGCACACTGACCGGAACATGGTGGGGAGCCCACCCGGATGATCTGATAATGTTATACCGCACTACAATCCTCTCGGTCCTTGAATACGGTAGCTTTTGTTTCCAATCCGCCGCGAAAACACACATTCTGAAGCTGGAGCGTATCCAGTATTGCTGTCTTCGAATCGCGTTAGGCTGTATGAATTCGACTCATACAAAGAGTTTAGAGTTATTAGCAGGAGTTATTCCTTTATCAGATCGTTTCGCGGAATTGTCCCTCCGGTTCCTCATCCGCTGTGAGGTATTAAACCCATTGATTATTGAAAATTTTGAAAAGCTAATCGAACGAAATCCTCAAACAAAATTCATGACACTGTTTTACTGGTACATGAGTCTGGAGATTAACCCTTCTTTGAATGCTCCCAATCGTAGTTGCTTCCCAAATCTCTCCAACTCCACTGTAGGTTTTGATCTGACCATGAGGAAAGAAACACATGGAATTTTAGATCTGCTCCGATCGGAGATCATACCACTAATTTTTGCAAACAAGTTCGGCCAGGTCAGCAGCGACAGAACGTTTTATACTGACGGGTCAAAAACAAATGATTCCACTGGATTTAGTGTATACAACGAATTTCATAGCGCCGCCCACAAACTTCAGAACCCTTGTTCAGTATACGTCGCAGAATTAGCGGCTATACACTATGCATTAGAGCGAATTGCCTCTCTTCCCTCTGATCGATATTTCATTTTTACAGATAGTCTCAGCTCCTTCGAGGCTATACGTTCAATGAGGCCGGTAAAGCACTCACCGTATTTTCTAAGTGAAATACGATCTAAATTGAGTGCTTTGTCGAATCATACCATCACTTTGGTTTGGGTCCCCTCGCATTGCTCGATTTCGGGCAATGAGAAAGCGGACGCACTCGCCAAGGTGGGCGCTATGGAAGGCGATATTTATGATCGACAAATCGCCTTTGAAGAATTTTTCACAATTGCTCGTCAGCAGACCTTGCTCAGTTGGCAACAAAAATGGGATAAAGGGGATTTGGGCAGGTGGTTACATTCCATTCTCCCGCAGGTGTCAAAGAAGTCGTGGTTTAAAGGGATGAACATGAGTCGCGACTTTATCAAGATAATGTGTCGGCTGATGTCCAACCACTACTCGTTAGGCTCGCATCTCTATCGAATAGGGCTCGCAGATAATAATCGATGTGGTTGTGGAGCTGGTTACCAAGACATCAACCATGTTGCCTGGTATTGTCCCGAATACGGAATTGCCAGATCAAATCTATGTATATCTCTCATGGCCCGAGGAAAACCAGACAAGGAAGACATTAGAGATGTGTTGGGTAGACTGGACTTTGACTACATGTTACTTGTTTACAAGTTCTTGAAGCAAATCGACGTTTTTGTTTAATAAGATGCTTTTTTGTTCCGCTTGTCCACCTCGCATACCCCTTCCCGTTTTTTGGATGTCCACCTTGTTTCTCTCGAAACCCGTTTGTTTGTACCGTTACAGGTTGTCGTCATGTCCACTCTGCGTTGATCAGCACCAATAACGCCACTACAATATGCTGCTGTTGAAGATCAACGAGTAAACCCAAAATTCCCATCCCTTTCAAAAATGATTGTACTCCTTAACCTCGACCAAACCGCGAGTTTTACGGTTCCCTAAAACTAACCTAGATTTCTTATTATCTATGATTATATATGATTTTGTAAAATAAATCAATAGAATCCGGCTCCGTTATGCCTAAGAGCGCTTGAGCCTGCTAAATAAATGATAAGATAAAAAAAAAGCAGTTGACCACGAGGACCCGGAAGATGGACGTCAGTGCTGTAGGGGCCCAGATAGCCGTAGCGGTAAACGCGCAGCTATTCAGCAAGACCAAGCTGAGGGTTGTGGGTTCGAATCCCACCGGTCGAGGATCTTTTTGGGTTGGAAATTTTCTCGACTTCCCAGGGCATAGAGTATGTTCATAGGTACCTGCCACACGAAATACGCATGCAAAAATGGTCATTGGCATAGTAAGCTCTCAGTTAATAACTGTAGAAGTGCTCATAAGAACACTAAGCTGAGAAGCAGGCTCTGTCCCAGTGGGGACGTAACGCCAGAAAGAAGAAGAAGAAAAGCGTCAGTGCTGTCCAGCGCTTTTGTGAGAGCATCGCGACCACGTTGCGTCGCACGGCTGGTCAGGGCCCCTTCTCCAATATTCATTGACTTTTTTTTTAAATAAAAAATACCTAATTCGTTGAACAAAAAAATTCTTTTACTGTTTGACTGAAACAAATCTCATACATTGTAATGAAATGAACGTTATGAAATGGTATTCTTACTGGATACTTATTTTGTTTTTCTTATTCTTTTCAACAAAAATTTTGGAAATGAGATGTGGCCCTATTTCGAAAAGGTTGGACAAGCCTGTTTTTGATGTAACTTTGCCAACTTTTATCTTTTATGCTGTGGTTTTCAGATCGTACTCCCCGAAGCACTTGGTGCTGCGCTGAGTCTTGGCAGGTGCTCTGCGAAACTTTTAAAAATATCTACTAATGTTCTTAAACATTTTTTTTGCTTGAAAATATACTATACATTATGTCAAAATGCGCATTACACCCATTTACGGCTTGTATTTCTACGACCAGAAACGATCACAAATAATGATAACAAATAATGACCGTTCATGCTGAGTTTGATCGACTGTTACTCGCTGGTTATGACCAATACTTCAATAAATAAGATTGGAGCACTGTTTAGTTCTTAAGATTTGCACTCTTGCGATTTTTGTTTTCAATCTATCTTTTTTTTATTATGTTATAACAGCTTGATATATAAATGAAAAGAATAAAAATGACTTAACTTTATATTTGAATAATATTTCGCTTTCCTTTAAACTTGTTTCAAAAGTCCCAATTTCAATTCAAGCAGCTTTCTAAATCTGAAAAAGCATACCTTTTCAGATTAGAATAGACTGCTTGAAAATACATAAAATCTAAACTTATGGATCCGTTACAAACGAAATCTTACTTCTCTATTTTCGTTAGAATTGTTGGATCGATCGACACGTGTCGAAAATTCCTGATTTCCAATGTAGTCGCAAAATTTGTTCCGAGCACTTTCAAAACTTTCAATTGCGCATTTTTTCCGAAGAAACTTCCTCCTCCGCCTCTCTGGCATTACGTCCCCACTGGGACAGAGCCTGCTTCTCAGCTTAGTGTTCTTATGATCACTTCCACAGTTATTAACTGAGAGCTTACTGTGCCAATAACCATTTTTGCATGCGTATATCGTGTGGCAGGTACGAAGATACTCTATGCCCGAAGAAACTTAGGTCCTAGAATTAAACAGGTAATTTTGATAATAGTGACTTATTGGTGGAATGTCAGTTATCATTTGCAGTTTAAATATTGACAGTCAATTAATTTATAGCTGACGGTGCTGGTTCATTACTCCGAACGTACCATTAAGCCGAGTGAGTTAAAACCGAAGGAAGAATAATGCAATAACACATGCAAAGGAAGAAAAATGCAATAGGGTAGAAGCACTAGATTTCGCCCCCCTAAACCATGTAATCGCAGGAATAATAAATTTCTGACTCTATTAATCAATATCAAATAATGTTATTGGGTTTATTCAACTATTCATCTATTATTTTAGGATGATCAAGCTGCAAAGTTATCCAAAACAAAGTTTTACTATTGAAAAAAGTATAATTTTTGGATTGATGGTGTGCTTTAATTTTCGTCCCCCCAAATTCAATTTTCGCCCCACCCATGCTCTAATCTTCGCCCCCATTAATTGAAGTACAGGTTTTCGATAGTTTAATCAAGTACTTATTATCTTCTCACTTTTCATCTTCACTGGTACTTATCCTGCCTATTTCCACTATGTCTTTTTCTTTTTGGCATTACGTCCACACTAGGACAGAGCCTGATTCTCAGCTTAATTTTCAAAGAGTACTTAGTTCATAACTAAATGGTTTCTTTACATAAGTTGCCATTTCTACAGTCGTACCGTGTGGCAGGCACGATGACACTTCATGGACAAGGAACTCAAATAAAAATTCCATTACAAAAATATGGATTTGCTTTGTAGCCGCCTACTAACGAAGGCTATGGAAGGTCCTGATTTCCACTATGTATTGTTTTTATTTATTGCAAATTAATTATTTATGCTCTTGTAGCATTTATGTGATATATGCAGGGTTCTGAATTTTCGTATCAATGATGCGAAATCTACGATTTTTCTCACGTAAGGAGAATGCTTTTTTCGCTTCCTCACGTGAACATCTTTTATCGCTCACACTAATTTTCCCTGGAGCTACGATGGTGGATAACCGAAAACCACTCCACTCCGAGGATAATTTATTTTTCACTCCATCATATTTTCGCTCACCAACTGCTCCCGAGAATTATCACTATGTGAATAAACAAAAACTAGTGCCGGCGACGGGATTCGAACCTAGAACATTGCTAAAAACAACCGCGATGCGTGCACGCTAACCATGCTACCACCCCAACTTGACGAAAGGAGTGGTTAATTTGGTGCATAAAAGCAACTGCTTGTGGCGATGGATACAGGAAAAGCTGCTTGTGGCGATGGATACAGGAAAAGTTCTCCATGGATCGGAGAAAGAGAAAACAAACTTCTCACAGCTGCGGAAATGTGCAATTATCTATTTTCGCTTTGTTTTGTGGACGGATAAAATCGCAAGGCAGCTAATCGCTGAAAATTGCTGTGAGGGATAAATCCATTATCGTGAGAGTGAGTGAGAATTCGGAAGCCTGGATATATGTTATTATTCCCAGGAAGTCGAGAAATTTCCCAACATGAAATAATCCAATATCAGAATATCGGAATCAACCCCGATATGTCATACATAAAAGTTCTCCAATATTTTTTAAATAATTATATCAAGTACCGTTATTTCGGGAGAAATTTATTATATTCAGCGTTTTCAATCATGTTAGCAGTGCCAAAAACTGAATGCGGAAAAAAAGTACTGCGGTAAACCCATTAACTCATGTAGTGGTAAAAATAATATTTAATATTAAAAATCGGTTGATCATATTTCGTTTCTATTCCATTCTTGCTGAATATGGTGGGTTATTTGATTGACAATAATAAGTTCAATTTGTTCTTCGTCACAGACTATCAGTATAATGATGAGCAACAAATATCATACACTGAAATGAATTTTATTGTAGAAACTACTGAATGCATGGTAAAACTAAGAACTACACCAACAATTTTCAAGACTACATAAATCTGTTAACTTTTTTGAAGTGTAGTCAACATCAATACACAAGAAAGTTTATTTATTTAACCAGAGTTGCAATATTTATAACTAGAAATAAACTTGATCTGAACTACACTGTGCTGTACGGTAGGTGTCACGGATTGAAATGCTTCGTAGTTAATGCTACTATGGAAATGGTCACATTTACTGCACAGGATTTTTACCAGATTATGGTAAACTAAACAGATTTTAGTAGTCGGTTGAAAAACGTTGATGAAGTTCTTAATCCCACCTAATTCTAGTGGTAACGTCCGCGTCTACAAAGTAAAGCCATGCTGAAGGTGTCTGAGTTCGATTCCTGGTCGGTCGAAGATCTATTCTTAACGGGAATAATATTGACTTCGTTAGGCATAAAGTGTTTTTGTGCTTACCACAGAATAAAAGAATACGAAAATGGCAGCTTATGCAAAGAAACCTCTCAGCTAATAACTGTGCAAGTGCTCATATGAATACTGCTGAGAATATATTGCTAAGAACAGGCTCTGTCCCAGTGAAACGTAATACCAAGAAGAAGGAACCATTCGGTACATTTAGAAAATCCTTTAAACTTCCTGTAACCTCCTGTAAACAGTTAATAAATCAATGAGTTTGTTTTGTTTTTCGAACAATTTCGAGGAGGGGCGAAAATTAATGCACGCACCACTGAAAGAACGTTACAGGTAGTTTCGCCAGGGGCGAAGATTAGAATCGTACGAAAACGTGCTTTAGTTTTCGCCACCCTGAAAAAATAGTTTAAAACTGGTTATAATTGCTGAAATAGTTGAAAAAATCTATTCGTGTCTCTTGCTGATGCATGTCTTATCAGAACTATTCATTTTTTAAAGATGAAATAGTTATCTTAATATGTTTTCCTTGCCTTTTAAAATAGACGCTTTTCTCAATGAACGCAAAAAATAGCGTATCATTTTTCCCACATTTTTATATGTGATTATTTGGCGGTTTAGAAGATTACTTTAATTAGTAACATTTGGAAACTAAGTATATTTTATTCCAATCTTTTATATAAGTTAAAAAGTAAAACATTTTTATTTTATTACAATCTAGAACAAGCTAATGTTCTACCAGGGGGGCGAAAACTAGGGAGGGGGCGAAGATTAATACATCTACCCTAACAATGCAAACACCCATCTATATTTATAAATTATAAATAATTTATATTCTATAGAATTTGAAATGAAATTAGATTGAATATGTATTTATAATGTAAATAGTGAAAGTAGGTAAAATTTTATGCACAAGACTCGAATTTTATATAAAAAGTCATAGATAAGAATGATTTGTTGACAATTTTTATAAAAAAAAACTGTTGAACATCAATGATTATTGCTGTAGCACTATTTTTATGGATGTAAACCTATTGATTGCAATATGTGTACGTAAATTGAAAGCTCTTTTGTGTTTTTAACATTCATAGCAATATTTTGAATAAGATTTTTTAAATTACATGAAGTTTGTGAAAGTTGCATACATAAAATCTATTCCACTTTATGGCCGCTTATAGCTACAAGGGAAAACATAAGAAAATATATTTTTCTGCTTTTCAGTTGAGGTTTTGAGCTTTCCGCTGATT
Source organism: Aedes aegypti (assembly GCF_002204515.2). Lineage (NCBI taxonomy): Eukaryota > Metazoa > Arthropoda > Insecta > Diptera > Culicidae > Aedes > Aedes aegypti. Next base: position 151,777,626 of record NC_035109.1, read on the forward strand.
TCCACCCATCAATTCTTGCACAAAATCTTGTCTACATTATCTGCCATTTTCCAACAATATTTCAAAACCAATCGATGTTTCCATTTTGACTTATTCATTAGATTTACTTTTAACTATTGGCTTGTTTAGGGGTATTCAATTTTTACATATTCGGATTTTACGTTAAAAACTGAGCCAGAACCTAAATACCCAAAAGGAGCTACAGAAACCCACACTGTATGTGTCACACACCTTATTAGGTAAGCTGTTTATAAATATGTAGAAATATACAGCCATTCCATGAAAAACCGATCTAGTGGGTCACCGAGTTCCGTGAAAATTATCCGTTCCATTTCGGAAATTTCGGAAACCCTAATAAAAGAATCCAAAAACAAGTGTATCCTTATTTCGGATAAGGAACAAAATAGCAAATTTTCACGGAATTCGATGACCCACTAGATCGGTTTTGGCATGGAATGGCTGTATATTGTATATACAATTTCATCAAATTTATAAATGAAGTAGTGTTGTGAACCGTTCTGTACTAATACTGAAAAAGTGTTCAATAAAAGTTTTGGATGGTTAAAGTTTGAAAAAAAAAACTAAGAATCTCTAGTAACTTTTTATGTCTTTTGTTATGAATAATTGTAGGGTGAATTTGATTTTCAGTAAAAATTTAAGTACTTTTAGTAGGAGACGTTTTTGTTGTTACCTCGGATTTGGGGCTTTGGGTTTGCAACCGCTACACCAGCTACAAATGGATGAAATGTTCAAAGTAAAGAGATAAAACATTATGACAGGGAAATTCACCTGAAATATGGGAAATGGTCGAAAAACAGTCTGTGTCTCTTTAGGGGCATAATGCCAAGAATTTATTTTTACCGTTCCGTAGACAGGAATAGTTAAAGAGTGTAAATAGAGCCGTTACAGACAACATGCACGTCATAATTTTGTTTTTCATTCAGTGTGAACTGTTGCCCCGTATAATGCAAATTCGGGCTACGTCGGCTCCACACCTTGGGCATGCCCTATTAGAGTGGTTCAAAAAATCGTTTTTGCTCCACACCACTTATTCGATTATAAATCAAATTCTGAGTGTCCTCCCAAAATTTGAACTTATTTAGATGAAAAATGAGTCTGCACAAGTCCTTTGAAATTTATATGGGAATTACTATGGGAAAAGCAAGCAATTGATTCAATCGGTCATAGTTTTTACCCATGTGCTCTTTGGGATTAGAGCTACATTGATACTGTGCGATACAATAGTCAGCTACAACTTTGCTGAAGACCGTTTACAAATCGGATGCTTCAGTAATTAGTTATTGATTTATATCCAGTCACAAATTCTTCAGCAGTGCTCATTTAACGTCTGAACAGGCAACATTGCTGCACCTGGCGCGAAAGATAGCACACACAAATCATGGCTACTATGTTTTACTGCATATATCCAGTGATGCCCGCAGAACAGCCCAATAATTATAGACAAAGTTTTACAACTCATTCAAAAATCAATAACTAATTACTGGGGCGTCCGTTTTAAAAACGGTCTTCGGCAAAGTTGTAGCTGACTATTGTATCTCACAGTACCAACGTAGTTCTAATCCCCAAGAGCACATGGGCAAACACTATGACCGATTGAATGAACTGATTGCTTTTCCCATAGAAATTCCCATATAAACTTCAAAGGATTTGTGCAGTCTCAGTTTTCATCCAAATGAGCTCAAATTTTAGGAAGGCGCTCAGAATTTGATTTAGGATCGAATGAGCGGTGTGGGTGTGGAGCAAAAACGATTTTTTAAACCACTCTAATGCCCTATATCAACTGCAGTGATTGACAGTAGTCTGCATGTCTCGGGCTCGATTAATCTGAAATGCGAATTGGGCCCTCTGCCACCATAGAAGATGGTGTCTCCACCCATGTCGATGACCTGGTTGTATCAGAACTCAAAGGTTCGAGCGATTGAATGAATGAGAGAATACTATTCTGTTTTCCTTCAGTAATCGCAGACAGCTTTCCAAATCATCAACTTGCATGTGACTTTATCTGAAAAATCCAATTTTAACTTATCCGATGTGTCCATCCTACGTCTTTCATAGTAAACTCATTGATTCGGAAATTGAAAATTCAAGATTTTTTTGAGATAATTTATTCCGACTATGACAAATTTTCAGCAAAAGTGTGCATAATTCTCTCATGTCTTCGTGTTTCATCTACGATAACTTTTGCAAATATGTATGAATTTTGATGAAATTTTCACCACCGAATAAACGATCCTTGCGGATTAAAAGGCTGCAATAAGTTTCTCGCTATAACATATAGAAGCACCACGGTAATTAAAAAGAAGCGGCCAAATACTAAATGGAACATACTTTATCCAATCTAATATTAATTGTATGTGCAACTATAGTCAATCCATTAAGTGCCAGCGCTCAATTTTTTAAAATATGTCAAATAATGATCAAACAGTTGATTGTGTTATACCTTAAGTTAAAATAATATCATAATATCACCAAATTTATTAATAAAAAGCTTCAAGTCTCGAAAACTTATTCAAACAGACTCAAGTCAAAAAAATGAACAAACTTACTTTATCGATCCTACGTGTTTCGCAGACGAAATTCTACACGTTTCGCTCTGAACCAACTCGGTTTTTCACTTTTAGAACGTTTAATTTCCGGATTTACAAAACGACGAAAGTAAGATTTTCAACTTTCGCAACATAACCGCTACTTTCGCCGCTCCGCTGTGTGGAGAGACAAAGTGACGATTCAAAACAAAACACTACTTGAGTCGATTATACACTGGTACAAAACCGTCGCAAGTAACTGAATAAAACGGCTTATCATTTTGTCATAAAATTTTTGTGGGAAATAATAGGATCTCCCTAGATTTTGAACGCAAGGTGATTGTATGCTAAATTTAAGCAATGTACACGGCAAAAAAATGTCAAAAAGGTGATTCATTTTAAAACAGTTTTAGAAGACAGGTTGTGATTCTTCTGAATTAATTTTCTCAAAACCGTATGGAACTTACTTACGTCGATTTGAAAAAGTAATCTTAATGTCTTCGATTATAATGAAAATGTTTTGAAGGTTATAAGAATGCTTATAAGGATTATTCACTCAGGTATTCGTTTTGCTCAACTGATTGATGAATGATAATTAGTTATTTCATCAGGCCCTATGTGCAACCCATGCTATCACAAATCCCCACATTATCAAAGATACCTCTCTTTACGGTGTTTCAACTAGACATTCTATGATTCGCTCTGGGCCCTATGTTACTTAACTCCATTGGCATTGAGAGATACGTAATACACCAATAAAAGTTGTGTTATGATCATGAAAAAACCGAACCAACAAATTGTATTCATTATATTAACACAAATTATTACCTTCGTTATCTCATCAAAGACCCTTAGATGTCAGCAATTAGTAATCGTTTATTGTACCAAATTCAGGTAAAGCATTATCGGAGCCCTTGGGTATCGTGTTTATTCGACTGCTGTATCATTGTTATTAATAAAATATTCACGTGCTTCGCCCAGAGAGGCACACTGATGCTGCTCTATGATGAACACGCTATAATCTTTGCGCTACCCTCTTCATCGCACATGTTTACCCCAGAGTAAGTTATCGATGAAAACCGTTCGTTTTCAAATCGTTCTACATTATGCAATTTTGATAATCTCGTTGACGCTGGAAAATTTTGCGTATGAAGCGGCGTTTTAATTACAATGAATCATTGACACACGGACGCTACGCATACTAAATTTTAATCATAACATAGTTTTCCATTGGATTTGAATTACCTAGGTGAATAAATATCTGTATTTAGCATAGATTAGATATTGTTTGTGCCTACCACAGGTACTACACGTAAAATATGAAACACAGTTTTTTTTTTCAATTGAAGCTTGCCAATGACAATCAAGGCATGATGAAAATCTCTTGTTTACTTTTGTTGTGTACCTTCGATCTTTCCGGACAAACATGAAAAAGGGTCATGCACCCTATCAACAGAGGCACAATGGTAGATAACGAATATCTCATAATACGAATACCGAATGATCATGAAGCATATTTAAACTCAAAATCTTTTTTAATCATTATGTGAAAATGATCTTAATAAAATTAAGACAAATTTCAAAATAACCTGCATTTGGATGCAGTTGGCCCCGATATTGATTAGTACAAAGAATGGGAACTGCAATACTTGCACACTGAGGGGGCAACTAATTCCAAGTAGCATCCGTTGGTTCCTTGTGCAAGTATAGTTGTTCTTGCAATAACGAAGTATAGTTTTTCTTGCAATAACGAAGTAGTAACTGCAAATAAATATCACATATTCCAAAACAATACTTCTGAGAAAAATGATTAGCACACATTATTGACAAACGATGTAAAAAAGTGAATGTTTTCTCCACAGTGATATAATACAAGTAAAATTCAATATACACATTTTTTAAGGAATGCGTATAATGTATCTAGCATCTAGAGCATGCTGCATGTCCATAGTTTCAAATCTGTGAAGACAGAAACGTTAAATTTAGTAAAAACTAAAAGCTAACCAAAAGATATTGCATTAAGGTTTTCATGTTTTCATGTTCCTAACCTCTAGTGTTCGAGCAATGAGGCTCCAACTATACAAGACTTCCCCTTGATTGATGGGTTTCCTGTGGGCCTGATAAACATGATTCCGGAATGATAATCCGGAAACGACGGATTGCTGCGGGGTGTGTTTGCTCTAAGGCTTACGTCTGATAATCTGTGTCTAAGATTTTTACATCGAAGTCGAACGAAGGTTAGATTGAAGCCGTTTACGTGATCAGCTGCGTATGAGCACAGTTAAGATTGCATTGTTCGCGGGTAGGGTTCCCACGGAGCGTTTAGCAACAAATCATTCATAAGTTAGGAATTAGAACAACGATAGGATTTTGAGGGCTTGGTAGAATATTTCTCAAACTTGAAGGTCACTAATATAAACGTGACCGTCATTAGCGTACATATGTTTGGCGAAAACTCGAAATCATTATATATATTTTTTATCATTGGAATCAAGTATCTTTTTTCTATGGAGCTCTCTGTAGGAATTGTTCCTAAAACTTACCGTTTTAGAATTAACTCATAAAGTATCTCGGTTACTTACTTTTGTCTTTGAACAATCCTCTGAAACTCTATGTAAAATGACTGCTATGTAATAATTCCCTTATAGGCAAAACTTCTAGATATTTGTAGTTCGTCATCCAACTTTCAGCCAATTCGAACTACCTGAAGCTGAGACACAGCACCCCAAACTTGGGCATTTTGTATGGAAAAACAGCATTTGATTACTAACTTATGTCACTGACTGTAGATAGAGAGCTACTTGGGCACTTACATGACTCACTTTGGCATGGGTAACAACTAGGCCGAATCGTCTAAAACTTTAACCCGTATAGGCCTGAGTGAAAGAAAAATTACTAAAAATCTCATCGCTCAGTGAATACTTAACGGATTTCAATTATTTTTTGTCAGTATACTCGTACACATATCTTGTTTCTAAAAGTGATCAAAGAATCTCGGAAACGTTCCTGTGGCCGGAGTTATTGCGGTGGGTCACTGGGTCAGATCGGGTAACAAGGGTTCTGTGCTTCTGTGCCCCTGGAGGTAGGCAAATTTCAAGTCACAGATAATTTCCAGAATCGGCTAAAATGTGGCCACAATATCAAGGAGTTTTAAGTAAAACGCATCAGCGTAAACCTTCTGGTAATCGATTAAATTGAATAATTATGTCAACTGCATTTGATTGATCCTACAAATGACCATTTTCGGGTCCCCAGGATGCCTCAAACTTATGATAAAGTGCACAGTTTGTATTTTCACATCTGTGTCAAGCTTATTGGAACGCATTTTAGTGAACTATTATGTTCGATCTATACTTTTAAAGATTTGAAACGGTTTAGTACCTAACAAATCTAGAGTCGGTTCTTCAGGGTATTAAGTCCGAGTGGCCACATCTAGTACACTCTTAATGGTGCAAAACTGTTCATTTATAATGTTGAATATCAGATCTCAATGATTTATGCAAAATAAAATTAATGGCATTGGAAATAAATATAGGTAACTTGGCATGTCCCAAAAAATCGCCTTTTTCTACCCAACTTGACCCAGTGACCCACCGCAATAACTCCGGCTACAGGAGTATTCCCGAGTTCCTCTGGCCATTTCTAGAAACAAGATACGTGGGCCAGTATACTGACAAATAACTATTTGAATCCGTTAAGTATTCGCTGAGTGGTAAGGGTTTTAGTATTTTTGCTTTCACTCAGGCCTATACGGGTTAAAATAAGAAGCACTTCAAACTTCCAGTAACTTTAAAAAACTCAACTTCCGAAGTGAATCAAAAGTAACACAAATCGGATCCAGCTCCCCATAATGGGAAATATCGTGAAATACAAAAAAACGTTTTATATTGGAAAAATCATATTTCCTTAATTACTATAATACTTTTTTTTTATTATTTATTAGAGACACTTTACACCGAAGTGCATTCGTGTCGTAGACTATAATACTGGCCCGAATGCCACTAGCCTGAATACGAGGATCTCGAATTCCACTATTGTTGCTGCAAAATTACACGAAAGAACAGCATATGTTTTAAAGAAGGAACGCTATCAGCTCAATATTATAAAAGTCTTATAGGCAATAAGTCTTGAAATAATAGCCGATGATTGAAAAACGAACGAAAAGTCAGTGATACAATTTAATTCCCGAAAAATAGTCTCACGGTGCACTGACAGACCGTCATTATGAAAAAATGTCCATCAAAACTGAGTACGAAGCCCTGTTCTTCTCTTCTTCTTTTCTGGCGTTACCTGAGTTATTTTTGAGTAAGATATAGGGTATATTAGTAAGCACGGGCACGACCGCGATAACAAGAATCGTTAGTTTTAGTATTTATTTCATGTTTTGTCAACGTAATCCTGTTATGTTCTTAATGTTTTTATCAAAGGGGTGGTCACTCTACGCACTCCATTCGGCACAACTGTGCCTTCAATGCGTCAAGGTGCGCCAAGCACGCCAAACGTGCTATAATGCTACATGCCATAAAAAATCATAGAACTGAAATCTCGGAATAACGTTCTCAGCAAGCATTGACATTTTCTTCTTGTTTGTCATTATGACGAGAATGAAAAATTGTAGATTTTAGATGTGATTCGAAAATTAAAGGTTATGTACGGGGGCGTGATATCGAGCTTGAATGGAGGCAAGAAAGGTCATTCCGAGAAGATGTTTGTCATATTTGAGCATAGTATGGGTATTTGAACACGATGCAGGAGGGCAAAAAAAAAATAAAAGATAAATAAAATCAAATATTTTTATATTTTATATTTTTATTCGTTTTTCTTTATGATATTTTAAATGGTATCAGTGGTAATTATGTTTAATCAAATAACATTTTACGTTGATTTTAGGAAACTAAATTTTATTCGGCCAACACAGATCTAAGTTTTTCATGCTTGATGTTGTTTCAGTTTTAAGTTCAAGGTCATCGTTTCTAAGATGTTTCACATATATTTTTTTTTAAAACATTTTATTTGGCTTTGCTAAAGGAAACTTGACAGAAAGATAATATTCAAGCTCTCTAAAGTGTATTGAGAATATTGAACTGTCGATTTCCTTAAAACCACATCCTCAAGTAGTTGTTTTCTTGTGAAATCTGAAGTACTAGGCTATAGCCCAAGACAATCAAATGCTTCAAACTGTGTCTAATCTTTACATAACGATGTTCTACATCTCGATATCTCTTCATATGACAATAATTTCTTCTGATGCTTCGTTCTGTCTCTAACTATCTCGATATCTTTATATCACGATATGGTCTTGTGTATACTTCCAAAAAAATTAATATATCGAAATGAAATCATCTTGATTATTATCTACTCACTTGGTAAGGGATTCGTTTTCAATTTAGTATCGATTGAAAGTTTGTGCCTTGTCTCGATCTCTCCCTATCTCTATGGTCCATTTGATATCGCCATATGAAATGCTACTACCGTTTACCTGATAAGGCCTGTACTCGAAAAAAAAATGCACTATTTTTATCCGTGTGTAACGTTTTTGTCCGTGGATGAAAATTGATGAAAATCTGGGTATAACTAGATTGTAGTGTATTGTTTACACGTGAAAAATTTCATAACGATTGGAAGACAACTGGAAATCACCCATACAACTGTCTCTCGGGTGGTAAAAACTTTTAAAGAGTCCCTGACCCGACCCCGAGCGGCCGGCTGGAAATGGAAGAAAATCGAAGACAGCTGACCTTGTGAAGGCCCGGAGGGTGTTGGATTATTTCAAGCGTAATCCGAACTTTTCGATTCGCGACGTGGCTATGAAGGCCAAGTGTTCCGCCTGGTTTGTTCAGCAAACCATTGAACGAGCTGGGCTTCGTGTTTAAGGACCGAAAGGCACCGAACCGGCGTGATCAACAAAATCCGGCGCAAGGAAGCTGTATCGAGAGTGGTTAACGAAACCGAAATGTGTGGTTATGGATGACGAAATCTACATCAAGGCAGATGCAAAGCAGATACCGGGGCTGGAGTTCTACGTTGCCAAATCACGGTTTGATGTTCTGGAAGACATGAGGAAGAAAAAAATGGACAAGTTCGCCAAAAAAATACTTGCTCTGGCAGGCCATATGCCAATGCGGTAAACTGAGTAAACCGTATATTACTACGGGTACTATCAACAGCGCAATTTACCGCACCGAGTGGCTCCAAAAGCATCTGTTGCCCTTCCTGCGGTGTCACGGAGGCGAACCATTATTTTGGCCGGATCTGGCATCATGCCATTATAAGCGATCAACGTTGGATTGGTACAAAGACAATAACGTTGTTTTTGTACCAACAAATGCCAACCCCCAAATTCACCAGAAATTCGTCCGGTGGGAAGATTTTGGGTTATAATGAAGGCCAAAGTTCGAAAATCGTCCAAGGTGCTTAAAAACGAGCTGGAATTGAAGAAAGCATGGATGGAAGTGACCAAAAAGGTTGGCTCCACCATTGCACAAAATGTATTGAGGGGTCTTCAGGGAAAGCTGCGGGCTTTCAGCGAAGGAAAGGACATTGAATAAAGTAATTATGCCGAAACATAATCCATATGTATGAGTTCATTCCCTGAAAGTTTCAAGAAAATTCGACTCAAAATAAATTTTTGACGAACCCTTTTGTCTGGTGCATTTTGTTTTCGAGTACAGACCTTAAGTACAATATCTTGTTTTCGGGTGAAATAAAGTAAATAATAAAATTCAGTAAATGATTCCATTAAATTGAATGTAGGGTACAAACCTGATAGACTCATGTTCCGAAATTTTGAATCAAAATTAAATGTAGTGGTAAAAATTGATACACTGCATTTGGAGGAGAGTTTGATTACTTGTCAGTATTATGATAGTTTGTTTCAGAAACATTTTTTTTCTACCAAAATCGCAGCCCTTGAAATCAAATATTATGCTTATAAATATTAGAATAATGAATATTTAACCAAATTTCAACTGATAACCAATTGTTCAACATTGCGCTAGAGGGTGTCATGCGTAGAGCCGGGTTTAACTCCCGAGGCACGATTTTCGCAAGATCCAGTCAATATTTCTGGTTTGCCTATTATATGGATATAATCGGTTCTCTATGGGCTAGAACGTGGACGATGCTCGAGGAGGACCTGCAAGCATTCGGAGTCTTCGAACGTCGAATGCTTAAGACAATCTTTGACGGTGTGCTGAGATACACCTGTTTAAAGTTTGCTAGGTAAACTATAGTTAATGAATTTGAAGCAACACAATTTTGTCGACTTTTCCACCCTTACTATGCTGCCAAAAATCGAGCACAAAACTGATTAATCTTAAGTTTTGGAAAATTGTAACTCAAAGCTATAGAAACATATAAAAATATTTGCAAATGATTTTGAGAACATAAAACTTTGAGGTTTTGTCCGGCCATGCCACCACAGTGCGAGGAGGCAGGGAGACATTCGCGAACCGAGTTGTATGTCGTGGTATTGTTGACCGCTCAAAAGTAGGACATTACAAAAATTTTGAACGAAATAAAGAAATTTGCAAGGTTTGAAACGAATTTCATTTCGGTAAGATATCTCAACTTTTTGACTATTGTGTGCAAACTTTTGTTTAGAATAAAAAAAACACAAGAAACTAACATTAAATAATAAATACAATTTTTTGCAGAACACCCATCGATAATAGTTAACATACAAGTGATGCCCATGTGCTAGGGGAAAGTCCTCTATGCCCGGACAGTTTGAATTTTCCAAAAACGAATAATGATATTAAGATTTTAGTATTCCAGAACTATACCAAAACACATTTTTGCAGTGTATACAAACTATGACGTTTTCATGTCCAAACGCAAACAAACAGTAGCTATTTAAAGTTTCACTCTAATACAATCTACCAAAAAAATGTGGAACGATAAAATTTCATACAAGTGTAGCCACAAACGTTTCTTATAATTTAAGCTGAATTGTCTCCGTACATCAGTAAGTTTTGCATCAATCACAATGCAAAATTTATTAGAAAATGTAGAATTTTAAAGAAAAGCAACCTTTTTGGTAAACCATTGCAAGTCCTCTATGACCGGACAGTGAAAATGTTAATTTATTAACTGATATTTAATTCATAATTCGCTTTTTCATAAATGTAGGGTACAAAAAACAAACAGCAACAAAAATAAACAACAAAACTTTCGGTCCTTGGAGGCCTTATAAAGTGCTGTAAACATGATGCTTTTAATGCAAATGAGCGAACGAGAAGCAGTTATAAGATATGATGTACAGTAGACTGATGCAAATTTTGAAGTTTTTGCTCCCCTATGCTTAAACGGTGTCAATTATGATGAAAATCATTCTCCCAAAATTTGAAGTGATTTGGAAGAAATTTGGTTGTGCACACGCCATTTGAAGTTTATATGGAAATTACTATGGGAAAGCCAAACCTTTTGTGTTCAATCCTCTATCTGCTCGTCATAATATTATATGAAAAAGCGAACACACTCTTCCCATGTAAAATTTTCCCAGCTACAACTTTGCCGAAGACCACATTTTGTTTGGACGTAAGGATACATTGTTATTCTTGATTTCAAAGTCTAAACCATGCTGAGATGATCATTCAATTACCTTCAGAGCAACACTGCTTTTTTGCTGTAGAACATAGTAGCCTGGATTACTTTGATCTATTCTTCCCGCCAGGAGCACCACTGTTGCCTGCCGAATAGTTGGTGAAGCTTACTGAAGGCAAACCCACTTTATGATCATGAATAACAATTTTTCCTGACATGCAATCAAAATGTGGTCTTCAGCAAAGTTGTAGCTGGAAGAATTTCACATGAGAAGAGTGTGTTCACTTTTCCATAAAATATTATGACGAAGAGATAGAGGGCTGAACACAAAAGGTTGGCGTTTTCCATAGTAATCTCCATATAAACTTCAAATGGCGTGTGCACAGTCAAATTTCTTCCAAATCATTTCAAATTTTGGGAGGATGCTTTTTACCATAATTTAAATAGTTTAAGCATAGGGGAGCAAAAATTTTGAAATTTGCATCACTCTAATGTACAGGCATCTCTCCATAACTCGATAATGAAGGGACCATCGAGTTAGGGAGATATTGTGTTGCAGAATACTAAACCAGTGAAAATATGCGATTCAAGGGTTCATAGAGGTAGCCATGAACACCAAATTTTGCTATGGTTCTCTAACTAGATATTGAGATACGCAGGTCGAGTAAGGGAGAGTTGACTGTACCTAAGAGCACACTTAAACCTTCGAGCTGACCAAGAAATTTAGAAGAACTAAAAACGCGTTGAATTCCCGTAGACATTTTCATCTGAATACGAGCAACTGCTAATGCAACATAGACGGCGACATATGGCGAATCGATCTATGGCGCTGATCAAGAAGGAGTTTGTGGAACTGACCTAGGATCTTGCTAATATGCTTCATACGCTGTACTTCATGCAAAGATTGAACCCACAAGGCATGTGCTGACATACAGTCTTAGCCTTTCTATGGGTTTGGTGTAAATTTTGATGGTGAAATTCATAGTGTCCGGCCATAGAGGACACTTTGCAGTGCACACCATTTTTGGTACATAATGTAATCTATCATAAAAATGAATTGTAAAGGTTTATTTTTGTTCTCATGTGAGTTTTTCTTTAAAATGATGTGAATTTTTTAAACTGCACAAAAATTAACGGTATATGTAACTAATGTAGATTTTGAAATATTACCAAAAAACAAAAAGTGTCCGGGCCCAGAGGACTTCTCCCTACATACTATATACAATTCATTGATATTGGTACTATAGTCAACTCGATATTTTGTATCTCTATATGGAGTTATTGGACCATAGAGGTTCAAATAGCCATACAGGTAAACGCACAGCTATTCAACAAGACCCAGTTGAGGTTCGTAGGTTCGAATTACGTCGCTCAAGGATCTTATCGTTAACGGAAATTTTCTCGACTTCCAAATTCCAGAGTATCTCCGTACTTGCCACACGATATGCAAAAGCGAAAATGATCAATTGGCAAAGAGAGCTTAACTAACTGATGAACTTCCTATAAGAACACTAAGCATAATCTGTCCGAGTTTGAACGCAACGCAATAAAGAAGACGGAAAAAAGTAGTAATAGCAGGTTTTCATGGCTTCCTCGATGAATCGAATATGCTCTAATTTTGTGTTCTATAGCTCGATATTTCCTTAGCTCACTGGTCTTTTCAATATCGAGCTATAGAAAGTTGACTTTACATTCATATGACACGATTTCATGTCATTTTTGCCCTACTGATCAAATTTTTACCAATGTACGGTACTGTTTGAAAATGATGAAAAAGATTTCAAACATTTTTGATCATTCTCTAAAAATGTGATGAAGGTTAAGCGATGATGATAAAAACTAAACATGCCTTCCAATTATTCCGATATACCAATGCCCCGATCGCGGAGTGTCTGCATTGCATTTAACATGCTGCAAACGATTCAATTCGCCCCATTGCCTACCACCAGAGTCGTTGGCAAATTATCATGTTGGTAATAACCAACTGGTGTGTTTAACGCTCTAAGTTGCATGATAACTTACATGTCTCACGGTCAAAATCAACGACAACGGTGTTGAGACTTATCGACAGACGACAGATGCCGGTAGAAGCCGGTATGATGCGCTCGTGAACTTGACCGCGTGTTAAACATGACGATGATATATGCGCACTACCATCATAATAGATGACGTGTGTCATTCATTGATATTAATAATTATACGCGTGTTCTTCCTTGTTTCTAACCCATTAAACAGATTGTGATGCGACTAAATGTCCACCGGCGGTTGACATTCCGGACATGCTGCTTCAGGTCGGCGAACGAACTGGGAAACAGATAGTAAACTGCTGCGAGGTAACGCAAATCTTCTGTGATCGGAGTACGTGTCCTGCGAGGATTCAGTTCTGCAACGAAGGAAGGACCATCCGACCTAAGATCGTGGAGGGCAGATGTTGTACTTTGGACGAGTGTGGTAAGTTAATAGAATTCGCCGGTGATTACCATGGATTAAGCGGATTTTGCTTTCTTTCATAAAGATAACAACAGCACACGATCGGAGCTGTGCGAGGTTGAAATCAATGGAACCATCACCAGGAAACAGATTGGCGAAAAATGGTTCAGCATGGTCAACAGGACAACGTGCATGAACTTTGAATGCTTGCGCGGAGAATCTTCGGAGCCATTTGTGAATTCTATAGGAATCACCTGTAATTCGAACTGTCCGGAGGTAATTTCTTTCTTCATTTGATACTACACTGACCCGATTTTGTCAGCCCCTTTTTACGCAGAACTTTTTGTTCTAATGGTTTCATTCATGATCAAACTTTCTCCAAATCTTATTCAACCCAGTTAAACTTATTATGAATTGCATAACTTAGTGCAGAAAGAATTCTGTTAACTAGTTTACTTTTTAAAGGAGAGCTGGAAAACGTTTTGAAAATGGAGCTGATAGAATCGGGTCATCTATGTAATGCGCTCACCATATACTTAGATTAATAACTATTACAGTTGCATCAATAAGTTATAAAGAGTGAGATTGGTCAATTGCTCAACTTTAGATAAATATTTTATAGAAAAAAAAAAAGACACTACACGTTAATGCTTCCAGTGGGCTATTTGCCCTTTGAAGGAAGCACCACACTAGACAACGGACTAGCATGCAACGCCCAGTGGCACAGTCGGAAAACATTTCTTTCGAAAAGTTTTTCAGCCTGAAGCGGGAATCGAACCCACACTCCGTAGCACGATGCGGCTAAATGCCTCGGTGACACTAACCGCACGGCTACGAAGCCCACAATAATATATTCAGTATGGGTCAGAATAAAGCATGCACTGCTCATTTTCCATACAAAATGATCTAATTTGGCGGCATGGGTCTCTGCTTCTGCTCCTCCAATGTTTTCTACAGGAATCCCTTTCTTCCGGTTTTTAAGAATACATCTAGAAATTCACTGGAATTGTGCCAGGAATTCCTCCAAAGATGTTTTCAGTGGCTCCTCTTGGAATTCTACAATATAAAATCCTCAAGGGTTTCCCTAAATAACTCCTCCATGGGGTTCTCCATCAATATCTTGTAGGATTCCTCGAAGGGTTTATGTTGTATTCCTTCAAGATTTTTTCTTAGAAGTATTGGAATTTTCCAAATAGGACTTAGACCAACAATTTTTCGATAAAAATATTCAAGATTTTCTTAATTGGAGCATTTCTCTGCTTAAAAGTATGCATTCCAGTAAGCAAAATATCATTGCACCAATTTGTCCAATAACTTCTCGATAAATTTCTCCGTGAAACCTTGTACAAATGTTTCTAAAAATTCCCCAGGACAGCTTTTCCAAGAATTCCTGTATGAATCAAAATTTCTGCTAGGATTTCTCGAGAATATTTTTCGACATTTTTTTAAGACTTTCAACATATATATTGTTAGGAATGACTCCAGAGGCTGATCCTAATATTATTTAAGCGATTTTGTTAGGAATATGAGGGACTCCAGGAATTTTACCATTGAGAATTCTTCTAGAAATTACTTCGAATATATGTTCAGTTATTTTTTACAAAAAAGTGATTCTTTTTTCCTGCTCGGGCAATTTTCCAATTTGCTTTTCGAGTTGGATCAGAGATTCCATTGTGAACTTTTCAGGTATTGCTCTAAGGATTTATTGTTCAAGGTTCCTAATTGATTATATTCAGAAGTTGCTGTAACAATTTATCTAAAGATTTTTTTAATGATTTTTTCAGGAACTTTTTTCATAATTGTTCCAGGAGCTCCATAAATTCCTTCAAAGGATCTTTCAGTGATTCCAGAATGAATAACAATTCCTCTACTTTTTCTTTCGGGAATTATTCGAATCATTCCAAGAAACCCTTCAAGAACTTCGGAGGTAATTGTTGCATTCATCCAACAAGTTTTCCAATAATCCGTTTATCTAGCATTTAGTCATATGATTGTTCCGGGATCTTTTCCATAGCTTCCTGTGTTCTTACTGAGATTTTTGAAAGAATCATTACAGTTATTACTTTAAAAATAGCATTGCCGATTATGATTTCAAGTTTAAGTCCTTATTGGTTACTTGGGAGGTTATTGTAGAAGAATCATAACATCTTCTCGGTCTCAGATCCACTCAGATTACCGTTCAATAAACTAAATATATGTTCAGTCAAATACTCATTCGGTCAAATCATAGGCGATTTTGCCTAATGGCTATTTGATTCAATGAACTTTGGCTTAAAAAAATGTGGTCGAATAAATTTCACCCCAGATTGTATAGATGATTTTGAAAACGTAGTTTTAGAGCTAATTTTTATTTGAAATTCTCTCAAAACTCATCATTTTTTATTCTTCATTTCAGGGTTTTGCACTGCAATATTCTGACCAGCATTGCTGTCCACAGTGTGTCCAAGCAAAGTGCCGTTTCAACGATCGCTTCTATTCCGAAAACGAAAGTTGGGTAAGTCCAGATGGCTGTCAGCGGTATCGATGCATCAACGAAGGCGGTTTGCTATCGATTACATCGGACCGGAAGCAGTGTCCCGTGATGATGGATTGTCCATCGGAAAACGTGGTAGAGCAGGATTGTTGCAGCACGTGCAACATAACGCTAGTGGAACCAGTAACACCAAGACCTCGTAAAGGAATCGAATATTACGATGAGCTCGATTATTCCGATCACGAATGTAGGCGAGAATGTATGAGGGGTAGAAAACCCATGAATTGTTATTATAGGTTTAAAATGGAATGGTACGAAACCCTGAGTAAGGCATGCTATGAATGTCCGTATAACGCTACAGATTGCGAACGACCGCATTGTATTGCTGCGGATGGAGTTAGCAGGAGTGTGATCGTTATCAATAGAATGATGCCAGGGCCATCCATTGAAGTTTGTGAGAATGATATAATTACGGTGGATGTGGAGAACCATCTCATGGGAGACAGTACTACGATACACTGGCATGGCTTACACCAGAAAAGAACGCCATACATGGATGGAGTTCCTCACATATCTCAGTGTCCCATCAGCCCGGGCACAACGTTCAGATATACCTTCAAAGCAGACAATGCGGGTACCCATTTCTGGCATTCACATACCGGGATGCAACGTGGCGATGGAGCATTCGGGCCGCTTATTATAAGGAGAGACAATGACCCGCAACAGATCTTGTATGATCATGATCTCTCTGAACACGTGATTACTGTTCAAGATTGGGGTCATGTAGCTGGAAACCAAATGTTCACCGCACATCACCACTCTACGGGAGACAATAAGCCACCAAATATATTGATCAATGGACGAGGGAAATATTTCAAGCGGTATCCAAAAATATCCACCATATCAGTTAACCGTGATACCGCCAATGATGCTGAACTGATACAAAGCTCTCCAAGCAAAGGTCTCAAACAGGTCACTGCAACCAACCTGTCAATGCGTCCGTTAGCTCGGATGAAACGACAGTCTAGGACCGTGAACTTCAACGCTGTAGTAGTCCCTGAATCGGAACACATTCCCCTTAAAGTGTTCCACGTTGAACCGAAGAAACGCTACCGGTTCAGATTGATCAACGCAGAATTCCTTAACTGCCCAGTCGAGCTTTCAGTGGAAGGCCATAATCTGACTGTAATATCATCGGATAGTTTCGACATCAATCCTGTGGAAGATCTGGCGTCGATCGTCAGCTATGCAGGCGAACGATTTGACTTCATTCTGCGAGCGAATCAACCAGTGGGGAACTATCTGATGCGATTCCGAGGGTTGATGGATTGTGATGAAAGATTTACTTCCGCCTATCAGGTGGCCGTTTTGCGCTACAAAGGAGCTCCTGAAGTGGAGTACGAACAGTGGCCGAATTACGACTTCCCACTAGAGGGAATGCAGCTAAATTCGCTTAACAAAGGAACGGGACATAGCGATACTATATCGATAGCAGAGACATCGTCCAGAGATCAGGAGGATCTATTGTTGCTAAGAGAAAAGACTGATTTTAAGTTTTACGTTTATTATGATTTCTACGCTAAGGACAATCCGCACTTTCACGTTCCGGACTTGTACGGATTTAAGGATGGTGAGTACTTTTATGGGTATATAGTTGGGTCTTCTATCAGACATATGAGTATCGTTTGAGGATTTCACGTTATAGGTACTGCAATCCTGGGCCTTCCTTAGCCGAGTAGCTAGAGTCCGCGGCTACAAAGCAAAGCCATGCTGAAGGTATCCGGGTTCGATTCCCGGATGGTCCATTATCTTTTCGTAATGGAAATTTCATTGAGTTCCCTGGGCATAGAGTATCATCGCACCCTGCCGCACACGGCAAACGAAAGCAAAAATGTCAACTTTGGCAAAGAAATCTCTCAGTTAATAACTGTGGAAGTGCTCATTGAACACTATGCAGAGAGCAGGTTCTATCGCAGTGAGGACATAATGTCAAGAAAAAGAAGAAGAATCCAGGCTAGCATATTGATCAGTTTTTGGTTATTTTTTTCCCGGTGTGCATGTTTTTCCCGGTGACTTTTTCCGAACTGCTATAGGTTGGCAATATTTGCTGATGCGATATTTCGCTTGGGAGAATGCTATCAGCATTTTAAATTTATATATTTTTTTACATTTAACAGCACTGGATCCCGAGGTGCAATTTTTGTTTCGCACACATGTTTGTATCCTGTCCAGCCTCCTGACACCGCACATACAATCCCATTGAAAAATAACGAGCAAACATCTCTGGTTCCCACTGGGAAGTGGTTCCCACTGACAGCTCAATGTTTGTAAACAAATAACCGTTTGATGAATAACAATCGATGATGGCGAAATGTTTTTCTCCGAAAAAAATCTTTTTCCGCAAAACAACAGTTATTCGAACAAATAAACGGTTGCAAACTATTGGATTGCAATACAACAAGTCAATTTGGGTTGATGTAATTAGCTACCCAAGTAACCGTACAGCTGTATATAGTTGCATCAATATCACTTTATATGCTACTATAAAATATGGCATATAAAGTCATACTGCATTACATGTCTCATTAATGCAGTATTAAATTGATAAAGGGCGCTAAAGTGTAAATACTGCTACATTTCCTAGCTCTATGTTGGCAATTGCTAAAGTATAGGTACTGTCTGTACCGTATGAAAGCTTTAGCCAAAGTGTATTTAATGCATGAAGAAAACCATTATTTTAAGATCAAAAATAGAAAAATATTGTATTTTTTTTATGTCAAGGTCAGCGTTGCTTATGAACTTATTCGTCTGTCTATTTTTTTTTGTATGATTGGTGGGATTCGAACCTAAGTTATGTTAGATGTTTTAGATGACTCGCCGCGCCTATTCTCCGGATCATGAATGCTGCATGTTTTGGACGGGAAATTGTGCAACTTCAAGCAGCGTCCTTTTGTTGCCGGTGGCAAATACTGTCGATTTCACTCCAAGTTGGACCATCCCTCAAAGTGTGATAGCAGGGATACGTCGAATCATGATAATGTTTTTAGTGCACTCATTCCTTGTGGTTCATGGAACAAGTGCACCGAATTCGTTGAGATGATCCGCTGCAAGCGTGTACACTTATCACACTTTTTCTGCACTGTTACTTGGGGAGCTTTCACGTAGCCTTCAGGCTTGGAGTAGACTGCCCATAATTTCAAGTTAATAAGTAGATGAAAATCCGAATTCGGTACTATACCATTTAATTCCATTGGAGTTTGTATCCTTTGAAAGATACCGTAATTTCGGGTGAAATTGATAATTTTTCATGGTTTTTCTGGTCTGCCTTCTAAAATGTTATCAATACCATGCAACTAAATGTAGGAAAACAAGTACGACGGTGAACCATTAGCTCATGTACCGAAATTTTCTAACAAATGTCTAAAAACCATCTCTAAAATAAAAAATCGTAGGATCTCATTTCGGGGTGAAATTGATCACTTGTCAATGTGATTATTGTTAATTTTGAAATCAACTCTATATATTAAATTTGGGCCTCATGGAACCGAATATGATTGCCAAATTCTTAACAAAGCAATATGTTTGGAAATAATCAATAATTAAATTTCAAGAATACCGCGGAAAACGCCTAAATATAAGCAATTTCCAAAGGATTTTCCGAACAATTAACAGAAATTTAATTATTTCAACAAAACGAGCACGATATTACGAGTTTTGATGGTAAAATCTGTTTTAGGGATATATTTCAAGCATCCACACAAACTTTCAGGCTGACACGATGTCCAAATCCTTGTTTTGTACTAGAAGTTTGTGGATGTCTATTAACACCACACCCAGCAATGTGTTGGAATTTTACATTATTTTCATAGAAATAAACGTTCTTTGAAACAAAAAACTTCACTACACACAATTCGAAACTATTTAAGACAAACAAAATTCATTTGCATTAATTTTGGTGTACTATTTGTAAGTAATAAAATCACGTGACACGGTGATCAATTTCACCCGAATTTACGGTACGCGTATTTCGACCTCAACTGTTAGGTCGTCTTAAAGTGTCGTGTACTAGAATCGAATTGTTTCAAGTTAATGTCATTCAATAATGAATAGTTTCGATCAACTTATTGAAATCTGCGAGATTGTTATAGAAAATACGATAAAAAAAATACCAAATTGTTTTGTCACATTGCTAAATATAGGGGGAGATCCCCCAGTACCGGACAGCACCCAATACCGGACAAAGTTCGAAAATTGAGAAATCATGATCCAATCAAGATGGTGTATTAGAAGAAAAGGAAGCTATAATGGAGAGTAATGTTTGCGTAGAATATCACATCCTTGAAATATGCTTGACTTTTAAAAAAAGTAGAGATGAATGAAAATTTTTAAAAATTTGACGTATCGCCCTAAATTTAAGCCTAATTAGTAATTATTTTTAACATGGCAAAATAATTTAAAACACGCAAGCATGATCGCATATAATCATAATTTGAAAGTGTGAATGTATTTTGTACCATATTTAAACTAAATATGATCAAACTACAATTTTGGTCTAGCACCTCCTGTCCCCCAGTTTCGGACAGTTTGATTTGTTACATGATATCTTTGTAATTTTCGCACCAGTGACTCAAAATACATTCGTTTTTCATGGATTTCATCGATCCTGGTATCGAACATGCAATAAAAATAAGAAAATGAAAATTCAGAACAACATATAAAAAATGTTGTTTTTCGTCATATATGAAAGAGGTTTTTTGATGACCAACTTGCAGACTTAGTAAAGCTCAAATTATTCTTGTGAAAGTTGCAAATGCATTGAATTATTGATAAAATACTATTCCTGAAGTAAAAACATTCGATGATATACAATTTTTTAGAATTCGGGACATTTCCAGATCGTGTCCGGTATTGGGAGCCACCTTTTATGATACGTCAATTTGGTACTAAAATACATCATCAAAATACAATGTGAAAATTCATATTTATATTTCCATATTTATTTTTGTACGCTACAATAATGATAATATTTATCATAATTGGGCACCAAGACCACAAAAAATCAATAGTTTTTTAATTATGATTTTAGAAGCTTAGGTGTCCGGTACTGGGGGATCTCCCCCTAACCGCATAACAGTCTCATTGAGATTATACATGAGTCTTGCAATGTAGAAGCAATGAGATTTTTATCAGAATTTTTCTCTGACTATCCACCTAATATGCAATATTAGCTGTACAAATGCACACTTGGCATTCAATTTACTGAATGCCTTCTTTTGTCGAATGTTACAAATATGCAGTTATGGGCAGTAGATCGCTATACCAATGCCAATTACATATAGCAAAATAGTTCACACAGGTTATTTGGTCTACTCAGAACGACTTTTCTCGAGAGCGGTTGATTTAAGCAATATACCAGCTCTACACTGAAATGAATTTTATTGTAGAAACAACTGAATCCATGGTAAAATTAAGAACTGCACCAACGATTTTCAACCGACTACATTAATCTGTTAACTCTACCATAACATAGTCAACAAGAAAATATATTCTGTTTATTTAACCAGAGTTGTAGTATTTATGACTAGAAACATTCTAGATTTGACAAGTTTGGCATTGTACTTTTCACCATACTGTGTTGTACGGTGGGTGTCACGGATTGAAATACAATGCTTTGTAGTCGCGGCTACTATGGACAAAGTCACATTTACTACACGACTCAGTGATTTTTACCAGATTATAGTAAACTTAACAGATTTTTGTAGTCGGTTGAAAATCGTTGGTGCAGTTCTTAATTCTACCATGGATTCGGTAGATTATACAACAAAATTTGTTTGCGTGTAGCTACCACACCTTGATGAGACATAAACACATGAATTAATATCATAATGGAACAGAATTGACGCTTGTCTATTATTTCTCAAAAAATGTTTAAGACGATTATAAAACGAAGCCATACCTCAAATTTCCAAGAGCGCAAGACAGACCTTTAAGTACATGTAACAATTATTTCAGAGATTTATACAAGAAAAAAAATTTACAAAGACGAAAAGAAGAACTCATCAGAAATTTGAAAGCGTTAATAATATTGATTATTGTTGTCATTTACCCATTATGATTTTCTTGGCAATGCCACGAGGCTATCCTTGTGTTTTTTTTTTCACGAAAGTTTCATAATCAGGAATTCCCAAATCTATTTCTACAAGAAATTTATGAAAAATAAAAATGTCATCATCACTATCGAAAAACTCTAAAAATTATCAAAGTTCCCTAGAACACCTAATTGAAGCAGTTTACGAATCATTACTTTCCATGCAAACTTCAGAATAATTCCGCTTTCATGGTAATTTACTGGAAGTTCTCCCAAGAACTTTTATTAGAGTAATGTAATTTTGTACGAGAATTGTGTCCTTATTGATTGACATTTAGCCATTAAACAATTAGAATAACTACAACCCCACCGAACTACGAAATTATCAGGCTATAGGAATATCATACGTTACGTACACTTTCCCTGAGGTTCATGTAATGCAAGTAAAAAAAAGCATCCCTAACGAATGAGTCCTCAAATAAAATAGTAATCCTCAGCCTTCAATGTTGGATCGCACTGAGTTCTGAAACTTTGCAGAAGACTTACTGTGCTACCTTTACGCATACAAGATATTCATCATCACCCCAAATCGATGAAGTCCCATAAACCCTGGATCTGCTAAAACGCTCAACCGTGTCT